>NC_140946.1:150322167-151522167 GCF_014529385.1 Adiantum capillus-veneris | reverse complement strand
ACTATGTGTGTGTGTATGTGTGTGTGTGAGAGAGAGAGAGAGGGAGAGAGAAAGAGGGGAAGGGAACATGAGAATGAGGAGAGGGAAGGAGCATACCTGGCTCTCCTTCCTCTCCTCGTGTGTGTGTGTGTGTGTGTGTGTGTGTGTGGAGAAGAAAAGAGAGAGAGAGAGAGAGAGAGTGAGGGAGAGCGTTACCTGCTCTTTGCTTGAGGGCGTCGAAAAACTCAGATCTGAGATCTGAGTTTTTGGGCGCGCTCGATTATTTTTTTTACCCCAGCTGGCGTCGCTATGAGCGTCGCTATAAGCGTCGCTATAAGCGTCGCAAATTTACAAATAAATTTGCGACGCTCATAACGACGCCGGGAATTTTTTTTTGAGCGTCGCTGTGTGAGCGTCGCTAATATGAAGAGCCTTTTGTAGTGGCAGTTTCAGCCATTTCATTTCCATTGGATGGAATCTCCACCAGATTCCATCTCTATTTCCCGTGATGGAGCACAAATCCTTAATGAATAACTTAAATACTGAATTCAAACCCTCCTCCATTGAGAGAATGGCTCTATCCTCTAACCAAATCACCAATCGCTTCAATCTCTCCACAATATACAAGCAAATATATGTTTAAAAAAATTGCCCTCTCCTCTCGCCTGTCTCGCATCTACATCTCGCGACCCTCCCGTGTCACCTGGTGCCTCCGCTTGCCTTATGACATCTAGCAAGGGTAGCAAAGCAAGTGCATGCACTTAATGTGCTTCCCCCTCGTGCCTTGTGTAGCCACCTATACCTATCACTCTCTCTCCTCCTCACCTCGCCCACCATCTGGCATCTCCCACTTTCTTATACATTCACAAGATTGGTATCTCCTGAGATTCGCAGCAATGAAAACATTGTGTGACCCCACTTACTTTATATTCACTATACAAGAAAGGGAAGAGAGTTTTTTAAAAACTCTAAAAGAAATCCTCATTGAAGTCCTAAAGGACTTAGAAAGGAGAGTGTTTAAAAAAAACAAAAAGCTTCCCTCAAGGATCTGCGCGGGCGCAGTTTTAGCGAAGCTTTTGTTTTTTAAAAACTCTCTTGTTGTAGTCCTTTTAGAGAGGCTTTCTTTAAAAAAAAACTATGTCTTGTCATTGAGGAAAAAAAAACTATGTTTTCTCATTGAGTACACAACAAAAAACTCAACCTCTCTATGGTCGTCCCCCTTTCTCTTTCCTTGTTACCCATACCCACCTCCCTTCACTCCTATTTGTAGCTCTTGCAAGGCAAGACACCATGCACCTCTAGCTGATAGTGCACCATCATCATTACTAGAGTCGAATTGCCATCTTGGAGGTGGCTTCGATCCTCTTGAGCTTTTCAACTTTTCAAGGATGTCATCACTGGTGCTCGTAATGAACATTAATGCGAACCAAAGTTGCATCGTGCTAGCTTTGGCGATCATCAACGAGCAACCATGCACACTTTGAGCTCTGACAGCTTTCCTCACTGACCATTTCACACGACCCTCGAGCCCCCCTTGTCTTGCCCACTTCACCATCACCTCCTTTTCATGTGAGTTATCTATGTGCAAGCCAAAACACACACACACGTGTGATCCAAGCTTTGGTAAATCCCTCTCGCGTGCAGCAAACACAAATATGTGTGAGTCCAAAAATCTCCCAAGATTCTTCAAAATCAAATACTTCAATTTCTCTCCCATGGCTACACTAAACAGAACAAAAAGAACTTGCCTTTTACTTTTCCCTCTACTTCCTTTCCCTGCCTACACGTGCCGAGTCGCTCCTTCTTCCTTTCAAAGCTATGGAAGCATCTCCCAAGATTTTGGTTGAAACAAATGAATGCAAAATTGGCACCACCTATTTTGTATAGTGAAGTAGGTGTGCCAAACGAGCTCATGAAGGATATCTTAATCGATACCATTTGGAAAAAAAGTAAAAGCAAAGGGACTAATTGAAACCAAAAAGTTACTAAACTTGTGCAAATTTCTCATTTTTCTTAAAGGCCAGTTCAAAATCTAGCCGCGAGAATTTATAATTTCAATCGGTTAAAATACATTGGACCCTTGTTAGAGTCTCACTTGTTTATTTTTAATTTCTATACACATCCAGAGTTTTAGAAAAAGAGTCCATTCACTTTCGTATTTTAGAATGGTTTCTACGTCCCTTGTCACACTACGGCACCTATCCCACTCTCCTTTTGCAAATGGCCAATAACACTGTTGTCACACTGGATTTGAAAACAAAAGCTTTTCCTTTTTTGCGGTGAATGGGATTAGCCAAGGTGGTTAAACCTACAACTTAGACGCGGTCTGTCACGGTTTGACGCATCTGAAATGAACTCCCACGTGCACTTTTTGTAGTTGGCTATTGTTGGAGAACTTGGTCAAGGATGCAAGGCGGTCCCTCTAATAAGGGTTGGAAGCAAACTTTTTGACAATTAGGCTTTCGATAATTTTAAGATTCTTAGAGATGGATAGACACCATCTCAAGGAATGTTACCCTTTTGTGAATTTTAAAATATAATATTGCTAAAAAATTAGGCATCTGACACATGGTGCTTCTCAAACCCTCATTCTCCCTTTTCTCAACACCCTCATTATCTGTCTCTCTTAATTACAAGAGCTTGATACTATACAAATTATAAAGATTCTCTCTCCCTCATTTTTTTGCCTAACTAATAACCCTCACCCACACGTACGCCTTATCTAGCCTATGCTTCACTGCACCCTGGGGTTTGCCCTACTCCTCTATTAGCTTCCACCTTAGCCTACATTCATGAGCGCATGTACAATATGAGAGAGAATGAGAGAGAGAGAGAGAGAGAGAGAGAGAGAGAGACGATCTTGTGTGCTATGGTCAAAGAGAGAATAGAGCACATATGTAGCAAGAGAGAAAGAGTGAGGGGATGCAAGAGGAGAGACAAAGAGTATGTGGCATGTCTGTGCCCTAAAACTCTAAGAGCTCATGAGTCGTGTTTCTTGAATAAGGGCGTGCATACAAGAATTGGCACACATAGATCATTGCTCTATCAGGCTTTGAAGGTGGTTCTCCATATGTTATGGGAAAAAGAGAGAGAGAGAGAGAGAGAGAGAGAGAGAGAGAGAGAGAGAGAGAGAGAGAGAGAGAATATAGAACAAAATTATAGGCATGGTTCCTAGGTGGCTTGCCCCCCTTTGCTTTGTCCTTGATGTTTGACGATGGGGTTGGAATCGCACCACATAGGACAACATGGGCCCATGTTGTCCTTGATGTTTGAGGATGGGATTCAAATTGCACCACATAGGACAACAGGGGCCATGCTGTAAAAATATTCGCTCGGATTTTTGTTTGCTCGTAAAATGTCGCTCGATGTATGGTAAGACTCGTTACAGATCAGCCCCAACGTTATTCATGGGCTTGTTCCCCAAGCCAGTTCCTCTACTCTCTCTTGAGTATCGGTATCATGTTGTGTATTGGATACTGATTGCACAGTTTAGTTGTGGGTATATTTTCTTCAGCACACATACACATGACAGTTTTGGTGAAGATTTTCCCGAAGCAAGTTACAAAATTTGGAGTATATGTTTGCTTCTGAGCCTGTTTCCAATTTGCATATTGTCGTGTATTGTACCTACAGGGGTGATCTTGGAAAATGCAGAGGAGTGGCGGACATTTGGTTTGATCTTTTGCTACCGTAGCTAGGTCCTCTTGGGACCCCGGCGGCTTGTTTGGCAAATACGATCCTCCAGTGACAACCCTTTCAGGTTCTCCTATCTTAGCAGTCCGAGGGTACCCATGGTGTGATCCTCTTTGAGTCTCAAGTTACTTGAGATTCAAGTCTTGCTATTTGTTAGAGAGGAAGCAGTTTTACTTTCTTTCTAGTGGTATTCATTCTCTTTCCTCAGGATCTAGCAGGGATGAGGCTTATCCTTAGGAAAACTTTGTGCTTTACCTTTGGAGCTTTCGATGACAGTGTTTTCTCTGTTCCAACGTGGTATGATCCTCAGGACGAGCTGGTGGCAACTCGCCTGGCAAACCCTCTCAAAAGCAATCAGCATGAGTGTGGAGAAAATCTTGGCGTTCTTTTTTCGAGGTCAAGACATATTCGACCTTCAATAGTCATTCAGTCCTTTCCAAAAACTACAGAAACTGAATTTCATCAAGTACAATGTCCGTGCCCTTCTTTGTCAAAGTCGCTTTCTCGGGCCGGTAGTCAACCAGGGTATTGTACTTGTGGTACGAAGGGATTTCGAGTAGGACGTCACAACCTCCTAGCGTTTCTGCAAGAAGAACCTGATCAGCCCTAGCGTTTTTGCACATTGCAGATGACCTAGCGCTTTTCAGCTTGAAGACCTCCTGCAGCGTAGCATTTTGGATCAGCCCCAGATCGCCCAGTGTTTGCAGATTCGGCCCGCGATCTTGTCTTGTTGTTGCAGATTGTCGTTGCATCAATGCCATCGCGATAGTACCTCAGAAGAGCCCTAGCGTTAGTGGAATTTCAGCATTCTGCCAGCGTTTTCAGAATTCAGCAATTAGTCTCTACGAACCGACCGGAACCCGCAACAGATCCTCGCCGTGAGAGCTTGCCGTAGCCGGATTTTCATAGCGATTAGTTTCAGCCATTACGACAACCATTCATTTTCAGATTTAGACCTCAGATCAGCTAGAGTTTTTGCATTCAAGAGTCACCCTTGCCGACGGTAGCAGATCAGCCCTGTCTTGATATGACAGTTGCAGATTCAAAGCATTCAGATTTCAGCCCTAGTCTCGTCGTCATCGTCCTGGCTGTCGACATCGACATAACATCATTTAGCACTCTTAAAAATTACGACATTGTACCAGACACTTTGTGTAATCTAAAGCAAATACCTCTCTAGCAATAGAGCGGGGGGCCCTTGGATGGGGGTTTGGGACCCAATCTGGTGTTTCTTTCTCTCTTCCCTTAGCAATCTCATGCACTTGTACGCACATTAGCATTCTCTTTGTTTTGGTCATTGCACACACTCTCTCATTAAGTGGATGAATTCTCTCCCTTCATCTCATTAAAAGAAACCTTGAGCACAAATTGAGCACTCATCCTGAGCTTGCACCATCATTCACACTCGCTACACATTACAATTCCCGATTCACTTTGAGAGGGGTGATATTTTCCTTTCGGGCGCAGTGTTCCAGATAGATCAGTTACAGTTTCACTCTCAATCCCGATGAAGCTCCTTTACATACAGTTTGCAGTTCATCATTTTACATGATGGTTGGTGCACATCTTTGGTTCTTCGTTATCAGACAGTTTCTTAGCAGCCTCGGTTATCCCTTTCTTTGAACTTTCCGTAGTTGCTTGGAGTTTGTGGCATGTGGTATATGACCGGAGTGCAGATTTTCGACTCTTTCCTCGAGGGTGGAGCACTTCAGAGTTGGAAAATGATCCCCTTTACCCTCAGTTTGTATACATACACTTGGAGCGTCAGTAAAACAGTACCTTCTACAAATGCTGGTTGTGCGACTTGTGAGTCGGTTGAGTTGAGGAGATTCTTGCTAGAGTTGGATTCATTTTCAGCGGACAACATTGTATTTCCCGGACGTCTTTCGAGGGTAGTGGTTGAATGATACTACGCCGCCTTGTATTGTTCGACCTCAGAGTTTTGTAGCAAATATCCTCGCCCACGAAACTCTCTCTTTCCAATTGCAGATTGTTCACTCTAGCTCCCTGGTCCGACTTCCTTTTCAGGAGCTGAGAGGTGATGTTAGAGTTCTGGCATCACTCCGGTTCGTCCAGTCGATCCCAGTTTCTCCCAGGGACACGTGTTAGGGAGTGAGGATTGTTTTGTGTCTGTGCTCGGCCAGTGTGAAGTAGCTTTCACATGTCAGGGTGTGTTCAATCATGTTTAGACTTGGGTTTTAGGCTTGGTTTCATGGCCATCGACTATCTACAGGCAGGGAATATTTTTCCAAGCCATTCCCGTTTTTCTCCAAGGCTTCACTCAACCATTCCAACCCATTTTCTTTCTATTTTCCCATTATCCTTAGTCGTGGGGGCTGGTGGACAGCCGACCGACCTAGTGATTTGGGAGTGACTTAGGGAGGGCAAGGTCAGTGTGAGGTGGTCACAAGCTCTAGGCTGGGGCGCCCTCTCTTGGGCACCCAGGGGGGGAGCCCCCTTGTGGGTCGCGTCCCCATGGCAATGGGAGTAGGGGACAGCCTAGCGATTTTGATTGCCTCCCACTCTAGCCTTTTTGCCTTTGGGGGGTCGCCTCAAGCCATGAGGGGGTAGCCCTAGTGTTAGCGGGTTGCTCCCATAGCGACCCCATGGGAGGTGTTTGAGGGTAGTGGCACATGATCCCGTATGGGCAGCCAACACATTAGACTTGCGTTTCTCCTTCCCGATGCATGGAGGCGCTATGGTAATGGAGATGCATAGCACCTTCATCATGGTGCAAGCATATGAGAGAAGCAAATCCATGTTCGTCTTGTGGCAGCCACACCATACGGCAGCCCCGATCCGGCTTGTTCTCCCTTCAGGCCAGCCTTCCAGCCGGGAGGAGATCCCGCCCGAGCCTCGGTTCCATAGGAGGCTAGGGCAGCTCATGAGGAGACCAAGCTTGCAAATATCGGATCGCTCTTAGAGAATGGAGTTGTGGAGAGGAATAATAGGACAGTTGTTGAGATGCAAGAGACTTCGCTCGAGCATCGAGAATTGCCGAAGTCCTCATGGGCGGAGGAAGTTGCGACAGTAGTTCATATCATAAATCGATGTTCGACCTCTTCAGTTCTAGAGAAGATTTTGTTTGAGGCTTATTTTGGTAGAAAGCTTGATGTTTCTCAGTTTTGAATATTTGAGAGGGATACCTCTGTTGATGTATCGAAACTTGAATTAGCAAAGTCTTCTTAAGTAGATCCTGTCTTCCATGATTAGAGAGGTGTTTTGCTCGCGGTTGCGGACGAGATAATCATCAGTTTCACCCGTTTCCGCTGCACCTTTGACATTGTATCAGAGCACGACGGGCTCTCGAATCGGCTTGATGATTTGTGAGAGTTTTTGGTGCTGAATTTTTGATACGAGAAAAAGACGGTTTGCTGTACTTTCTACGTTTTTCACTCTTTTGGGTTTGATCTCGGTTGTAGTGGGCAGATTTGAACTTTTTCTCTCTCTGTCACATGCCTAAATTCTCCAACACCATGAAGAGCAGTGACGATTCTGACATGAACTCGGTCCGTGATGAAGAAGTACGACGAGACGATGTTCTGATCCACAAAGCTTTTGGCAATGACATGGCACCGCTCGTCAACGAGGAGTGGGGAGATTGGTCCCAGGTTTACATCAGCGCAACTGATCAACCATTCAAGAGCCCCGCCCTTCCCACCTTTCCCTTGGATCGGCCAATGAATGGCGACAATTATGCCATTGGGAAAGCCACCGCAATGGCGGTTTTGGACTCATACAAGCTTGGAGGCTTCGTCATGTGCAACTTTCGAAAGCCGACGGATTGTACGGGAGCGAAGTTGTGGGAGCGTGCCAATAATTGGATCCGATCACTCATCATTCTCAAGAGTACACCATCTATCATCAGTCACATTTGATCGATGAAGAACGTGAAGCGGATTTGGGATATGCTTTCTTCCTATATGATTGACTTTCTCTAATGAAGAGGATAGCTATGGAAGTGCAATTGCCGACCCTCGAAGCGAAGCACTCGTCCATGAGGGATCATATCAAAGAGATACAGGAGCTTCACCAGGAGATACTTCATATGGGAAAGCTTATCAATTCAGGGGACATGGCCATCCAGCTTTTGGCCTGGTTACCTCCTTGATATTCCAACTTCTATTATTTGCTGATTACTAGTGGCCGACTGAACACTATCTCTTGGGAAGAGATTGTACCTATGGTGTTGAACCAGGAAGAGTGGTTGAACACTGGGAAGATTCACTCCTCTTAGATATAAAAGCCAGACTGATTGATGTGTTCACCGTATCACCTATTGTTAAGAAAATCTGGAGAACTCAAGTTTTGCTGGATCATTTAGTAAGTTATTAATCATTGCTTCAATTTTTGGTTATTCACATAGACAACCTTTGGTGTTTGCTATGTAGCTTATGCCTTTTCTCGTTAGTAGTTTATAGGTACCTCTGAAATAAATAATCAAGCCAAGCAAACAAACAAACTTGGGATAATGGATCTCTGAACTCCAGAGAATCACTATCGCTGTGGCAAGTTTCAAGGTGGTCTGGATTCCATATGTCTGCAGATGTCATGCCTGTCAAATCCGAACATCAAGCTTCATAAAATGCAATGAGCATAATCATGTACAGAAACACTAAGCATAGTGTCCATAAACTTTTTTTTTTTCTTAATGCACCATGGAATAGAGTACTTACCTCCCACCACCATTGTGAAAGAAAAACTCTAAACTATGACCTATACAATATGAACATTGGTCTTTGAACTTTGACATATACAGTATCATTAATAAACTATGACCTATGAGCTAAAATCTATAAATATTGAGCTATGAAATATGTATTTTAATTTGTAAACTATACACTATGCTTTATAAACTACAAACTATGAACTATACACTATGCTACTAGATATCTCTTCTCATTCCATGCCAAGCATGGTTATTAAGGTTCAAAAAGACCAAGTATTGGAACTGAGATGAGAGTCAAGAACAAGCAAGGGATCATGAGAGGTTGTGCTTGCATTATATAAGACTAACATCATTCAATGAATTAGCATCAAAATGTATAGCAATAATCCTCTTTGCTGAGAACAAATAGCTCACTCTTTATATTTGTTGAAAAATAATGTGTATTCTTGGATGAAAAATAAATAGACAAATAAAAAGCATTGCCATGCACATTGTTGGTGCAAAACTCTATGACAACCCCTCTAATTCAGAATATGAAGCTGGCATATTAGAAAAGCTTAAGGATGTCATCAATATTCCTATTGTAGTTTGCGGTATGGAGTTGAGCTTGAACAAGAGTATGCTGAAAATTTGTGTGATATTGGTACCTCGAATTGGGTCCACACCTTAGAATGTGTGTACCCCTTAGAGAGTGTCCATCCCTTATAGAATCGATCTCCCTTTATAAAACAAGTCCACCTTTATACATTGAGTAGACCCATAGGTAGTGGAGACATATGTATAGATAGTGCATCTTGTAAGACCTCATTGTATTTTGACATGCAATCTCATACAAATTCCCCTAGTAAACTCACCCACCCTCAAGGTTATCTAGGGTAATCGGACGTTTAGAGTCTGTGGCTTTATCCGCTAGTGAAGGTGGTGAGGTCGGCATCGGATGATCATGTTGTTCGGAAGCAGGTGAAGGAGGTCGGGTAGACACATCACTTTGATCATGTTGTGCTTCTCCTTGTGCAGTTGCTTCCTCTACTTGCTTTTGCTGCTCCACCGCCTCTTTAGCTTTACGTTCCGCTTCTTGGGCTTCTCTCATGTTCAAAGCTTCTGCTTCCTAATACATCTTTTTGAGTAATTCTGTGGGGTCTTTGGCTTGTTTCCTGGCATGGTGCTTTGTTCTTGACTCTTTGAGTTCATTGGGTACCCACTTTGCCGGGTCCTTGCCTTGCGCTTGGTGTCTGCATTCGTAAGAGTGCTTTTCTTTTTCAAATCGGGCCTATTTTTGTGTCGGTTCCTCCTAGTGTGTTGCCACAGCTTTTCTCTTCATTTCTTCGATCCGTGCTCTTCTTTCCTCATTATCACAGCTTTCACTACTATGCCATTCTGGCGAGCTTTCTGCAAACTCTTCGTCAGACTTGTATGTTCTCTTGGCAGATCTTGTAGCTCGAGGGGAAGGTTGCACTGACACTATCCAAGTATTTTGATTTGGGGAAGTCGGCAAGTTGTCGGCCATGCCGATAGCATGGTAGGCAATCCTGGTTAGAACCTCTGGTGCTCCCAGATATGTGATTTTTTCTTCTTTCTTTGTTCCTTTCAATGTGGACAAAATATATTGTGCATGGTCAATTGGTTGCCTGGTTGTTGATTTGAGAACTTGTGTAAAGGTTGTGCAACCGCATGATTAGGTGTCGTATACCTTGGCGGTCTCTTGGCAAGGAAGTGGAAGTGCTGGTCGTACAATCTTGCGGGCTCTTCCATCTCTTTATGGATGAGATCGACAAATGTGGCAGTGGCGGTTTCCTTGGTGAAGGTTCCAATTGTCTTTCTATCTCTTGCTCTCATTGTCGTTCCTTTTGTCGGAAGTTTGATTGCTTCTGCCACTATCTCTTTGGTAATCACCACTTCAACTTTGTTCCCTTGCTGGTCAGAGATTTGAGCGGTTCCATCTTTTTTTATCGTGGACAAAAAGCTCATAAGCTTTTTGGAAGTCAACTCCACATGGCTCTATTCATAAAAATCTTTGAGTCCAAACCTTCTGTTGGCTTCTTTGGTATGGGGCTTTGCGACGACATCATAAACTTCTTTTGGTAGAAGTTGCAACTCTACCTGATGTCCTTCCTCGCTCTTGAATTTACTTGTGAACACTTTGGTGTTGTTCTCTTCCAATTGTTCTCTTGAGAGGTAAGTCACTTTGGCGGTTTAACTGAACTAGGGTCTAGTTGGTATGGTGGTAGCTCTTGCAACTTTTCTTTTTGATTGAGCTTCTTCTTGGCTTTCTTTGTTTCTTGCATGGCTCCTGTTGAGTGAATAGATTATCAAAGTTAGCAAATTTGATAGATTTTTCTCTGAAATGTCCTTCAGTCTGAAATGCTGACAAATTGAGTTCAATTTGCTTCAAATCAATTTTTGAACACGCATAGTTGCATAAAAACATGAAAAGATCAAAATTATGAAGTGCAAACAAAAAATTGTAACATAAGTAAATAATCGTGATTATTTATAGACGAGTAATTTTTGCAACTTTTTACAAATTTGGCATTACAGGCTTGGAGTATATACCAATTAGAAACTTTGAGTGAAATATGGGCCCATTTGGATGCACAGGGTGAAAATGGTGCCAGATTTAGTTTTTAGGTCTCTGAAACAGTAGATGTAAAGAAATTTTGAAATTTTAAGCTCCAAATTTGTTCAAACTTGGCTAGTTGACTTAGGACATCATATACTTTGAATGTATGATGGCAAAGTTGCAAATTTCTTCCATTTTGGCCAAAAAGTAAATAATTGTGATTATTAACTTTTCTATCAAAATGAATATTTTTTTGTACAACTTGGTTGTAGGCATTGTATAGACCTTGTGTAGGTAATATGAGGTGATTTGGATCAAAAAATGTGGCTCATAACTCAAAGTTTGTCTTGCAAGGACTTCTTTGCGTTTTTTTGGCAATTTTCCAAGTTATATGTGATCATTTTGACTCATACCTGAATTTTGGCATGTAATAGATGTGTACAAGTGATAGGTGAGGTGATGATGCAACTTTCAAGCCAAAATAGTGCAAAAGTAAATAATCGCAATTATTTACAACAGTCACATTTTTCTGCAAAACTTAAAATTTTTGAACTAAACACATTCTATATACCTAAACCAAGTCCTAAATTGAATTTGGTAAACTTTAGTCTTGCTGGCATCACTTTGTGCCTTGTCGACTCTGAAATCACCGATTTCTGTGACTACACTGCTTGTTGAGTTGGTTAGTCACTTTTGAGGTTACGTACTTGTTCGCAACATAGTTCTGAAGCAGCTCATCCAATCTTGGCCCATTTGGAGTCAATTTGACATCGTATGTCGAATTTGATGCTTGGTAGCCTTCGAGTTGTTTTATGCTTTTCGAGGGCTTTGTTTGATTGATTTCATAAAACCAATCATATACATTGTGTATAAACCTCGTAGGTGAGCTATATGTGGAGTCAGAATCCAATTCTGGCATCTGTCAAAAACCTAGCTTTTATACTTGGGACCCCCTCGACCCTTGCCGAATAGTCAATTGTTGATATAGAACTGTTCTAATATGTTGGGGCATGTTACAGTTCAAATATCATCCGATTTGGTTGAGTTGATAGGCCGCTGTGGTTGATTTTTTGTTGTAGGTCTTCATGCACTGCTCGGATTCTAGGGGTTTTTCTAGGGATTTAGACTAGCTACCGGCCGTACAAAATGAATCATTCATGAGTCATGAACTTACCCCTCATGTCTCATGTGAGACAATGCTAAAAGGAGTGACTGTGGACTCCGAAAAGTACACGCAAAGAGGGTCGAAAGGCTCTCTCCACAAAGGCAACAAGTGGAAATGAGGTGATTTTAGCCTACCTTGGGTATCTATAGTCGGACTTTCCGAACCAATTTTTTCAGATTCCCCTGTTAATCCTACTCGGTCGTGAAGTTTATGTTAAACTCAAAAAAAATTCCAATCAGATTCATGTAGCTCATTCTGCAAGAATTCTGCAAAAGTAGATATGGCCGCGTAATTTAAGCTTCTCGCTTCCATCTGCCGATTTGATTGAAATTTTTTGTGCTTGTCTACTTTGTCTTTCTGATTTCCAACGTGTCTTCAGCTTTTCCATCTAACCTCCGTTGCTATTTATTATTAATTTTTGACATATTTATTGAAAAAATAAAAGAAAATAACAAAATACGTTAAAAAGGCAAATTGAAAATCCAATAATTAAGGAAAATCCATTAAAAAAGACAGCTTTATCGTTTTTTGATGGATTTCTTCATTTTTAAGTCGTAATATTGAGAAAAATGATGAAAAATAACAAAAAATAACTATTTTTGATGATTTTTTGATAGTATATACACTATTTACACTTATCGGGCAGATATTATCAGTTAAATTTCCTTGGTGATCAATTATGAGGTATTATTAGGTAATTTTGCAAAACTTCACACGTTAACATCCAACTTTTTTCTCCCTCTTCAAACATTGCCCTTAATTACTTAGTACTCTTCCACCCCTCCTAGATGGCGTACTCCAGGACGACTGTGTGCATGGGTTGAACAATCGTGTCTATGCATAGCCGTGGTTGGCTCTATAATGCTTTGAAGATCAATGCAGTTCAAAAAATTATGTTGTGCAAGAGGTGGGTCTTGAGTGATTAACTCAAGGGTTTCGGATGTCGAGGCTTGCTAATGCTGTCTTCCAAAGAGAAAATCTTGTAGCATGTGTGCTTTTTGCTTGATTGTTCCAGCATGATGCTTTAATACGTTGATTTCCTGAGCTTCTGGTATCAATAATGATTGTTGACGAGCTTTTACTCGCCATTGATATCTCGGTTTGTCTTGGTCAAAATAGTGTGGTTGAGGTTTTCGAGCCTTAACTCTCAAAATTTCTTGATTGGTTTTGTAGTTTGTGGAGAAGATAAGTGGTCCTTTTTTTCCATATCCATTTCGTGTTAGATTCCTCTCTCGGAGATGCTCGTCTCTGTGTTTTGACCTTCAAAACTGGCTTTGGTTTTGTCGATGATGTTTTGGGCACCCAGATTTGAATCGGCTTGTCCTTAAGCTGTGCTTTTGGTACCCAAATTTTTCTGACTCCTTGCATGTTACTTGTAGCATTTTCTTGTCAATATGATGGAGAAGATTGATTACTTTGTGGTTTGCTCTGCTGGTAATTGCCTTTCCATTCCTCCTTGCTTGGTGCAATTGGAACAGTGAGTTGTCCGCCTGTAGGTGATAGCTTGAGCTGATTTGTATCCCAATCTGGTATTGATTTGTATGTCTACATCCAAGCAATTCCAAGAATTGTCTTCTCATTCATGAGTTCATCTAGTAAGCATACAAACTGATGAGGACATGAACATTCATATACTATCACATTCAAGTTGACTACTCCCAACGTTGGTGTGGAGCTCTTGTTGCATCCTTTTATAATCGTTATTCGTGTTGTCAATGAATGAGTTGTTGCTTTCTTGTACGTGGTATAACTGATTGCATTTACTCTAGTTCCTGTATCGACCAAAGCATTTGTGCTATGATTGTTGAGTTGTACTTTGATGCGAAGGTCCATTCCATCTAACCATTCATCATCCGCTGACACTGCATCTTTCTGCAATTCCCATTGTCGGTCATCTATTTCCAGTGTGTTGATGGAAATAGGTATTTGTTGATTATTGAGAGTTGCCTTCCTTTTGAGTACCCGAAGCCGAGCTTCCTCTTGGACTTCATCAATAACTTGTTGTTGTTTTATCTTCCTTTGCTTGGTTGCATGCATTCTTTCTAGCAATTCATTGGTTAGCGGAAAATTTTAATTCTTTAAACGACATCCACTAATCCAATTAGCCATTGTTTCACCATCTAGGGTGGACAACTTAACTGCTCCACTTGGAGATACATCTTCAATGATAAAAGGTCCGTTTTCCTTTTTCTTAAACTTGGAAATGTATTGCTTAAGGGAATAAACTCAAATTAACTCGTCTTTTTTGAATATTTTTGTAATTAGATAGGAATCAAAAAATTGTTTTTGATTCCGCTTTTGTGCATAGATGTAAGCTACAGTAGTTAGCCTTTGCTCATCTAGCTTCTCTAAATCTTCAAGTCTTTTTGATAATTCATGTCCAGTCCGCTCGAGATCTTTCGCTACCCTTAGTGTCGGCAATAGAAATTCTACTTGCAATATGACATCAAGACCATAACAAAGTTAAAGGGTGTAGCATTTAAAACTGTTTTGAATGAAACTCGATAAGCCCATAGAGCAGCATGGAGATTCATTTCCTAGTCTTTCCCTCCTGAACTAACCACTTTAGTCAATACTGAGCTATGAATTTTATTCGTATGCTCAGCTTGTTCGTTTGCTTGTAGGTGATAGAGAGCTGATTTGTTATGGATAGCCATAAATTCATTAAGCAGATACTCGATTACGTCATTGAGAAAATGAGTTTTCCTATCACTGATAATTTCTATTGGTAGTCCATATCTTGTGATGGTTTTGGCATCATTCTTTTGAGTTGCTTTAGATTCGGTGCACTTAGTCAAATAATCTATAGCTACAATAATATATTGAGCTTTGGTTCTATAAGCAGATGGCTGTATTGGCCCAACAAAGTCTATACCCCATTTTGTGAAAGCTCTAGCTCCCATCATTGGTCTTAAGGGCATGCTATCTACACGTGTTGGCATTTTTTCTTGTTGGGACAAACATCACATCTCCGAACATATTCTTTGGCATCTGCAAAAAGTGTTGGCCACCATATGCCTACCATTAAGATTGCTCTTGCAGTGATCACACTAGAAAAGTAACCTCCAGCTAATCCAACATGTGCTTGTTCTATTATCAGAATATATTTGTCTTCATTTGCACAAAGATGCAAATGTTAATCCTTACCTCTCCGATATAATTGGTTTCCAATAAGAGCATAGTCCCGTGCTTCAGTTTCAATTGCTCTTTGACGGCGTTTACTCACATCCTCAGGAAATGTTCGGCTCGATAAGTAAGTGACTAGATAGTTACTTCACTTAGGAACATGTGACATTTGAAACAATGTTACGTGAGGTATGGGTGTTTTTTTTTGACATTGAGGACAATCCTTTACGAAAGAGCTAGTTGGCCAAAATACTCCAAATCTCAAGATCCTTTGCATAGTTTGGTCTTCTGTAAAGTAAAGTCCGACTATGGTAATATGTGCTTGACTTAGGTGTTGGGTTTTCTCTTCAGGATTAAAGCATAAGAGCAATATTCCATCTTGATTTCTTTTGTATAGCCTCCCAGCTAGTAACTGATACATAGCCGATTGCTCAATTAATCCGATTGTAATAGGAAGTGCTATTTGCAAATCCACTTGAGCTATGGTTATCAATGATACCATATTTTTCGATCATCGAGGTATCATTTCCACGAAGAACGGATATGCATCTAGTAGATCATCGTTTACTCCTTTAGGTGGTTCTCCTACAACAATCCTAGACAAATGATCTACTCTTTGATGAGTAGTGTCCTTTTTTACAACTACAGAGAAATAAAATTCTAGAAGAATGATGAACCATCTCACTATCCTTCCTGTGTTGCATGGCTTGATGACCAAGTACAATAAGGCTTGGTGGTCCACAAAGAACATAGTTTTTTGCTAATAGCTAATGTCTATACTTTTTTACAGCATAGATCATTCCTAATTCTTTCTATTCTGTGGTGAAATAATTCTTTTCTGCCATGTTCAATTGTCAGCTAGTATAAGAAATAGAAAAATCAATTTTTCCGTCTCCTGGTTGAGCTAGTACACCCTATGGCAATATTGGAAGCATCTACATGTATGTGGAATATCTTATTCCAATCTGGTGCTTTCAATATTGGAGCTGAGGTGAGAGCTTGCTTAAGCTTCATAAAGAATTCTTCACACTCATCAGTCCATTCAAAGTGTGTAATCAAGCTATACATGGGTTTGGCAATTATAGCGTACATATAAATGAACTGTCGATAATATCCACAATGTCCCATGAAGGCTTCAACCCCCTTGACTATTGTTGATCTAAGCAAATCAACAATAATATGAATTTTATCCATATCAGTAGCTATGCCATTTTTAGACACTATATGTCCAAGATTTTTTCCTTGTCTACCCATGAATATGCACCTGTCAGGATTTAGGCAAATCCTATAAAGTCTACGTTTTTTGAATACCTTTTGAGATGTTCAAAATGATCAGCTCGGATTGATAAATGTACGCATAGATCATCCATATATACTTCTAAGAATTTCCTAAGATATTCTTTAAAAGCATGACTCATCAATCTTTGAAATGTGCCAGGCACATTGGTTAACCCAAAGGCATAACCCGAGAGGTAAAAATACCCCATTCTGTTGCAAAAGCAGTTTTATGCTGATCTTTTGGGTCAACCAAAAGTTGATTATATTCCAAAAATCCATCTAAGAAGCTGTAAGCTTCTTTTCCTGCTTAGTGATTGGAAGAGGAAAGTTGTCTCTAATGATAGCTGCATTCACTTTCTTGAGGTTGACACACACTCGCAATTTTTCATTCTTCTTGGGTACTATCACAATTGGAGACACCCAATCTGTGTATTCAGTTTCATAAATAAATTCGGCTTCTTTTAGTTTTTCAATCTCTTCTTTGATCTTTCTAGAAAATGTTTCATTGTATTAGTATGGCATTTGTCTACTTGGGTTCGCATCATCTCTCATAGGTATGGTATGTTGACAGATTTTTGGATCAACATCCTTGAGATCCTTGTAAGACCAAGAAAAGATATCTTGGTATTATTTTAGTAAGCTTAGTAAAAGCTCTTCTTCTTCTTCTGTTTGGTCATTTGCAATGTAGGCAGGCTTAGGTTTTTCTCCTGGTTCAGGCAAATCTATATTTTTTGCATTTTCAGGCCCTTCGTAGGACTCGCCCTGTTTTTGTAGTTCTCTAACAGGTCGTTTTACTATGATTGTCCGATCTTGGAGATTATATTTTTTGTATTAAGATGGAACACTCATTACATCTTTACCATCCTCTTTTGTGGTTTCCATTTCGGTTGTACGTATCTCCTTTAGAGCTTTTTTCAATTCTTGATATTTTTTTTCCTGCTCAACGCGTGTCATGGTTGGCTCCTTGTCCTGTTTCTTTGGCTTTGCTTGAGTATCCTTCCTTGTTTTTCTCGATATTTTTGTTTGAAAGATGTCTGCCAATGATTTTGTCCTTGATATAATCATGTGCATCTATTTGCATTGGGAACTGTGTTCTATTGGAGACTGATGGTATAGGTCTAGCTTTTACGTTTCTGGTGTCTCTTTTTTGTCTATACCATTTTTGTCTTCTTGATTTTTGGTTTGGAAAGTCAAAAACCTTTTCCTCCCTTCGTTTCATGAGTAGCTTAGCTCTCACATGTTCTTTTTCTGACCCCGAATCTTCTGAGGTAGTTGAGTGTTCTTCTAACTCATCTATTGCATCGTAGTAGAGGTCTAAAAAGACTTGTTGAGATTTCATCAAGTCCTTGGGTTTCTCATTTCCATCTTCAATGTAGAGGGTTGAAATCATTTGGATGGGAATTATGTCATAGCCGTCCTCATGCAAAATTAAGTAGGCATAGACATATTCACACATACATCCATTGTCGCTAAAATTTGAGTCCACTCAAATGGCTCAAACAAATTCTCTGGAAAGGGTTCAAGTACGTAGGATTCGTCTGTGCAATCCCTTTTTAAGACACATTCTTCTCGTTTTAAGCTCCCGTTTTGTGAAGCTCCTCACATCCAAAATTTGTTTAACCAAGAGGAAAGCTTAGTTTCAGCCGAAGATGCTGAATCAAACTCTTGTATGGGCATTTTCATGACATCTCTATGAGTGTGATCTTTTAGATTAACCCTTGTTATAGATCCCACTTGCTTCAAGTACACATATAGTTGTTTCCTCAATCTTGGATAAGCTGTTCCTGTCGCATGAAGGTCTTTCCAATATAATTTTGTAATTGAGTTTCTTCCCAAAGTATACTATGGAAAAAGTGTGTTGATATTCAATCCCACAGGAATTAACTATCACTTTTTCTAGCAATCCTAAGGGTCTTTCAATATGTCCATCAGCCAATTGCAATTTCATTCGAATTTGTTTAATGGCTGGTTGTTCCCATGATTCCCATACTGCTTTTGTGGTTATGGCTATGCCTGGCCCACTCTCCAATATTGCCATGGTTTCAATGTTATTCTATTTCACTAGAATTTTGGTGTTTCCTTCTTCCCCTTCACAAGATCGAATTTCTTTGTTAACCATTTCGTGTTTCAATCTTCCCAATTTTTTTGCGATAAGCCCCGTTATCCCCACCTTCTCTAGGGTTTTCTGTAGATCATTCCATAAATATGGAATGATTTTTAACAGTTCTCCCAAAGTAAGAGTGCATTGGATGGGTGTAGACATGATTGAATGAATGTTGTCTACTTCTAGGGTCTGTTCCGCTTACCTGAGTGGTCTTACACACTATGTATTGAGCTTTGTTATCTTTCAAGTAAGAGAGTAATGTTTTCAAGGTCAATGGTTTAGACAATCCTGAAGCTTCAAAGGGTAATGTTTTCAAGGTCAATGGTTTAAAGAATCCTAAAGCTTCAGAGGGTAATGTTTTCAAGGTCAATGGTTTAGACAATCCTGAAGCTTTAGATCCGCAATCCCCATACAAGGATTTTACATCCACGTTCATATCAAGAGGTAGGTTGTCTAACTAAACTTCCTCTATAGGAGCTGACTTTAGAGTTAAGATCCCATCATTGATCTCTCTAACTTTTTCTCACAAGTGTCCTGTCCAGTCTTCCTCTACGAATGGAATTCCGTCTAAGGTAACTTTGTTGTCCGGCATTAAAAGTTCTCGCTCTTTTGGTTCAATGTGAGGTTCTACCATCACTTCAGATTTTTCTTGATTGTCTTTTATCACAAGCTCCTCAAGTTTTTCCATACTTTCGATCTTGGGTTTTTGTTTTTCCAGTATCTTTTGCGTGATTCTTATCAAATTTTGATAAGCTTCAAGCTTAGCTGCTTTTATGTCTGGAGAATGATATTTTTTTAATTTGTTTTCCATGTTTTGGTCTACTTTAAGGATTGCTTGGTAGGCTTCCAAGGCTACGTTAATAGGCTCAAAAATTTTGTCAACCAAAATTGATCCTCCAGATTTCACGGTTGTTTCTTTGATTTTGCTTCGAGTTTCTTTCACCTTTTCCTGAAATAGTTGTTTTCCTTTCTCCTTGATTTCAGCTCGTAGTTTCGTTTTTTCTCATCTCATACTTTTTGCTTCTGCTTCTTTTGGTCTTTTGAGAGGAAATTTTTGTATTCTCTGAATCATCAAAGGAGTTATGTTTCTTTCTCTTAGCCTGGGCTCTAGTGATTACCTTTATTGGAACAATCGGTTCACTCTCAAATGAGATACTAGGTATCACTTGGACTACGTTTACTACTATTTTACCCTTGTTTAAAGGATTTTTAGAACAATCTTCCGAGAAGTGTCCTCCCTTTTTGCAACATTGTATGCAATAAGGTTCAACTGCTTGAGGTTTTTGTCAGGCTCTGGGCATTCATTTTTTCAATGATCATCTGCACCACAATTGTCACAGTTTTCCGTTCTTGGCTTAATCATGGATCTTACGATAGGAGGTCTTACTCCTTGATTAGCTACATGATACATTGGTGCGAGCTTTGGTGGAGTATCAGTCACTCTCACAGGTTCTTCCATTGGTGGTGGATGTGAACTATACCAATCTCCTTCTACCATTACTGTAGATGGACTAGACTCAGCATAGGGTGTAATAGGCACTAGTGCTTGTTCATCTATGACTCCCTCTGAATGCATGTACTTCACAAGCACTGCATTATATCCTGGATACGGTGGTGGTTGACCCAACACGGGTTGAGGTCTTTTCATATCCATCGGTGGTCTTCGAGCTGGTGCCATGTTAGGTTGGTATCTGTACATGGTTTGTCCTTGTGGTCTCATGGGCACATACTGAACATTTCCATCATACTTTGGTTGGTAGTAGCACTCATTGGTCTCATGGTCCATTTTCCCTCGATTGTACACCATTTTTGCGGTCTAATTGGTTGTCCCTGTTGAGGTATCCCTTGCCCTGGTCCTCTCGTAGGTGCTTTTTGCATGTTATTCATCATGTAATTCATCCTTTTGAGCATGTCTTCTATGGCTGAAAGTGGTGTTGCAAAGAAGCCATTCCCACTTGTGTTGGTTTAGTGGATACTGTTTTCTCACTTTGGTTATCCTTAGAAACATCTTCTTCGTTGAAAATATCTCAATTGTCTCCTAATTCGATCTTATCTGACAAACACCCTTCTAGGGTTGTATGCTTCTTGCTATAAAGTATAGCATGAAGTTCTTTGTTTAGCAGTACCTTTAGAAACAATGATACTAGTCATTCTTCTGCAGGTATCTTTAGCTCTGGGCATCTAGCAATGTAATGTTTCATTCGAGTTGTACAATCCCTAACAGACTCACCTTGTTTCTTTTTAAAGGTGTAGATTTGGGCTACCGTATTTTTTTTTAATCCCCGTTTTGGAACAAGCAGCTACAAATCCTTGAGCTAATGTGTTCAAGTCCATGATTGACCTTGGTGGAATGTTTTGGAACCATGTGAAGGAGTACGAGCGGAAGTGCGACGCGAGAGAGAGTGCGAGAAGAAGAGCAAGACGATATGGTGAACTCGCTCTACTGTAATGTGTAGAGCATAGTGAGTTCTTATTAGGTTTTTACAAAAGAATATGTGTACATACCTGGCGGCCCGCCCACTTACCTGGGCGACCACATTGGGCTTTATACCCCAACAACCTCCCACTTAAAGTCCAATGTGGTACTTTAAGTGTGAGAGAAGCTACTATACAAGCTAATATACAAGAGATGTAGAGAAGTGATGTACTACCCTACACCTAACTTCTTGCGAAAATGCGCAAAGCTCTTTGAGGGAAGTCCTTTTGTAAGTAGATCAACAGGATTTTATGTGGTGTGAACTTTGACAAGCTGAAGTTGCTTATCCTCGAGCATTTCCCTGATGAAATGATACTTCACATCCACATGCTTTGTCTTTGAGTGATAAACTGGATTGCGAGCCAATTGTATAGCACTTTGACTATCACAATATAACACAGGCATCTCTTCTTTGATTCCCAAATCTGTTACTAGTCGATTAAGCCAAATTGATTTTTTGCATGCCTCTGATGCTGCAACATATTCAACCTTTGTAGTAGACTGAGTAACACAATCTTGTAATCTAGAACGCCATGATACTGCTCCACCAGCCAATGTAAAGACATACCCTGACGTAGACCTTCGGTTGTCTAAGTCACCTGCATAATCTGAGTCTGTAAAACCCTTTACACTTAGCTCCTGACTCCCGTAGCATATACGCATACTCTTTGTAGCTTTCAGGTATCTCAATATTCCTTTCACTGCCTCCCAATGTTTCTTGCCTGGGTTTGACATGTATCGACTTACTACTCCCACTGCAAATGCAATGTCTGGGCGAGTAGCAATCATTGCATACATCAAACTACCCACTGCAGACGCATATGGAATCTTATCCATTTCAGCCTGTTCTTCCTCAGACACAGGACAATCTTGTTTGCTAAGTTTCACATATGGTGGCAATGGAACACTCAATGCCTTTCCCTTCTCCTTATTGAAACGTTGCAAAACCTTGTCAATATACTCTGTTTGACATAACCAAATCAACTTCTTTGATCTGTCTCTCTCAATGCGCATACCAAGTATATGACTTGCCTCACCCATGTCTTTCATGTCAAACGATTTTGCCATCTTTGACTTCAAAGCTGAAATTTCTTCCAAGTGCTTGCCAGCAATCAACATGTCATCCACATACAAAATAAGGATCAGCCAACTGTCATCCTTAGCCTTCTTTGTATATAGACAGTGATCGAACTCACTACGTTTGTAGCCTTGAGAAAGCATAAACTTGTGGAATTTATGGTACCATGCCCTCGGTGATTGTTTTAAGCCATAAAGACTCTTTAACAACTGGCATACCCAATCTTCCTTGCCTTTCTCAACAAACCCTTCTGGCTGCTGCATGTAAATTTTCACATCTAAATCACCATGCAAGAACGCTGTCTTGACATCCATTTGGTGCAACACCAAATCTAATATGGCAACCAATGCAAGAAAGCATCTCAACGTAGTCATCTTGACCACCGGAGAGAAGACTTCATCAAAGTCAATGCTTTGTTCTTGCTTAAAGCCCTTGGCAACAAGCCTTGCTTTGTACTTTGGCTGACTATCATGAGCGGTGATCTTATACCTGTAAACCCATTTACAAGGTAGAGCCTTTTTGCCCCGTGGTAATTTAACTAGCTTCCATGTCTGGTTTTTATGCAGAGCTGTCATCTCTGACTGCATGGCCAATTGCCAATTTCCGGAGTCCTTCATTTGCACTGCTTCCTTGTAACATGAAGGCTCATTGTAATCAGTCAACATGACATAATTCATAGATGGAACAAACCTATCAGGAGGTCGCGTCACACGTCCAGATCTACGCACAATAGGTGGCTCAGGCTCAGCCACAACCTGTGGTTCCACTCTATCCTGTCCTTGCTTCTCTTGAGCCCTGACATTTTGTCTTGCACGTGCAGGTCCATCTTCTTGGAAGACAACTCTTCTAATCTCCTCAACCCTCTCTGGTTTAGAATGATATTTGGATTCATTAAAGTGAACATCATTGCTGCGGACAACCTTTCAGGATTTGGGATCCCAAAGTCTGTACCCCATCTCACCAGAATTACTACCATAGCCTAGAAAGATGCACTTTCTACTCTTTGGCTCAAGTTTGTTCCTAAATTCCTTTGCAACGTGAGTATATGCCTCACAGCCAAAGACTCTGAGATGCTTGTATGAGGGCACCTTGCCTGACCATACCATCTCTGGCACTGAATCCTTCTGCAAAACCTTGCTAGGAGATCTATTTACAAGATGAACAACTGTTGATACAGCTTCAGCCAAAAACCCATTTGGCAGCTGTGCATTAGACAACATACTTCTGACCTTCTCTTGTATGGTCCTCTCAGCAAAACCATTTTGAGGAGGATTGTAAGGAGCAGTAAGTTCACGTTTTATACCTTTTGACTCACAAAAGTCCTGAAAGGACTTTGAAACATACTCTCCACCATTGTCAGTGCGTAAGCATTTAAGCTTCTTGCCACTCTGATTCTCCACAAGTGTCACAAACGTTTTGAAAACACTAAACGCTTCATCCTTGTGCTTGAGAAAGTAAACCCATACTTTCCTCGAGTAATCATCTATAAATGTCATAAAGTAAGAAGCTCCCCCTAGAGATAGGTTAGGCATAGGTCCACACAAATCACTATGAACAAGTGCCAACTGTGTATCTCTTCTACTGCTTCTATGCTTATGTGGCTGCTGTGTTTGCTTACCATACAGACAATGTTCATAGAATTCAAAATCATTAAATGAAAATCCAGGCAAATAACCAGAACGAGACAAGATTTTCATTCCCTTCTTGGACATATGTCCTAACCGGCTATGCCACAAAGAAACGTTCGGCTGCTCGGTTACATTGATTACATTTTTAGAGACATTTGATACATAAATCATGTAAAGTCCTCCAGACTTTACTCCATGTGCTACTGTCATAGAACCCTTGGATATCTTCCACATGTTCTGTCCAAAAGTGGTGACGTAGCCAGCATCATCAAGTAAACCTGTGCTGATCAAGCTCTTTGTAATTGCGGGAACATGTCTCACATTCTTCAGCGTGAAAGAAGAGCCATTCTGAAACTTCAATTGAACATCTCCAACACCTAAGATCTCACATGTCTGCCCATTGCCTAGCCGAACATGATCTTTAGTGGTCACATAAGAGGTAAACCACTCCTTGTTTGGAGACACATGAAGTGATGCCCCTGAGTCTATAATCCAGTCACTCAGTGCATTTCCATCAGATGTTGTAAGAAGAGCTGAGTCCATTGTATTCTTCAAGAAGTAGATGTCTCCTGACACTAGACTGTCATCCTCTGCAATAGTGTTTGTCACATTTATTTCTTGAATCTTCATTGAGGACTCGTTCTTCTCACCATGGTCTTCAGTTTTCTGTTTGCCTTTTTCTGCTTTCGATTCTCTGCAGTCTCTTTTCATGTGACCCTTCTTGCCACAATGGTAGCATTCTATGTCACTCTTGCCTTTAGCATTGCGGGACTTGCTACAAGACTGATTCCTCTTTCCACCTTTGTACTTTTCTTTGGTCCTTCCCCTGACAACTAAGGCTGTTCCTTTGCCTTTGTCCATTGTCTTTCTATTGGTTTCTTCAGTAAGCAGACTTCCTTCTACACCTGCTATGTTCAAACCATCTGGAGGTGCAGAATTACTCAAAGCTGTGCGAAAAGTGTCCCAACTTTCCGACAATGTGATCAACAGGAACATAGCTCTAACAGGTTCATCAAACTTGACACCTTGAGCTGACAACTGACTGTAGATTGTGTTGAATTCATTCAGATGATTGGACATAGGTGTCCCTTCTTTCATCTTCAAGTCAACAAGCTTCTTAAGCCAGTATACCTGTGAAGCTGCACTCTGCTTCTCATAAAGATCACTCAGCTTTAACCATGCTTGATAAGCCGACATCTCGTCTGCTACATTGAAGTAAACGCTTTCTGCCAAAGTCAGCATAATGGTAGAAAGTACCAATTCATCCATTTCGCTCCATTCATCTTCGTGCATATCTTCTGGTTTTATCCCCTTGAGATTTATAGGTTTTATCTGCTTCTTTTGTACCAACACGTGCCAAATCTGCTTCTTCCACAATGGGAAATTGGGTCCATCTAGCTTCTTGATATTGTAAAGAGCAGTGTCCTGTGAACCAGCCATAGCTACGCTTCACAGTGGTTTACTTTCCAGGGAAAAATTCGGCAGAGTTTCCCCTGTAAACTGACCTCTGAATCAATATCAACCTGTCAAATGAACCAAGAAAGCTTCAGATTTTTCATAAATTTCGGCAGAGTCTCCTTTGTAAAATGGCTCTGGTGTACTCAAAAAACAGACCAAAAACAGCTCAAAAAACACTGTCTCTCTGACATTGTAAGCTGCGGGTAAACCTGTCCTGCACCTGTACTGTCTCTCACTGGCCTGTCACTGTCCTATAAGCATAGACTGTGACAATGCCTCAACGGTAGTAAAGCAAAGATGCAATCCCAACTCTCTAACTCACAGTCAATACATCCTAGCTGCCTATCTAAGGGTGCTCGAGGGATCGCTCCAAGACCTGTATCACTGTCAGGATCTCAACATTCGAGAATCCCCCAGCTCAATAAAACCTCACTCGACCCTCAACAAAGGCTGCAGTAAATCTGACAGTACATAGACTTCCCACAAAGTCATACATCCACAAATTTCCCACTGTATGCTGTAAACGTTGCGGCGGTTGTTTGCTGCGTGACTCACAGCCAGCAAACCCTCAACAGACATACATCATCTCTGACAATACATCCCATGTGGAAGTACCTGCAATGTCAGGATGAAATCTGAAATATCAAGCAGCAAACACAAGCTACCTGATGAACTAGTGGATGTCGCCTACAGTCTGTGTGTAGATGCGACCGTGTCGTATGTGACACGCCTCCAAGAACTGTGAGCCGTCTTTCGATGTGTAGATAGCCACAAATCAACACTCTGGAGTGTCGATATCCTCAGCACCTGCAGTCGTAGGCCCAAAAACCCCAAATTTGCAGAGTCGGATCTGCACCAGCTGAGACCACGTAGTCGAAAATGGCCTGCGCAGACCTTTGTCGAAGCCGAACGGTGGCCGAGATGACCTCATAATGAAATTCTGCGCAAACCTTTGTCGAAGCCGAACGGTGGCCGTGTCTTCCCGTGTCGAATTTCACTCCAATCTGAGCTGGTGACTCTAGCCTCCTGCAGTGCTGCCCCGAGCCTCGATCTGAGCTCTGATACCAGTTGAAAGAGTACGAGCGGAAGTGCGACGCGAGAGAGAGTGCGAGAAGAAGAGCACGACGATATGGTGAACTCGCTCTACTGTAATGTGTAGAGCATAGTGAGTTCTTATTAGGTTTTTACAAAAGAATACGTGTACATACCTGGCGGCCCGCCCACTTACCTGGGCGACCACATTGGGCTTTATACCCCAACACCATGTCAATGTTTTTCCTTCTAATGTCATTCCAAACCCTCGAATTGAGCATAGAAATCGAATATGCGTTTTGCTCTTAGCATTTTCTTAAAGCTTGCTAAGTGGTCATATGGAAAATCAACTAGTCTGACACGTCTATTTGGTTGAACTCTTGATTTTTTGGTAGTTGGTCCTGTTCCAAGTCCTTCAAACCCGTCTGTCGGAAATAGTGACTCATGTAGCCCTGGAGTGGCCTTAGTGTCACCCGGTTTTCTGCGTGATGAGGTTGTTTCTGGTTTCTTAACATTACTCTCAGAATATCTCTCACGGTGCTCATCTCTTGGAAGAGTTTCTGGTCCTCTGCTCAATATCCAATCCCTTATTGAATATCCTTGATATTTGGTTTGTTCTACCTCCTCAGAAGTCATCATACAAAATTGTTGCTATAACTGTTGATCTGCTGATAGATATAGATCTGCTGATCCCTTTTCCTTGATCTTGAAGATATAGATGATCTTCATCGGCGTTAATTGTCCTGATTTGACATGCGAAGTCCATAAAATATCTTTTATATTTTTATCCTCCCAACAATAGAATCTAATCTGAAGATTATCAGTACTAAGCCATTTCAAAGGCTTCAAATCAACTTAATCGTATCTCTCGAATTCTAAAGTTGGTGGTCCTTCTTTTTGCGGCCATATTTGAAATTATGGTATTTACTTCTAACCCCCATTTGTCTATCACGTCAGGGTTTTCGACTTGTAAATACTGAGTTCTATTTTGATCTATGTACATTTTTCCTTGTTTGTTTGCCCTGATCTCTTCGTCGAACTCAATACCATGGTCATCAATGCGAATAGCATACTCTTCGTTAGGATCCAGGTAAATCTGAGCTCCATCACAATTAGTCTTATAAAAAGAGAGTATATGCTTATAGTGCATTGCGCATTGTCGTTCCAATTTTTGAGTGAGTCGAATAAGAAGACATTTTGGACGTCGAATCAGGAAAAGTGTCTGAGACTTCTTCAGGGATAGTGTGCAAGGAATTGCCTTGATTCACGCTTTCTTCCGTAGATATTTTACCAGAGGTTTCTCCAAATATGCATTGATTTCCTAGTACACGACCAGATCTAAGGTTCATAAAGACTTGTGAAGCCCTGGATAGAGTACTTGCCTTTGGATTGACTTGTTATCAATTTCTTTCACTTGACTGGATTGCACTTTCTGTCAAGCTATCGATTCCTTGTCTACAACCTGATTCCTTTACAATTTGATCAAGTTAGCTATTCTTTCACAAAGACATTATAGTTTTTGCTAGCTATTGTGTTTGGTCTATGTGTATCACTTCAAATTGAGCTAATTTAGTCAACAAAAATCAAAGGATTAATCTGTAACCTGGAAACTGAGTGAACATGTACCCATTTGGATCTGATTGAACCCAAAATCCTAGTGGCTTTATATTATGTTGGTCTAACACTGTACAAGTTCAAAAGTAAAAAATGATATCGCTCTATAGCAATAGTAAATAATCGCGATTATTTACTTTTGTCAGTTTTTTACACTTTTTGGCTTGGTTTGCCAAGCATACAATCTATTAAGGTCCTTGGACAAGTTTCAATAAGTTTGGACAAAATATGTTCAAGTTTATCAAGTCTTTCGTGTCCGCAGACTTTGATTTCAAGAATCTGGCTTAAGTCTCACTTTTGTGATCCAAATTCCACCAAAATTAATTTGTGTGGTCTACTTGATATGCTTGACCTTGTGGTATGCTCAAGTATACAAAATTGTCAATTTTTGAAGCAGATGTGCGATTATTTACTCTAGATAATCTTTTACAAAGTTTTGTCCCAATTTTTACACAGATCTCTTAAGCACCTCTACTTAAGGTCTTTAGCCAAGTTTGATCAAGTTTGGATAATTTTTGGTCAAATGGTCATCAATTTTTTGTCCGTGAACTGACTTTGCAAATTGGGTCACAATTTTCAATCCAATGATCCAGATCTTATCAAATTTGGTTTGTGGGCTCAGTACAACATGGTAAAACTAGTGATATGCTAACTTGGTCAAAAAAGTTGAAAAATGAGACAGATTTAAATAGTCGCGATTATTTACTTCTGACAAATTTTTGCATCTTTTTGGTCAACTGAGCATGTACACATGTCTATCACATCAATATAAGCCTATGAATCAAATTTCATCAAGTTTGGACTATTTTTTTCCAATTTACACTCAAGTTTATGAAAGTAAGTACAAACTTTAGTTTTTATCCAGCTTTTTGCCAATTTGGTGATTCAAATCCAATGTTCCTTTACAAAAGTTGTTTGTACACATGCAATGAGTCACTAGTATAAACCTTGATCAATTTTGAGCTGAAAGTAAATAATCACGATTATTTACTTCAGGCTTAAAATGAATCATTTTTTGCACTTTTTCCATGGACAGACACTATGAGAGATCGTAGTGTTTACCGCGGGCCATTACCGCAAAACAAGAGAGAGGAATTCAAAATGAGGAGAGAGAATCCTTTTGATGCTGAAGCGGCACTTTATTGCAAATATTACCGCGTAAATTTCCGCGATTATTGCCGCTCACATTACCGCTAAGACAGGCTGGACCCCCTTCCCCCTCCCTCTCCCGCGGGTTTCCATTTAAATCCAATACAACTCCTACACTCTCCAGAATGCTTGCTCACTTCACTTAATCTCTCTTTGACTCTAAAAATTCTATACATAAATCATTGAACTCACAACAAAACCATTACAAATACTATTCATAAGCACATAACGAAACATTTGCAAATTAATCATATACTACACCAAGTGAAAGAATGGAGAGTTTTATTAATTCTCATCTTGTATAAGATCTCTACAAGCACTAGGATCCATATTTAGACCCATAGTATTCAAATCAATAAACAAATTTAGAGATTCTTCCTCCTCTCCATCACCTCCTATAGAATCATCATCGCTTTCTCCCTCTTCCTCCTCCTCAAGATGACTATTTGCAAGGCTTGGCTGACCTTCTTCAACTTCTACTACATCTTCCTCTGCATCTTGTGGTGATGGTATGATGGGATCAACTACTGGCTCGATGTCCATCTCTGCAAAGATAGATCTACCCCGCGGCGTGACTGGAATGACATACCAAAGTCCTCTTTGATATATACATGGCACATAAAAGACCTATACGTCACACACTAAGAATAAGCTGATATACATAACTTAAATTTTTAATTTAAGTTAATTGCAAATAGCCTAAATTACCTGCTCGCAACTACTAGGATACACCAAGTTGTTAGTTTTTCCCCGATGGAATTGGGTGGAATCCACCATAATGAGCCCATTTTCATGTCTTTTGACCTCACCCGCAAACCATCGACACTCAAAGAGGAATTTGTGAAAAGATCTGAAATCCACTTTGATTATTCTCTCTATAGTACCACAATATCTGACCTCATCTGTTGTTGTGTCAAAGTTTCCCATCACGCCACAATCATTAGTGGTCCGACGCTCATCTATCTTGCGGGTGCGAAAATGTCGGCCTTCGGACCAAATGGAGTTGAAAATGAGACCCTGCAATCACAATGCATAAGAGGTTACATCGCATTTCATTAAGTGATTTGCATACATGCATACATAACATATACACACTCACCTTGCGCAAGCATCCTCGTGCATACTCCCATTCTTTAGGGCTTATTTGTTCTCCTTGTGCTTTGGCATTGGTCATGGCATTATGGATCCACTCTACTTGAATCAAGTCAGGAAATTTTGCAAGATCTTTAGGAAAAGGAGGTGCATGTCTACCTCCATGGGACCTCTTCCATACATCTCTATCCCTTTCTCTAGTTGCGCGAGATTCCAAGTACATATTGACCCATTTGGTCATGATAGTGGCATTGAGTAAAGAGTAGTTGTTGACTATGGCATGAAACTCTCTATCCATGACCAAGAGTGAGCCTTTTCCATTGGGAATGGTTGAGTGCTTCCTAGGATACTCTTCTTCACTCCACAGACGAGGCAATGATGGATCCACTGTGATGAGATACTGTGAGACATACACAAATGCCTCTTGCACCACCCAACCTTCTGCCATGCTCGCATGAAAACATTAAAACCACATATTTTTATTAGTAACTCCATAGCGTATAAATGCTATCTATATTGTGTTTATTTTGCATACCTCCGGTTGTGACCTCAATCTAACAAAATCCTTTAAAGTCTTCAAGAATCTCTCCAAGAAGAACATCCATCTACAGCGAACCACCCCACAAATGGAAATCTCCTCAACAAGGTGAAGCAATAGGTGTATTTGGCTAACAAGGATTGTACGTGGGAATGCATCCTCAATAGCACACACTGCCTCTACTACGAGTTGATGGGCTACTGGTATGGCTTCTACTTCTATCTCCTTGGAGCTCACAAATCTACAGGGAAAACGTTATATAGTAGATGGAAAAAAATTCCAAAGTTCATGCATGCACAACATGATATAGTACTTGAAAAAAACCCATTACCTCACAATCTCACCTACTTTGAATATTGCAGCCTTCACCTTAGTGTCCCCATAACCACTAATAGATATGGGAAGTACAAACTACAAACAATAAAACATCTTAGTGAATGTCAACCTATATATAAGGACACATAGACACCACAAACTGTTCTACTCTTACCTGAAGGGTTTTATGCCAATCATGGGATTTCAATCCATACAATTGAGTGGAGCCACCCTTTTTGGTTTTTGTGAAAGCACCTTTGAGTGACCGCATATATCCCGTTGGAGTTCTGATGGATGCAATAACTTGCTTTGTCCGCTCTTGGTATGCCTTTGAAATTATCCACGATGCTTTTGGGAGAATCATCTTTCCTCGCTCCCCCATGCGGGGCGTGGCTGAAGGGGGGAGACGTCTAATGGCTCTTAAATCTTCCCTAGCACCCAATGAATCCTTCTTGCCAATTATGTGATCCCATATAGCTTGCTCAACATTTTTGAATACATGCATAGGGTCCAATAAGTGCTGAATTTTCAACGAATCCCAATAGGGGAGCGACAAGAAGATTGAGTACCTCGACATACCCTTTGGCAACCCATTGGGAGGCGGTGAGGTACTGAGGCGGTCCGGGGCGGGCAACAAGAGAGGCGACCTCTAAACACCCCTCAAGGCTCCCGTGCTGCTCAATTGGGGCTGGGGCAACCACAAGCACAACACAACAACAAACCCACAGCCAAACCCAAACAAGATAGGGGCACCACCTAGTTATGGTATGCGAACTAGGACGCAAGAGAGATTTTGGCACAACCAAGAAGATGCACCACACAACACACACAAGCAACCTCACACCAAGACACACATGAAATGGACCAGAGAGAGCTAGAGCAAAGGGAAGAGAGAGAGGAAAGGATCTTGCGTAATACCTTATTTGTGACTTGCAAATGGAGATGGTTCGTTATGATGCTATCGTAGAACTTGTACAAAACTCACTCAATGCTTAGTGATTGCTAAACATTGCCAAAACACACACACACACTGTCTTAGGGTGTGGGAGACCTCTCACCACAATACCCTCTTACAATGGACAAAAAACTAGCAATGAAAAACACACTAAAACACTCTCTAAAATCAAGATCAATCGATAAAAACTCAAAATACACAAGTCACCTTGAATTCACCAAACCGTATTGCACAAATGGAAGGACGAAGATTTGAACGTCGAATCACGCCTTTGATGCACCAAACCTCAATTTATTGATGATGAAGGAGCATATACAATAGTGGTTTTGAGATTTGTGGAACTCACGCTCTCTCACTTGCAATGTGTAGCTTGAAGGCTTCTCTCACACCAAGAGTGAAGCTCACAAGTGGTTGCTACACCTAAGTCTCTCCTCACGCATAGAGTGTTGGGGTGCTATGAGATATTGAAGGTTGTTTTACAAGAAGGAGAGGGGCCTATTTATAGGTTGGAGACCCCATATTAAGATTATTGGAAATCCTAATTTACAAGCTAACAAATCAGGATTATGATTTTTTTGAATATCAAAACATTGCGGGCCTTCTTTGTCTGCTTGAGTCATGGGTGTGGGCTCAAAAGAGAGCATTATTGATGGTAGATAAGGTGAAAGTAAGTTTTAAGGAAGGGGGGAGAGAGAGAGAGAGAGAGAGAGAGAGAGAGTTACTATACACATGTCTTGAGGTGAGGTGTCTTTTATGGTTAGATCAATGGCTATTTTGTGTTAGTATGTTAGTGGTTAGTGTTAGTAATCACTAGAAAGTTAATGTTACATTTACAATGGGTAGAGTGAGCTGATTTGATGAAGGAAGAGGGGTGAATTAAAAGAGAATCATTGAGATGGTGAAGTTTTGAAGAAGCTTGAACTCACCGTTGTGTAGATTGTGGAAAAAATGACCGCTGGTCTTCTTCTTCTTCTTCGCTTCTTTACGCCACCGCTGCCAAGGTTGATCATCGTGATGAAAATGGTAATTCCGTTGATGAGATCTTTTGATTTGCAGAGGTTAAGCATGGTACACATGCTGAATTTATGTATATATATAAGGAGTAAGATGGAATTGTACTTTGGAGATAATAGAGAGAGGCATAGAGATGGTATATGTACATGGAGAGCTCATATGAGAGTTATGGGAGTAAGTGGGGAGGTTAATGGTGAAGAAGGTGAGAGAAACCATTGAAGGTGCAGGTTTGAGTGAGGGATTGAGAGAAATGTGTGTGTGTGTGTGTGTGTGTGTAGAAGTGTGGAAAGAGGTGAGAGAAGACTATGGGCTACTTGTGAAAAAAGTGGGCAGACTGGGGTCCACTAAAAAAATCATAGCTCACCGCTGGTAGCTCCAAAAATCATGAAAAAATTTGAGGTGATTATTCAGAGCGTGGGCTACATTTTCTCTTTTGACCACTGCTCCAAATTCGGAGTGGAGATAGGTGCCAAAATTCTCACCAAAAAGCCTGTTTTTATGCTTGCAAAAGTCTTTTAGTGGACCCCTCCTTTGTTGAATTTGTACAATGCATCCAAGAGTGAGCCCCTCCTTTGTCATATCATAATACAAAGCATCCAAGTTGCCCTTGACACATGCATGGAGGAGGATTATTGGTGAATAAAGAAATATATACATGGTGGGACTAGTGTATGGACTATTCATGGACTTTAGCGCAATGAGCACATGGTGTTAGAATAATGAGTAAAAATAATAATAAAAATATGGAGGAGTTATGGATATGGAAAGATATTGGAATCATATGATATGGTCCCTCCTTGAATTATTTTGGGTGAAAGAGGAAAAGGTATGCAAGTAAATAATATAATAAAAGTAACCAATGAGTAGAAATCAATTTTTTGTTTTCACGAGGTGAGGGTGAAAATGTGGGAGTGATTTGTATAAAGGAAAAATATAAGGCTAGAGTATGTACATATTGGCAAAAAATATACTTATGGTGTAAGAGGATGAAAGAAGGTGTACATATGTTTAATAAAACACACACCTAAGTAGAAATATTTAAATAAAATACCAAAATAATTATAAAAAATCCCTATATTTAGGCCATATATACAATGAAATATTTACACACAAAGAGGCCATAATATACTTTTATTTTTTATTTATTTTTATTTTTTTTGGCTCACCTAGCCCAGTGACTAGCTAGCTGAGGGTTTTTTAAGAAGATATGGAAAAAGTCCCCTAATTCACACACACCTATTTACAGTGAAATGGTAGGGATAGCCATAGTGTTTGGGTGATTTTGGTAGGGTGAGGTAGCTTACTATGGCAATTATGGAGAGCCGAAAAACGGCTATCAGTACCATGATGCTCCTCCCAATGCCTCGCCCAATCAGCCATGTTCCAATGGAACGGCTGCACTCCATTGATAGGGGGAGCATATCTACGATGTGAAGGAGGTAGGAAGCGATGGTTGTTGGGATAGATCACATTCCCAAGAAGAGGAGGTCTCTCTGTCACAAGGGAAGGGCCACAAGTGGGACACGCACTATGTCCAGATGTTGCCAATCCTGCCAAGAGGTAAACAAACATTACACATGAGACGATAAACCTAAAGCAAAGAGTATAATTAACATGTGCATACTTACGAAATACCTCTCCAAATCTTGGGTAATCATGCATGGTCAACATGAGGATGCACTTGATGACGGCTTTGCGGTCTCGTGGTGGCCGTGAAATGTCAATGACATCTATGCCTCTCCATAGTTCTTGAAGCTCATCAATAAGAGGCTGCAGATATACATCCATGTTTTTTACCTTGTGCTTTTCTGGAATGAGAAGTGATAGTAAAATGTTTCCCTTTTTTGTTGCCTCCCAAGGCGGAATATTGTAGTTTACAACAACCACCTTGTACCTTAATCACCCCTTAATGCCCTCATTAACCATTCTACTATATGATCTTTCAACATCTCATCATTTTTTTTCTATATTTGGAGTCGTTTCGCACGCTTGCTTATGATTTTATGCTCCATGAAGTAGAGCGGTGCCCAAATGGATTCACTCCATCACTAGCTAACCCAATCCTCAAGTGACGAGGCTCATCCTTGAACTCTAGCCATGTGTCCTCTATGTGCTTCCACGCTGGTGAGTCAGCTGTAACTCTCATAATACCAACTGTGGAGCGATTTTTTACATGCCAACTCAAAAGCTCGCTCGTACCCTTCGATCTAAACATGTGTTGGATGCGAGGGATGAGTGGAAAATGCCTCAAAATTTTACGTAGAATTTTGTTGCTCTGCATTCCTTATTTGAACCTAGGCTCCCCGCACGATGGACATGTGTCACAATCGGCATGCTCATTACGAAAGAGCACACAATCGTTCACGCAAGCATGAATGCGATCATAATCCATCCCTAATGCAGTCACCACTTCGCGGGCTTTTCGTCTGTTCTCTAGCATGTGATTGCCAACTGGCAGCATCTTTCCTAGCAATCTATCACAAGAAGAAAGTACATTAGAAGCTAATTTATGCACTCCACAAGCATCCTTCACAATCTGTATACATACCTCAAAAGTGTGTCGACACTAGCATTGCTCCATCCAAACATTGCCTGAAGGTTAAGGACTTCGAGAAATGCCCTTAAAATGGAGTAAGAGCATCTATCATATAGTGCGGTGTGTGCCGAATCAAGTAGCTCACTCCTCGTTCGCTCGAAAGCTTCTTCGCATGCACACTCTGGTTCATGCTCCTCCTCTCGTGCAAAGAGATCCTCAACCATTCTATGCAAATGGTCGTCTTCTGCATCCACGTAAGGAGATGGGATGTGGTCACTCAGATAAGAGGGAGCAACAGTACTTGGCTGATTTGATGTGCTTCCTCCCTCTCTAATGGATTCTTGGCGCATGCGCTCTTCCACCCTCCTTTCCCCTCCACCAACCACACGCCAATGAGGGGTGACGTCAATAGCCGCTACAATTCGCGGATCGTTTGTTTCCATCCGTGTACGCTTGCGAGGATCATCCCATAGTCCATAATCTTCTACATGGCTCAAGCATATCCATCAAAGTCGAACAATGGCGCATTTGCACCGCACGCATGGGCATGGTAATCGCTCGGCCAACCACCGTGATCTATCCGGTTCAGTGGACGGGCCAAAATCATCCCAAGTAACCTACATTAATAAATTACATACACTAATTAAAATCAAATTACCAAAGAATGTTAATAAAATATCAGTAAAAAGTAAAAATTAAACTTTTAGGTAAAAATGTCATTTTCAAAGTACTAGGAATACTTTCATTCTATATATATTTTATAAAAAACATAGTACCAATAGATGTTGAGGATCAATAGTAATAATGTCAGAACGTGGCCATCTGTTTATATGGCCCGAATTTGCACCGCGATAATAGACGCGATAATGATTGCGGTAATCCACGTCTTAATAGGAGCGGTAATAGGAGTGGAAAATCAAATTTCAAATTTTTTTATAAATAGGGACACCCGCGTGCCCCGCGAAGATCAAAGCCCTAAAATTCAAATTTCATCGTCTTCTCCACAGAAGCCGAGAGCGCGAACCTCACAACCTTGAGCTCTTCCTCCATCTCTACTCCTCTACTCTCCACCATCTCTACTCTTCCACTCTCCCACCCTCTCCCAACAAGCACTTCAATTCCATGTAAGTTCTGTTGTTATGTTTTTTGAGTTTTTCACACACATACACACACACACACACACACACACACACACACACACACACACTCATATACACATGCATACACTCATACACACGCATGCACACACATGCATACACACACACACACACACACACTAATTACACGCATGCACACACATGCATACACACACTAATTACACACACTAATTAGTGCATGTGTACGTTCTTTATACACTAATTAGTGCATGTGTTCTTTACACACACTAACTAGTGTGTGCATTATTCTAATGCACACACTAATTAGTGTAAGTAAAGACACACCAAAACTTAAATTTGTTAATTATTAGTTACTTGCAAAATCTAAACTTGTTAGATTTGTCAAATTTATTAAATTTATTACTTGCATAACCTAATATGTTAAATTTGGGATTGGTCATGCACACACTAATTAGTGTGTGTTAACACACTAATTAGTGTGTGATTAGTGTGTACATTGGCCAATGTGATTGGTCAATGCACACACTAATTAGTGTGTTATTAGTGTGTGCATTGGCCAATGTGATTGGTCAATGCACACACTAATTAGTGTGTTATTAGTGTGTGCATTGGCCAATGTGATTGGTCAATGCACACACTAATTAGTGTGTGCATTGGTCAATGGGATTGGCCAATTTACACACTAATTAGTGCTCATTAACACACACTAATTTGTGTGTGATTAGTGTGTGCATTGGCCAATGTGATTGGTCAATGTACACACTAATTAGTGTGTGCATTGGTCAATGGGATTGGCCAATTCACACACTAATTAGTGCTCATTAACACACACTAATTTGTGTGTGATTAGTGTGTGCATTGACCAATGTGATTGGTCAATGTACACACTAATTAGTGTGTGCATTGGTCAATGGGATTGGCCAATTCACACACTAATTAGTGTGTGCATTAGTTTGGGATTAGTGTGTGCATTGGTCAATTGGATTGTCCAATACACACATTATTTAGTATGTGATTAGTATGTGTACAAGCCAATTGGATTGGCCAATACACACACTATTTAGTGTGTGATTAGTGTGTGCATTGACCAATGGAATTGGCCAATGCATAGTCCAATTACATAAGCCAATGCACACACTAATTAGTGTGTGCACACACTAATTAGTGTATGTTAACACACACTAATTAGTGTGTGCACAAGCCAATTACACAAGACAATGCACACACTAATTAGTGTATGTTAACACACATTAATTAGTGTGTGCACAAGCCAATTACACAAGCCAATGCACACACTAATTAGTGTGTGCACAATCTAATGCACACACTAATTAGTGTATGTTAAAACACACTAATTAGTGTGTGCACAAGCCAATTACACAAGCCAATGCACACACTAATTAGTGTATGTTAACACACACTAATTAGTGTGTGCACAAGCCAATTACACAAGCCAATGCACACACTAATTAGTGTATGTTAACACACACTAATTAGTGTGTGCACAATTCAATGCACACAGTAATTAGTGTATGTTAAAACACACTAATTAGTGTGCTACACAAGCCAATGCACACACTAATTAGTGTATGTTAACACACACTAATTTGTGTGTGCACAAGCCAATTAAACAAGCCAACACTAAAACACACACTAATTATGTTAAATTAAACAACAATCAACACTAAAACACACACTAATTATGTTAAATTAAACAACAATCAACACAAAAACAGAAACATACCTCCATGATTAAGTCGTAGGTGACGTATTAGGCCCCAATGACCGTCCAAGTGATCGCGCAATCGATCACACTAATCATAAACACAATAATCTCTTATTAGTCAATACACACACTAATATCTTATTAGCACTCAATGCTTTGCAAGACTCTTTTATAGGTTGTAGACACACATTGGATTCTTTCAACATTGGATACTATAGAGAATCCAATGTTAAAAAATCCAATGTTTGAAAAAAATCAATGTGTAAATTTTTAATAATATATTCAAATTTTATACCCTAGTTTAATCTTTGTTGTAATAGCAGACCATGTCTTCTTCTTCCACACCACGCTTTCGTAGCATTGAGGATTTCATGGCAGACGGGATGTCATATCCCGACGCTCTCTCTGCCTATCATTCACAGCCGTCGTCTCAGCAGTCATCATCAGGGTTCGGTTGGTTTCGGGACGCTCTAGGTGGGTCCACTGCCGTACCTGTGACCGATCCAGATGTGGAGAGGGCATTGCGTCTTCGGGCTGAGTGGTTAGTTTCACAGCAGACCCTTACGCAGCGCTATTCACTGGCGCAGCTAGCAGCTTTTGGATTATCAGAGGTCTCTACTCCGACTGGTGGCACTCCATACCTGTAGAGTTTTCCAGCTACAGCTCCAGGTTCAACTTTTCCTTCACAGGGTCCAACGCCCCAGGGTCCGACGCCGTTGGGTGCGACGCCACAGGGTCCAATGCCACGGGCGTCCACCTATCCATCACCTATCCCACCTTCTGCCCCAGATTCATGTCGACGCTCTTCTGGCAGTCAGCGTCAGGGCAGCTCACACGCTAGCACCGGTCGATCTCGACGAGGGAGTGGAGCTAGTTGTTGTTTTTTTTTTGGGGGGGGGGGGGGGGAGTACTACAGATTCTCCTCCACAGTCACCGCTCCCTGCTCCAACAGAAGATGAGGACCATGACATGCCTTCACCAGATGCTCGCGGGTTATACTACCAGGTTCATAGAGGAGGTATGGTGGATCTCGGGACAGCGCAGGGCAGGAGATTCCGCACACACGTCAACCAATTAATCCACTCCACATATATCAATTGTTTTCTCAAATTTGATCAGCAAGATTCCTACAACCTCACATATATAGAGACAACCATGGACATGCGTTTCCCCAACCGTGAGGGGCAACAATTCTCAAGGCAATGGTTGCAAGAGCATGTCAAAACATTTCTGAAGAACAAAAAATATAGTGTCAAGAGAGCGGCAAAGAAGACAATGGAGTCTCCAGAGCATAGCTATCGGCCAGGAAATGTCCATGATGTGGAGTGGGAGACAGCTATGGGCGAGAAAGAGGACAAAAGGGCAACGGGTGCGAGGATGTATACGCGTCAAGTTGAGGCCAGATCCCATCAGACTCCTACGCATTATGGTTCGGGAGGAAAAACGGCTTGGAAAGACAAATATGTAAGTAAAAATATTAGTTTTATTGTAAAAAATCTAATGTTTTTCATTTAATTAATTGGTTGCTATTTTTTGTCAGTATAACATTACCATGAGTCGCCCGACCAGAGATGTGCAGAGATATAGAGAGAACCATACCAAGTATCAAACTTGGTGTTGGTTGTTTGAAAATCAAATGATCTCTCGAGAGGAGTTCGAAAATGCGAGCAAAAGTCTGCAACATGTAAGTTTAACCTTATCTAGATAATCAAATTGTTGATTTTATATCAAATATTAAATAACAAAGTGTTAATTGTTTCTTTTTTATGGTTTTGCAGAGTCAAGGAGTTCCACGTGAAATGCCGCCAACTCCCCCATGAGCATCCTCTATTTTGTATACGCGGGCCACGTTTGCCCTATCCCACATGACCATACTCTATTTTGTACAGGCGGGCTTTTTTTGCCCTTTATGTAAATGCAATACCTATCATTTTTTGGCTCAATATCTCCCCCAATTGTAATTCCACTTATGTAAATGAAATTATCAATTTTTTTTTGGCTCAATGTTTTGTCCAATTGTGATATTTTGTTGTAACTAATAATAATTTTGTAAAATAACTAAAAATAAATAAAAAATAGATGACCTTTTGGATGGTCCTGCAAAGGACAATCCAAACGGTCATCTGTTTTTTTATAATAAATCCCGCTGCGGTAATGCTCGCGATAACTCTGTCACGGTAATGTTTGCGGGTATCTGTGCAGCAAAAGGCGCGATAATGTTCGCGGAAATATTGCCGCAGCAATTACCGCGGAAGTTATCGCTAGACCATTACCGCAAACTTTGCCGCAGTATTTTCCGCAGACGGGAATTTTTATATTTCAAGTTTGTTTGTTTTTTTGCAGTAATGTGAGCGATAATACCGCGCATATGTTATAGTGAAACATTTCATGAGTTATTTGAAGCCTATGAATCAAGTCAAAACTTAATTTGGCTTAAAATATCATAAAAAAGTAAATAATCCGAGTTTTTGCAAACTCTTGAAATTTTTACCTCAAAATGTCTTTGAGCTTACCCACTGGTTCATACAACTCTTAAACTTCCTCTCCAGTCGGATTGAGTGGTTTGGATCTTTTCTTGCTATTTCTAGCCGTAGACCTGAAATTCTGTAACTTCAAATAACAACTCACAATGATTCTTTCGAAGAGAGCAATGTTCTGAAATCTACTTCAGATTCTATTTACCCAACTCCTAGGTTCTCATGCAATGGGGTTGTGGAAAGTGTCCAACAACACTCGTTTTCTTGTTTTTTATGGTCTTTTGAGCTTTGATTTTAAGACTTGTCTCGTCTATCAATCATTCTCCAAATTCCTAATCTAGTTTACAATCCTACAATCCTAAAGGATAAGAACTTTTATCACTAATCTTTGGAGGTTTTAAATGAAGCTAACCCTATCTTTTAAGATCCATTACTTGCTCATTGCTCTTTGGTAAACCATCTCCCTTGTTGGACCCTTAATGAGCTAGAGGAAGAGAGCGTCGATAGACGAGAAATCATCTTCAAGCCCCAAAGTGTCTGGAGAGCACACACTGAGTACACGTATATAGTGGGAACTCCTATATATATATAGTGTAGGAGTTGATATATATAGCTCCAACACCCCCATTCAAACATGAGTCCCTAATTGTTGATGAAAAGACCCTTGGGGGTACAAGGGGAAAACCCACATCACCATATACATGCACTCTTATATTAACAATTATCAAAGTTTACAAAATTCATTTTCCAAGAGTTACATCACTCCATAATATATAATATGTGCTTTCAAGCATCTTTGGAAGTTCAATAATCCTATATATACAATTGAATTGATACAAAATTTTCAAGATCTTTGAGCAGCTTCAATATCTTTGAGTCCCTGTACACACTGCTTTACGTAACTTTTATCTTGTAAAAAATATCAACTCAAGAAACATATCGATGCGTGAAGGTTAGAAATAACCACATCACATTGTCCTAGAGATAGTTTGTGTCATAATAACTACTATCTAATTCTCCCAAATGATTTTCTCATGTTAAACTGATCATTTAATATGGGGAAGTGGTAGGGGAGAAAAAGCTAGAATACTGGTTAAGCTGGCAGACCGGCCACAATAGGGATCCAAAGGGGGGGCTATCTTCAAAAGATCAATGTGAAAAAATGGGCTTCAAAGACCCTAAGGTTGAACCCATTAAGACTTTCAAAATGCTAAGGTTCCAAGATTTAAAGGTTATGTTCAATGGTCAAACTCTAGGTAAAATTGAATGCTTATGTGAAGACCATAAAGTCTTCACATATCCCTAGATAGGAAGGGGCGAGCCCAAATTGTAGGGGAGGAGAGAGAAACACATACACACTCTAGCAGGCTCCCTTTACACAAAGGGAATAGGGGACACATGTAATCTCCCTAGCCGAGTTTCCCCCAAGGTGCATTCAAATCCTATTGGATGGCCATAGAGATGGACTAATGAGTATTAAGATAGAGTATATTTAGTTGATTCATTTTAAAACACTTGATAAAATAACCAATAGAAATTAAGCTCTCTAGAAGACTATTGGACAGTCTTCCAAGGGGTCCAATGAGCATTCAACAACCCAATGGCTTGCCTGATTCCTATTGGTCAGAAGACTAAGGGTCCAATGAGAATTGCATTATTAATTATTGAAAGCTATCACAAAAGGAAAAAGGGGGACACATGTCACAAGGCTATCACTAATGCTTCTTAATTATCATTGGCTAAGCTTGGCAGGGTCGAATGAGATGCCAACATGAGTAAAATGCAAGAGGGGTTGACCAAGAGAGAGGGGGGGCTGAATTTGGCAAGGCATTATTACACACACACTCACACAATCTCATGTCTGAAGCAAAAGAAGACTCTCTCTCCCCTTCTCAAGCTTGAATGGAAAGCTCATTATCTACTCCAAGCTTGGGAGAAGGGAGGCCTACACCAACAACTCTTGGCTTTGTGATGCAAATCCAACCAAGAGCCAAGCTCCAATGTATGCTCATCTCCTCTACCATGCTAATTACTAAGCTATGTTAAGCTATTATGAGTGATTATGTGAGGAGATATACTTCTTTCTCGTAAGAACACTCCTTCCTCTCAATCTACTCTCATACCACGCTAGCTCTCACCATCTTGAAGGTGTGTGAGGTCTTGGGTGTGAGACCGTGAGGGAATTGATGTTGTGTTTTATAAGTGTGAGCGTGGTGCTTGAAGCTTCCATCTTCATTGCACTAGCAAGTTATTTAAGGAACACAAAGTATTGTATGTAAAATGTCTCCCTTGATGGGGGAAACCTATAATACAAAGCCTTTTGTAGGGGGGATCGGCTCCATGTAAATTCGGTCCTCAACTATTGTCAACATCTTAATTTCTCTCTCTTTTGAAGTATTTTTCATGCCTATCTAACTAGGTGTTAGGATTTATGTTGCTCTCTCCATCCAAGAACTCTGGCTATCCTCATTAGGAATCTATTCTATTGAAATGCTCACTATGTCTATGTTATTTTCCACCACACACAAGTTACTAGACCAGTAAATGTCACATTGGTATCAGAGCACAAGGTTTCTCTTTTCTTGCTCAAGAAGGGAGGTCCTCAAGCTAGCTATAAATGGTTGGTATTATTAATTGCAATTGAGTTAGTAGAATAGGGATTTCTCAGCCTTGCAGTGCGCCTACTTCGTGCAGATAACGGGGCATCACCGTCGAGAGCGATGATATTAATAGTGGAGTCCTATGGGGCTTGCCTACGGCTTAACCACTATTGAGCTATTAGAAGCTTGACAAGAGACGGTACTCTTTTGGTGTTGAAAGACCCTCTCTTCTATTCCTTGTTGCAATTAATGATATTCAAACCACGGGTATAGGAGCTTGAGTGCTTTTCTAAAGGTGTCAAGAGGAGCAGAAACTAGGTCTTGAAATGCCAAAGTACACCTAAAAATATTACACCTAAAAGTTGTTGGAATGGTTGATAATAGTAAAGAGAGTGAAATTAATGTTGATAGCTTTGATTTTGCTAATGAGCAGGCTACTAATGATGCCCCTATGCTTGTTAACTACCTTGTTTCTAGGAGTCAACAAGTCATGGATAATCCATCCCTCCATGACCCACAAACTAATGGCCAAAGTGAAATAGCTAACCTAACAATTCTTGATCTACTAAAAGCCTACATACCCTACAAGAGGTTATTCATATTAGCGACGCTCACACAGCGACGCTCAAAAAAAAAAATCACGGCGTCGCTATGAGCGTCGCAAATTTACTTGTAAATTTGCGACGCTCATAGCGACGCCGACAGGGCTAAAAAAAATAACAGAGAGTGCCCAAAAACTCAGATCTCAGATCGGAGTTTTTCGGCGCCCTCAAGCAAGGAGCAGGTAATGCTCTCCCTCTCTCTCTCTCTCTCTCTCTCTCTCTCTCTCTCTCTCTCTCTCTTTCTTCTCCACACACACACACACACACACACGAGGAGAGGAAGGAGAGCCAGGTATGCTCCTTCCCTCTCCTCACTCTCATGTTCCCTTCCCCTCTTTCTCTCTCCCTCTCTCTCTCTCTCTCTCTCACACACACACACACACACACACACACACATAGTGTTTTTGAGAGAGAGAGAGAGAGAGAGAGAGAGAGAGAGTACAAACATAAACAAAAACGCACACACACATACATAAACAAAGAATGCACACACACATTGAGAGAGGAAAAGAGAGAGAGAGCATGCATAAACAAAAAACGCACACATTGAGAGAGGAAAAGAGAGAGAGAACATGCATAAACAAAAAACGCACACATTGAGAGAGAAAAAGAGAGAGAAAACATGCATAAACAAAAAAACGCACACACATTGAGAGAGAAAGAGAGAGAAACTAATTTAACATCGTAGGAAACTAATTAAAATTAAAAGACCTAAAGATCTAGCCGACGAGGAGTTGAACTCAAGACCTATTATTCAAGAGGGAAATGTCATAACCAATCTATCATACTTGGCATGGGTGATAGAAAGGTTATACCATTTATCTCTTTTTATTGGCACACACATCCACACACGGGCACACACACAAGAAGAAGAGAGTTATAACGTCGTAGGAAACTATACTAAAAGACGTTAAAGATTAGGTTAGATGTAGACTTACGTTAAATTAGATTTAGGTTTATTTAAGTTAAATTAGATTAGATTTAGGTTTATTTTTAGTTAGATTTACGTTTATTTATGCTAGATTTAGATTTACGTTATATTAGATTAGATTTAGGTCTCCATAGACTGCGATGCCTGCATGAAGCGGGTGAAGAAAGCCCTCAATGGAATATAGGGTATTGCTGCCTTCACTCATGGTGGGCTCCGTTGATCCAAAAGTACTGGTGAAATGTCTTCAGAAGATAGGGAAGAAGGTGGATCTTCAGGGTGGCAAGAGTCACTACATCCCCGACAATGACCATCTAGACAACCTCTAGTCATTCAACAACAACTTCAAAGTTAGTAACAAGAGCAAGAACGGTCCAAAGGGGTTTTGTACACTACATGCAGTATCATGTAGACGTGGGTCTGTAGATTTCTTGTACCCACAATTAAATATAGGTATTGACCAATAAAGACGAGATTATAACCTGGTGGTTCTGATCTCCGTGCACCTCTAGACCGAGGTGTGCGGGGATTGGACATGACTAGAGAATGTGAGGTAGAGAGAGAGAGAGAGAGAGAGAGAGAGAGAGAGAGAGAGAGAGAGAGAGAGAGAGAGAGAGAGAGAGAGAGAGAAGACGAAGAATGCCAATAGAATATTAAATTTGTTGTCCAGGTTATAAGATTTTTATCCTCATTATGAGTAGTGACGAGGATGTGGGACCGTCCAACCGAAACACCTATCTCTCAACGAGGGTCTTATGTCCTTGTAATCAATGAAAGCATGCTGTGCGATGGACAAGACGTGTTTCTTTGCAGCACGTTCGCGAATTTGGCGAGTTCGATCCATCTATTATAGATCGAGTTGTTGCCAATTATAACTCGTCGGACTCTGACACTGGCCAACAAGCAGTAATCTTGCAACCCAATAGACGTGTTCGCAGGCGCATATGTGAGGCCACAAGATGTAGCCTCTGACAGCTCGGGGGATGATCATGTAGAGCACATTCCCAACGAGGCAATGTTTGAGCCCGAGATTGATGAAATGATCGAGACGATCATGGATTCAGAAAGGCTTATCTATGATGATATGAAAAGTGAAGCCGATACGCCATTGTATAATGGAGCACGTATGTCTAGATTGAAAGCACTCCTGGTCCTTCTCAACATGCAGGCAAAGTTTGGATGGAGTGACACTAGCGTCATAGCGCTTTTCAGGTGATCTATTACAATTAGTTTACTTTAATAAAACTCTAAATGTATAATGATCTGATAGATTTTTACACGACTGTATCGTATTTTTATGTTGAGTAGATTGCTTAAAGAGCACATACTACCAGCTGACAATGTGATGCCAGATTCCCGAGATGAAGCAAGAAAGATTTTGCAAAATTTGGGGATGGATTACAATTCTATCCACGCTTGTCCTAATGACTGCATTCTTTTCAGAGGGGAATACATAGACATGGAGAAGTGTCCGAAATGTGATTCTGAAAGATATCGAGTAGATCTCCACGGGACAAAAATTCCACAAAAGGTTTTGCGACATTTTTCTATGCTTCCTCGCATCAAGCATTTCTTCGAATGTAAGTCCATGGCCGCCCTAGCATCATGGCATGAGGAGAATAAATCTTCGGATGGTGTGCTACGAATTCCTGCAGATTGCGCAGCCTGGAAACATATAGATGGAACATGGTCGGATTTTGCCAGGGAAGCTCGAAATTTGCGCTTAGGCCTAGCTATGGATGGCGTAAATCCATTTGGTCAAAGATCAACATCTTACAGTGTATGGCCCGTTGTCATCGTCAACTACAACATTCCCCCGTGGTTGACTACGAAGAAGGGGCACCTATGGCTAAGCTTGATTGTGCCAGGGTGATATAAAGTGGAGAATATGGATGTGTATCTTCGTCCACTATTGGAAGAGCTACAACAATTGTGGATTGGCATAGAGGTGGTGGATATGAGCCGACACACAGGACGACGGAATGCTTTGATCAGAGGCATTCTAATGTGGAACATGCATGACTATCCCGGGCTAACAGAATGCTCAGATGATCTATTGACACTCCTCACTCAGACACTGTAAATCTTGTTTTTTCCCATAGTTGATCTATTATCATGTGTATACATACAGGGCTTCAAACAAGCGGATACAGAGCATGTGTCACATGTGGACCTAGACTGAATGCACGTAGGGCGCCCTCACTGAAGAAGAAAATCTACGAAGGTCATCAAGCGTATCTTCCAGAGAATCATGTGTTACGCGACGGCTTTTTGGGAAGAGAGCCACCAAGGATGTCTGCACAAGCATGGTTAGAGCAGAAGGAGATGTGCGATGACGGATTGCCTCCAGGGATGAAGAGACTATCTCTATGGTACGAGTTACCATACTGGCCCCGACTCATGATCAATCACTTGCTCGATCCAATGCACATATTCAAGAATGTGGGTAATCTACTATGGGACCATCTGATCGGCAAGAAAGATACTTTGGGAGCCAGAGTTGACCTTAGAAATGTGGATCGTATGGAGCAATATTGGCCACAAACAGCGTCTGATGGATCGATAAAACTCCCTAAAGCACCATGGATTTTCACAGGAGCCCAAGAACACAAAGTAAAAGAGACCATTCGATCTTTGCAGACCCCCACTGGCGTAATGCACTCGCTCCGAACGTGTTTTACTAAAGAAGGAAAGCTTACCGGTTTGAAGTCACACGATTGGCATAAAATGTGTCAGGTACATTCATAGTGGACTTTAATATCATTGCATAAAATGTGGACTTTAATATCATTGCTGCACATACTTTACAGTTTATTTTACCGGTTGCCATTGAGGGATGTTTGTCTCTCGACATCCATAACACAATCTACAAACTTGCAAAGCTGGTGCAATGGATCTCACAAAAGGAGATCAACGTAGACTCCATACCATTCGCCAAACTAAATGCTGCGGAGCTTGTGTGCATGTTTGAGAAACATTTTCCTACTACCATGCTAACCATTCATGTGCATCTTCTTGTTCACATAGTTGATGAGGTGGAAATAGCTGGCACAGTTCATTCCAGATGGATGTTCTTCTTAGAACGTTTCATGAAAACGCTTAAGGGATATGTGCGTCAAAAGGCACGTCCGGAGGGTAGCATGGCAGAAGGTTGGTTGGTATCAGAGTCCCTAGTGTACATTAGAGAGTGGCTAGACGGATTTGATAAAGCCCGGGACACGCTATGGCGAACCATAGATGATGAGCGCATAACTGGGATTGTCATGTGCAATCTCGGTGTTGAGAAGAAGATGACGGAAGATCTAGAGGCTAAAATCAACCGATTTTGCATGCTTCACAATCCAGTGATGCAAAAGTGGATTTCACAATATGAGGATGCAAAGCAAGAGCGACAAAGGGCACGAATCAAGTGGAGACGGGGAAGACGACCACCGATGCACTATCCGACGGTTCTGGAGAGCCTACCAACATTCATGAGTTTAAGATGGTTGCACAACCAATTGAAAAGCGCACAACAATGCGGTGACGAAGTGACTGAGGAAGAGTGGGAGTACTCTCGGGGTTGCGCGACCAAGGTAAGTTTGCAATGTACGACTAGCTAGTGACTTTATTTCTAAATGTTTGAACGGCCACTCATAATCTTTGTTCGTTGTAGTATAAGTCATACACAACAGCATGGTGTAAAGGTCGACATTTTAGGGTGGAACGGATCGACAAAAAGCGTTTTACTCAAGATTGTGGAATCATGGCAAAATTTGAACAGTCTAGTCGACGACGTTCCTCTGATGCAGATCCTGTGGTGGCGGAACTCACTTACTTCGGCACGCTACAAGAGATTTTGAGGATCGATTACAGAGGATTTTTTGTCGACTTGTTCGACGTGCAATGGTTCAAGATAATCATGGAGGGTCGCAATGCTACTGTGCGTAGAGGAGAGTCTGGTTTTCTTGAGGTGGATTCTACTAAGAAATGGACTGACCTAAGAGAAACTTTCGTACTACCCGAGCATTGTGAACAAGTAAGTATGTAAATAGTTAACATCCCCCTTTTACAAGTTATGTGCTTGAAAGATCTCATGTAAGTTATGTGGCTCTGGCAGGTAATATTTCATCCTACAAAGTCTACATCAAACTGGTGGTACGTCATAGAGGTAGCCCCTCGTAGTGCAAGGACGTATGAAGGCTACCATGTGCCAATCACAACGGCATCAATGGAGGAGATCAGAGAAGATGCTCAATCAGAAGCCGCTGCGGTGGTGCCAGACCAGCATCAAGATGCTACTACTCTATATGGGGTGCATGCAGAGGAGCTACAAAATGAAACAGAGGATATGTGTTTAAACGGAGAGCTCTATATAGATATAGAAAGTACCAAGTGATTTAAAAAACAGAGTCATCAGCATACTTCATGATGAGTTTCCCGTTCCAACACGGGAACAACGCTTCAATGAAGACCTGATGAAGATTCGAATGCGCGAATACTGCAAACACAAGCGTTCCGAAGTGCAAAAAGCAATCAAGCATGGGTGGAACAGGCCAGATTGACTGGCCAAAGAAGATTGGAAGAATGAGAAGAAAGCAGCGCGCGAGAATCCCGACAAGTGGAAGCAACAAAAGGATGCAGCCAGAGCGCGAGTAGAGGCAGGGAGCTCGCACCACTTGGGGAGCGGTGGATGGGCATCATTTGAGGCCGATTTTGTAAGTGTTTTCGCATTGCTCTTTATGTTCGATAGTTTAGGGTTTATGAGTTTTTTAATTCTAACATAATGAAATCTTTGTATGTTTTGACAGTGGTCGATGACAGGACGTGATCCCACACCGTACGAGCGCGAGTACGCAGGCAGGAAGGGCTTAAACGCCCTGATGGACATTCTCAGTTCTCGCGGCGGCATGGTTAGTATTAGGGTTTACTCTTTTCTATTTTTTGTATTGTTTTATAAATATTGTTATATGTTTATACTTACTGAAAGCTGTCTTATTGTCTTTTTTTGCAGAATCCGACAGATACGCCGCTTGGACGCGATGAGACGTCTGACTAGACGACGTCAGTTTAGCCGTAGCTAGATAGCATTAGTTTAGGGTTTCTCATAGCTTATGTATCATGAGACAGATTTTATACGTCTTTTTGAACCATGTATATTATTACATTTGTCACCGCAGTTCATTTTTCCAATCAATTCTTTATGCCTATGATGTTGTACAATTGTCATTATTACATTTGCCAATCAATTCATTTTGCCTATGATGTGTACAATTGTCAATTTTACGCTTGTCAATTTTGCAAACAATGCGTCTTGTGGGTGACTATTTTGGGTCTATTATCTACCCTTGCACTTTTTTTAAAAAGTGAATCAAGTACAATATGCTTGATGGGTGGCAGGGCATTCAATGCCCTGTCACCAACAAAAATTTCTCTCGGGCATCGCTATAACCGTCGCTATGAGCGTCGCTATAGACTTCTGTGTAAACGTCGCTATGACAGTCGCTATGAGCGTCTTTATATAGCGACGCTTATAGCAACGCATATAGCGACGCCTATAGAGACGCATATAGAGACGCTCTCGTAGCGACGCTATTAGTGACGGTTTTAGCGACGCCGGGGGTTATAAAAACCCAGTGTATTTCTGTCGCTAACAGCGTCACAAGAGCACACAACCTCTTGTAGTGATAACGGAAGTAGATCAAAGGTCCCAATGGAAGAAGTACTTACCCCTAGTGGAGTATGCCTACATTAATATTGTCCATACCTCCATGGGAAAAACACCTTTCAAGGTAATTGAGGGAAGATCCAAAAGCCCCTGCTACTTAAGGTACACGGGAAGATCTTTGTTGCAGATGAGTATAGCCGAGGCCTACAAGAATCTTTCCAAAAGATTAAGGATGCTATCACTATCTCACAGAAAAGGCAAAAGGATGCTGCTGATAAGCACAGAAGAGCCCAAGCCTTTGAATAAAATGATTGGGTCTTGCTTAAATTCGATCCCCAAAGCTCGATTAAGACACACAATGGGCAAGAATCCTACGGGACACCAAAAGTACTTTGCTAAATTAGCAAAAAGGTACTATGGTCCCTTCCAAATTCTTAGACCTATCAATGAGATGGCCTATCAACTTAAGTTGCCCAATCATTGACTCATACACAATGATTTCCATGTGAGCCTACTAAAGCCTTACAAAGGAGATCCACCTCAAGAACCAACTATTGAAGACCCACCGGAGATCGAGGACCAAGAAGAGGTGTTGCAGCACGATTCATTCTCCGACATGAAGACAAGGTATTAAGAGGCCGTAAGATTATCCGACGGTATCTTATTAAGTTTAAGAACTATCATTTTTGAAGATGCTAGATGGATGCAAGGCATACAATCAAAGAAAAACCTAAAACTTTTCAATGCTTACTTCCCTAGAGTAAGCAAATGTACAAATGTTAAAAATGAACAAATTTTTTGTCTTATAAGACTCTTTTTCTTTATTATGTACAAATGTTAAGTAGTAGGCATGCTTAGGATCAAGTTTGCGGAGACGACGTCTTCCAAACACCAAGTAGAGCTTGTCACTCTACTATGGAAGATTGATAGGACTAATACACAGACATGCTTGCGACAGCTTAGGCTCTCAAGCGCCAAATGGATTAGTCATCCATTGTGAAACGATGTCGTAGGGTAAGATAGGGATCATCTACCATCTAGAAAAAGGACTAATGAATAGGCTTTATCTTCTCTACCTCATAGTTGAGGACTATTATAATTTCAAGAGAGATGTAATGTCATAATAACTAATATCTAATTCTCCTAAATGATTTTCTCATGTTAAACTGATCATTTAATATGGGGAAGTGCCATGGGAGAAAAAGCTAGAATATTGGTTAAGCTGGCAAACCAACCACAGTAGGGATCCAAAGGAGGGAAAATAGGAATCCGAAGGGGGGGGCATATGCAAAAGAGAAATGTGCAACATTGGGATTCAAAGACCCTAAGGTTCAACGTTGCCATTAAGACTTCCAAAATGCTAAGATTCCAAGATTCAAAGGTTATGTCCAATGGTCAAACTCTAGGTAAAAGTGAATGCTTATGTGAAGACCATAAAGTCTTCACATATCCCTAGATAGGAGGGGGCGAGCCCAAATTGTAGGGGAGGAGAGAGAAACATGCTCACTCTAGTAGGCTCCCTTTACACAAAGGGAATAGGGGACACATGCCAGCTCCCTAGTCCAGTTGCCTCCAAGGTGCATTCAAATCCTATTGGATGGCCATAGAGGTGGACCAATGAGAATTAGGCTAGAGTACATTTAGTTTGATTCATTTTAAAACACTTGATAAAAGAACCAATAGAAATTAAGCTCTCTAGAAGACTATTGGGCAGTCTTCCAAGGGGTCCAATGAGCATTCAGTAGCCCAATAGCTTGCCTGATTCCTATTGGCCAGAAAACTAAGGGGTCCAATGAGAGTTTAATTGTATTATTTAATTACCTAAAGCTCTCACAAAACGGGAAAGGGGGACACATGTCACAAGGCTGTCACTTATGCTTCTTAATTATCATTGGCTAAGCTTGGCAGGGTCCAATGGGATGCTAGCATGAGTAAAATGCAAGAGGGGTTGACCAAGAGAGAGGGAGGGCTGAATTTGGAAAGGCATTAATACACACACACTCACACAATCTCATGTGTGACGCAAAAGAAGACTCTCTCTCCTTCTCAAGCTTTGATGAAAAGCTCATCATCTACTCCAAGCTTGTGAGAAGGGAGGCGTACACCAACAACTCTTGGCTTTGTGATGCAAATCCAACCAAGAGCCAAGCTCCAATGCATGCTCATCTCCTCTACCATGCTGATTACTAAGCTACGCTAAGCTATTATGAGTGATTATGTGAGGAGATATACTTCTTTCTCGTAAGAATACTTCTTCCTCTCAATCTACTCTCATACCCCACTAGCTCTCACCATCTTCGAAGGTGTGTGAGGTCTTGGGTCTGAGACCGTGAGGGATTTGATGTTGTGTTTTATAAGTGTGAGCTTGGTTCTTGAAGCTTCCATGTTCATTGCACCAACAAGTTATTAAAGCAATACAAAGTATTGTATTGTAAAATGTGTCCCTTGATGGGGGAAACCTATAATACAAAGCCTTTTGGAGGGGGGACCGGCTCCATGTAAATCTGGTCCTCAATTGTTGTCAACAGCTTAATTTCTCTCTCTTTTGAAGTATTGTTCATGCTTATCTAACGAGGGTTATGCTTTATGTTGCTCTCTCCATCCAAGCACTCTGGCTATGCTCATTAGGAATCTATTCTAATAAAGTGCTCACTATGTCTATGTATTTTGCGCTACACACAAGTTACTAGACCATTAAATGTCACAGTTCGTGATGCCGCTCTAGAGACGACATAGAAACAAACGTAATGCCGACGCAATCACATGTGTAGATGACATAGAAACAAATGTAATATTAATGTGATCACATGTACACACATATATACAAAGCCGGCATGTAATAAACACATTGGGACCCCAAGATCTCAACTGGCAGCTGTCATCATCATGGTTTTACGTACCATGGCATCATGATGTTCACCATGGCATTATAGACGCTTAGAAATTTTTTGAAATAGCAATCATCATGGCTTTAGGACCATGGTATTAGAGATGCTTAGAAGAACTTTGAAATAGGAATAATCATCATGGCTTTACGTCCATGGCATCAGAGACGCTTTCAAGAAATAAAACATTTGAAATAGCGATAAGCATCATGGATTTACATACCATGGCATCATGGTTCTCACCGTGGCATCTAAGACGTTTTCAAAAAATCAAATAAAATAGCTCCAACACTTTCAACAAATCAAAGAAAAGCAATCATCATCATGGCTTTACATCCCATGACATCGTGGTACTCACCATGGTAGTCACAAAGTCATTCTACCATTTGCTGGACATCTTCGACCACTGCAAGAATTAGTAGCCCGTCACATAATAATCAATTATAAACAAATGACTCCATGGAACAATTGATTTATAAGGCAAACCACTTAAACAAATAATCATCATGGATCTACATACCATGGCATTTAAGATGTTTTCAACAAATCAAATAAAATAGCTCCAACACTTTCAACAAATCAAAGAAAAGCAATCATCATCATGGCTTTACGTCCCATGGCATCGTGGTACTCACCATGATAGTCACAAAGTCATTCTACCATTTGCTAGACATCTTCGACCACTGCCAGAATTAATAGCCCGTCACATAATAGTCAATTATAAACAGATGACTCCATGGAACAATTGATTCATAAGGCAAACCTCTTAGACAAATAAAGTGTCATCTTTGATTAGCTAATATAAACATTCGCAGCCTCTTAGAAGATAAATATAAATATACAGTCATTTACGATTGACTCTTATCCAAGGCTGACGAAAACTTGAGATTCTCTCGATTTTTAGGTCAAAATTTGAAGCTTTTGCACCAATCACGAAATTGGGGTATTATTTTGGGCTACGATTTATCGTAGTGCTTATAGAACACAGACCGAGAGAATAAAATCTAGCTAGCACTGCTCTGTTTCGTGCGCCCGGGCAAAGCTTGATAGCAAAGGCACATGAACTATTGTGATTAGCGAGAATTCATTAAATAAAGCGTGCAAAGGGTGCAACCAGTCTTGATTGATCAGCATCGGGTTCGGGTGAGAGATGCCTGCAGTGGTCCCTGCCTGCACAACCCTTAGTGTCTTCACAACAAGGTCCACCAACCTCTAGCATTATTTTGGGCAAAATCTAGAGCCCGGCTAGTGTTTTACTTGCGCTGGCACTAATTATTAGCAGACCTTCGGCAATTCTATAATTAACAGACCCTCGGTATTTCTAAAATTAAAAGAACCTCGGCATTTCTTAAAATTTTGAGCCAAAAAGCATTTCACGCTATACTGGGCAAAAGCACTATTGCAGGGTGGGTTTGTCTCACTTTTGTTCGCAATCGGCCTTGCCAGAAACTCTAAATATGGCAGCGTCATCTGAAGAAATTGCCGAAACGTATTGGTTGAGCAAACTAGCAGAATCTAAAAAGCATGCTGCAGAGTGACTACGATCATATGCCGTGCACTCGGCTTCCATAAGCCTCGCACACGAGCTGCTACACAGGCGTATGTCTTATGCAGTCACACCCAAGCAACTCAGCAGTTGTTTTTCTTGTTAAAGTGGTCACAGTCGCTTAAGAGACGACGTTAGGAGAACACATACGCCATGGCCGCTCTCTCTTTGGCAGCAAAGCAACATAGCACTACGCGCCATGATAGTTTCCCTACAATAATTTTCAGTACAATCCTTTCTTGTGCTCATTAGCAATAGTTTAGCACTGCCTTTGAAAAAACATCTCACTAATTTTTAGCAAGACAAATACTTATTGGATTTTTCCGTTACCATAAATAAAGAAAAGATACCAATGATTTGCTACAACAAAAACCAATAAAGCAAATTATTATCACGAATAGTAGAAAGATGAACACTACGTAGCTAATCGAAGATTGTGCTCTGATACCATGTTGATATGGAGGAACTTGAGCCCCGATAGACAAGCAAAGAGAGAAACGACACAATCATATGCAAGCCCCAAAGTGTGTGGAGAGCACACACTAAGTACACATATATAGTGGGGACTCCTAGCTATATATAGCATAGGGTTGGTATATATAGCTCCAACAAATTAATGAGAAGTAGCCTTCTCTCCCTCTTGGTCCCGTGATGAAATAGATCTAAAAGCACTTAACTATATTCTAACTCTTGTTCCCCTTTTCTCATTTTTGTTCTTACTTTTTGAAGAATCCACTAAAACCATTGTTTGTGAGTTACATCCACCCCAAAGGGGGTTTCTAGGTGCCTAAAGATAGTCCCTTTTGAGACAATCTCCCTTGTTCAGTCAGAAGGGTCAAAGGGGTCGTTTTTTGATAGAGAGATCATCCTTGACTTCTCTATATTACACTTGGAACCCGAGGCCGCGACAAATGTTTTCACAATCTCTAGACCTCTCCTCACAACCTGGGATTATGACTTCAAGAAGAGGAGCGATTCATCTACGGATAGTTTTACCAAGAGTTGGTGATTACCCGGTAAATTCAATCCTTGTATCTCCCTTTGCGTAGCACTGGCTTCGAGCAGTGTGATGAGAGGATGCAATTTGATGGAAAAAATAGGGAGTCAAGGGGAATCCTGCTTAACACTAGGTTGGTAACCTAACAGGACATAAAAGTGTCCTTTTAGGGTTTTGAAAAAAACCTCCAAAACCATAGTAGATCCACTCATTTTGTAAAATCCTTTCATGAGGTTATAGTTCAAGGCCTACTACACATAGAAAAAATAAGAAACTTGTAAAATTTCTCATCTTTTGGTCACACCAAGCCTCCAAAGTTGATGGACCAGTACATTTTCATCAAAACAGTCATTTCTTATGTTTTGTTGCATAAAAATAAGATTAGGGATTTTTGTAGGACTTGAGATAAATTCCCTAGTTAACTTCAATGGGTTCATGATCAAAACATATGATTGCTTCTCACTCACTATTTTTTGTTTTGTCAAAAGAAATAGGTACAAAAAAGTTGAATTTTTACCATTCTGCAAACCTATCATCAAAGTTTCTATAGCCACGCTCAATACAAATAATATATGCATGTTTTCTTAGTTCCCTATTGTCCTTTAGGTTCATAAGGAGCCATGGAGCATGTCAAAAGAATAATACATCTCTTACCAAGGGGAATCTTGGGGACAAAGATGAAGTGCTAAATACAGCAAACATGAAAAAACTAAGCTCAACATTATGAGTTGTAGAATCCCATAGAAACTATTCAATATCTAGCCAAATTTGATCCTTATGACTAGATATGGTTACTGCCTACAAAATGCATGTAGTTGTCACAAGAAACTAACAATATTGAAAAAGCTATACTTGATATACTAGAATGTTTCGTTTTCTTTTATAATTGAAAAAATCAACCATCATTGTCTACTATGCAAAATAGGGTATTAGGTGCCCCAAAACTCAAGGAATATTAGCTTTATGTTACAATATGCGACATAGAGAATCAAAACTGCATTTGGATATCATGAAAGCCACCAAAAAAATCATAGAAGAGCTAAAATTGGCTAAAAAACAGGATTTGACAATTTTTGTAATTTGGTCATAACTTACAACTTTAACATTTATTTCTCCCTACAAGCATCAGGACATGTTGAGGACTACTAAAGATAGTTCTCTAGCATTATAGACCTCACAAACATGAATTCTAGAGTGGTATAGTTGCAAAAAGTTGAAAAAAGCCAAAAACAGGACCCGTTTTTTCACACAGTTTAGGTTGTGAAATGTTGTGCAAGGACAAGGTTAAAGATGGAATTGATATTCCAAAAAAATGTCAAGTTATTTTCAGCTCATGAGACAACTTTCTAGACAGATAGCACCTCCAAATCCATTTTGAAACTCTTGACATAATTCAAGGAAAATGGTCACTTCACAGGACATAAAAGTGTCCCATTACCAACCTAGTGTTAATAGACCTCTTGACCTCGAAGGTGCCCACAATTCTGTCACTAAACAGGTACTATGAGTGGCTACAGTGCCCAATATGCGAATAAGCTGACATAGGCAAGGCCCAAAGCCCAAAGCTTCCATATAAACTTCTATACATGACCATGTTATTCTATCATAAGCCTTGTCAAGGTCAAGCTGTAGCAGAATGCACTCTTGCTTGGTGAAGGCTGCATATTCTCGATGCCCACCATTGCTGCCAAGATGTTTTCGTAAATGGATCTTCCTTTAATGAAACCATGTTGATGGGGGAGAGAAGATCATGTTGAGTAGGGAGAATAGTCTGAGGGTGACTGCCTTGGCATTTTTTGTAAGCTATTGACATCATAGTGATAGGGCTCTAATGAGCTAGTTGAGAGTCGGAGACTAGTTTGGGGATGGTCTTGATAAGCCCTTTCTTCACACTTGCATCCAACGATCCTTGGGTAATGACTTGGTTAGCGAACCACATGATTGGTACCTTGATAATTAAGTCGTTAGCCCATTCCAACCGGGGGACTTTTCCTTGCCAAGAGCAGCATTAGACCAACCATCTCATCTTCGTTCTAAATTGCACTCCCATTCTCATCATAGAGCGAGTGAACACGGACCTGAATCTTTTTTACTTTTAAAGCCCTAAAAAATTGTGCTTGGTTAGAGCTTTCCTGCTGTAGGAAGGTCTCCCTGGAGAGAAATCTTGCTTTCTTGATTTCCTCAAGTTGTTCACTCGATAGGTTAGATTTAGCTTTGAGCCACCTCTTGTGCTCATCCTCGGTAGCTAGCCAAGGAGCCTTTCTTGAGGTTAGAGCCATCTCTGCTGTGAGATTCTTGAGGTGCGCTTCACTAGTTTTTTTAATTCAAGCGTCTGAGTTCTTGATTGCTTTTTGAATGCTTCGAGCCAATAGATCCCAAGCATTAGGTTTATTGAGATCTACATCTTTCTTGAGCTTCCCCAATGCTTTCTTGGTGAGGCCTCTGAAGAGACAGTTTTTGAACAGGTGTGTCCCTGTAAGAAGAAGCTTTTTCTCCCCATTTGGGGTCTGCCCCTCTCCTTTAGCTTTCTTGAGTTGAATGTGTAAGGGCATGTGATCCGATAGGCTTTTTGTTGAGATCACCTTCATCTCTAGCATCGAAAGGATCCAGTCAACTTGGTGAGAGCAATAACATTTTTCCATACTGGAGGCTGGTGCAGGCATACTGGAGACTTGTATAGGTGAACCCCGACATGTTGTTTGAGGGGCGCACCTCCCACAAATCAACCATAGCCTACTTCTCACACAAAATCATTTAGATTTTTCTATGCCAGCCAGCATACTAGTGGAACATGTTCTGACGTCCTTGCTCTTCTCAACCATATTGAAATCCCCAGCCATCATCTACTCACCTTCTATAGGAGTATCTCGAAGATGCATCCATAATTTAGCTCTATCCTTTGCATTGCAAGGGCCATACACATTCACTATGGTGAGGAGCTGATCTTCCCACCTAATTGTAACTCCAAGGCTCTGTCGAGGGGTGGTTGAGAACCATGTTTGGCTCCAATTCTGTGTCTAAGTAAAAGGCGGCTGAAATTGTCACTTCCTTCTCCATAGAATACAAGCATTTTTCCTAAATCCTGCTTTCATTTGCTACGAGCATCTAGGTGGTGCTCTTGGATGGCCCAACAATTGACTACTTTCTCCTTCTTAACTTCATCCCAAAAGAGGGCACTCTTCTTTCGGGTCTTTAATCCCTTCACAATCCAAGAATGGATAATGAGAGAATCCACCATTGGGAAAGAGGGACGAATTATTTCATATCGGACCCATGTCCAATCACCATATCCCTGCTCCCCGGAGAATCCAAGGGTTCCAAATCAGGGGATTTCGTTTCTTGTAACACTGCAAAGGGGTTGTGAATTGGGGTGACAAACGTTCCCCCTTTTAGTTGGTCGGGGGGTGGAGTAGAGCCTTTCCCTTTCAAGGCTCTTGGAACCCCAAGTGATATGGGATCCCTTGACATTGCCTTTACCCTTTTGGCCATCTTCAGACCCGATACTTGTACAACCGGTGTAGTTGTCACTGTCATAAACTTAGGTGTAAAAGCTAGAAAAACAAATGCATTTTCATTGCATGGCCCAGGGACTTGTAGTGTGGGGTTCCGCTTCTCCAAATTCTTCTCCTCCATCTTGGTGTCCACCTTGTCACAAAACATAGCCTCTCTTTTCCCCCTAACATTGACACTTCGTTACTTTTCAATTGTTTCTCATTCCCTTTCCCCCTGGTTTCCTTAACAAGAACATGGTTGTCGTCCCCTTCACTGGAGACTTGTGAAGCACGATTAGTATTCACTTTAGCCTTCATGGGGCAATCCTTGGCAAAGTGACCAAACTTATTACTCTCAAAACACGCCCCAAAGTAAGTCCCGAAGTTGAGCGGAATAGTTATCAGCCCAGTCCAACATTGATCACCATGCTCTTTGGCAGTGTCTTAGAAATGTTCCAGCCTATACAAATTGTTGGGTTTGCAAGCCCGTGGGAAACTCCCCTTATGGCATGGAGGCAAGTGAAGTCTAGCATGCAATTTGCATGGCAAGGTCTTCACATTATATATTATAAAAGGTGTTTTAACTAATCAATATAGAGTGAGTTTTTTTTGAGTGTCGGTTTCCTTCCTCTCTCATTCTACACATTTCCTCTCTCGCCATGGTTCTTCCCCACTGCTTGCATTCTCCATAGACTGCACCCAACACTGGTGTCAGAGCATTCAATCAAAGATCTTGGAGGATTTAAGATGAAGAAGAAAGTGGAGGCCGAAAGCAAGTGGGTGTCACATACGATGACCACCGAGAGTGCATACACAAGGTGGTCAAGGCTAGCTTTGAACAGCGCTACAATTCGGCCTAAGGGAAGAGGAGGAGAGGCAGTCCTGGGAGATAACTTGTAGTAGGTACACAAGCTTTCAAGGGCACTTGTCGGCTTCATAGGGGTGCTCAGAGTCCCAAGAAGGAGCAACAAAAGCAGTCGGCTACAATCATCAGAAGGCTACACACAGAGTGACAAGGAGCCGAGCAAGGACGACAACAAATTTTGATGTAATCACTGATTTCATAAGTTACCCACGTGGAGTCTACATTTTTCAACTTTTATTCTCATTAAAGTTTTTATCATCAAAATAATAATGGCCTTTTATTTATCCAAGAGGATGTTCACAGTATTGTTAAGAAGATATGTATGTACGGTCCGTTTGGTGAAGAATGTAAATGCCATGACACGATGTATGAGTCTTATTCAATCCCCGTACATGATCATAATGAATTTTGTAAAGGAATAAGACACTACCTCGGCGAGTAAGATGATGCTGGAGGTAAGATCTTCCCTATGATTTACGACAGCTTACCTTGTTTGTAAGCCAACTTTTGTGAGGTTGGGGACATCCAAAAACCCAAGGTTTGGCAGTGAACCAAAAACTCTATTTGTTGGTAGCTAGTTTTCAACCTACACCATATCTGTTCAAGGGGGGGTTCACTATTATAGCACCAGGTTATGGATACACCAAAATCTTGGTTGTGAGAGAACCTAAAACTCACGGTTAACGAGTACACCAAAAACTCGCGATATCATGAGAGTGGTTTTTCTAGTTCGGGCTTGAGGGGGGATTGTTGGGTTTCCAAGCCTGTGGGAAACTCCCCCTATGGCATGTAGGCAAGTGAAGTCTAGCATGCAGTTTGCATGGCAAGGTCTTCACATTATATATTGTAAAAGGTGCTTTAGTTAATCAATATACCGGGAGTTTATTTTTGAGTGTCGACTTGCTTTTTCTCTCGTTCTGCATGTTTCCTCTCTCGCCATGGTTCTTCCCTACCGCCTCCATAGCCTGCAGCCAACACAAACCCGATTAGAGAATCTGGCCATACCTTTCTTGTCAGGAACAAACAAGGGAGTTCCCAGCTATGACTGGCAAGCATCCTAAGGTTATCCAAAACTAGCTCTAGAAAATCTTGCAAATTCGATGGATCCCTTGGAGTGATTCTATCGAGTCAAATATTGGCTCCCATGGTACCACACAGACTGTAGTCTTGTTGAAAAAAAGGGGGCCTTTATCAAGGATCTTTGACACATTGGAGACCTCTTTGAATCTAATCAAATAGAAACCCTTGCCTAGGTAGGAGGTGTTTTCAATTTGCTCCTCCATGCCCAAGAATTGGCGGTCCTTGAAGCCATTGAAACAACTTGTACCTATTTGGCACTCTCCCATTGAATCCAAACACAAGTGTAAGCTTAGCTTGCATAGCTAGCTACTTCTTGATTATAGCTCCGTCTTCGAATAACCCACTACGTTCATCTTGTGAGCAAGTTCTTTTGTTAGTCTTTGGGCAAAGTCCCATTTGTGAGTTCACTTCTTTGAGCTCTTGTTCAAGCCGAGCCGGTACAATCTTTAGTTTTCCAATGCCTCCGTCACTTGATGATGCATCTGACGTGGCTTTAGCGTAGTCCTTAGAGCAATGACCCTTTAGAATGCTTGCAAATGAGATGCCTTGTATGATAGATGCAGCACCGCTCGCTACCTTGTTTCCTTCGCACAGATCATACCCTAAGGCTTATAGTCCTTAAGGGTCCTTACCTCGAAATTGGTTCCTTAAGCAGTCTCATTGATCAATTTTTCTTTTTGTGTTCGGTCAAACCTTTTTTCTTTTTCTTTCGTTGTGCGCTCCTTGCCGCACTGTCGAAGCAAGGGACTTGCCAATACACCGTATGCGAGCCACAAACGGCTCCAAGCACACAACAAGCCTAAACTAGCAAGCTCAAGAAAACAAAGGGTGTGTCACTCACCGCTCTACGCTCGCCTTCGTGGTGGATTCCTCGCCGCGATGAAGAAGAAGCTGCAGTCGTGCCGCGCTCAACCGCTTCGCCGCCGTCGTGCCTTCGTAATGCTCGATCGCACACACACTCTCCCTCTCTCTCTCTCTCTCTCACACACACACACAAGGAGGTGAAGAAGAAGAAGATGGAGATGGAGCAAGAGCACTCTTCAATTGCACAAATGAGAGAATGAGTAAAAATTAGGTTTAGTTGGCTTTTATAGGAGCTCACCCCATTCACACTTGGGCGCCCATGCTTAACCAACTAATCCCTTGAATGTCCAAGTTAAAGTGCGCCTCTCATCGGCGATCACTCTACCTTTCCCTATTGGTCCGACAAGCCCGGTACCTGACTCTACCAAATACATAATACGCGTCCATCGTAGGTGATGGGTGTCTGTGTGCCATGAGGGTTAACATGCCCCCCTTCCTGATGTAGATTCCGTCCTCGGAAGCTATTGAGTTGAAGCTGGTTCGTCGAGGTGGAAGAGCATTTGAGATGAATGTCCTTAGCCTTCTTCAGTCACTGCAAAATCAAACAACATTGGCACAGTAATTGCATTCTCTTAAAAAGCATATGCAATTTTAGGTAGACACATTGATTGGTCAAAGAATTTCAACAATTTGGTAGCAATGAACATTAAATTGCAATGTAATCAAATGCATAAACAGATGTAAAGGTAGAAAATTAAACAAGTCTGGGGTCGCTAATTTGACGGTCGAAAAGCACTAGAGATCGAATATTAATACCATGGGTAAGCTTCTTAATTTTTTGTGGTCAATTAAGTTGTTTAATCGCGAGAGCCAAGTATTCATGTTCGAGGGCTGACTAGAGGCTATATCTAGAAAACCTTGTAGTTAAGCTACCATAAAAGGAATTTCTCATGAAATCATCGCCTGACTGATTACTTTTTCTTTGACCCCCCAAGGTCTTTTCACACTGATTCAATTTTGATGTGTGTGCTTATTTTGTATGCCTTGGGTTTTTTGCTTTTCAAGGAAAAGCGCCCACACTGGGAACCTCTAGGGCTCTAGTACCATAGGCTATACATGTGAGTGAAGTACCAAATCAAGCCGAGATTTCTCTTCCAGCTTAAAATTTTACATTGTGGCACTTTGATTTTTTGTTTGTTCATTTTCAGCATTTAAATTGTGTAACTTTGGGAGGTCATATAACACTGTTACCCTCCCCAGGCTCATCACATTAGTAAACTCCCTTTATAATACTTAAGCTAAAGGTCACTAGGGTCAAGCCCACTAGAAAGCCCTAGTACATTTCATACAATGCTGCCTAAATCGGATTAAGAACCTAAGTAACCATTGTTTATTAGGAAGGCATTCCCCATGGTATTATGAGAAGATCTCTAACACCTAGCTTGGTCAAACTAGCTTAGTCGGACTGCTTGATTTTTAAACCTAGACAAGTGATTATGACAAAACATTACATTGAATTAAATGTTTGATACTAAGCCAATGCGCTGAGTATTATGCTACCAATCACAATCAAAGCAGACAATCATAGATGCAAAAAAGATAAGGGCAATGCTAATGGATAAGAAACACCTGTTTGTGTTGATGGTCGCGCTTGATTTGAAGGTTCCATGAAGGTCCAAATCCTATCAATAGCAACACGCTCCTGTACACACTAGGAAGCAAAAGGAATACCTCCAGGAGGCACATCAGTGGGAAAAGAGAACTTTTCTAATCACTCAACTCTAAAACAGAAACACTCCTATCGTACTAATCTTACCTACCCTTCATCACTCAAGTGATGAGGATCAAAGGTGGTTTATGGCATAGGTTTCTGTTTCACTGTACCAGATGTGACATGTGTAGGTCTGAGTCAATGTTTTGACTTTTATTGTGCATACTCGTTTGCTAATTGCTCTTGCTCCTTTTTTTTTTTTTTTGTGAGTATAAAGCTTTATATGTACATTCCCTAAGATTGGAATTGAGAGGTCAGGGCAAAAGGTTGAGAGGGAAACAAATGAATGATGACTGTCAGCAAACACTCCCCCCTTCCTTGGGTAGATCATACCGTTTGAAATGAGCTTGTTACCCGTTGAAACCAATTGTTCCAGTTGGTAATAGGTGAGGATTTTTGCCAGTAGTTTGTTATTACCCTAGGTGCCTCGTCAAGCTGCAAGGGTGGTAAGGTACTCTCCCAGGATCGAACTTGAAGTGGTTCATTAGGTGATTCTTGAACATTGGGAGGTGTGGATTCTTTTGTAGCTTCATGGAGGTCCACTACTCTAGATGGAGGCTGTGTAGAAGCTTTTACCTCTATGGATGTATTACATGAGGAGCTAGAATCTTCATGGGACTCCCCCCTTCCTGAGCTAGGTGGAACAAATCGTTCTTTCTTTGGTACCCAAACTAGCTCGGGAGCAGGTGTGTAGCATTCTGTGATTTTTTCCTTTCCACGATCATTGATTCGTTTTGGAGCTACGGGATTGGGCTCACTTGGGTCAGGTGATAGGTAAGAGCACAATCTACGTTTTGGCACCCAGATTTGATCATTTCCTTGATAGTAGCCTTGGGCTTCCAATAGTCGTTTAGGGATCCATCGCAACATTTTCTTACTTTTCTTGGAGCGAGTGGTACGTTTCTTACAAGGCTTCTGTTTTTTAGCACTAGCTATGGTCACTAAAGAAGCTTTAGGGACCCACTTGTATGTTTTCTTCGTTACATTAGGATGGTTCTTGTGTGTTTCAAGCTTTCTTTCAACTACATCAGTTGAAGCTCTAGAGAGTTGGGCTATGGGGACGTATGGTTCAACCTCCTGGACATGCAATGTCTTGGGTTTTATTTCCTTGGGCAATATCTCAGGGACTATGGCTTGAGTGGTAGGGCTAAGAGTTGGTTTTTGCGTTGTAACACCCCCAGTCCCCCAATCAATAGTGCATTTGGTGGCTATCATCCACGTGCGGCCTAGGTTTATATTACCCTCCATAGTTCCAGTAGGCATGACCAAAAAGTCTTGAGCTACCACCCCATTGTCATAACTGACAGAAGTGTGCCAGATTCCAAAAACCGTAGTTGTTTTCTTGTTGACACCCTTGACTTGGATAATACTCTCAGATAGAGGTGGCTTCCCTAACTGACACCACACCCCATAGGATAGCAGATTGTATTTAGCACCCGTGTCCAATAAGGCGTTATATAGCACTTTTCCATAGGCACTATTTAACTCAATGGGGTATCGTAGAGGTGTGTCAGAGTCCAACCCATCCTCTTCGTGTGCTTCATTTGCATCAGGTTCCGAGCGAGTAGCTCTACCTAATGTTTCCATGAAACGGCTAAACATACTAGTACTAGGCTGTGGAGCTTCGGGAGGTGCATGGCCTTCTCTCTCAGTGTTTTGGGTAGGGTATGCTTCCATGATTTCTGAGTCGGAGGAGGAATCACTAGCGGCTATTTTAGGGTCTTGGGTGGTGCTACCTTGTGTCCCCGCTGAGGGTCTAGATTCTATCGTGGATGGGTAATGGGTGTCCGTATGAACAGAGGCACCCTCAATATGCTCGTGTTCTAGCACCCGCCCAGAGCGTAAGTGCATGTGCTTTTGATACCCTAAGGTGTCAAAAAGCTGCTCTAGGAGGCCTTGTGACTAGTTTTTAGAGTGTTTTTTGTTTTTTTTTTTGCTAGATTTTTTAGAGCGTGTCGTGGAATGAGCCGCGTGATAGCTCGAAACGAGCGTATCGGTCAGAGGGTCGTGCCGTGCTTTACAGCCCTCCGTTTGGTCACTCTATGCCCTCGGAATCCCTAAAACTGTCAATTTCCAGTAGGGAACTAGGCCTAAACTAGAAAGTCTAAGGGTGCAAGTGGGAAGAGAAAGGAGGAGAGTGGAGGACTTGTCCCACATGCTCTCATTCTCTCTTGAGGGAGTAGGGTATATATATAAGAGTGAGTCTAGTACATATCATTAGACTGAGGACTGAGGCTTGGGCTTGGGCTTGGGCTTGGGCTTGGGCTTGGGCTTGGGAAACCGATCCCGATCTATCTTTTATACAAACCAACCCGTTCGTTTTAAGAGTCACGTTTTTTATTTTCGAAAAATATCGCCGCCCACTCGCTCGCGTTTTTAATTTCCGATTTTTTTTCCTTTTAAGTTTTTTTTTTTCAATTTTTTTTTCAAAATTACATTATATTTTTTTTTGTTGATGCAGAAAATACAGAAATTGAAAAAAATGCAGAAAAACGCAGAAAATGCAGAAAAACGCAGAAATTGCAAAAAATGCAGAAAAAACGCAGAAATTGCAGCAAATTGACAGAAAATACAGAAAATTGCAGAAATTGAAAACGCCGAACTTGAAAACGCAGAAATTGCAGAAATTGAAAAAACGCAGACAATAGCAGAAATTGAAACTTGACAACAATTGTAGAAAACGCAAAAAACAGAAACCTTCCACACACTCCTTCCCTGCCTTTCCTATGATAGAAATTGCACCACAAGGAAGCGTAAAGTGTTAACCGAGCTTAGTGTAGGGCATATCCCCGGCAGCGGCGCCAAAAATGTGCGCTCCTTGCCGCACTGTCGAAGCAAGGGACTTGCCAATACACCGTATGCGAGCCACAAACGGCTCCAAGCACACAACAAGCCTAAACTAGCAAGCTCAAGAAAACAAAGGGTGTGTCACTCACCGCTCTACGCTCGCCTTCGTGGTGGATTCCTCGCCGCGATGAAGAAGAAGCTGCAGTCGTGCCGCGCTCAACCGCTTCGCCGCCGTCGTGCCTTCGTAATGCTCGATCGCACACACACTCTCCCTCTCTCTCTCTCTCTCACACACACACACAAGGAGGTGAAGAAGAAGAAGATGGAGATGGAGCAAGAGCACTCTTCAATTGCACAAATGAGAGAATGAGTAAAAATTAGGTTTAGTTGGCTTTTATAGGAGCTCACCCCATTCACACTTGGGCGCCCATGCTTAACCAACTAATCCCTTGAATGTCCAAGTTAAAGTGCGCCTCTCATTGGCGATCACTCTTCCTTTCCCTATTGGTCCGACAAGCCCGGTACCTGACTCTACCAAATACATAATACGCGTCCATCGTAGGTGATGGGTGTCCGTGTGCCATGAGGGTTAACATTCGTGAAGGGAGCCTTTCCAGTCAGCAAAACTTTGTTATCCCCCGTGGTTGGATCCCTTGACAAAGCAGCGTCTATCATTCTGGCGTCGGACGAGGGTCGCAAGGATGACCCATACCCTTGATCCATCAGTACGATTGTTTCATTTGATGGCAGTTTCTTAGCCACGAGCATTTGAGAGAATTTGATGATATCCTCCTCCATGGGTAGTATCTAAGTCTCCATAGCTTTCCCGGTGAAGGAGCGACGCACTAGGGAAGGGGGGTGAAGGCAAAAGGGTACTAGTGCGGGGCTTGGTCCGAGCGGACTATAAGGACGTTTAAGAAACAAAAAGAGCCAAGTTAATGTTCGTTGTCCGAAACCCGGGCAAGAAGGGGCGGGGGGGGAGGGGGGGGTGTAAAGCAAAATATAACTAGAAGCTTAATGAACAAGTATAGAAGGTGAGCACAAGAAAGCGATTAATAACTTATGAATCACGAATCTTGAGCATGCGATTAATATAGAGCCTTGAGAGCAAGAGCAGCCGTTCTGAGCCACGGCGGGCGAGCCTGTTGACCGCTGGGTCAGCAACACGACATAACTCAAGTTTCGTACCAAAGTCTTATCTTGTGCGAGTTATAAAATGTTGCGGATTATGGCTATAAACGTTGCGGATTATGGCTATAAACGTCATTTGTAAAGAGTAGTTATTCTAGTTTCAGAAGCCGGGGTGCAATGGCACTTCCAGATTGTAAATACAAAGCTAGTTGACCCTTTCAACCCCATTTTTGGTTAAACCTAAGGTAGCCTTAGTATATAAGGTACCTAGGTCATTTTGTAAAAAGACTTTAATCATAATCAAAACTTAGCGCTGCTGTCTACTGTGTGTGAGAGAGAAAGAGAGTGAGCGTGAGCTTCATCCTCTCGCTACGCCCGGCTCGCTCAACACATTGGAGATCCGACTGCACCATTGTTGTAGGCTCAAGGAGAGCTACGCGACAACGCCAAGCATTCCACGCGAGACGAAGCGCACACGCCAACGCATCTACGAGCTATTTGTGGCCGTAAGTGTATCAAACGATGTCTGTTTTCTGCGTGCTAGTAGTCTATAGAATCGTGGCGACATAAGCTACGCATAAGTACTCATAAATTTTAGTTTCGGGCACTTTAAAAATTCGGCTCTGTCATCCTACGCGTTTTCCACAGATGGGTTTTGATTGAGGGTTTTGAGTGTAGAAGCTTAGGGACAGTTGTATCCTAGTGAGGGGATGGTGTTCCTTAAGTTTCGTATGAATCTCACATGATTAGGTGAGTTACCTTCCGTATGTGTGTATGTGGCCAGGTGGTGTAGTTGAGAGCAGTGAGGTTCTTGATTGTGGTTTAGTTGGCCTTCCTGAGTGTTGTATGTGTAGGATGATCTCAGCCTGACAAGCTAAAGAGATTTCCTCCGTGTGCCTATCGTGTCATCTGTGTCCTCGATTGACATTATGTTGATCTAGGTAGTGTTTGCATGCACTTCATGGGTGTGAGAGTAGCTTCCCATCCAACATAGCCAAATGTAGCAACGACTACCCTTCGCTCCTGTGTGTCCCCCCTTAACTGCCCGTTGTTAAAAGGCAAAGTTGTTTACACGCTCAAGGCCCCTCAGGAAACACTGCTCAGGCTTTGCAATGGACGGTCCTAGAACACTGATCAGACCATCGCTCTCAGACCCAAAGATGATGAGCTTTTTATCATAAGTGCAATCTCTTGAATGGAAGTCCTAATGTAGGGAGGAATGGTTGTTTTCAATGGATGCAAACCACAAGAAGATTTAGAACTATTCTCATGTAGGAAAACAGAGTCTTTTTCAATGTTTTTCATACAATGCATAACATCATGAGCTTCTGCTCGAGAGGCACCACATACCTAGGTAGGTACGATTGGGGGCAGGGGACCGCCTGCCCCCCCACCGGGGCCGGCGGTCCCCTACCCCAATCGTACCTAGCTAGCTATGCGATGCCTCCCTCATAGAAACTCATGATGTTGAGGCAAGTCACAATGTGGGAATTATTGTGAGAATTCGTCCAAAACTTCTTGTGCAAGGCATGTATCAACAAATGATTCCTGGATCACCTCAACATCCTACAGGCACACAATGGTTGGCACACAATGGTTGAACTGCAAGAAATTTTAGATTTTTTCCTACCCTCTTTTATTGCATGACTATGTAGTGGGAACAAGACTACGCGGCAAGGCACAACTTTCATAAGTTATAAATTATGGAGAGACAAAGTACCAACTCTCTACCATATTTTCATCTTGCACTCAATTAGTTTGTGCACGATATATCATTTAAGCGTTTGTGCGAAACTTTCATGGTGTTAAAGGTTTAACTTGTGCTCTACTTTTGTTTGTAGCTCCTCACAAATTTGTAGCAAATTAAAATGGACAGCTCCTCACAAGTTTGATTCTGCAAATCAAACTGGACACATTACTCTTACTCTTCCTTTAGGTAAGTGCTTTACATCAGTAACGTTGCATTGGTGCTTTGCATAAAAGTAAGGTTTTTCCTTCTAAATTTAGTGACTACACTTTCCAACACAAACATCCAAAATCCTAGCTAGCCATGTATTGCCATTGTCATTGTACACCTTGAGTTAATTTATCCTTAATAAAGAGTTGATTAAGGATGCTTCTATCTAATCTAACTTCTAACTTATATATAATGGAGAGATGGTTCTTGAGAAAGTGCCACGTGAAAGCTGCAGGTTAAAACGCACACTAATTTTTTTTTCAAAGGTGCGAGAGAGCCCAACCCAATAGAGAGAGAAGGCCTGCAATCTGCAGCAACATACGCATGAATCTCTCTCTCTCTCTGCGAGCTGCTCAGGCCCGCTCTACACAATTCCTCCCCTCTCACGCAATATAGTTGCAGCTGCCGTTCGACAGAACTGTCCACATTTGCTCACGTCCCTCCACGTCCCCTCGTCCTGCTCCATCTCTGGATTCGCCATCACGTGCTCCCCCCCCCCCCCCCCCGCCCCCCGGAGTGCTTGCTTCTTCTTCCGTCCGCGATGAAGTTGGTCTTGGCCTCCCGCACCCTCTAGAGTGTGTCCTTGCCCCGAGTGCTTTTTCATCCTACAGCGACAGTTGGAAAAGGAGAAAAATCCATTACGAGATCTTAAATTAAGGAATAATGTTGTGCGTGGTGGTGTTCTGGTCGACATGTATGCAAATTTGTGTGCGCTTTTGCTAAAGCGCGTCAGCAGGTTCTTAATAAATTTCCTTCGCGATATCCTATCTCTTGGAATGTATTAATGCAGATGATGGTGCTGATGAGGAAGCATGGAAATGCTTTAAAGAAATGCAAAGGGAGCCTCTTCGCTATATCACACGGGGCATGGTCAAATGGGATCAATGGTGGAGGAGGAAAAAGCGATGCGCATCAATTATGGACCATCAGCGCGTCAATTATGGACCATCAGATTTGAAGTTATCCCGAATTTACCAATTTGTCCGAATTTATAAATTTGCATCGAATTTATTAATCGGCCCACATTTACAATATGACATACTCAAATCGCCTATATTTCAACGTACGCATGAGGGTGTAGTGGTTAGTGCACATGGCTCGTGGTGGGGAGGTCAAGGGTTTGAGACATGGGGTGCGGATCGACCCAAATTTACAAGCTTGCCCGAATTTGCTTTTCTTCCTTTGAACATGCCCGTGCGAGATATTGTGGAGGAAGGGAGTGTCTCTTTCCCGATGCGACAATCTTCTCTTCTATCTTAAAGGCATGCTCTTCATGCAAGAGCATGGATGCTCTCAAGAAGGAAGAAAGAAAATGGAGAGGTGGTTCTTGAATATAAAGTGTCACATGGAAGCTGTAGGTTAAAAACATTACTTTTAAAAGAAACAATTGCGATGGCGCAGATCACGACTACGCAAAGATCACGTTATGTAGCTGTGCAAGAGAACTATGCAAAGAGATCGAGCAACAACAACGTTTGTGAAGTAAGGATCTCTCTCTCTCTCTCTCTCTCTCTCTCTCTATCTATATATATATATATATATATATATATATATATATATATATATATATATATATATATATATATATATGTGTGTGTGTGTGTGTGTGTGTGTGTGCGCGCGCACGCGCACTATGCTTGCTTGATATACGTCTATGTTGCCTGTGCTTCATGCATGTGCTATGCACTGCTAGGGCCTATCAACTCCTTCCTCCCCCCCCCCCCCCCCCCCCCCCCCCCCCCCCCTTTGCCCCCTCTCTCTCTCTCTCTCTCTCTCTATATATATATATATATATATATATATATATATATATATATGTGTGTGTGTGTGTGTATGTATGTATATATATATATATACATATATATATACATACATACATACATACATATATATATATATATATATATATATATATATATATATGTATGTATGTATGTATGTATGTATATATATATATATATACATACATACATATATATATATAGCATGGAGAGAAAAGACCTTCAGATATTATTTCCTGCACATCTTCTTCTCAATGTCAATTAAGTCTTCTTAATCATCTACTACTTTCATTAATTCTCTCTCTCTCTCTCTCTCTCTCTCTCTCTCTCTCTCTCTCTCTCTCTCTCTCTCATATAGTGTATGTCCCGGTTGATTCTGTTTCCTCCTTCAATACATCCTACACAGAGGGAGACAACACTCTCATATGTGTGTCTTGATTGTTTTCGTTCCCTCCTTCAATATAGGTTGTGCACCTTGAGACCTACTCTTTGTTTGACTCTCCCCCCCCCCACCCCCCTTTTTGACACCCCTCTCTTGCAAGAGCTCTATCTGGATAACAACTTTCTCACCTCTATTCTACAAGAATATATTGCCCACTTTGACTCTCGCTTTCCTTCAACTCCCTCTTCGGGCGATCCCAACATCGTTAACTTAGCAATTGCCCAATTTTGCAGTACTATACTATCATTTCGACATTAGCTATATGAATCAATTCTTAGGTCCATTCCCAGCCTTCAATTCTACAAAGATCTTGGGGCTTCATCTAGCCCGTTTGAGTGGTACGCTTCCTCCAAAATGACAATAGATGTCTAACCTCCACATATTGGACCTCTGGCAATAGCATAGGTGCCAGGGATGATGCCAATCCTGAGAAAGTATGAGGTTGGCTATTTAGATTGTCTCTAATGGAGCTAGCACTAGCATTTTATATGCCAAGTCATGCTTCCTCTACTAAATCAAACTCTAAACTATCTTGATGTGTTAATCAAAACTCTGAACTATCTTGATGTGGCAGGAAATAACCTCAATAGCCTCGCTTTGCTCTCTACAACTTCACTTTAGTAACCCTGGACCTCTCTAGCAATCCCCTCGCTTTTTAGCTCTCGATTTCTTAGCTTTGCAATTTTTAGACCTAAGCCACCGTGGGCACCAATGGAGCTAAATCACTTTACTTTTCTCACAACCATCTATCCCTTGATGCTTAAAAGGATTGTGAGAACCCATGGGAGTTTATCTTGTGTTTTTCCTTCTTTGTTTTGGGTGGATAAGATCAAGGAAATTTTTGTCTCCATTACCAAATTATTGATTGATTATGTATTTTCTATCTTTGTGAAATATATTGTCCGCAATGACTGTACATAACACCATTTGTTTGCATATGCAAACCATTGAGGAAGCCTCTCTCTCTCTCTCTCTCTCTCTCTCTCTCTCTCTCTCACGACGTCTATGCGTGTTGCCTTTGCTTCCAATTGTTAAGGCAATATAGAGGAAGATTGGGTGGTCCTCCTCTTGAGCTCATGCAGACACCAATTTTGGTTGATCTCAGGTTGCGGAGAATCTCTCTCTCTCTCTCTCTCTCTCTCTCTCTCTCCCCCCCCCCCCCCCCCCCCCCCCCCCACGTTGATGGGTTGGCCGGCTGCCTTCTTGACACACACGTATAGGAGCCCTCGACCTAAGAATGCTATTGTCGAGCCTTGCTGGTGTGGAAGTTGCCTACTAGCATCCATGTCAGAAGCTGGTAAAAGATGGTGTGCATGCTACATGCCATGCGAGCGTTGAGCTCTTCAGCCCTCTCCCAGTGGAGCTCTCATGGAAACCGCCACTTGGAGCATGAGCCTCTGGATCTTAACCTACTAATGGCCAAGCAAGGAAAGCATCCTCCCTATTGGTTCTACTGAGTTCATCAACCGGATATGCTCCACTATTTAAACGAGGTCAGGGTTGCTCTACACCCCTCACTTAGCCTTATCCTTTGTGCTTTGTGTGTGTTTGAAAGAGAGATTTTAAGGGCATCTTTTGCTCAAGTGCCTGCTGTATAACTATGAAATTGGTGGAACAAGGGGCCATGTCGCATCTCATTGATTTTGCTCTCGCTTTGATGATGAAGTGTACATTGTGTTGGGCTCGGTTTTTCTCATTATGCTATACTATTTAATTTTATATATTTGGTGTTAATACACCATGGTTTAACATGTACTAGTAAGTACTTATGCAATTTGGACTTTTTAAACTACCTAAGGTTGACTGCACCTTATTTTGTTTATACTAGACGTTTGAACTATGCTCTGCATAAATAAGAAGGGCTTTCTCACATGCCTTGTGTTTTATGATTGCACGGTTGTAGGTGTCTCTGCACCAAGGCTTTGGCTGGCATTTACTCTAAAAAAATTGGGATTTTGCCATCTTATTGATGTGTAGGGATAACTGGTATTATGCAGAATTACAAGCCCAATACCTAGATCTCAAAAGTATTACCATGCTTACACGTGAAGTGCAGGGGTACGACCTAATGCCAGTTTAGCGTTGCTCCAAAATTTGCCACCACGTCATCTAGTGCCTTTTCCCTCGCCTAGCAACGACGACGCCGTCGTTGCTTAGGGGGGAAAGGGGCTATTATTAATAGGGTTTTTTAGGGCATAAAAAAGGGGAAGTTGAGGACGTAAGAAGAAGAAGCAAAGAGGGGAATTGGGAGAAGCAACGTATAGCGAGGGGAGGAGAATGTTGGGGGCTCTCGCCCGAGTTCTCTATCTCGTCTCGGGCTAACGAAGGAAGGCATAAGCAGGAGAGAACGTAAGGGAAGCAAGGGGAGCTTGGAGGGGAGGATGAAATCAAAGCTATCTCTCCTCTCTCTCGACCTCAGCTACTAAAGCAAGGAACAAAAATAAAGCTCTCTCTCTCTCTCTCTCTCTCTCTCTCTCTCTCTCTTGCTTGCTCTCGTAATCAGCTAAAATAGAACTAAGCAAAGGCTCTCTCTCTCTTGAGAAGGAGAAGCAAGGCAAGCAAAAGAAAGCCTTCTGTCTCTTTTACTCGGCATGCAAAGGAAAAGAGGCAAGGGAGAGTTTGAAGCATGATACAGGCTAACTCACTCTTGTGCTTGAGAAGCAAAACCAAGGGTCTCTCTCAACATAAGCAAAGGAATTGACCTAAAGAAGCATGAGGAAAGCACAAGGCAGCCCAAGCAGGGGTTAACGGACTCACAGCAATTCGAGTAGAGGTGAAGATAAAGCTTTTGAGTGCCAATTAAGCCAGTGCAAAGCATAAGGAGCAGGAAGCTGCGGAATAATTGATAGTAATTGAAGCATGAAAACTGAGGCATTGAACAAAATTGAATCTTGCTGAATCTAAGGGACCTCGAAGAAGATGAAGCAACAAGAGATAATTACCATCACCGTCATCGACTAGAGATTGATTTAAAAATTTGTTAAGTTTGGTGTCGTTAACGGCCCGATTAATCCTATAAACGGGAGCTTAAACACTGTGCTGTTAATAGCCCGCCTTGGCTAAGGATTAAGTTGTACTCAAACTATTAATCAATTAATTGATGATTATGGAGATTGCCATAGCTGTCAGTGTCTCTTGTTCTCTCTCTTTTACACCTCTCACAACCAGAGGCCCGGTGCCTTCTCGGCTCACGTTTCGAACACATATCCCTCAACATCTTTGGTGAACCCGATGCAAAACGAGCCTGGGTGGGAGGTAAAGATAGACAATTTAGAGCAGATGATGAAGATGATGGCAAAGTTAAGTGCAAATGGTTTTGATAATAAGTCAACATTTCCAGATTTTTTGAAGATGCTTCAATTGGTTCAAGGATCTCTGCTTGAAATAGAGACCGCAAAGAAGAAAAATCAAATTGATGAAGCTTTGGATGTAGTATACAACGAGAGACGACTCTTTGATGGATATGATCCAGAGGGCTACCTAGAGTGCTATGAGTTGGACACCAAGGTAAGAGGGATACCAAAAGAGTTGATGATCACATATTTTGAGTAGTTAGTGAGTTCAGATTTGAAAGAGCAGATTCAAGAGGTTACCAAAGCCTACAACGGCGAGTGGGAATATTTTAAAGAATCTATTGTACAGGTAAGTTATGAGCATTATGAAAGTTATCAAGAACAAATTTCAAGTCTACCAGACTACACAAATATTCGAGGACAAGTACAATCAAAGTTAGAAGCTATGATTGATGAGTTTATTGTGCACGACGCTACCTTCTTACAAGCTAGTGATGAAGATATGTATGAAAAGCTAGGTTTAGCACATGTTGTACATGAAGTAGAAGTCTTTGAGGGTGAGGCTTTACAGCTTCAGGATACACAGGGTGAATTTTGCAAAGAACATACAGGAAGAAAAGAAATCAGGGGATCAAAACAATGAATTGGCTAAAGCTCCAGAAGAAATTGTGCAGGTGAACGAGTGCAGCCATATTCAAGTAGACATGCAGGAAGATTTGGTTACAACTGATACTTTTGCTATTGACTCGGAATTAGAGAAAAAAATTTTGGGTACAAATTCTACCATAGAGTTGATTGATGGCACTGTTACACATTTTGCCAAAGATTTGAATGATGATACAAATGTTATAGGCCAAAGCAAGGCTGTTGATGTTGAGAGCAGCATGATCATGGATTTGGGTATACCAGATTTACCAAATTATTCGGATGTACCAGATTTTGAGGACTTGGTTAATCAAGAGTATGTGCTTAAAGATCTGCAAAATGTTGATTCAGAGGGGGTGCAGACTCCTTCATTGACAATTTTTTTGTGAATCACGACTACCAAATTGGAAAACTAATCTTGAACGTGATTATGCTAATTTAGAGGGGGTGCAGACTCCTTTGACACGTTTCTGTGACCTAGAGCTACCGATCTGGTAGATTGATCCTGAATTTGCTGATGATTTGGAAGGGGAGCAAACTTCTTCTCTTTCAAGAATTTGTGACACAGGGCTCACATTATGGCAAGATTATCATGAACTTGATGATACTTATTCAGAGGGGGTGCATAGTGAAGTGTAATCTCTTGATGTTGAATATGATTGGTTTCATTGTGCCGATGATATAGACAGTGCAGTAGATGAAATTTTCAATGTGCATGCTGAACTTTGTGCTACAGAAGTGCAAAGATATTTGGATGAGGGTGAAAGACTTGAAGAGCAATTTACTGCAGATGCGTTTAGTATGCATGTCATATGTGGAAATCTTAGTTTGTTGCAACAACCGGAGGTGTGCAAGATGGAGGAACGTTTGACCTTATGTGCTTATTGGACAAAGCTTTGGAAGGGTTCTCAAATACAGATGTTAAGGATACCAATCAATCTAGATTCTTGCATGAGAAAGTTTGTCCAGATGTAGTTGATGAAGACCTTATGCACTTGTTAGATGATGCACTACTTGATTTTGAGCCTCTAAAAGATAGAGAATTGTTTTCTAATGCATCTTGCAAGCCTAATGAAGAGGATTTTACTAGGGACTTGATGTATTCAGATATGCATGATTGGGATTTCAATACTAGTGAGAGTGAAGGTGCACTGCTAATGCTTTTACATGTGATTGATGATCGACAATTGGATGAGCCAGTTGCACAGGGGATAGGGCAGTATCTGATGCCATCTAATGTCATATGGGATTTGGTGTTACCCTATGATGTAGGGGATTTTGAGCTAGCTTTTGACCCAGGAGGTGACAGATATATGCATGGTCCAGGGAAATTGACTTATATGCCATATGATCCACCCGGTTTTCATAAGATTTGTGGGCTAATTTATGTTTATACTTTAATGATTGGAAATTCTTGTATTTTCCCTATGATCCTAGAGGATGGTGAAAATTTTTTAAAGGAATGATCACAGTGGGACAAAAGATTGGTTTCCCATTTTCCCAAGGGCTACTAAAGTGCTAGTTGCAGATTTGAATAGTACTAGTTATCTGATGTAGCGGGTTGCATGGTACAAGGTTTTGGTTTCTAGAGTATGCTAAGTCAAAAGAGTTTTTGGTTATGCATTCAATAATATTACATGGCTAGCTTCCAGTTGACTTCTTTGGACAATTGATGAAGTATCTTCACATTATTTGAGTTGGTTCTGCTACCAGAATTTGAGGTAAAGGACTTGACGGCCATTCCATGTGTAGACAAAGTAAGGCATACTTGAGCTTGATAGGGTTCCCTTAAGAGAACTTCATGGTCAAGCCATGTGCATCATTGACTGGACTACTTGAGTTTGGCGGGGTTCACTAAACAGGTTTTTCATAATTGAATGCTTTGGAGATACGGCCGATACAGTTCAAAGATTTTTTATGGGCAACTACCTAGTGATTAAGCTAGCACATTGATGATAGGGTATAAGCCTTACATTCTTTTTCATATGTTTACCAGTTACGTGGGTCTGATGGTGGTAAGGAGCTTAAGGTACCTATAGCAGATCCAGATTGAAGTGCAATTGGCATAGACCGAAGGCTGTGCAAGTTCAGAGGGGGTGGATGTCGTGCATCTTCTCTCCCATGCTAAGAAAGATACCAAAAAAATGCACGTGAAGTTTGTTTAAAGCTTACATGATTAATGAATAGTGTTTAGGGCCTGGTAACAAGCTAAGTTTAATGCTGAATGTATGTCAAATGCGGCTAAAAGGGCCAAAACATGCCTTAATGATGCTAAAAAGGACTATGCTTGAGGTAAGCACAGATGGGATATTATGATCTAAAACTATAATGCTTAAAGTTCTCTATCGGCTTGTCTTTACGGCTCGTCGATTGGAGCCATTGTGCAAAAGTTATGGCAGTTTGAAGTTTAAGTCGATTGCAGATTCGTACCAGATTAGGCAACAATGAGGTGACAAACATGAAATGAATGCACGAGCCTGAAGTGCTCACTTTGTAGAGCGCGTTGGTATTTTTAGACTAGTGATCAGAGTTACGAGGATAGAAACTCTTCTTAAAGGGGAGGAGCAATGTCAGGTAGCCTATAACAGTTGTGACGAGGTCGACCGTCCTCTAGCCATAGAGCCGTGACAACGGATTCACAGGGAGACCACCTAGTCGTAGTGCATTAGGAGAAATATGAACCTTGCATGGGCCTTGTAAGGAATCCTAATTTTTAGGGATTAAGGCTAATGTTGTGTGGGGTTTAGGGGGCAAGGGCATTGAAGAAGGTAGTTTTGAGTAGGCTTTTCTAGCCTTTTTTTTAGACAAATGTAGGATGTGGACCTAAAGGGTTACTTTCTCTCTCTAGCTTTTTTTAAAGTGAAAGAAGCATAGGGGTGTGTCCACATCAGCAAAAACGTGGGTCACAAAGAGACAAAATTTGACTTTTTTTTAAAAAAAAATCATTTTTACTTGTTTCTAACTTAAAACTCCCTCCCAACATATATACATATCCAAAAATCATTTTTTGACCCATTTTTTAACCCACAAGCTTAGAAAGTCCATTTTTTCAAAACTCTTTTCCCCCAAAAAGTAATAAACATTTTGTTCTCTCCTCCTCCTCCCTCCTCCCTCCTCCCTCCTCTCCCTCCCTGCCCCTACCTTCCTCCTCCTCCCCAATCTCTCCTTCCCCCCCCTCTCTCCTTCTCTCCTCCCATTTTTCTCAACCTCTCTACCCTTCCCCCTCTATCTTTTCATCATTTTCTTCCTCACGCAACAGCTTCCATGGTGCACGGACATCACAAATGGTTTGCTTCCACCAACACGTACTCCGCACACCAAAAGCATACATATTCGCTTACCCACGGCATTTGCACCAAAGACCACTAGTGAAGGTGATCAAAGGTCATCACAGGAACGTCGCACTGCTTGTGAGACCAATGTTGATATTTGGGTGGATGGCCATTTGTACCCTTACGATCCTATAAGCCGCTTCCATCCACCGTTTAATAGCCTTTCCACATTTCTTCAATTTCTTGGGAGTGGAGAACCAAGCTTGTTAGGCTATTGCAAGCGGTTGTGTATGGGTGCAGGTGCTTCTTTGCATATGTGGATGCACGAATATCAAGCTCTTCACCTCAAGACGATGGCATTACAAGAGAGTGTTGCCTCTTCGGAGAGGGTAGTTAAAACTCTTGAACAACATATGCAAGAAAAGGAGTCCCACATCCAGAAGCTTACCAACACCATCACATACTTGAAAGAAACACCCCTTGGTGCAAGGGAACGCAAACGCACGTATTCATCCATTGAAACTCTTGCACATTTGGGAGGAGCACGCAAACAATGAGTTACAGCCACAAGGTGATTTGGTCTTTACTTGCATGATGCATTCTTACTTCACACTATTTTCTAACATTTATGTTTATTTGTTTCTAGAAACTTCATCTAGGAGGCATGCGGTGGAACAAGCCAAGATGATCGAATCAACCTTCTCACTAGTTGTCTCAATACCCACGACGTGATTTCTATCTTACAATCACCTGGAGGTAAGCACATTAAGGATGCAGTCACCAAGGACCTTATGCATAAATTAAGAAATGTGGTTCGTGATGATGACGTTCAACAAGCTTGTGATGAGGCTGGAATCAGCACCAAAGCCTATCAGGCTATTTTTCAACTCCTAAAGGATGCCCTCAAAGAACAAGACATTGTGGAAAACCTATTTCCCGTTCCTCACAAGGTCAAGCTCGCAAAGAAGGCCACAAACAAAGATGTGTTCTCCCGCATTGGGACATACCTACACATTGAGGACACAATGCCAACTTCCCTTTATGCTTCGTGCACAACAAAGACAAGGGGAAAGGTAAGAAACAATCCATAAGACCTTCAAAGAAGGGCTTTTCTTACACAATGTGGAACAATATTTTCGTGGATCTTAGAAGGCTTCAAGAAGCCATGCTTAGATTTTACGAGTTACTTGAAGAAGGTGACACACTTTACTTTTTTCTTTGGTATTATTCTTATCATAGACTCTGAAGTTTAAGGTCTTAGCACTATTTATTTTGTAGTGCTTGGCACAAAAGTCGCTTTTGTGTTGAAACTCGATGAGTGTCAAATAGTGAAAGGCCGAAGGTTAGAGAGGCTAAATGTAACTCTAATGAACGAGGCCCTTCTGCAAACCAAGCGAAGGGATTCAGTCGAGCCATCTCCCACCCCACCTTTTAGCATGCAATCAGAGAAATACATTTGGTGGTTGGGTGCTATTGAGGTGCCCAAAGAGACCAATGGAGTACTTTCATGGATTTTTGAGAGAACTCCATGGATCACAGAAGTAATACACTCCCAAATTGCAGGTCAGAAGTTGGAGATTGAGGGTTTTGGTAGTTATGATGTGGAGTGGCACTTAGGTGGGGATTTGAAGACCATAAAGTGTTTGCTTGGCTGCAAACAATGGCTACAAACAAGGGGCTTCTTCTCTCATGCCTTTTCCATTTTGCACTCGAGGGTATAAACCTAATGGAAAAAAATCACATAAGAGCACTGCAAAGGCTGGTTCCATGCTTCCATGGCAAGGGCATGGAGAACAAGGGTTAGATTGTCGTGATGTCGGAGATGAAGGTAGAGAATGGGAAGCGTCTATTATGAGATGTCCCATGCTCAATGCCCCAGACGGTGATCAAAAGGACCACGCTTGGAATCCAATCTTTCGATTTCCTCTATCGAATGTACATTTTTGTACATTACACGCATTCATGCGCATTTTTGATAGGCTAGTGAAGCTCCACATTGACTATGCTTTCACAATGAAACCGTTGGAAAAGTCCCAGGAAGTGATCGAAAGAGTGGAGATACTCTTGAATTCCATTGGCTGTCATGGTGGAAATGTGTCTATCATTGCTGCAAAGAACACAGGGGAGGCCCATGAAATTTCTCAACAAGTGTCAATGAGTGGACAAAAAGCTAGACACTTTTTGAAGAAAGTCTCCCAAGGAAAGCCAAGTCGATATGATGCTCAAAACAGCTCCAACCAGTAGGCAGGTAACCTTTTGGAGCTTTGGAAGGAGTTATGCAAAGCTACTACCGACAATGATTCAAATGGCGAGCTTGCAAACAAGCGCAAGCAAGTTTGGACACATTTTGATAAAATGGTCAAGCTTATGGGCCTTAACAGCACAACAGAAGAACAACGCGAATCATTTCAAGAAGCCTTGGCGGATTTTACCAAGGTCTTCACCCTTTCTTGGGGTGAAAATAACATCACACATTACATTTAATAATGTGGATCGTTTACTCCATGTGAACATCATATCTTGTTTGCGCATGGTGCATTTTTTATGCACAAGTATGGATCGCTTGAAATTTTTAGCACTCAAGGCATGGAGAAGTCCCATTATCGAGCAAGGGGAGTGTACTTCAAAAATACTCGACATGGTGGTGGAATGGTGCAATCCAACTATTTGGAGGAGATGTTCATTGGTTTTTTCGCACAACATTTGCTTGTAAGCTCACAATGGAGCGTGCGCGACAATCCAAGATTGCTATTGAAGTGCGGAAATGGACTCGTCAAGAGCATATCAACAAGTGGCAAATGTCGTAAGGTCCCACCAAGCATGCTGCATGGCGGCGATGTAGAGTGCGACAAGGATCAAAGTGGATATTGTGCGAGTCACTAAATGTGAACGCAGGGTCCAACTCTTAGCGACATGTTTATTTTAAAAATAATACTTTTTTAAAAAAAATTAGTGTGAACAGGGCCCTTTTTAAATGGGCCCTTATAAATATTGCATGCTCTCATAAACCACTCATTTCTTAAGAATAGGTGAGCTCTTACCAACGAAATGGCGCGCACCAAACAAACCGCGAAAGAGCATCCTCCTGCCAACAAAAACACCCTCCAAGGATGTGAGAAGCCATCATGGCTTAAAGGCACAAGAAAACAGCCACGAACGCCTGGCCGTTCCAGGAACTCATCTTGTAGTGGGCATGGTGGTAGGGCACGAGAGTCATCGAGGACTATTGAATCTCCACCTCCTCAAGATATAACACCTAGAAGGAGAATGAAGCAACGTGCCTAGCACTAGAGAGAAGAAGAGGGCCAGCAAAAAACAAAATCCAATAGGGAGCAGCCATCGCGCCACCAAGCACAAGCAGGACCAACCAAGACTCGGGTGGTCCATACAGACACTGAATGAGAGAGTGAGCCACCATGGCTGTGAGATAAAATACCACGCACACACCGGGTGGCCGTTGGGGGGAAGACATTGCCTGGAGGCCAGGGAGCTCTCCGCACACGACAAGATCAATAGCCAAGGGAAGAGGAAGAATCAGAAGAGGCTACAGAACCAGCCCCTAAGCATGTAAACAGGCGCAAGTCTAAGTTTTTCAAGAAGCCTAAACGCCGCCCGCCAACAAATGTGCAAGTGCCCCCAAGACAACCGCAGCGGCGCCGAAAAATAGCAAGGGAATTTGCAGAAATCCGCCACTACCAGAAGACGACAGAGCTTTTGATTCGACGTGCCCCCTTTTCTCGCACTGTGAAAGAGGTGCTTCAAAGCTATGGAAATCAGTATAGAATGCAAGCAATAGCGCTAGAGGCTATTCAAGAGTCTGCAGAGGCCCACATCATTTTGGTGTTGGAAGATACCAACCTATGCGCCATACATGCAAAGCGAGTGACAATACAGCCAAAAGATATGCAGCTTGCACGTCGATTGCGACGAGACTTCGAGCATTAGCCGAAGTTACCCCTCTTTTTGTATGGCACACCCTTATCTTTGTAATGATTTGACTTTCCAATGACAATATGATCAACAGTTGTGTCTACTGTTTCTATTATCTTTGCAATGAAATGACTTTGTAATTTCAAGTCCTGTATGTAATTTCAGTCAATTTCAGTAAATTTGTGCTTTTTAAGTACCTTTGGGGGTAGATAAGCCAATGTGGGGCAAAAAAAAGCCTGGCCACAAGGGCACGCAAATGGCCCATTCATCAGTTTTGGATGGGCCATTTGCGCGCCCTTGTGGCCAGGCTTTGTTTTGCCCCTTTTAGGCTTATCTACCCCCAAGGGTACTTAAAAAGCACAAATTTACTAAAACCTATTGGTTTTGCAACATTATTTTACATGGATCCTTGTGGACACCCTTTTTTGGCCATTTCAAGCTTTGAATTCCCTATAGGATATCAAAAAAAATAACATATTGTCAAACCAAGTGTCTATGCAACATTAATTTGGATTTTTCAAATGTCCAATGTAATTGGACTTTTTGGTGCAGGGGTGTACTAGGTAGAGCTAAAGCAGGTGATAGTGTGCTGGAAACTTCATTTCATAATTGATTTCACCTTTTCTAGTGTCCTTGAGTGTGAACATATGCTGGAATTGCCATAAAAAGGGTGCATCTAAATTAATGATGCAAAACCAATTCATTTCAATAAATTTGTGCTTTGTAAGTATCCTAGGGGGTAGATAAGCCTACCAGGGCAAAATAAAGCCTGGCCACAAGGGTGCGCAAATGGCCCATCCAAAACTGATGGATGGGCCATTTGCGCGCCCTTGTGTCCAGGCTTTTTTTGGCCCTTGGTAGGCTTATCTACCCCCTAGGGAACATAAATTACCTAAATTTACTGAAATTACATACAGAACTTGAAATTAAAAAGTCACTAATCAAAACAATTTTCATATCACCAATTGAAACAATTTTCAAGATTGAAAAATCACATTCAAAAGAATTTGCAAGATAGAGAGACAATTTCAAATATTTTTTATTACTTCCAAAACGGTGATTTTACATCATGATTTTCCTGGCGCCTATTTTGCACGTAAGAGGGACTGCGCTATGGCCTTTGGGTCAGTTGAGCCAATGGAAGCATGTATCCCTATCTGGACAAGCACTTTACCATGAAAGCCAGTGCCAAACACAGTGCATACAAGGGATCTACGCACTAGGAACACTTGATGTGCAGTTTGAGCAATGGTGCTCAAACACAAAAACTTGCTCAAAGCTTTTAACAACCAAGTCATAAAATGGGCTTGGGAAGTAAATTCATTATGGATAATGGCCACATAGCCAGGGGGGAGTTGTCCTAGGTAATGCGCAAGGGAAGCTTGAGGTCGAAAGCCCGTCCACTTTCCACCCGTCCTTGCAGAAAAATCATCAACCTCCACGACATCCTGTCTTAAACCGATGAAGGTTGAGAAAAAAGACAATGAAGGATAAAATAGTAACATGAAATTTAGGATACAGTTTACCTCTTGCTCCTTGTCGTCCTCCTCCCTGTTGCCCTTTGCATCCAAGTCAATGCTCCCATGCACCACAAATACGACCTTTGGATCATCAAATGGGAGGTTGCATAATGGCATAAGCATCCTAGCAGCCTCAACCTTGGCTTGCGTAGCTTGGAATTCTTCATCAGTCACGTGCAACTGCTCTGCTGCCAGGACCTCCGCACATACAACTGCAAGAGTGTCAGAAACAGAGTCTCCATCTGGCAAGAGCTTGCTTTCTAGGGCATTTGGCGTATTGTCTAAGGGACATTTGGTGCTGTTGCATAGCACGCTCAAGCATTCATCCATGCGCAGGCCAAATGCTTTCTCCAAATCATGCAGGAACACATACTCCTCCCCATCCACGAACACTGAGGAGAAGCGGCTGATTTCTACCTCTGGGATAGCCACATTCGTCAATGGTAGTGGCACTGGAGTGTCACTAGGGCCAGCCGCAACTATGGATTTCTCAATCACTTCCTCAAGACCCCTAGGGTAATCGAGCTGGTGTGCCTTTCCTTCCGCTGCAGGGTTCATGAGGATAACCTGCTGCTCCTTGGTGTCCTTGATAAAGGACCCAACCTGAAGGTGTGGTAAGCAAAGCTCCTCCAAATCAGGTTCCTCGATCACCAAGAAGATAAATGTTGCGATCCGAGAAAGGTACTCCACCCCCAACTTGCGCTTCTTGAGCGCTGACACCCCTAGGGCTTGCTCGTCCAAGTAATGGCCTGCATCGGTTGCAATTTCTTGGAATCGTTGCAACCGCTTGGAGAATGGGTGATCACCTTTGTGTATATAGCGCAAAAGATCGCAAGGCACCCAGATCCCTACATGTGGGGGGATAGATACAGAATATTTTATGATGTGCTCCTCCATGAACATAAAAATCTCGGCAAATGCATCCATGTGAAGGGCAACTGTGGCATCAAGGTCAGGGAGACGAGTAAAAAAGGTGTGGAGGTCCAACTTCCCTTTGTATTTGGTGTCCTCGAGGAAAAGGATAAAGCGTGACAAAGAGGTGGATGTGGCTGCAGATGCAGAGGCTGTGGAAGCATCCATGTCTAGCCTGGGGTGTAGATAGAGAGTGGAGGAGCTCAAGAGTTGCAAAAGTGAAAATAGTGAATGAGTTAGGTGGCCCGCCCCCCTTTTATAATAGACCCTTTTTTTAAGACATTAAAAAAAAGGCACTTTCACCAAAAAATGATTTCTCATCCCAGTGCAAAAAATTATATTCAAAGGCATGATTTGCCAAAGCAAATCGTGTTGATTACAGTGGGGATCATTTTGAAAATTGCAAGAGTTACAAAGTTATAAGATTGATAGCATAGTTCCATCCATCCCCCATTCCTCCTCGACCTTCAATTTGTCTTCCATTCTCTTCCCAATCTGCGGACATTCATTACAATAAGCATCCAATGATCGACAAACCATGATGTATTGAAAATGTGGTGGAAGGATTCTCACTCTGTGACCTTGTAAACGAAATTGTGCTTGTTAAAGGGCCTCAAAACCCATAATAACCAAATGTTCTTGAACATTACTGAGAGTCCAATGCTTGTTCACTTGGACTGCCTCCAAAGCATCGTTGGGCATCTTCACTGCAATGTCAAAGCTTGCAATAGCACTGTCCACACTCTGTAAGGGAGTCCACACTCCAAGCTTGCACATCCAACGATCATAGTAAAATCGTATGTACAAGGAGGTGCGGGATTTCAAATAGCGCATTCCAATACCTGAAGCTCCAACCTTACAACGGTACCGGTTCCCATTGTGCATGCCCTCCACAAAACCCCAGTCCGCTTCTAAAAGCCTTCCTAATTCCTCGTAATGCGCATCTTTACATACAAGCATTGTGGTAGTCTCCACAAATCCAAACTCTTTAAAAATGTGCACAAAACAATGAATAGGCAAACACCAACTCAAGCCCACAGACCTAGAAGCTTTAGAGTATTTCAAAGAGTTTTGGACATCCATTATCATCTTTTTCTTGAAAGATGCTACCGACCACAAATCTGGCACCGGCCACTCCATACTTAATAAGGAAGTTACTTTGATGGGTTCAAGCGTTCCAAACGCTTGTGTAGAAGTAGGGACAATATAGGAGTGAGAATAGAAAAAAATCCTTCTTTGAACCAGTTTGGTTGGGCAAAGATGTGGGAACATTATAGCTCCAATATCCGCATGTATAGCATTGAATGTGCCGGAGAGACAATGTAGTGGCTGCTCCTCCACCAACGTGGATGGAAATATGACTATAAATGCATGACAAATCTTAAGTATGAATCCATAATAACATTACATTATGATTTCACACCTAGCTTTGTATTCTCAAAACATGTACTTACAATGTGTTGGAAATCGAGGTGGTTGTTACAAATGCATGGTTGACAGTGAGAAAACATGTTGCACAATGGCTACGGTCCCCTTGTCTTTGCGGTTCTTGAAGCCAAGGAGCTTTCCTTTCCAATGAAGATCCAAGTTTTCACGATTCTGCACACGATGAGGGCCAATAGCAGATTGTTGCATGTATACCCAAACACCTTTGGTGAACTCTTGTGGCACCCACTCATCATCTACACCTCTACTGTTGTGGCATGCAAGTGTTGTGACCTCATCCTTTGGCCGCCTTTGCGAAGTAGAGTTGGCCATGGTTGAGCAAAGAAAACTAGGAGGAGGAGAAGGACCTTGCTTGTTGCTACAATGTAGGTGGGATAAAGTGATATGAGAAGGTGGTTAACCCTTGTGGCAATGGGAGGAGAAGATGGATAACCCTTGCTTGGTGTGGCAATGGGAGGAGAAGGTGGATAATCTTTGCTTGGTGTGGAAATGGAAGGTGGTAGGGGAGGAGAGAGGAGCTTCCTTGCTGCAGCAATGGAGATGGTGTAGAGAGAGAGTGTGTTGGAGTAGAGGATGAGTGTGATGGTTGCAACCAAGGAGGGTTGGAAAAGGGGTTCTAGAGAGAGAAAAATCACTTTTTGCCTAAGAACTACTTTTGGAAGAGCTCTGGATAGCAAAAAAAGATTTTCCAAAAGTTTTTTTTAAAAATTGAATTTTAGGGTTTTTGGGTGCACATTTTGACTTTTTGAGGTCAAAAAATGCTTTTTTGACCATAAAATAGTTTTAGAGGGGTTTTAAGAAGATGAAATTTGAGTTTTGAAAATTTTGAAAAATTTCAAAATTTTGGGATTTTTTCAAAACCGGATCAAAAAGGAGGGAAGTTGGAGGTTCCATATGGCCCACCCGCCCCCCCACCCACCCCACCTTCTCTCTAGGTAAGAGCCCATTTAAAAAGTGTAAGACTACTTTGTCCCCCTACATTTTTGAGGGCATAGAGTGTGTCCACCACCCTCTTCTCATTGGCTCGCCTCTAATTAACCTTAATCCCAAAGGGCCCCTAGAGGGTTCATATTTTTCCTAATGGCGTGGGCGGCGAGACCAATGTGGATGGCAGGCCACACATCTCTAAGGTTTGGGAATGCGGGACGCTTCTCTCATTATCTCAATGGTTGGGTAGAGAGATTATGACCTATCGTTCCATGATGGCAAGTACGCATGTAGGGGTCTTATAGTATTCTAAAAGATATCTTTCACTCGGAACGCCAATGTACAATTTCCAAGAGGTTTTTCCGTTTGGTTTTTGAGGATAAAAACTCTTCTTAAAGGGTAGGGGAAATGTCATGTAGCCTATAGAGCTTACGACCTATCCCTCTGTGGCAAGTACGCTCGTAGCGGTCTTATAGTATTCTAAAAGATATCTTTCACTCGGATTGTCGGTCTTTGTGTGCGTAGTGATGATATATGGCAGGTACTCTCGTATTGGTCTTATGCTATTCCAATAGGTATCTTTCACTCTCAGACTGTCGGTCTTCCTATGTGTAGTGATAATATAATTGCTAGATGTATCTACGTTCTCTCTTCTTCTTAATCTTTGTGTAAAATTAGTACGTAATTTTATTAGTGAGGAGCACTCCCCATTTATCTCAATGGTTGGGTGTATCTCAATGGTTGGGTGGAGAGTTGACGAATTACCTCTCTAGGCAAGAAACTCTTCTTAAAGGGGAGGGGCAATGTCAGGTAGCCTATAACGACTCTGACGAGGTCGACCATCCTCTAGCCATAGAACCTTGAGCACGGGGTTCAGGGGGAGACAGTCTGGTCCTAGTGCTCGGGCGGCCAGACCAATGTGGGATGGCAGGCCACACATTTCTAAGGCTGGAAATGAGGGACACTTCTCTCATTATCTCAATGGTTGGGTGGAGAGCTGACAACCTATCCCTCCATGGCAAGTACGTCCGTAGGGGTCTTATAGTGTTCTAATAGATATCTTTCACTCGGATTGTCGATCTTCGTGTGCATAGTGATGATATATGGCAGGCCGTATGCTCGTATTGGCGTTATGCTATTCTTATAGGTATCTATCACTCTCGGACTGTCGGTCTTCCTGTGCGTAGTGATAATATAGTTGCTGGATGTATCTATGTTCTCTCTTCTTCTTAATCCTCTGTGTGAAATTAGTAGGTAATTGTATTAGTGAGGAGCACTCCTCATTATTTCAATGGTTGGGTGTATCTCAATGGTTGGGTGGACAGCTGACGACCTACCTCTCCAGGAAAGTATGCCCGTAGGGGTGTTATGGTATTCTAACAGATATCTTTCACTTGGATTGTGAGTCTTCGTGTGCATAGTGATAATCTAGTTGGCTGACGACCTACCTCTCCAGGCAAGTATGCCCGTAGGGGTGTTATGGTATTCTAACAGATATCTTTCACTTGGATTGTGAGTCTTCGTGTGCATAGTGATAATCTAGTTGGCTGACGACCTACCTCTCCAGGCAAGTATGCCCGTAGGGGTGTTATGGTATTCTAACAGATATCTTTCACTTGGATTGTAAGTCTTGTGCGTAGTGATAATCTAGTTGTTGGATGCATATTTGCTCTCTCTTCTTCCCAATCCTCTGTGTGAAATTAGTAGTTATTGAATTAGTATTGTCCTCTATTGTGTACTGGTCGGTTATACAATCATGGGATCAGTGATCGAGAAGTGATGTTGCTACAGTCAACTTGGCGGTCTTCGATGGCGGCTTGAGGGAGAGTAGTCTGCATTGGAGCTACCCTTGTGTGGAGAGCCTATCCAACCTAGGCCCAAGATGAGTGTGCACTCCTTATAGCTACATCCTTTGTCCAGGAATCCTCATGTATGTATACATGGCAAGGTGCACTCTCGCTGCCTGAAAACAAGTATACCACAATGTGTCAACAAGCTCTATCAAGAGACATCAGAGAAAACATGGCCAGCGGCCGAAGGGTCTATATCAAATCAGTCACGCCCAAGTCTCACGTGTGGTGGAAGAACTCAAGGGCTTGGGCATGTAGCCAATCTAGTGTTATATGCATAGTCTAGTTTGTGTGATCCCTGCCACACAATGGAAAAGAGAAATCAATCGTTGTGTCCAAAGCATTTACACCCCTGGCTGCTAGGAAAAGAATATGAACTCTGAAGGAAGTTGCATCAAGATTAAAAGATGGGCCACCAAGAAAGCGTGTAAAGCCGTAGTAAAAAAAAATCCCATCATCGATGAATACCAAAACTGGTCAGTCCGCGTGGGCAATTCGTCATGAGTATGGAAACGCAAAAAAGCGACCCTTGCAGAAGGTGACTTTGTATTCTTAAAGGTTCTTGCAAAGTCAGAAACCATGAAAATGTGGAAGTGTGACAAACTTTTTCCTATCTATCGTGGTCTTTTCAAAATCTCCCAGTTCGAGCATCTTCAGGGTAGTTTGGACTCCATGCGGGAGCACCATGAGGTGGAGGCCTGGACTCTTCTTCACCATGGTTCATGGCACGCCTAGATTCCATTACCCGCCACTAGTGTGGTTGTTTCCACCTCCCATTTATTGATTGAGCTATCTTTGTACATAGTTTGTTTCTTCATTAGGAGAGTCTCCCCAGATGAGGGTGTAGCCAACTCTTGAAGGGGCAGTTTGTAGTCCAATGGGCAGTTTTCTTAAATAATGGAAGGATCTATCTGTTCAAAAAATAATGGAAGGATCTTTCTGTTCAAAAAATAAGATATGGGATGTAGCTTCTTGTGTCCAAAGCATTTACACCCCTGGCTGCTAGGAAAAGAATATAGACTCTGAAGGAAGTTGCGTCACGATTAAAATATGGACAGCACAAGTCAGAGGCATATGATCTTCTCAAGAATTTGTGTGCTCTTGTGGAGAAGGAGAGCAATGCAGAGTTGAAGACTATTCGTTTGAAACAAAGGTGGCGAGTTTACCTCCAAAGCATTCATCCAATTTTGTTTGGACCATGGTATCAAGCGCAAGCTTGCAAATATCGGATCGCTCTTACAGAATGGAGTTGTGGAGAGGAATAATAGGACAGTGGTTGAGATGCAAGAGACTTCCCTCGAGCATCAAGAATTGCCGAAGTCCTCATGGGCAGAGGAAGTTGCGATAGTATTTCATATCATAAACCGATGTTTGACCTCTTCAGTTCTAGAGAAGATTCCGTTTGAGGCTTATTTTGGTAAAAAGCCCGTTTTTTATCAGTTTTGGATATTTGAGAGGGATACATATGTCCATGTATCAAAGGAGCAATGACCCCAAGTCTAGATGGATGGGTTTTGTTGGCTACAAAAGTCTTTTGGAGGGATATCGACGAGCAATGTGGTCTTTGATGAACATATTTCTTCAGAGAGGGCTCTCACTGCCACGTTCTCCTCGGCATCATCCGCTGATGACTTTCCACGGGGGGATGGCTAGAAGCTTCTAAAAAGCCATTGTAGCTCTATGTGCAACCAGCCACTGGAACAAAGTGACTCTCCTCAACTCTCTGCAGTCCCAAAAATTGCTAGCAACATAATCTTGCTCTTGCATAATGAGACCATAAAGTTGAATTTCGAGGCTCATTTTTGAGTGCTTAGCTTGAGCACCGAAAAGAAGCTCTACGGCTTGCCAAGCGTGAATCGCGGATGTAGCATCATCTATGTGGTGAATGAAATCGTCTGGAAGTACTGTGATGATGATTCCAAGTGCTTGCTCATCTTTGGCTTGTTGATGAGCATTTAAGGTTAGCGTTGAGGCTTGCCTCGAACCGAATGGCGGTTTTACAATGCTCCAAAGAATAGTTTTCATGAGCACTCCCTTTACCTTTGTCCCTATCTGTAAACCCTTTACAATTTCAGGACGTCCAAGACTTACGTCCTGCAATGCAATAAGTGACAGGTCAATAGACATGCGCGTCTCAATGTTGGGGGACTACTCCATCCTTTGGAGATTCCTCAAGGGAAATGGACAAGCATTTTCATGGAGTTTATTACCCAAGACCATTCCAGGAAATGACTCAGTGGGGGTGGTGGATAGTTTAACCAAAATGACAAAGCCTATTGCTAGAATGAAAACGGTTAAAATGCTAGAGTTGGCAAAGCTCTTTATTGAACATCTCTACAAGATTTATGGCCTGCCCGCAGATATAGTGTCAGATAGAGACAAGAAGTTCAATAGTAAGTTTTGGAGAGAAGTCTTCAAAAAGCTAGATACTACTCTAAGCATGAGTACAACAAATCATCTGGAGTTTGATGGTCAAACTAAACGAGTTATCAAATTCTAGAGGACATGTTGCTCTCTTATGTAGGTCTAGAGAAGGAGAAGATTCAGTTTATCAAGGATTTCCTTGAGGTCATGAACGACATGCTCAAAGGTATACGTGAAAGCATTCATAGCGCACAGGATCGCGTTAAAACATATGCAAACAAGGGACACAGAAAAGTGACCTTTATTGAAGGTGATTTTGTATTCTTAAAGGTTCCTATTCTTGTGAAGTCAGAAAGCATGAACATCGGGAAGTGTGACAAAGTTTCTTCTAGGTACTGTGGTCCTTTCAAAATCCTTAAGCAGATAGGGGACATTCTATAGGAGAAGGGAAGAAGAGTAGTAGAAGATCAAATCCTTGCCTATCATAATAAAAATTGCTTTTACAAAGGAAAAGATTATTGGACCTTGATAGATACATTGTCTACGGAGGAGCATATACATGACCTCAATCTACAGACTGGAGTAAAGCTCTAGGCCTTTGGATTTTCTGTCCTGATAGACTTGAGATCCATTGGCTACCCGCTCTAGAGAGGTGTGTCCTTGGCATCATCATCCTTCTTTGATTCTTCTGGGACCTTGTAAACCTTTCTAGTGGTTTGCTTTGTCCTTCCCATGGTAGCTTCTCAGAATGCCCAAACAGAGCAATGGTAGCCGCTTCAAACTTTTAGAAGCACACAATATCATGCGGTGAAGGAAAATTAGAAGACATCGTGCAAGCCCAAGGGACTGCCCAAACATCTGAATTATCGGAATTCTCTGATGAACCATCAGTTGATTCGCATTCTTCTTCTTCTTTGGAACCTTGCATGCACTATCATCTGATTCCCTTACCTCTCCGGAATCCTCTAATGAACTTGCATCTTGCTCCTTTGGTTCTTTCTCTTCACTTGAAGACTCTTGCCCTATTGAGGTCCTATCCGTGGGATAACTCAATGAGCCGGCATACATACCAAAACCTTGTTTCGCATACCCCATTAACCTTTGAATGGAGTCAGACTTCTGTTCTAGACAAAAGGTTCATATCTTTTTTGGTAATCCACAGTAAAACCGCTCAATCTTGTTCTTCAAATGATCCTCTTAAATGAGGACACAGGCAAATATGTATCCCAAAACCTCTGGCAATAGTCATCGAAAGTGTCTTCTTCAGTCCTCCTTAGATGGTTCCATGTTGTGATGACATTGTATTCATATTCTTTCGTCAACCATGCAGAAGTAAAAATTCTCTTGAATTTTACCCACTTCCTTGGTGCTTCCCTACGTAACAACAGAGTAGACCACCATGTCTGTGCATTTCCTTTCAAGTAAGATGCCGCCCCCTTCGTACCTTGGAGTGTTCTGAACTACAACCCCCTGAGAAGGCAATATCAAATTGTTGTACAAATGCAAGGGCTCGATGGGTGTCCTGATAGCTTGAAAACGTGTGAAACTTGTTCTTTTTCTTTCTGTCCAATCTGTCAAAAAAGGACAACATCCTCTCCTCTGAACTTCTAGATGGCCTCTCATGCCTCTCTAAAGCTGAAAAAAAATCTAGGTCATTCTCAAAGTGAACACGCTTCTTGGATCTGCAAGCCATCTTGAAAGCCGACCTCCGGCCCAAATAATTGGGGGATTCCACTGACTTCCTCTTCTTTCAAGAGTGTTGCTTGTTCTTCATCAATCTGTTGACTCGTCGCTCTACAACTTTGTCACCCTCTTTCTGTGAGTATAGCCTCCGCTTGCCTATACATCTTTTCTTTCTATTTCATTTCTTGCATTCTTTATGGCTTATGCCCCTTAAGACAGAGCGATGAAGGCAAGAGCACTCCCTGTTCGCAATGTACGAAGGAAAAGAGTGGCTAGTGTTAGGAAATATGACGTAGCTAAATAGATATTTGAGTAGATTACTTAATGGAGAAAGATAGATTTCACACACAAGAGAGTATAGAGTAGAGTGAGAGAGACAGAGTACACACGATATACATGGTTCTGTTAAGTATGGAGCCTGATTTACCCTTGTAATTTTCTATGGTAAAAGCGCACGTTTGTAAGGCCCCCAACTTTAAAGGCCTCAGGGGCGGAGACCCCCGAGACTTTTTTTTCGCCGGAATATTATGGCCGGACGGCGTCCGGAAAGTGGTCGGAAAACAACCGGTCGGTTGGCCGGTGGCCGGTAGTCAATGGCTGATGGCCGGTGGTCGGAAGTCAATGGCCGGTGGCCGGTGGTCGGAAGTCAATGGCCGGTGGCCGATGGCCGAATTCAAAAGCGGACTTGTCTTCTCAAGGGCGGCCACACATGGGCGGATTGGAGGGTTCGATTTGGACTTATTCGCACAAGGGCGGCTACACATGGCTGTCTCTCATAAGAGAGGGCAGCCCTTTTGGCCTATAAAAGGAGGCCATTTCTACACACATTTCATAGTGTGAAGTTGATGCAACAAGGTGAGTGTGAGGTGGTGAGAGTGAAGCAAGGCGGGAGCTCCATTAAGGGTATAATCCCTTTGTAAACTACTTCTTGTTTTGAAGTACTAAAGCCATTGAGTGGCTGCTTTCCCGTGGACGTAGCCCACATTGGGTGAACCACGTATATCGTGTGTACTCTCTCTCTTTCTCTCTCTCTCTACTCTATAATCTCGTGTATATAAATCTGTCTCTCTCCATTAAGTAATCTACTCAATTATCTATTTAGCTACGTCTTATTTCCTAATAGGTTCACCCCATGTGGGCTACGTCCATGGGAAAGCAACCACTCAATGGCTTTAGTACTTGAAGACAAGAAGTAAGTTACAAAGGGTAAACCCTTTTGGAGCTCCCGCCTTGCTTCACTCTCACCACCTCACACTCACCCTGTTGCATCAACTTCACACTATGAAATGTGTGTAGAAATGGCCTCCTTTTATAGGCCAAAAGGGTTTCCCTCTCTCATGAGAGGCAGCCATGTGTAGCCGCCCTTGTGTAGATAAGTCCAAATCAGACCCTCCAATCCGCCCATGTGTGGCCGCCCTTGAGAAGACAAGTCCGCTTTTGAATTCGGCCCAGCCATTGAATTCAGCCACCGGCCACCGGCCATTGACTTCCGACCACCGGGCACCACCGGCCATTGACTACCGGCCACCAGCCAACCAATCGATCGTTTTCCGACCACTTTTTGGCCACCGTCCGGCCATAATATTCCGGCGAAAAGGAATATTCACCGGTGAAGGAAAAATAAGTCTTAGGGGCTTCCGCCCCCGAGGCCCCTAAAGTTGTCCCTGATTTTTTGCCGTGAAAATTTTGGTTTCCGGCGTGTGATTTCCATACTTAACAATCTCCCACTTGGAGACTGATCTCCAAACCAAACATGTGACTGCTTTCCATCCTGGCTTCTTATCCTTGAATGCCGAATGAAGATGAGCAAAAGCTCAACTTCTCCTTGTTGACCACCTTGTAAACATGTCTGCAGGATTTTCACTTGTATGCGCCTTTCCCAGCTATAGCTGTCCCTCTTCCAAAAGAGTGCGTATGAAGTGATATCTCACCTCAATGTTCTTTGTCCTTGAATGAAAGGCTGAGTTCTTTGCAAGATGGATAGCGCTTTGGCTATCACTGTACAAGACACAATTGTGTTGTTTGAATCCAAGCTCTTCTAAGAATCTGTGAAGCCACAGAATTTCTTTTCTTGCCTCTGTCATTGCTACATACTCTGCTTTCGTGGTAGAAAGTGAAACTACTTTCTGCAACTTTGAAGCCCAGCTTACTGTTGTGCCTCCAACCATGAATACATAGCCAGTGGTGCTCCTTTGAGTATCTTTGTCACCTACCGTATCTGCATCAGCATACCCTTCTAGAAAAATATCAGTTCCTCCAAAATACAAAGGATTTGTTGTTTTCCCTTTTAGATACCTAAGTATCCACTTCACAGCTTGCCAATGCTCTTTACCTGGGTCGTCCATGAACCTACTCACAACTCCCACTACATGTGCAATGTCTGACCATAGCATACATTAGAGAACCTACCGCTGCAGCATATGGAACTTTAGACATATAGCCTATCTCCTCTTGTGTCTTTGGACACATATCCTTCGTTAGTTTAAAGTGACTAACCAAAGGTGTAGAAACTGGTTTTGAATTTTGCATTGTAAACCTTTCTAGTACCTTCTTGATGTAATCTTCTTGAGATAGCTTTATTGTCATCTTCGTCCTGTCCCTTGATATTTTCATACCAAGTATCTTCTTTGCAGCACCTAAATCTTTCATTGAAAAAGATTTAGACAGCCCCTCTTTTAGGTCTTTGATGTCGTGCATGTTAGCACTTGCAATCAACATGTCATCAATATACATTAGGATGATGAATTTCCCATCTCCCAAATTCTTCGTGTAGACGCAGTGATCCAAGTTGCATCTTGTGAATCCATGATCCAACATCCATCAATCAAACTTCAAGTACCATTGTCTTGATGCTTGCTTTAAACCATACAAGCTCTTCTTTAATCTGCAAACCATTTTCTCCTTACCTTTTACTTCATACCCCTTTAGTTGAAGCATGTAGATTTCCTCCTCTAAGTCACCGTGAGGGAATGCCGTATTTACATCCATTTGCTCGAGATTTATCATGAGCAGCCACAAGGCTTAGGATAAGCCTAATTGAGTTCATTTTTAGAACAGGAGAAAATATTTCATTGAAGTCAATACCTTTATTTTAAGAGAACCCTTTTACCACAAGCCTAGACTTGTACCTTTTCTTCCCACCTTCTTCTTCCTTCAGCTTGTACACCCATTTGTTTTGAAGTGCTCGCTTACCTTTAGGCAACTCAACCAACTCCCATGTTTGGTTCTGATGTAGTGAGGCCATCTCCACTTGCATGCTCTTCGTCCATTATTCTTTGGATTCATGTTGCATAGCTTCTTCGTATGATTCCGGCTCTCCAGAATCTGAGATCAAGAGATGGTTGAATGAAGGAACAAACCTTTCTGGAGGTCTACTTGCTCTTGTAGATCCTCGGGGAATAGGTTAAGGCTCCTCATTTGGTTGACGTTGTTGCACATTGTCACCGTTTGTAGTCCTTGAGTCTTCACCATCCTCAAGCTCCATGTACTCATCACCTATTTTTTTTGTTTGTTTTCTTTCCAAGTAATCTTTGTACATATTTTGTTCGTTAAAAATTACATCCCTACTCCTTAAGATTTTACCATCTTCAGGATTCCATAGGCGATACCCAAAGTCACCTTCTCCATAGCCAATGAAGAAACACTTTTTGGACTTTGCATCTAGCTTTGATATTAGGCTTCTATCTATGTGCATGAAAGCCTCACACCCAAACACTTTGAGAAATGCATAGTTCACCGGTTTACCTATCCATGCCTCTTCTGGAACTCCCCCATCCAATGTCGTTGAGGGTGTCCGGTTGATTAAGTACACAGAAGTACTTATAGCTTCCGCAAAGCTCAAGCGATAGACCTGCATGTAGCCGCATGCTTCGTGCTCGCTCCATGATTGTTCTGTTCATCCTTTCTGAAATCCATTTTGTTGAGGTGTCCTTGGGGTTGTCTGTTAACCCTCACGGCTCACGGACGCCCTATCACCTACGAGACGGACGTTGTAACCTACGGTGGACATTGTATTATTTTTTTGGTAGAGTCAGGTACCGGGCTTGTCGATCCAATAGGAAAAGGGTAAGAGTGATCGCCGATGAGAGGCGCACTCTAACTGGGACATTCAAGGGATTAGCTGGCTAAGCATGGACGCCCAAGTGTGAATGGGGTGAGCTCATATAAAAGCCAACTAAACCTAAAATTCACTTATTCTCTCATTTGTGCAATAGAAGAGTGCTCTTGCTCCATCTCCATCTCCATCTTCTTCTTCTTCACCTCCTTGTGTGTGTGTGTATGTGTGTGAGAGAGAGAGAGAGAGAGAGAGAGAGAGAGAGAGAGAGAGCGATCGAGCATTGCGGCGGCACGACGGCGGTGAAGCGGTTGAGCACGACGTAGCGGCGTCTACTTCTTCTTCACGGCGAGGAATCCTCCACGGCAGGAGCATAGAGCGGTGAGTGACACACCATTGCCCTCTTTTGAGCTTACTAGTTAAGCTAGTTGTGTGCTTGGAGCCGTCTGTGGCTCACACACAGTGTTAGGCAAGTCCCTTGCTTCGATAGTGTGGCAAGGAGCGCACATTTTTGGCGCCGCTACCGGGGAATCGCCCTGCACTAAGCCCAAGAGGCACTTTGTGCTTCTCCTATGAGTTGTTTGTAGTAGGAAAGAAGAGGAAGAGGAAGAGGAATGAGTTATTTTTCTACAAGTTGTTAATTTCTGTATTGTCTGCAAGTTCTGTGATTTCTGCATAATGTTGTGTTTTCTATTTGCACACAGTCTTTGCACGGTTAGTAGTCGTTAGCTTGTTCGCAGTGAATGAATAAGTAGGAAGGCAGTTAGCAATTTCTGTTTGCACACAGTCTGTACACAATTTTCTGTCAAGGTTTGCCTGCACACAGTCTTTGCACAGTAAGGTAGTGAGAGAGGAAGTAGGTGGACAGTTAGCCCACTGTCAGTAAGCAGTTAGCAGAGTGGTTAACAGATTAGTTAGTGGTTAGCAGCACTGTTAGTAAGTAGATAAGGTAGTGAGTTGTCTGTGAGCTGTTGACAGAGAGGTTAGGTAGGTGTTGACAGTGTGTGTGGCCAAGAAAGGGTCACCTAAACCGCGCGCGGTCGTCGCCTTTAAAAAAAAATAAAAAATTAAGCGTGAGTGACTTGGGGGCTACACTAAAATTTTGATCGGGATCGGGATCATTTCCCCAAGCCCAAGCCCAAGCCCAGGCCTCAGTCTTATGATATATATTAGACTCACTCTTATATATATACCCTACCCCCTTAAGAGGGAATGAGAGCATGTGGGGCAAGTCCTCCACTCTCCTCCCTTCTCTTCCCACTTGCACCCTTAGACTTTCTAATTTGGGCCTAGTTCCCTACTGGAAATTGACGGTTTTAGGGATTCCGAGGGCATAAAGTGACCAAACGGAGGGCTGTAAATCACGGCACGTCCCTCTGACCGAGACGCTCGTTTTGAGCTATCATATGTTCTATTCTATAGTTGGGTCAGAAAAAAAGGACCAAAAAATCAAAAAAAATAAAATAAGAAAAGACTTGGGTTGTAAAACACCAAAAATTACTAGGTGAGCAGGCTTCACGGGCACTCACTGACACTTCTAGGGGATCCAAGTCATATGAACCTACGCTCTGGACGAGTGTTAGAGCACGAGCATATTGGTAGTGCCTCCATTTACGCGGGCACACATTATTCCTCCACCATAGGTTCTGGACCTTCGGCCGGGACTCAAGGTAGCGCGACCCAAGATCCTCATAGCGCGTCTAGTGATTCTTCCTCTGACTACGAAGTCATGGAGGGGTATCCTACACCAAACCCTGATAGTTCAAGTCAAGACATGCATGCCATGGGCCCACGTCCCGGGTCCAGCGTGTTTAGCCGCTTAAAAGAGACCCTTAGTAGAGCTACTCGCTCCGAACATGTGGTTAATGAAATAAATGAAGGGAGTGGGAAAGTAAATTGGTCATTCATGCCTAAAATAGACCCTATGCTTCTTGAGAGTGTGCATGTGAATGTTCCATCCACTGCACCTCCTGATCCTTTAGGACTATCTCCATCTAAGGTTCTACTACCCGATGGTAGGAGTCTTGCCGAAGTACAAGAGATCGAACGCTATATGCAAGCAACAAGGGAGAGGGAAATTGAGAACCTACGAAGGCTGGAACAAAGTCGAGCCCTGGAAGCAAAGGCTCCTATGAAAACAATCATGCCAGTTGAGCAACCGAGTGCTCCCAAGGTAGCAGTCACGGAGGGGCAAGCGATGGGGAGCAATAATGCTTCCACTTCGAGGGAAACCTCCAGCACGCCAGGCCTAGATGGGATATTCCTAAACGAAATTGGGAGTATGACCTACAAGAAGAAGCTTTAACTAATCGGTACACAGGACACACCTATCATGTGGGTTGATTAGATGTTCTACAATCCACATTGGGTGCTACTAGCATAGATGAGCAACAACAGAAAGTCTGTGATGTCCTCCATAGGATTGTCGAGTTAGAAAGACAGAACACAGGGATCAACATGCCTTCAACGGGCCTAATGAGATTCTTGGATACGGGAAAGTCCAACCAACCAACCCTATCACAAATGGAGACTCCCTCAGTGAGCCCCATTGATCCTCCATATGTTGTTTCGCCAAGAGCCTCAGTACAATCTAAGCCCACAAGTGGTAGCTTTACCTTCCCAGATCTAGCTCATCTTTCTCTTAATGACACTACGGCTACCATGCATATCCCAGTGGTGAGCATGACAAGAAGTACACCATGGAGTTCATTTGTTAACACTGCACCGATGCCTAGTAGCACAGTGCCCCCAACTATACCTACATGTATGTATCAATCATGTGCACCTGTCATACCTCAGCCTCATGTAGCTTCTACACCTCCGATTATTCCAAGAGCTGAAAATCCACAATGGCATTATCCAAGCTCTTATACAAGTGGAGCCATGCCATTTAATAATAACATGCCATATCATGCACCCCCTATGCCTAGGGCCACGCCTGTAAACTTTGTACCACCGTCTGGTACACCACCATACGAAATATGGGACCCAAGAGCCGCGCGTATGCTAAGGCCAAGGCCAGCTCCCATCTCACATGTGGTTCCAGGAGCACATCCACCCATTATACCTGCTCAAATAGGAGATTTGGCAGCATTTGCTCAAACTAGTGGTCGCTCTATTGCGGAAAACATGCGTAGTGCGCCGAATAGAGAGCCTAGGAGCAAGGCAGTTCAAGTAGCTAAGCTCACACAGAAATTCAGTGGAGACGGAGATGCTAGAAAGCATATGTAAGTCTTTGAACATGTGTGCGATTCCTTGGAAGAGCACAATGAGCTACATAAGTGTAAGGCTTTGAGTTTGACCCTAAGAGGAAAGGCTGGAGATTGGTATAGAACCTTAAGAGTAGAAGAGAAAACGATCTACTCTACTCTTAGGAGACTGTTCTTAAAAGAATACATACGAGAGGGAGTACTTTGGGGTGTAGCCTCTCAGCTCCAAAAAGCCCAACGAGAAGAAGGTGAATTCGTGAGAGACTTCATTAGTCGCCTAAAGAATTTGAACTCTCGATGCAATCCAAACGAGCGATTCAACAACAACCAATTGCTTGATAGATTCATTAGGGGACTACGACATGAAAGTATCTATAATGGCCTAGTCATTAGAGGTATCACTACTTGGGAAGCAGTCACCATGAATGCAATCCAATTGGAGGATAATTTAATGATTGCAGGAGAAAGAGTGTCTGCCGAGCCGAAGTCTAGTAGCTCTCAAGCGTCAGGGAATGAGCCAATGAAGATAAAGCCAATCGTGAAAGAGCAAACGATATCTGAGATGACTTTGGCAGATCTCACCAAGGCCATCCAAGAAAGCCTTAGGGGTAATAGTGCTCCACAAAACACTCATATGTATCCAAGAAGGGAGCAGCAATGGTGCTCAATCTGCTTGGGTCCACATACTACGAGTGAATGCCCTACTTTCAGAGTAAAGTTTAACGGGACTTGTAACGCATGTGGTAGGTATGGCCATCAAGCGAAGGATTGCCTAATGCTTAAACGCATCATGGAAAATAGACCGCCTATAGCTTGGGCAGACTCACCTCGAGTTCTTGCATTGATGCCTACTCCACCCATGGAGCAACAGTTTCCATTACAGCACATGGTCCCTAGAACCCAAAATGTAGTCCAAACCACACCGTTGCCACCTCCAGTGCTAGGACCGCAACCCCCTCATCCAAGAGTTACACCTATGAACCTAGCGGGACATGAATCTGTAATTGAAGTACCCGTTAACAAGTTGGGGCAATACTTTGAAGGTGATGAATCTAATGCTACTCTACCAATCACTACTAAAGGATTAATTGTAAAGGGGGTCCTTGATGGTGGTGCGGGAGTCAGCATGGTGACAAAGAGTTGTTGGGAGTCTATGGGGTGACCTCACCTTGAAGCCACAAGCATAGTGGTAAAAATAGCTAATGGATCTATTGTTACGCCTATTGGAATGCTAAAGGATCTCAGAATCAAGGTCTTGGGACACAAGGTAAGGTAGACTTTCATTGTTATGGATTTTCCCAAGCATCCTATGTCATTTGAGATGATCTTAGGGCGTCCATTCATCAGGGAAGAAAAAATGGTGCATGACTGGTCCAAAAACCACGTCTACTTACAGTTCCAAGACACTGTCATTCGAGTTGATCTTTTAAGTGGTCGAACGCATCCTCTAGGAAATAAATTCATCATTGATAATCAATCAAACACAACAATTCACTCAGCTCCATTACAGTATTGTTACACGTGTAACGAAGACACAGATATTGGGGAGAAATCTCCTTATATGGATATCCTACCCGGAATGGCTGAGTCAGACAATGTCGATTGGGTACACCTAGCGGCAACTATAGATACATGGGGAGCTAGAGGAACAACTTGGGTAACACCAGATGGGGAAGAGATACCACACATTGCACCAGTAAACATGTTAGGTGTAGTGCATGTAACATCCGATGATAAGAAAGAGGCACACCTACCTGAGAGTGAAACCGATGATTCCTCAAAGGCTTCAGGCCAATACACATCAAAAACGGAATCTCAGGGAGAAATGGATTCAGAACTTGAAGAAACATCGAGTGAACCAAGTATAGAAACTGAACACTCAAGGCCTAGTACGACCATCTATGGTAATTTATATGAGAGTGAAGAAGATACAAGCGAAGACCTATCAGGCGAGTCGAGTTCAAACATTTACCAAAATCAAAACCTTAACAAGAAACAAAGGTCATATAAGAGACGACGATATCGAGAAAATGTGAGAGCTAGGATAAACAAGGAAAGATCTACTGCAGAATGGCTTAGCTATCTAGGGGCATGTGATGCTCATCGAAAGCTAGTAGACAATTGGGGTGAACATCTCCAGAGTGTCATGTGGTGCAGCCCGCGACCCATTGACCTCGCTCAATTGGAGGTTACAAAGCCGAAATTGAGTCGAACTATAAGAAGACGTCAAAACCGAGAGTTAGCACAGCAACAAAAGGAGGCAGAACTAAAAGAAAGGTCTCCGTCAGGACAAGAGCCTGTTGACTTACATACGGCTCCTGAAAATTTTAAATCTTATACCACGGGGGAGCGAAAGGTTGTGTATGCCAAAGCCCAACAAATACCTACCAATAGAAGCAGTGGAGTCTATGATGGTCCAACGGTAGTTAAAGAGATAGAATTAGCAGAACTAGGTGAGGAGTCTAAACCAGTCTTTATTTCTCAAGAACTTACCGAAACTGAAGAGACTGTACTTAAGGAGCTCCTCAAGGAATATAAGGATATCTTTGCTTTGATATATCATGACATGAAGGGTGTTCCACCTTCTGTGGTGCAACATACAATTCCCATGATCAACACTGCTAAACCCGTCCAGCAACGACCATATCCAATGAATCCTAAGTACGCCAAAATTGTACAAGAGGAGATTGAAAAACTTATCCAATGTGGATTCATATACCCTATTGAGCACTCGGAATGGGTTTCTCCAATAGTCATTGTGCCAAAAAAGAATGGGAAACTAAGAGTGTGCGTGGACCTCAAGAAAGTTTATGCAGCTACTAGGAGAGATCATTATCCCTTGCCATATTCAGAACATGTGCTTGAAAGAGTTGCGGGCAAGGAAGCTTATAGCTTTTTAGATGGGTACTCTGGTTACAATCAAATCACAATTGCATATAGAGAGTGTGCCTAGAGAAGGTAGCAACATAAACATTACACCTAATTAACTTGGCATGACAATACTTGCCAAAGAGAGAGAGGAATAGAGAATTTGACAACAGTTGAGGACCAAGTTGGTCCCCCTTCCAAAAGGCTTTTGTATTATAGTTTCTCCGATGAAGAGAGACTTTGTACATTTTTTATGCTATGAAGATGGAAAGCTTTATGCATCAAAATTAAACATGATAACAACAATTGAATTGTTCCTACCCTCAATCCCAAGGCCTCAATCACCTTCAAAGGTGGAGAGAGCTAGCGGGGAGTGAGGACAGTGAGAAGAAGAAGAAGATGTAACATACGAGAAAGAAGTATTCTGTTTACAATAGATTACTCTTAGAGCTTAGCTTAGCATAGTAATGTAGATTATAGAGAAGATGAGCATCCCATTGAAGCTTGACTCTTGCTTGGATTTGCATTCCATGATCAAGAGTTGTTGGTGTAGGCTCCTACTTCTCAAGCTTGGAGAAGGAGATGGTTTCCTTGCTCAACACATGAGTTGTGTGTGCGTGTGTGAGTAAAATTCAGTCCTCTTTGCCTTGCTTGGTCGACCTCCTTTTCTCTCTCTCTCTCTCTCTCTCTCTCTCTCTCTCTCTCTCTCTCTCTCTCTCTCTCTCTCTCTCTCTCTCTCTCTCTAAATACAATAGCTTGCATCCTATTGGCCTATGCCAGGGCTTAGCTAATGGTTTCTTTCCTTCATAACTAGCAAGGGTTGTAGCATTGTGACAAGTTTCCTTCTTTCCCCTTTAGAGAGAGAGCTTAGCTTATTATTTAAGAGTAGCTAAATTCTCATTAGACCTTTGGGTTAACTGGACAATAGGAATTAAGCTAGATTATGGTTTTCTTAATTCTCATTGGACCTTGCCATAGGGCTTCCAATATGATTCATGCTTCTATGGGGGAAACCTGCCCAGGGACGTGACATGTGTCCTATTTTCCTTATGTGAAAAGGGGGCTTCTTGTGGAGTGTGTCTATGTTCTCTCTCAACCCCCTAGGAAGAGGGCTCGCCCTATGCAAGTTGGGGTCACCACTTGGCCATGTGCAACCTCTTGGACACGATAGTCCACATATACAAAGATTTTCTATACCTAGCTTAGCTATGTTAGTCCTAGCTCCTTATGGATCCCTATTTTCTCTCTTATGGGTCCCTTGCTGAAATAGGTCCCACAACACATTCCAATAGTGTAGCTCTTGTTCCACTTTCATCTTCCCACATTAAATGATCAGATTAATATGACAAAATCATTTAGAAAAGTTAGATATTAGTTTTTATGACAGAAGCCAACTCAAAATGGAGCGCTATGCCCTTGAGAGTAGAGGAGGCAGCAACACCCTAAGTGTAATGGAGAGTTGTAGACAAAACCGGCATTAGCCGCGCTGAAGGATCCGAAGCCAAACCTATTGTGCCATGGGACAATCCCACAAGCAGTGCCGTTGACTCTCCATGGGATGGCTAGAAGCTTCCGAAAAGCCATTGTAGCTCTATGTGCAACTATCCACTGGAACAAAGTGACTCTCCTCGGCTATCTGGAGTCCCAAAAACTGCTAGCAACATAATCTTGCTCTTGCATAGTGAGACCATAAAATTGAATTTTGAGCTCATTTTTGAGTGCTTACCCCGAGCACCGAAAAGAAGCTCTACGGCTTGCCAAGCGTGAATCGCGGATGTAGCATCATCTATGTGGTGAATGAAATCGTCTTCAAGTGCTGTGATGATGATTCCAAGTGCTTGCTCATCTTTATAGGTAATGATGTACTTTCCTTTATGGGTGAATCTAGGCTTATCCTGGATCCATCTAGGTGTATATATTCCAAGTGCTTGCTCATCTTTGGCTTGTTGATGAGCATTTAAGGTTCACATTGAGGCTTGCCTCGAACCGAATGGCGGTTTTACAATGCTCCAAAGAATATTTTTCATGAGCATTCACTTTACCTTTGTCACTGTCTGTAAACCCTTTACAATTTCAGGACGTCCAAGACTTATGTCCTGCAACGCAATAGGTGGCAGGTCAATACACATGCACATCTCAATGTTGGGGGACTACTCCATGCTTTGGAAATTTTCCAAAGTCCTCATGGACGGAGGAAGTTGCGACAGTAGTACATATCATAAACCGATGTTCGACCTCTTCAGTTCTAGAGAAGATTCCGTTTGAGGCTTATTTTGGTAAAAAGCCCGATGTTTCTCAGTTTTGGATATTTGAGAGGGATACATCTGTCCATGTATCGAAGGAGCAAAGGGGGAAGGTTGACCCCGAGTTCATACGGATGGGTTTTGTCAGCTATAAAAGTCTTTTCGAGGGATATCGATGAGCAATGTGATCTTCGATGAACATATTTCTTCATAGGGGGCTCTCATTGCCACGTCCTCCTCTGCATCGTCTGCTAATGACTCTCCATGGGGGCATGGCCAAAAGCTGCCAAAAAGACATTGTAGCTCTATGTACAACCAGCCACTAGAACAAAGTGACTCTCCTCGGCTGTCTGGAGTCCCAAAAACTGCTTGCAACATAATCTTGCTCTTGTATAGTGAGACCATAAAGTTGAATTTTGAGGCTCATTTTTGAGTGCTTAAGTCGAGCACCGAAAAGAAGCTCTACGGATTGCCAAGCGTGAATCATGGATGTAGCATCATTTATGAGGTGAAGGAAATCCTCTTCTAGTGCTGTGATGATGATTCCAAGTGCTTGCTCATCTTTGGCTTGTTGATGAGCATTTAAGGTTTGCGTTGAGGCTTGCCTCGAACTGGATGGCGGTTTTACAATGCTCCAAAGAATATTTTTCAGGAGCACTCCCTTTACCTTTGTCACTGTCTGTAAACCCTTTACAATTTCAGGACGTCCAAGACTTACGTCCTGCAATGCAATAAGTGGAAGATCAATACACATGCACGTCTCAATGTTGGGGGACTACTCCATCCTTTGGAGATCCCTCAAGGAAAATGGACAAGCATTTTCATGGACTTTATTACCTAAGACCATTCCAGGAAATGACTCAGTGGGGGTGGTGGACAGCTTAACCAAAATGACAAAGTTTATTGCTCGAATGAAAACGGTTGAAACGCCAGAGTTGGCAAAGCTCTTTATTGAACATCTCTACAAGCTATATGGCCTGTCGGCAGATATAATCTCAGATAGAGACAAGAAGTTCAATAGTCAGTTTTGGAGAGAAGTCTTCAAAAAGCTAGAAACTACTCTGATCATCAGTACAACAGATCATCTAGAGTTTGACCGTCAAACTAAACGAGTTACCAAATTCTAGAGGACATGTTGCGCTCTTATGTAGGTCTAGAGAAGGAGAAGATTCACTTTATCAAGGATTTCCTTGAGGTCATGAACGACATGCTCAAAGGTATACGTGAAAGCATTCATAGCGCACAGGATCGCGTTAAAACATATGCGACAAGGGACGCAGAAAAGTGACCTTTGTTGAAGGTGATTTTGTATTCTTAAAGGTTTCTATTCTTGCAAAGTCAGAAAGCATGAAAACAGGGAAATGTGACAAAGTTTCTCCTGGGTATTGTGGTCCTTTCAAAATCCTTAAGCAAATAGGGGACATTCTATAGAAGAAGCGAAGAAGACTAGTAGAAGCTCAAATCCTTGCCTATCATAATGAAAAATCTCTTTTACAAACGAAAAAATTATTGGACCTTGTCATCAGTCACAGATGTGTCATCAGTCACAATCGATCCGATGAAGGACGTGAAGCAGATTTGGGATATGCTTTCTTGCGATATGATTGAGTTTCTCTAATGAAGCGATAGTTATGGTAAGGCTTGAGGACCTTCCAAGCGAAACACTCATCCATGAGGGATCACATCAAAGAGATGCAGAAGCTTCACTAGGAGATACTTCATATATGGGGAAGCTTATCACAGTTCAAAGAACATGGCCATCCGGCTTTTGGCCTAGTTACCTCCTCAGTATTCCAACTTCTATTATTCGTTGATTACTAGTGGCCGGCTGAATACTATCTCTTGGGAAGAGTTTGTACCTATGGTGTTGAACCAGGAGGAGCGGTTGAACACGGGGAAGAAGCTAGGCTCCAAAGCCTTAACCGGTTCTTTCAACAACAACAAGAAGGAGAAGGGTCATTATTGGCGGTAGTACCCAAAGCAAGTTGGCAATGCTTCCACTTGTACGGCACCAGCGGTGCAGTCACCAGCCTTTATTCATTTGGAGAGTCTACCCTTAGAGAATTCTCCAAGGAAATCTGAGGTCGAGACGGCACTTGCGGTTCAAGATTGTTGTGATTGGGATTTGCGATAGTCGTGCCTCACGACACATGACACCTATGAAAAATCTTCTGTCCCGACATGCGATGACACACACTGCGATACTATTTTCAGTGGCGAAAAATCTGAAATTCCTATTTACAGCAAGGGTTCTATGGAGCTGATTCCAAATGATAGAGAGGGGATATGCATAGCTCCAATGTACTTTATGCTTCAAGGCTGGGATTTCATCTTATGCCTGTGCAAGCTTGGCATGGAGGTGATCTTCTCAGAGGACGCGGTGTCCATTCACCAAGGCATCCCTGATTTGCAGATTCTTGGAGATGTCAACCGTGATGTTCCTCTGTCGGTCCATGAACCCTCTTCTCCTATTTGTGTCTGTCAGGCTACGGAGGAGATTGTACCCATTTTAGATGATGTAGATGACAGTGGTTCTCACCATAGTACAGAGGTAGATCCCGATGTACCAGTAGCTCCTCCCACGGGGAGCCAGTTGAACAAGTTACCAAAGTGGATACATACGGGAGCGTCATGAGGTGGCGACCTGGACTCTTCTTCACCATGGTTGATGGTGCGCCTAGATGCCAGTAACGGCCACTGCAGTGTGGTTGTTTCCAACTCCCATTTATTGATTGAGCCATCTTTGTACGTAGTTTGTTTTTTCATTAGGAGAGTTTGGATCTAGCGAGATCCTCTTGGGGATGCGCAGCATCGTGCTTCCCCTCCTCTGTCTGTTTGTCACAGTGAGAATCACTGGTGCATGGTCTTAAGTTTGTTGACAAGGCTAGCAACATAATCTTGCTCTTGCATAGCGAGACCATAAAGTTGAATTTTGAGGCTCATTTTTGAGTGCTTACCTCAAGCACCAAAAAGACGCTCTAGGACTTGCCAAGCGTGAAGCATGGATGTAGCATCATCTACGTGGTGAATGAAGCCGTCTTTGAGTGCCGTGATGATGATCCCAAGTGCTTGCTCATCGTTGGCTTCTTGATGAGCATTTAAGGTTCGTGTCGAGGCTTTCCTCGAACCGGATGGCAGTTTTACAATGCTCCAAAGAATATTTTTCATGAGCATCCCCTTTACCTTTGTCAATGTCTGTAAACCCTTTACAATTTTAGGACGTCCAAGACTTACGTCCTGCAATGCAATAAGTGTCAGGTCAATACACATGCGCGTGCCAATGTTTAGGGACTACTCAATCCTCTGTAGAGTCCTCAAGGTAAATGGAAAAGCATTCTCATAGACTTTATTACCGGTTTACCCAAGACTAGTCGAGGAAATGGCTCAGTGTGGGTGGTAGTGGATAGCTTAACCAAAATGACAAAGTTTATTGCTAGAATGAAAACGGTTAAAACGCTAGAGTTGGCAAAACTCTTTATTGAACATCTCTACAAGCTATATGGCCTGCCCACAGATATAGTGTCAGATAGAGACAGGAAGCTCAATAGTCATTTTTGGAGAGAAGTCTTCGAAAAGCTAGATACTACTCTGAGCATGAGTACAACAGATCACCGGAGTTTGACAGTCAAACCGAAAGAGTTACCAAATTCTAGAGGACATGTTGCGCTTTTATGTAGGCCTAGAGAAGGAGAAGATTCAGTTTGTCAAGGATTTCCTTGAAGTCATGAACGGCATGCTTTGAGATGCACGTGAAAGCATTTGTAGAGCACAGGATCGCGTTAAAACATATGCAGACAAGGGATGCAGAAAGTGACCTTTGTTGAAGGTGACTATGTACTCTTAAAGGTTCCTATTCCTGCGAATTCAGAAAGCATGAAAACGGGAAAGTGTGGCAAAGTTTCTCCTAGGTACTGTTGTGCTTCCAAATCCTTAAGAAGATAGGGGACGTTTCTTACAAACTTGAATTACCAAAGAGTTCTCAAGTAGATCCTGTCTTCCATGATTAGAGAGGTGTTTTCCTCGCGGTTGCAGACGAAATCATCATCGGTTTCACCCATTTTCGTTGCACCTTTGACATTGTATCAGAGCACGACAGGCTCTCGAATCAGCTTGATGATTTGTACGAGTTTTTGGCACTGAATTTTCGCTACGAGAAAAAGACGGTTTGCTGTAATTTCTGCGTTTTTCACTCTTTTGCGGTTGATTTTGGTTGTTGTGGGCAGATCTAAACTTTCTCTCTCTCTCTCTCTCTCTCTCTCTCTCTCTCTCTCTCTCTCTCTCTCTCTCTCTCTCTCTCTCTCTCTCTCGACCTAACCCTGTCACATACCTAAATTCTCCAACACGATGGAGACCAGTGACGATTTTGACATAAAGTCGGTCCGTGATGAAGAAGTACGACGAGACGATGTTATGATCGACGTAGCTTTTGGCAATGACATGGCACCACTCGTCAACGAGGAGTGGGGGGATTGGTCCCAGGTTTACATCAGCACAATTGATCAACCAATCCACCTTTCCCTTGGTTCGGCAAATGAATGGGGACAATTATGCCATTGGGAAAGCCACCACGATGGAGATTTTGGATTCATACGAGCTTGGAGACTTCGTCAAGTGCAACTTTCCAAAGCCGACGGATTGTACGGGAGCGAAGTTGTGGGAGCGTGTCAATAATCGGATCCGATCACTCATCAGTCTCAAGAGTACACCATCTGTCATCAATCACATTGGATCAAATGAAGGACGTGAAGCAGATTTGGGATATGCTTTCTTCCTATATGATTGACTTTCTCTAATGAAGAGGATAGCTATGGAAGTGCAATCGAGGACCCTCGAATCGAAGCACTCATCCATGAGGGATCGTATCAAAGAGATGCAGGAGCTTCACCAGGAGATACTTCATATGGGAAAGCTTATCAATTCAAAGGACATGGCCATCAGCTTTTGGCCTAGTTACCTCCTCGATATTCCAACTTCTACTATTCACTGATTATTAGTGGCCGGCTGAATACTATCTCTTGGGAAGAGATTGTACCTATGGTGTTGAACCAGGAAGAGTGGTTGAACACGGTGAAGACACTAGGCTCCAAAACCTTGGCCGTTTGTTTCAACAACAACAAGAAGGAGAAGCGTAAGAAAAAAAGCAACAACAATTCAAAGAAGAGCGTTGCTGAGAAGGATGCCTTCAAGGCGGATGGACAAAGCAGCATCTGCTTGGGAACGCTGATGTGCAATTTCCAAGCGGTTTTTTCATTTGGTTTTTGAGGATAGAAACTCTTCTTAAAGGGGAGGGGCAATGTCAGGTAGCCTTTAACGGCTGTGACGAGGTCGACCGTCCTCTAGCCATAGAGCCGTGAGGACGGGGTTCAGGGGGAGACTGTCTGGTCGTAGTTCCCGGGCGGCCAAACCAACGTGGATGGCAGGCCACACATCTCTAAGGTCTGGGAATGAGAGACACTTCACTCATTATCTCAATGGTTGGGTGGAGAGCTGAGGACCTATCCCTCCATGGCAAGTATGCCCATAGGGGTCTTATAGTATTCTACAAGATATCTTTCACTCGGAACGCCGATGTGTAATTTCCAAGAGCTTTTTCCATTTGGTTTTGAGGATAGAAACTCTTCTTAAAGGGGATGGACAATGCCAGGTAACCTATAGAGCTTACGACCTATCCCTCCATGACAAGTATGCCCATAGGGGTCTTATAGTATTCTAAAAGATATCTTTCACTTGGATTGTCGATCTTTGTGTTGGTAGTGATGATATATGTAGGTACACCCGTATTGGTGTTATGCTATCCTAATAGGTATCTTTCACTCTCGGACTGTCGGTCTTCCTGTGCGTAGTGATAATATAGTTGTTGGATATATCTATGTTCTCTCTTCTTCCTAATCCTTTGTATGAAATTAGTAGGTAATTTTATTAGTGAGGAGCACTCATCATTATCTCAATGGTTGGGTGTATCTCAATGGTTGGGTGGAGAGCTGACGACCTACCTCTCCAAGCAAGTATGCCCATACGGGTGTTATGGTATTCTAACAGATATCTTTCACTTGGATTGTGAGTCTTCGTGTGCATAGTGATAATCTAATTGTTGGATGCATCGGTGCTCTCTCTTCTTCTCAATCCTCTGTGTGAAATTAGTAGGTATTGAATTAATATTGTCCTCTATTGTGTACTGATCGGTTATACAATCCTCATGGGGTCAGTGTTGATCGAGAAGTGATGCTAACGCAGCCAACTTGGCGATCTTCGATGGCGGCTTGAGGTAGAGTAGTTTTCATTGGAGCTACCCTTATGTGGAGAGCCTATCCAACCTGGGCCCAAGATGAGTGTGCACTCTTTATAGCTACATCCTTTGTCCAGGAATCCTCATGTATGTATACATGGCAAGGCGCACTCTCGGTGTCTGAAAACAAGTATACCACAATGTGTCTACAAGCTCTATCAATAGGTGTCACAGAAAACATGGCCAGCGGCCAAAGGTTCTATATCAAATTAGTCACGTCCAAGTCTCCCGTGTGGTGAAAGAACTCAAGGGCTTGGGCATGTAGCCAATCTAGTGTTATATGCATAGTCCACTTTGTGTGATCAAAGAGAAATCAATGGTTGTGTCCAAAGCATTTACACCCCTGGCTGCTAGGAAAGGAATATGAACTCTAAAGGAAGTTGCGTCAAGATTAAAAGATAGACAACACAAGTCAGAGTTATATGATCTTCTCAAGACTTTATGTGCACTTGTGGAGAAAGGAGAGCAATGCAGTGTTGAAGACTATTTGTTCAAAACAAAGGTGGGGAGTTTAGTTTACCTTCAAAGCATAAATCCAATTTTTTTTGGACCATGCCATCAAGCGTAAGCTTGTAAATATTGGATCGCTCTCAGAGAATGGAGTTGTGGAGAGGCAAAATAGGACAATGGTTGAGATGCAAGAGACTTCGCTCGAGCATCGAGAATTGCCGAAGTCGTCATGGGCGGAGGAAGTTGCTGTAGTATCTTTTGAAAGAGAGAAGAAGAGTAGTAGAACCATTAAATCCTTACCTATCATAATAAAAATCGCTTTTACAAAGCAAAAGATTTAGAAGATGATGAAGTGGTTGTGTTTGTGTCCAAATTGTTTAGAGCCTTGCGAGGAGTTGATCAATACTAATATAATTATCATCATGTGGTCTTCATTTGATGTTGAAATGCGTTAAAGTGGTGGTAACATCAAGTAAATTTTGAATCTCGAAAGTTGACAAACTTTGTGGAGGATTATCTTATAATTTGGAAAATTGGGTGTATACTTGGATTCTTGATTTTGTTTTCTAATTTGTAAAAGACAACATGTAGTCAACAATGAATTAGAATGGCCCTACTCTCATTTAAACATCTTTCAACTCATTGCGAAAAATAAATATGTGTGTGTGTGTGTGTGTGTGTGTGTGTGTGTGTGAGAGAGAGAGAGAGAGAGAGAGAGAGAGGGGTCTCTCTAGCAAGAAACAAAAATACAATCTAATGATGGATCAGGAGGGTAAGAAACATCATCCTCCCCGTGATTGTCCTAGGATACCCAGCATCAATGTCGCTGTTGAATCTCGTGAATGTCCTCCATGGTAAATACGTTGATTAGGTGTCTTCTATTCTGTAGTAGAGTAGTCTTGATCTTTTGTTGTAGTTTGCGTCGATATCATGATGCTTCTCGTAGTCGTGGGCATCTTGATCTCCCGAGCTCAAGGGCTCGGTCAATCAATGTACCTCTGGTGCGGGTGGCCTCTGAATCTCACTGTGGTGGCTGCTCCTCTGGTTGCAGAGTAGCTAGTTTGAGAAAGTATGTGGTCTATTTGTGGGACTGTCTCTCTTTTCTTGATCCTCTCGGTAGACCCTCACTGTATCTACGTAGCTCTAAAAGATACAAACCAAGGCATCTGTGATCTTTGTATCTCATAACTCTAGACAATGATCCAAAACCCTCTTTGGAGAGACAGTGAAAACGGCCCCGTGTCTCAAAGTGCACTAGACGATAGCATATATATTGCAACTTTGTCTCTTGTTCCGTATGACATAATTGACATGTCCTAGCTAGTTGTGGTACTCCTCTGAATCTCAAGCTGATATGAAGATTTGGGCATCTGACCCATAGCACATCGTATCCCATGAGATTGTTAGAGTTCAACGATTCCATGGTGGCTCGCATATCTCCCAGGAGTAGATCTGGAAGCCAAGGCTGTTTTAAGGTTGTGTCGGGGCGTACTTTGGGTAGACTTACGTCTCCCGACGATGCACTCCACCGTATTGTCCACCCAGTAGGCTGGCATGAGGCAGGACTCCTGTTCCAAGGGTTAACCGGGGTTAGAGTCTAGACATTTAGAGTTCGTTGTGAATAGAGTTGATTCCAAATGGCAGAGGGAATATGCATACCTCCAAGGTACTTTATGCTCCAAGGCGGCTGGGATTTCATCTTATGTCTATGCAAGCTTGGCATGGAGGTGATCTTCTCAGAGGACGCGGTGTCCATTCTCCAAATCGAGTTTCCAGCGAGAAGGTCGAAGGGGCAGAGTGGTGAACTTTCTCTACAGGCTCCATGCTCTTTCTTCACTATCAGGAACTGTCTCTACAGGCGCCAAGAAGGTCCAAGGGGATAGAGTGGAGAACTATCTCTACAATCGCCAAGAAGGTCTGAGGGGACAGAGTTGAGAACTATCTCTAGAGACGCCAAGAACGTCCAAGGGGGCAAAGTGGAGAAGTATTTCTACAGGCTCCATCCTCCTTCTTTAGTGTCAAGATCCCCCATAGGTGATCTTTGGCATTACAAATTTGGTCATTTAAATGTTGACGCTCTTCGTCGTGCTTTTCGTGAACAGATGATTAATGCTTCCCAAATGTTGAGAGTAAGCATGCAAATGCATTACTTGCATTCGTGGGAGGCAATATAGAGAGGCTATTCAAAAGCACTTCATGTTGCCGGTGGATGATTATAGTCACTTCACTTGGGTATATTTTCGATACCACAAGTTAGAGGCATATGATCTTCTCATGTTGCTGGTGGATGATTATAGTCGCTTCACTTGGGTATATTTTCGATACCACAAGTTAGAGGCATATGATCTTCTCAAGAATTTGTGTGCTCTTGAAGAGAAGGAGAGCAATGCAAAGTTGAAGACTATTCGTTCGGACATAGGTGGGGATTGTACCTCTAAATCATTCATCCAATTTTGTTTGGACTATGGCATCAAGGGCGAGCTTGCAAATAACGGATTCCTCTCAGAGAATAGAGTTGTGGAGCAGAATAATAGGACAGTGGTTGAGATGCCGTAGACTTCGCTCGAGCATCGAGAATTGCCGAACTCCTCATGACGGAGGAAGTCGTGACAGTAGTTCATACAATAAACCGATGTCTGAGCTCTTCAGTTCTAGAAAAGACTCCATTTAAGGATTCTTTTGGTAGAAAACCCGATGTTTCTCATTTTTGGATATTTGAGAGGGATGCCTCTGTCCATGAACGGAAGGAGCAGAGGGGGGAGTTTGACCCCAAGTCCAGACAGATAAGTTTTGTCGGCTACAACAGTCTTTTGAAGGGATATCGATGAGCAATGTGCTCTTCGATTAGCATATTCCTTTAGAGGGTTCTCTCACTGTGACGTCCTCCTTGAAACCCCCCCCCCCCCCCCCCCCCCCTCCCTCGGTTTTCCAATTCTTAGAGATCTAGACGATGATGATCCTCTTTCGATCGATGAGTCCTCTTCTCCTATTTCTGTCCCTCAAGCTACGGAGGAGATTGCACCCATGCCATATGATGCACATCACAACGGTTCTCACCATAGTACAGAGGTAGATCTCGATGTACCAATAGCTCCTCTCAGGGAGAGCCACTCAGACAAGTTACCGAAGTGGTTAATAGAGTATTTGGGAGATGCACTATAGATTTTCCACCAGATTGGATTGATGTTGGTACAATGCGACGTTCTCAGCATCTTCGGATTGCTGCGACATATGTGACTCTATTACAGGTTCCACACTGATCAAGGAGAGGGATCCCTTGACAACTGAGGAGGCCCTTTCACAATTGAAGTGAAAGGTTGCCATGCAGAAAGAGTTAGATTCAATTAAGAAGAACAAGAGATGAGAGGTGGTTCCACAGCCTGCCAAGTGGAAGGTGATTGGTGTCAAATGGGTCTACAAGACCAAGTACATATCTGATGGTTCTTTGGACAAGCACAAGGCATGAACCGTTGCCAAGGGCTTCTGCAGAGACATGGGGTGGACTATGACAAGACCTTTGCATCGATTGCGAGGATGGCAGCCATACCTCATATATTTGATGTATTTGATATGCTTTATATTTTGATGTACCAAAGGAGCAGAGGGGCAAGTTTGACCCCAAGTCCAGAGACAGACGGTTTTTGTCGGCTACAACAATCTTTCCGAGGGATATTGACTTTATGATCCAGAAAATAGGGACATTGTACTTAGCCGTGATGTGGTCTTTGACGAACATATTCCTTCAGAGGGGGCTCTCGCACATCTCTTGATTCGCCGATTCTTGGAGATGTCGACGGTGATGTTCCTCTATCAATCCATGAACCATCCATAGCAGGTACAGTACGGGACGGGACGTTTTATACAGGGCGTTTAATACGCGTACTAGACGTATTTTTCGAGGAGTAAAATAAAATACGTCGGTTTTTTTCAAATATATATATTTTACAAGTATTATATTATATGGGTCCACACAAAGGCTTCGCTAGCTCTATCTCACAATTCTGTCTGTAAATACCAACATCTCGTTGCTCGACATACAAAGTTCACCGTGAACTCTGCCTTCTTGACCACATCAGCAATCCATGGAATATTCCCTATGTCTTCAATAAGGAGATCAATGGAATGAGATGCACAAGGCACCCAACAAATATGCGGGTAATGTAACTCCACAAGATTGCCTGCTGCCTTGCAATTGCTTGCATTATCTATAATAACAGCCACCACACTTTCTTTTCCCACGTCCTCTATTGCTGCCTTCAATTGCTCATAAAGATATTGAGCCGTATGAGATTCATCTGAACCATCTATGCTGGTCAAAAAAGTGGTGCCGAGGCAGCAAGAGACCATAATATTTATGAGAGGCCGTCGTTTTGTGTCTGACTATCCGTCACACATGATGGTGCATCCATATCTTGCCCATGCTGCCCTTTTTGGTGCTAGCTCTCTTTCAATATCGTGCACCTCTGCTTTCAACTCTTTGCTACGAAGAGTCTCATAGGACGAAGGCTTGAAAGTCGGCCCTGCTTCAGCCACTGCACTAAGCATATTCAAGAAAGCATGCTTGCGAGCATGATCAAAGGGTACATTGCACTCAAAGAAGTATTACCGAAACCTTCTCCTAGAATTTTCGTGCTTGATTTTCATCCAGCTTTGTTGCAGGGGCCTCTTGGATGTTTCTTGAAAGCTTTGACATTTTGTAGGGATTGATGGCTTAGAACCCATACCTTGTAGATGAGATGTCACGGGAGCATGAGATTGACTCGGCTACGGAGGGTGCATGTGTAAGAGCCTCAAGCTGAAATCGTGCTTTCTTTGTGGCGCGAATAACGGCCGGATCACCACCCAATTTCACAATGATCTCATCCGGAATGTCAGCAAGACATAACCCAACACCTTAACCAGGAATGGAAAGAAGATGAGCTCTCACTCGCGGTGTACTCCCGGTGTGTACATCATTGCAATGCTTGCATCTCCAATTCACTAGTTTCCCTCCCTCCTTGTTCTCAGTCAGTGAGGCAGCTAAGTAAAGCTGCTAAGGCGAGGTAGGGGTTTTTTGGATAGTTAGGAATGTGATTGAGTCCTTTGGCAAGGAGCTTTCGGACTGTAGTATTGTTGATAATGTTGAGGTCTTGAGTACAGACATGGTAGCCACATTCTTTAAAATGCCTACAGAATGCGAAAAAAATGATTGCAAGTACAGTGAGGGATTGTTTTTTGTCTAAGAAAGTCATTGTTAAGAACTAATCCTTTTAGAGGATGGTGATATCTCCATCCAATGAGAATGTTGTCAAGTAGTTTATGGTTACCAAAAAATATGTCAAAACACTCACAAAAGAGACTTTTAGGTGGGATCCAATCAAGGAGAATGTTGTGATAGAGACAATGCACGTAGGTGGCTCCAAAATTTGAATCCACTTTGCTGAGAACTTTTCTTCCACATGAATTTGTAGATACCTGCAATATATTTTAAGGGTTAGATTTCAGGGAAGCTTCTGATAGCCGGGAATCTGCCTCTCCCTCTAGTAATGCTACAAGATTTTCCTCGATTAGATGAGGAGCTAGGTGTAAAAAAGGAGGTAAAAGAGTTGGGAGTAGCTAAAGAGTTGGCTCTTTTAAAAGCAGGGGAATCATCTTCTTCAATACAGGGTTTTAGCAGATTAGTAATGAATTTGACTCCTTTGTAATTTGAATATGTGGTGAGGTACAGACCGGGTTCCTCAGCTTTTAGTTCTTTCAGAATATCATGCATCAGTCCTCGGAAGATGTTAAAGGCAATTTGAACAATCACAATCTGCTTGGCCTGCCCACCTAGCCAAGAGCAGATGAGGGATAGATGAAAGTCAATAGGTTTCTCTGGGAATGGGAGTTCCAAATGGTTGAGGATAAACCATATAGCATGGTCAAACCACATAATGCTTGACTCATAGGAGGCTTTGGGGTCCAGAAATCTGCAAGCACATTTTACATAGGGTCGGAAGATGTTCCAGATAGACTCTGTATAGAAGTCCAGATTACTTTTAGCAAACTCCATGCTACCCTTAGTGCGTATGTACAATCCAGTGTTCGATGGGCATTTAGAGTGATCGATCAGGTGTAGGTTAAAAGGGGCTTTAATTAGTTCACCTTTGTCCAGAAAATGTCCTCCTTTTAGAATTTTCAGTTTGCAGTCCTCCACCGTTGATGCAGGGAGGTTGGCTAGGTAAACCCAAGTTTCGCTGAGAATTGGAGCCAAGAACGCTTTGTTTGGTAGAACCCAGAGTTGATGGTCTACCCCGAGAGATTCAATTTCTATTTGTCTTAATGGTAAGACTGGAAAGACTTTTGAGATTTTAGGGACCATCTCAAGGAGATTGACATCATTGAGAGCGCAGAGGTTAGATTGAAACTCTTTTACTGCCTCTAGAGTGGCACTATCCCGACAGAAGATTCCACCTGTTGAAGGGATAGCGGGGGTATTAGGGGTGCAAACAAATGATGGATTAAGTCCACAGAGTTTTCTAAGGAAATTTGTCAGCTCAGCACCAGATGAGGAGAAAAGGGCAAGCTCTTGCTGATATTGTGAGGCAAGGACAGGAAGTTGGGCAATGTACTGGGATAGTAGATTAACACCTTCTATGGGGTCTTTGTCTAAAGAAGCTAGAATTTTTACCCAATCATTAAAAGATAACATATGTAAGACTGAAAGCTTCTTGTCTGAAATTAGGGCAGAGTCATAAATAAGTTGTGATGCATCCAAATTGCTAATACATCTGAGGACCAGAGAGGAGGCCACAGAGAGGGGCTCCGAGGTGAGTTCCAAACCTTGAGAAAGGGCAAGAGTCTGCAAAAAACATTGAGATAAGGTAAATCATTTCTTGCCATAGTATGTGATACATGTTTTGGCTTTCCTAGGAAGGAAAGGTCTAGATCTAGCCGCTATGGAGTCTTTTGGTGCATGTTCTTTTATGAAGAGCTTGATCTGGTCAAGGATCTTTGCGTGATTTTTAGGGTTGTGATTTGTACTCATGCGAGCTGTCACTCTATACTGTGAGCAGTCCTGAAACACAGTTGATATAAAGATTAGAAAAGTGTCTTCGAGGTAAAGTCTTTTTTGGTCCTGCAAACCTTAAACCGGCTGAGTCAGAGACTATGGTAGCCGTGAGCAGGGGACCAGAAGAGAGTCAAACAAAGGGGCCACCTAACACCAGCCTACCCAAAAAGGTTTTAACGACTGTGGGTCCCAATATAGAACTCTATTCTATCGAGAATATCCTAGGCCAGCATCCCGGTATCCCCGGAGGGAAGACCGTATGTATAGGATGTGTGTGTAGCTGTATTAAATCTTACTTAATAAGACATAATTGAACTTTTACATTCAAAAGACAACTGGCCAAGGATCAATGAACTGATTTGTACAAAAATAACTCAGTATCAGAATTATCTAAGTACAAAGATTGTGAGAAAGAGATCCTCTTTCAATGTGGTTTGGTAGTAAAAAAACTTCCCCGTTTTTCAATGGATATTTCATAACAGAAGTGCTGCTTGCCAAAGAAAAGAAACCCTCCAAGATAAGATAGAGTCCTTACCTGCATCCATCCAAACAAGACAACAATTCAGTTAGCCTTGGATGTGTTTTACAGGTATTAATGGACTATATCAGTTGTTATCCATGTCCATCTTTACAGAATTTAATTACTTTAGACAAGCTAGGTTATAGAGATTTTTTTTTTTAAAACAGTGAGGTCTACTTGTTTAAGCCATAGCTTGGTAGCTATGCTTGAGCTCATAGAAACAGCCATATACTAACTAGTCAATAAAGTTTTGTAAAAACTCCATTCTTATCACGTGAGACCACATTTCTCGAGTCATATCTCGGTATTTATGCCAAGTTTTGAGAGTACCAACCATATACTTACCTTCAATTTCCCAAGCTTTCTCCATAGCTAGGTAGCTATGCTTAAAAATAACAGTAGCAACTATTCTCTTTCCAAAAAGAGTATCAAAAAAACCTATTCAAGTGGAGCTTTTATGTTTATGAGAAAGAGGTCAAATTTTTCCGCAATGTTGAGAGTAATCCCCACATTCTTACCTTTAAAAAACTTCGAGTTTCTCATTAAGCCCTTAGTATTCCATTCAGTTCGACAGTATTCAGCTCTATTTTAGCCAAGATACTTTTAAGTGTAGCGTCTTTTTATCAGTTCCTTTCCACATGCTAAAAAAACCATATACTTTCCTTCATAAAGAGCAGAATATCCAAAGATTGGTAGTTCCCCTAAAAAAAACCCAGGGTTATGCCAAGCAAGAGGTCATCCTTCCTCACATTGTGAATCCATACACAGTACCCCATGTTTTGAATGATACAAAGCTAAGATTAGCTTTTTTTTTTTTAACCAGTTTTAACGTCAAAAGATTAGTTAAGCCACAAGTTTGAGATAACTCGCAACATCTTGAGAAAAAAGCCAGAAAAAAACCAGTTTTTTTTTTTAAAAACAGCGACATAACCAATCCATCATGCTAGTTTTTTTTCAGAGCCAAGTGACCATTAGGTTCACACTCAAATGCTGCTTCTATTCATATATTTGGAAAAAACCAATTTTTCCGTCAGTTGAAACAGATGTTTAAGAACGGCCATGAAGCCAAGCCAACCAATATACTCCCAACTATATACACCTGTACATGCCAACATACTGCCCCATATCTACCTAATAATTTTATGCAGAGGTGAAGTCTTTCCATGGTTTTTTTTAGAGCCATTTCATCATACTGTGGCAAGCCTCGGCTTCTATGACAAGTTTTTCTCTTCCAAAAAAACCGAAAACAGAAAATACCTCCCTGCATTTCCTATGCATAAGTGATTCCAAGGTCATCAATAATGCCTAGGCCTATCAGAAAAAACAAGTAGATAGGAGCTTGGTGATAAAAAAAATTATATGCAGTAACGAAAAAATTGTCCAAGGTTCCGCAGCAGAACAACCACTATCCATCAAAGTATGCCTTAGTTAGTACATCCAGTCATTTCCCTTGATCTGCCCAAGAGATGCCAGCCCATCTAAATATGTCCCACCCTTATTGAGGGCAAAAGAGTAGGTAGCACTACCCATATGCTGCTACAATCTTTCTTTAGGGGAAAAAATGTTTTAGTCAGAGAGAAAAAAACCAAAGACACCTATTCTGCAGTCATTTAAACGATTGCCAAAGCCTTTGAGAGCTTTATGTAGTATTTAGCAACCATATGCTATGCTAGAACATCTCCAGAACCACAGTCGGTCAAGGGATAATAACCATTAAGCTTGATCAGGCCTCATGCTAAAAAAAACAGCAGTCGGTTTCTGGCGAAAAAGAAGACAGTTTAGGAAGACTTATAATACCTGTGGTGACTGAGTAGCAAGCTCCATTGCTTTTGGTATTTCAAGCGGAAATAACACAGAACGGGTTTACCCAATATACACACTGAATCTCAAGCTAAGTGAGGGCTAAGGAGTGCCCTCACCTTTATAGGTTTGGTATGCACGCTTTTCTGAGTGTCTGAAGTGAAGAGAGTAGAGCCGCCCCATGCTGTGAGAGCGCCTCGTCCGTCAGATGCCATTACTGCCAGGGGAGAAAGCTCACCTTTACACGTTCCGAGGATGGAAGGAGCCGCCTTCCTTCTGTAATGATAGTTTTGAAGATTTTTTTACGAGCTCCTTGCCCAATACCCAAGTCGGTGGCACAATGCTAGTAATGTAGGCCCTACTTTGCCAATAGGGGGGGAGAGAGGGGGGGGGGGGGGAGATATATAAGGCTCCATAATGTTCACCCATAGTGTGTGTGTGTGTGTGTGTGTGTGTGTGTGTGTGTGTGTGTGTGTGTGTGTGTGTGTGTGTGAGAGAGAGAGAGAGAGAGAGAGAGAGAGAGAAAGCTAGAGAGAGATGTGTGGGAAAATTAGGCTAATCTCAAACATTGGCAGAATGTTAGGGCAAAATTAGGAGAACTTGAAATATCAGCAAAATTAGGGCATTTGATATCAATTAGGGAAATTGGGGAAAATAGGGGATTTGGGAAAATTTAGGGGTATTGGAAGAAAAATAGGAAAGATTAGAGAATTTGGGACAATTAGGCAATTTATAGGGAATTGGGGGAATTGAGATAAAGGGGGAAATTAGTGGATTGAGAGAAATTGGGTGACTTAAAGAGGGTAAATTAATTAAAATTGGGCTTTTTGTGTGACTGTGTTAGAGAGAGAGAGAGAGAGAGAGAGAGAGAGAGAGAGCGCTTAACAAGTGATAAAATCACAAGGCCTGCCTACAAGATAAAAGATAAGCAAATATATGAGAAGTGCATAATGTAAAACATGAGCAAGTATATGAAGTGTATGTAATGGCTATGAAATTTGTATAGAGAATAGCGTTTACCAACAAGTGATAAAAGCACAAGGCCCATCCTTGGAGAATATCTTCTAAAAGAGGACGAAACAACATCCGAAAAAATTTAGAGAAAATTACTAAAATACACTTGTAATTTGTGGAAGTTTCCAAAATACCCCTCAAATTTCAAAAATTCCCAATGTACCCTTATTATATTTGCCAAAAATTTCCCAAATGCCCAGAGTTTTTTCCCAAATTTTCCTAATTAACCTCGCAAACATCTCTTAAAACGTTTCTTTTTGAAACTCCTCGTAGGAAGAGTGGTTCTCATCAAAAGAAGACTATACCACTAGGATTTTAGATGGTAATTGAGCTTTTTCATATGAAATTGTTCATCATTTTGAATGCATATGGCTCTATTTATGAGCTTATTGGTGAAAATTTGTCTAAAATGCCAAGAGATAGATCTCCATTGTGATAAACATTACACTATCCAAAAATTGGGACAATTCTATCCCAAAATGATGCAAGGGTATATTGGAACTTTTTGAAATTTCAAGGTTATTTTCAACATTTCTACAAATTTTATGAGTATTTTGGTAATTTTGCCATTAATTTTAAGAAGCTATGCACATAGCTCAAGAGTTGGGCTATAGCAAGAGCTACATAAATGAAGGATCTGCTAAACGTTTCATATGTAGCTTACAAAAAATGTATTCCCACCAAGGATGAAATCAAAGCTCCATGATGTAAATTCCACTCTGATAGAGTAACCAATGCTAAGTTAAAAAAAATTAGAAACTTCACACAATCGATTTTCATCAAGATGCACCTTTGACAACACATTTTTACATTGCTTTATATTTTGTACTTTTGTGATTTCAAGTAGATATACTTGTACATAAACTAGGACATAGTCCCCAACTTTAAACTTTTTAGTCCGCACATGCTTATCAAAAAATTCCTTTTGTCGCCTTTTTTGAGCGTAGATGGAAGCTACTGCTTTTAGGCGAAGCTCCGCCCACCCTGAAATCGGATCACCCGGAGATAGGGTCCAGCGGCTGGTAAAGCACCGCACGTCTCGCGGTGTCCGGTGCGCCCCCGGCGGCCCGTGAAAATAGACAGTATGTTCTCCAACAATTTCAACTTTAAATGAAACAAGTGACATCTTGACTACTCAAGCTAAGCTGTGGTGACGGCCATTGCTCATGATAGTGCATCTGGCTTTGCTTGGAAGGGATAGAATCTTCAAGAGTACTATTGGTGAACTGAGAGGGCCTTGGACTAGGGTCCTAGTGGTGGACCAGATCTGATTGTTGATTATGTTGGTGATGCCAATCCTTATTTATGAGAGCGTGAAGGTAGAGGAAGCTAATGCCAAGGACGGTACCATGCCAGATCCCTCCATTGAGAACCAAGAGTTTCAAATAGTTCTCACAATTCTTCAACATGCCATTAAGAAAGACCCCAAACAAAATGAAGCACACACTTATGGGTATTTTTAAAGAGACTTACCACTAAAGTGTACCAGATGCAAACTAATGAAACTAATATTCTTTGCAATTAATGTGAATGACCCAGTAACCAAAAGCAAGTTTGACAATCTTTATGGTTGTGTCGTCATTCCTTGCTTGATCATCTCTTAAGGGCTATTGATGTCATGATTGGTGGGAAGGTGGTTGTTGTCCGACTATGGTGATGTTGGCAAACATTGTGCTGCAGCCATGAAGGCTCAAGTAGTAATCACTGAGATTGCAAACTCTCATAAAGGGTTTGCCTGTCTTGCCAATTAGAGGATGTGGTCGAGGCTGTAGAATTTTTGTATCCACTACTGAAAATTAGGATATTATTATGGCTAGCCACGTGAGAAAGACGAAGAACAACACTTCTGTTTGCAACATTGATAGACATGCATGGTTTGAAGACTTACTCGGGGCCTCAAACTGATAACTCGATCCTCTCTGAGACAAAATTGGACATCATTGTGCTGGATCCTCTCTGAAAGAAAGATGGGCATAATTGTGCTGGCATAGGGAGATTGATGAATTTGAGACATGCACTGGGCACCCCAGCACTTACGTGTCCTCTATGAAAGAAAGATGGGCATCATCGTGCTGGCAGAGGGAGATTGATCAATTTGAGACATGCATTGGGCACCCCAGCACTTACGTGTCCATAAGTCAGCACTCCAACAGATGGGCTTACTTCTAGAACACCAGAAAGCTCTAGATGAATTTGAGACATGCACTAGGCACCCCAGCACTTACGTGTCCATAAGTCAGCACTCCAACAAATGGGCTTACTTCTACGACACCAGAAGGCTCTAGTTGTCCCTTAAGCCATTCTCCAACCATGTCACATTTCATGATGAGCATGCCATTCTCCAACCATGTCACATTTCATGATTAACATCTGGTCTATTTCCCTCGTTTCAAACCCAAATTGTCCCAATCAACATCAGACATGCTATCACCGTCCCTCTGAAACGAACACAACAATTGGGAAAGACTGACGACTTTGGAATCTAGACGCTGTAGCCACATGCATCTACAGCAATCGGCTACACAAGCGCGCACACACGTGCACCCGTCTTCGAACATACAGGCATGGTACCATATGCTTTCAACTTGAAGATTGGAAAAATTTCCTAGAGACTGAGCTGTTAGTTGAACTAAAAGATAAATGGGGCACCTATTTTCCCAAGTCACCAAGTCTAGGCTGTGAAAACTTTTTGTCACCTTTACAGCTACCGAAGTAGACATCATAGACATTAACTGGAAACATGCCTGTTAGAGATCTGCAACAATGTTACTGAGATAATAAATATCCAAGAGACTTGAACTGCCACTGAAAACAAGGGTATCCTCTTCCAAAATGACCCACATACTTGCATCCATGCATACATACATATGCTCTCAAGAAGAGTCGATGACACTGTTGGGGCGCACGGTCCAATAAACTTGGACACTGGCGTAGACCAGTCTAGAGAATCATACTTTAGCAGTACATTGAAGTGATTTGTACAAGAGAGTTAATACTTCTACAATAACCTCATCCGACTTTCTATAATTTGAGATGTGTTGATGCCATGCTCCTTCACAAATCAGGTGACTACTCAGTTGGAGTTGCGGAATGAAAGGAAGGCTGGCACATTTGCCAAGCAAGTTTTCCCCAAGCATCTGGACGAGAAGGTTGTTGCTCTACATCTGACCAAGCTTGGTACCAAGCTAATCAAACTGTCCAAGGATCAAGCTGCTTACATCAATGTTGATGTGGAAGGCCCTTACAAGCCAGGTCACTACTATTGAGACAGACATACTTGATCTGATTAGAGTAGGGCAAGCTTAAACTTGAACAGATTCAAACTGCACCTGGCTTGCAGCACTTGTGTGAGGGCCTTAGGATTGCAGAGAGGGAGCACAGAGGTTGAGCAGAGGTTGAGGAGGTTGGTGAACGTTAACTACAGAAAGAACCAACCTTCACCATAAAACCCTGGCTTAGCATAAGTCTCGGCAAAATCAGGATGCAAATAAATATAAGCAAACTTATCAAACATATCTGAAAGCACACCTGCAGTGAGCATGCAGTACGAGCTCCAAGCTGTGCACAACAGTGATCTTGCATAGATGCGATTGAACTGCAAGTACTCAGAAGTGCAAGAGAATGAAAGCAGGACACGTAAAAAGAGTACGAGCATCACCCAACACTAGTCGGAGATCAATACGATGAGCAAGGGGCCAGGAGGGTTGCAACCACACGCAAAGAGCAAAAACCCCATGGTGCAGATGCTCCATGGTTTGCTGCAAGAACCGAAACACAGTATGAGCGCTCAATCGCAAAGTTATGGGAATCCTGACTTACCAACTTACCCTTGAATGCAATCCCTCTGCCAAATGAAAATAGGACACATGATGAGACCCATACATTCAAACACAGATTATATATCACCACTCATGTACAATGAAGGGAACGTGGGCTTTATTTTCTTCACTGCCTTGGGTGTTGCCTGTGTGTTGCCGCTGCTGCTACCTGCTTGCCTGCCCTGCTCGCCTCTCTGCAGACAAATGGTCTCGCTGCATATTTCAAAAACGCGTGACTGCTGTTGTTTCAAACCGCGCTTGCCTCGGTGCCCCCTTTAACGCGTTGCTGCCCCCCTTTACTGCCTGCACACAAGCAAGTTTTGGAAGCAGGCTGCAGTTCGATCGCCAACATTTCCTCCACCTTTACACCCTCACAAAACAGAGGAGGGAGACCTTTCTCGCAGTGACGGTCCCTACCTGTGACTCCCGCCTCTGCTATACGACTCTCACCTCTGGATCAGAAACTGAGAGAGAGAGAGAGAGAGAGAGAGAGAGAGAGAGAGAACGCACAAAGCCTTTTCATGCCAAAGGGAAATTTGTCCAAGAGGAAGACTCATGCTGGCTCATGGCGTTTCTGATCGAGGCAACCCTCCCTTCAAAGTTGAAACGTGCTTCTATACTGCATTTCATTCTCTGTAGAGATGGTTCTCAGTCGGTTGTGCACACGGCACAGGAGGGGCAAGAGATAGCCTTAGCACATGAAGAGGAAGGTCGTCGGATCGGCCAGCTGATGAAGCTACCTGCTGGTCAGCTGAAATCGAGGTGAGTGAGCACATGAACAACCCAGCCGGAGAACGTGAGGCAGATAATACACCATCGTTGGCGGGAGAAGAGGAACAGGACAAGAAGAGCTGCATTGCTGTGAATTCATTGGCCCGGTCAGTTTTGTGCCAGCTGGCTGGAAGAGGTGGGCTGTGAACTTTCTCGGCAAGCGGCCAGCCAATCGGCCGGAGCGCACTCCACCTTGTGCTCATTACAAGAGTGTGTGTCTCGCTACATGCACGGATATTTTCAGACTTCAGTTTGAAGTTTCAGATTTTATTTTTCGGATCTTTATTGATTCCGCTCCCATTTTCTTTTCAAAAATGGCTATCACCTGCTCTAGTTGGCCGACACTAGCAAAGAATCAACAAGCCTTTCAAGTTTCTATGCCAACACCTAATAAGTACCAGAGGTGACTCCCAAAATGAGCATTCACTTCATACTTTAAACTCATGCCAACACCTAATAACTAGCGGACGTGACTCCCAAAATGAGCATTCACTTCATATTTCAAAACTCAAGACATGTTTATCATTAGATTTACACACTCTTCATTTAAATGAGTCCCCACTATCTTATTTCAACCAATGAGCATTTTTGGCCTATCAAAAAATGCTTGAAAATACAACTCAAATTTTTTTTCTATTTTAGTAAGCAAAAAGAGAAGGCATCTCTATAGCCTTTGCCCTTTGGGCAGGCCAAAAAGTATTGAAATTTAAAGTTAAATCAAACTAAGGTATTAAAAGTTAGAGAGAGAGAGAGAGAGAGAGAGAGAGAGAGAGAGAGAGGGTTATTACGGTCGTCTTCAGATTTGAGCGAACGACCAGCTGGCAGGTTAAATTGACATTAGAATTTAGAAAGAGAGAGTATACCAACGTATAAAGAGAGAGAGACCCATTTGCGTTTATTAAAGAGCACGCTACAATGCTGAGAGAGAGAGAGAGAGAGAGAGAGAGAGAGAGATATGAAATGAAATGAAATGTTATATTAACATCTTCAAAAGGCCAGAATGACCTATGAGACCAAACTGATACAAAAGTGGTGAATCTGTTACAATGTTTGGGTACCTTAGTACTAAAGTACTAAGTGTGAAAAGTGTGAAAGTGTGAAAATCAATGTGAAAAACTAAATACAAAGTATTGAATAAACTTCTTAGGAGCATTCTGGGTGTCTGGCTAGAATGCTTCTAATCCTTTGTTGTAGTCTCCTCCGGTGAAGTGTGCTTCTGCATCACGGTCGTGGTCGTCTCGATTTCCTAAGCTCAATTGCCCTGTCAATGAAGGTGCCTTTGGTATGAATGTGGGTACTCCTTTGTGCTGGCTGCTGGCCTTTTGCTTCTCCTTCCACTCCTGCTTCTCTCGATCCGAAGAAATCTCTGATCTGCCTCTAAGGCTGTAGTGCTCTTTGTCTTCTCATTAGAATATCCCTGTGCCGATGTAGTTCCAGTAGGTACAAGCCTAAGCATCTTTGATCTTGGTATTGCATGACTCTATCTAGAGGTCCAAAGCCTTCTTTAAATAGGCAATGGAAACGCCACGTAACTTGCAAATTCCCCTAGAGAGAGAGAGAGAGAGAGAGGCCTAATCATGACAATGACCAGCCTCTACCCCAATGCCCCTGACGCAGGCGATATGTGACATGCCCTCACACGTGCAATCTTCTGTCCCAGCCAGATTCGAAATTTTTTGCCTCTTAAAACTTAATGCAACCAACTTTATTAAAGTATACTGCCCACGTTTTTTTTACAAAGCAACGTCTTAAACGTTTTGAAACGTAGCGTTCTGTACTTTAATTAAAAGACGCGTTTTTTAGCTGCTATGGAACCATCCTCTCCTATTTGTGTCTCTCACGCTATGGAGAAGGATGCCTTGAAGGCGGATCGACAAAGCAGCAACTACTTGGGAATGCCGATGTGGAATTCCCAAGAGGTTTTTCCATTTGGTTTTTGAGGATCGAAACTATTCTTAAAGGGGAAGGGCAATGTCAGGTAACCTATTGTCACGTGACACATCCCAACCCTATGTGTCCGTGGACAAGCTACACCACAGCAGGGTGGTTCAGTCAGTTCAATCAAGTCTAGATTAGCAGTGATCTGGCACTTTTGTGACTCTCTTCGTAGACCGTGCATGCCCAGTCACTTAGCATAGATGCATATCCTCCGGTTGCACACAGCATGATCATCAGAATTCCCATCAAAATCCAGTTAGGGGAATTTTCCAATGCATTTAGCCTATTTTCCTATTTATTGGTATTTTCACTTATTATTTTTAAGTGACTTTCCAACAAAAGTAGGTAAGGCAATTTTGCTAAGTTAATATATAAGCAAACCAAAGTCCACACTTTCTGGCAGAAGAGGCAGCAGGAGCACCTTGCTCAACAGGCAACTTCTCAACAAGACCAACCCCCGCGACTACTCTGGCGTCTTCTCCACAGAAGACCTAGCGTTTTTGCATCAGATCAGCCTTGGCGATTTGTGCACAGCAAATTAGCCCCGGCGTCATCACGACACAGCAGATCAGCCTAGCGTTTTTGCATTTGCAGAACCCCGGCGACAGAAGGACTAATTTCAGCCCCTGGCGTTTTTGGATTTCAGCAGCAAATTAAGACCGGCATCATTCACCTAAAGTGTAGCAGATTCAGCCCGTAAAGACCATCAGTTTTCAGCCCTAAGAAACCTCATTTTTCAGCCAAGAAAACGCAGCCAAAACAGTCATATTCAGCCACCGAACAGTCCCGAAATTCAGCTATTAGAAGATCTCAGATTTCAGCCGTCGTCGTCGTCGTTGTAAACCAAATTGCATAGTCCATTGCATACGCATTGTACACCTTTGTGCAATCAAAGAATAGACCACTCTCGCCGACGAGAGTGGGGCCTTCGGAGGAGGGTTTTACAACCTCTCGGGTGTCGTATCTCTTCTCTCTCCTTCTCTCAGTCTGATTAACTTGCACGCACAATCCACTCACTTTGTTCGTGACCACAGCACTCTACAAGACGGAAAGCTCTCTCTTTCCCTAAAGAACTAAAAGGAACCTTGAGCAATAAAGATCACTAATCTTAAGAAAATACAACATTCATTCCGCTGCACCTAACACCTATAGAGCTTACTACCTATCCCTCCATGGCAAGTACGCCCGTAGGAGTCTTATAGTATTCTAAAAGATATCTTTCACTCGGATTGTCGGTCTTTATGTGCGTAGTGATGGTATATGGCAAGTACGCCCGTATTGGTGTTATGCTATTCTAATAGGTATCTTTCACTCTCGGACTGTCGGTCTTCCTTTGCGTAGTGATAATATAGTTGCTGGATGTATCTATGTTCTCTCTTCTTCTTAATCCTCTGTGTGAAATTAATAGGTAATTGTATTAGTGAGGAGCACTCCTCATTATCTCAATGGTTGGGTGTATCTCAATGGTTGGGTGGACAGCTAACGACTTACCTCTCCAGGCAAGAAACTCTTCTTAAAGGGGAGGGACAATGTCAGGTAGCCTATAATGGCTGTGATGAGGTCGACCGTCCTCTAGCCATAGAGCCGTGAGGACAGGGTTCAGGGTGAGACCGTCTCATCGTAGTGCCAGGGCGGCCAGACCAATGTAGACGGCAGACCACACATCTCTAAGGCTGGGAATGAGGGACACTTCTTTCATTATCTCAATGGTTGGGTGGAGAGCTGATGACCTATCCCTCCATGGCAAGTACGCTCGTAGGGGTCTTATAGTATTCTAATAGAAATCTTCCACTCGGATTCTCAAACTTCGTGTGCGTAGTGATGATATATGGCAAGTACGCCCGTATTGGTGTTATGCTATTCTAATAGGTATCTTTCACTCTCGGACTGTCGGTCTTCCTTTGCGTAGTGATAATATAGTTGCTGGATGTATCTATGTTCTCTCTTCTTCTTAATCCTCTGTGTGAAATTAATAGGTAATTGTATTAGTGAGGAGCACTCCTCATTATCTCAATGGTTGGGTGTATCTCAATGGTTGGGTGGACAGCTAACGACTTACCTCTCCAGGCAAGAAACTCTTCTTAAAGGGGAGGGACAATGTCAGGTAGCCTATAATGGCTGTGATGAGGTCGACCGTCCTCTAGCCATAGAGCCGTGAGGACAGGGTTTAGGGTGAGACCGTCTCGTCGTAGTGCCCGGGCGGCCAGACCAATGTAGACGGCAGACCACACATCTCTAAGGCTGGGAATGAGGGACACTTCTCTCATTATCTCAATGGTTGGGTGGAGAGCTGATGACCTATCCCTCCATGGCAAGTACGCTCGTAGGGGTCTTATAGTATTCTAATAGAAATCTTCCACTCGGATTCTCAGACTTCGTGTGCGTAGTGATGATATATGGCAACTGCGCTCATATTGGTTTTATGCTATTGTAATAGGTATCTTTCACTCTCGGACTGTCGGTCTTTCTGTGCGTAGTGATAATATAGTTGCTGGATGTATCTATGTTCTCTCTTCTTCTTAATCCTCTGTGAAATTAGTAGCTAATTGTATTAGTGAGGAGCACTCCTCATTATTTCAATGGTTAGGTGTATCTCAATGGTTGGGTGGATCGCTGACGACCTACCTCTCTAGGCAAGTATGCCCGTAGGGGTGTTATGGTATTCTAACAGATATATCTCACTTGGATTGTGAGTCTTCATGTGCGTAGTGATAATCTAGTTGTTGGATGTATCTGTGCTCTCTCTACCCTCTATTGTGTACTGGTCGGTTATACAATCCTCATGGGGTGAGTGATCGAGAAGTGATGCTGCCGCAACCAACTCAACGGTTTTCGATGACGACTTGAGGGAGAGTAGTCTGCATTGGAGCTACCCTTGTGTGGAGATCCTATCCAACCTGTGCCCAAGATGAGTGTGCACTCCTTATAGCTACATCCTTTGTCCAAGAATCCTCATGTATGTATACATGGCAAGGCGCACTCTCGGTGCCTGAAAACAAGTATACCACAATGTGTCAACAAGCTCTATCAAGAGGCGTCACAGAAAACATGGCCAACGGCCGAAGGGTCTATATCAAATCAGTCACGTCCAAGTCTCCCGAGTGGTGGAAGAACTCAAGGGCTTGGGCACATAGCCAATATAGTGTTATATGCATATCCAGTTTGTGTGATCCCTGCCACACAACGGAAAAGAGAAATCAATCGTTATGTCCAAAGCATTTACACTCCTGGCTGTTATAGGAAAAGAATATAAACTTTGAAGGAAGTTGTGTCAAAATTAAAAGATGGGCCGCCAAGAAAGCGTGTAAAGCCGTAGTCGAAAAAAATCCCATCATCGATGAATACCAAAACTGATCTGTCCGCGTGGGCAATTCGTTATGAGTATTGAAATGCAAAAAAGTGTCTCTTGCGAAGGTGACTTAGTATTCTTAAAGGTTCTTGCAAAGTCAGAAACTATAAAAACGGGGAAGTGTGACAAACATTTTCCTAGCTATCGTGATCTTTTCAAAATCTCCAAGTTCGAGTGTAAGGTGCAGCGGAATATACCTTCATAAGTTCGGAATAGTCTGAACTCACGAATTATAAGAGGGAATAAAGCACTCATAAAACTATAAAAGCAAGGGACAAAAGAAAAGAAAAACAAAAACAAACTAACTAAATCACTTTGTTTGCTACGAAAAAAAACTAGATAAAACAAAAACATTATTAACTTAAAAATGTTTTTAAAAAAGCATGTGTAAAATAAGTTGACGCAACGTATTTGGCTTAAAACAAGTACTCAACTTTAAGCCAAAAAAAAAAAAAAGGATAAGACATCTTAAAAACTTAATCCTAGAAATCAAACTTCACACGACAACTTCTAACGAAACACATTCTTAAGTCCTCAGGTAAGCTAAATACGAAATCGAAAAATGAATACTACTACAAACCTACGAAGAGCAAAGAACCAAACTTGACAATATGTGATCTCAACTTCGCTGCTTGTCCAAACAGGAAGAATAAGATTATCACCTTTATCATGCATAGCTTGGACAACAACTATGACATCCCTACTCATGTCGTCAGTTCCCAAGAGTAGGTGCAAGTTTATACAGAGGTCATTCATGCTTTCTACAAAACCAACGAGCTGAGTTTCTATCACCCTCGGGAGGTGATGGGCATACTCAGCCATGATAAAGGCTAGCATTTGTCAAGCTATATTAAAAATACTAGAAGCGCTAAAGATCAAAACAATAGCATAAGGTGTTATTAAGTCAAACAATAAGTGGGCTTTTTAGCTCCCCACTTCTATTGAATTTACTATTGATTATCTTGAACATTCCAAAGGAAGAAACATTAAAAATAAACTTACTACGATGCAAAAATGAGCGAACGTTTTTCATGATTCTTTTGAATGAGTATCCTTTTTCAACTAGTAAAGAAATAAGATGACAAGATTGAGCAACAAAAGTAGATTTACTAGAACAAAGACGAGAAAATCTAAACAGTTGAGAGCAAATGACACCGTACTTAGCTAAAAGAGAAATGTTCGAAGAAATGTAAGGTGCAGCGGAATGAATATTGTTCTTTCTCAAGATGAGTGCTCCGTATTATGCTCAAGGTTCCTTTTGTTCTTATGGAAGGGAGAGCCTTCCTTTCTTAATGAGAGAGTACAATGATCACAAACAAGTGAATGGAAACTGTGCGTGAAAGTGTATGAGACGGACAGATAGAGAGAGAAGAGAATATGACACCAGAGACGTTGTAAAACCCTCCTCCGAAGACCGCACTCTCGTCGGTGAGAGTGGTCTACTATTGATTGCACAAACTGGTACAAACTAAATGCATGTGACTGATGCAAGTCTAAGCTATGTCGACGACGACGATGGAGATCACGAGGCCGACACTAGGGCTTTATCTGCTGTCCAAAAACGCTATGGGCTGAAATCTGTTGTTGCCAAAAACGTTATGGAAAACGCTGATTTTGCTGGTCTTTATGGCTGAAAATCTGTTGCTATGTCGGGGCTGAAATGGCTATGAAAAGAGGGCTGAAATTCACCGGTTGCAATTGCCCATAGGCTGAAATCTGAGGCTGCTCTTGCTAGGACCAAAAAACGCTAGGCATGGAGATCTCCTGGCGATGGCAACTGTTGCAAAACGCTAGGCTGTGGGAACTCCTGGCGATGAAGACCTTGTTGCTGAAAACGCTAGGGACTACAACGTCCTGGAGTTAGTGCTCGGAAGTGAAAATGCTAAGGCTGCTTGGGGAAAAACTCTAGGAAGCTCTGCTTGGGGAAAAGCGCCCCCAAGGGGTTCTTGCTTGAGAAGTTGCCTTTTGAGCGGTGGAGCTCCTGCTGCCTCTTCTGTCATTAGTGCTAGTCTAGGTTTGCTTATATACAAACTTACTCAATTTGCCCTACCTACTTTGCAACAAAAGTCACTTAAAAATAATAAGTGAAAAATGTCAAAAATAGGGAAAATAGGCTAAATGCACTGGAAAATTCCCCTTGATTGCGGTGAATTCTGATGGACATGCTTATGATCATGCTGTGTGCAACCAGAGGATATGCATCTACACTAAGTGACTAAGAAACGAACACAACAATTGGGAAAGACTGACGACTTTGGAATCTAGACGCTGTAGCCACATGCATCTACAGCAATCGGCTACACAAGCGCGCACACACGTGCACCCGTCTTCGAACATACAGGCATGGTACCATATGCTTTCAACTTGAAGATTGGAAAAATTTCCTAGAGACTGAGCTGTTAGTTGAACTAAAAGATAAATGGGGCACCTATTTTCCCAAGTCACCAAGTCTAGGCTGTGAAAACTTTTTGTCACCTTTACAGCTACCGAAGTAGACATCATAGACATTAACTGGAAACATGCCTGTTAGAGATCTGCAACAATGTTACTGAGATAATAAATATCCAAGAGACTTGAACTGCCACTGAAAACAAGGGTATCCTCTTCCAAAATGACCCACATACTTGCATCCATGCATACATACATATGCTCTCAAGAAGAGTCGATGACACTGTTGGGGCGCACGGTCCAATAAACTTGGACACTGGCGTAGACCAGTCTAGAGAATCATACTTTAGCAGTACATTGAAGTGATTTGTACAAGAGAGTTAATACTTCTACAATAACCTCATCCGACTTTCTATAATTTGAGATGTGTTGATGCCATGCTCCTTCACAAATCAGGTGACTACTCAGTTGGAGTTGCGGAATGAAAGGAAGGCTGGCACATTTGCCAAGCAAGTTTTCCCCAAGCATCTGGACGAGAAGGTTGTTGCTCTACATCTGGCCAAGCTTGGTACCAAGCTAATCAAACTGTCCAAGGATCAAGCTGCTTACATCAATGTTGATGTGGAAGGCCCTTACAAGCCAGGTCACTACTATTGAGACAGACATACTTGATCTGATTAGAGTAGGGCAAGCTTAAACTTGAACAGATTCAAACTGCACCTGGCTTGCAGCACTTGTGTGAGGGCCTTAGGATTGCAGAGAGGGAGCACAGAGGTTGAGCAGAGGTTGAGGAGGTTGGTGAACGTTAACTACAGAAAGAACCAACCTTCACCATAAAACCCTGGCTTAGCATAAGTCTCGGCAAAATCAGGATGCAAATAAGTGTCACGTCAATACACATGCGCGTGTCAATGTTCGGGAACTACTCCATCCTTTGGAAAGTCCTCAAGGTAAATGGAAAAGCATTCTCATAGACATTATTACCGGTTTACCCAAGACTAGTCGAGGAAATGACCGAGTGTGGGTGGTAGTGGACAGCTTAACCAAATGACAAAGTTTATTTCTAGAATGAAAATGGTCAAAACGGTATAGTTGGCAAAACTCTTTAATGAACATCTCTACAAGCTATAGGGCCTGCCCGCAGATATAGTGTCAGATAGAGACAGGAAGTTCAATAGTCTTTTTTAGAGAGAAGTCTTCGAAAAGCTAGATACTACTCTGAGCATGAGTACAACAGATCACCGGAGTTTGACGGTCAAACCGAAAGAGTTACCAAATTCTAGAGGACATGTTGCGCTCTTATGTAGGCCTAGAGAAGGAGAAGATTCAATTTGTCAAGGATTTCTTTGAAGTCATGAACGACATGCTCAGAGATGCACGTGAAAGAATCTATAGCGCACAGGATCGTGTTAAAACATATGCAGACAAGGGACGCAGAAAGTGACCTTTGTTGAAGGTGACTTTGTATTCTTAAAGCTTCCTTCCTGCGAAGTCAGAAAGCATGAAAACCGGAATGTGTAGCAAAGTTTCTCCTAAGTACTGTTGTGATTTTAAAATCCTTAAGAAGATAGGGGACGTAGCTTACAAACTTGAATTACCAAAGAGCTTTCAAGTAGATCCTATCTTCCATGATTAGAGAAGTGTTTTGCTCGCGGTTGCAGACGAGATCATCATTGCCAGAGTTTGACGGTCAAACCAAAAGAGTTACCAAATTCTAGAGGACATGGTGCGCTCGTATGTAGACCTAGAGAAGGACAAGATTCAGTTTGTCAAGGATTTCCTTGAATTCATGAACGACATGCTCATCTTCTTCTTAATCCTCTGTGTGAAATTAGTAGGTAATTGTATTGATGAGGAGCACTCCTCATTATCTCAATGGTTGGGTAGAGAGCTGACGACTTACCTCTCCAGGCAAGAAACTCTTCTTAAAGGGGAGAGGCAATGTCAGGTAGCCTATAACGGTTGTGACGAGGTTGACCGTCCTTTAGTCATAGAGCCGTGAGGACGGGGTTCGGAGGAAGATAGTCTAGTCGTAGTGCCCACGCGGCCAGACCAATGTGGACGGTAGGCCACACATCTCTAAAGTCTGGGAATGAGGGACACTTCTCTCATTATCTCAATGGCTGGGTGGAGAGCTGACGACCTATCCCTCTATGGCAAGTACGCCCGTAGGGATCTTATAGTATTCTTATAGATATCTCACTCGGATTGCCGGTCTTCGTGTGCGTAGTGATGATATATGGCAGGTACGCTCGTATTGGTGTTATGCTATTCTAAAAGATAGCTTGCACTCTCGGACTGTCAGACTTCCTACACGTAATAATAATATAGTTGCTCGATGTATCTATGTTCTCTCTTTTTCTTAATCCTCTGTGTGAAATTAGTAGGTAATTGTATTAATGCGGTGCACTCCTCATTATCCTAATGGTTGGGTGTATCTTAATGGTTGGGTGGAGAGCTGACGACCTACCTCTCTAGGCAAGTATACTTGTAGGGGTGTTATGGTATTCTAACAGATATCTTTCACTTGGATTGTGAGTCTTCGTGTGCGTAGTGATAATCTAGTTGTTAAATGCATGTGTGCTCTCTCTTCTTCTCAATCCTCTATGTGAAATTAGTAGTTATTGAATTAGTACTGCCCTCTAATGTGTACTAATCGGTTATACAATCCTCATGGGGTCAGTGATCGAGAAGTGATGCTGCCGCAGCCAACTTGGCGGTCTTCGATGGCGGCTTGAGGCAGAGTAGTCTGCATTGGTGCTACCCTTGTGTGGAGACGTGGCAGTTATTAACCATGTCACAGAGATGTGGCAGCTACTAACCTTGGTTGTTGGTTTCTTTCCAATGGGGTTTATTTTATTTGTTTAAGATCCTCTTTTTGAAGTAGCAAACGGTCGGACATTGTATGGCCAATGTGAACGGTAGATTCACCCGCAGACGGGAAGTGGTCGGCACTGGAATTCGTATGGTAAGAGGATGTCTAGGCTCAGAGCAAGATCATATAGGTCCCCCCGTCGCACTTAGCAAGTTGGTGGATACTAGGAAGTGAACTCAATTAAGGCGTAAAGTCAAGGTGGGACTACCAACTAAAAGTATCCGACAGTTGGGCCACATTGCAATTTTGGATGCGGTCCCAATGAGGATAGATGGTCAGAAGACCAGTGGGAGCCCAACGGAAGCATCTCCTAAAATTTAGGGAACTGCTATTTTGGGCCGTGAAATGTGTTCGCGTCATTACCTCCGGTATGACTAGGGGAACATTTTATAACTCTGCCGCGAAGTCAACTGACGCGTCGGTTGGGATATTTTTAAGCGGCGAACCCGAAATGGGCAAATGCTTGTAAATGCGCCAAGTGTCAACTTTTCATGCACTTTCCTCTTGCAGAAGAATTGGCGCTGAATTTAGAGAAGGGAGAGGCTTCATTTGCAATCTGTCACAGGTTAAGAGCTATGGAGTGCTTCCTTTCCCTCTCATGTACAGTGCGGTGCTAGGAGTGATGCCCTGCACACTACACACTGCTCTCTCTCTCCCCTACGTGCAGTTATGTGATGCCCCACAAGAGGGCTACTCATTTGACTGATGTACAGTTGTGTGGGTTCATGCTTTTGTGCTGAGGCAAGAGCCTCCTTGAGCAGGAACAGGGGTAGCTAACTGCTGCTCCAAAGCAGGCACTGGTGAGGGTCATAACCTCACCTTACAGGTGCAAAATCAGCGCTGTGTATGCGCTGTAAATTCACTGTTTTTCAGCCATACGGACGCCAGGATCATTGGGAATCGTGCCCCACTGGCAAAGGACAATTAGGGGACTGTTTGGGGCTGAAAACAAGGCAAAAACCAGTAAATACAGCGTGCTGAATTTACTGTTTTTGGACAGGAATCAGAGGGTATACGACAGTGCAAGCGAGTTCCAGAAGGGGAATTGGTTTCGCGCAAGTTTTGGGGCTGTTATGCTGCCGAAATTTGGCCAAATCAAATGGTATCTAGGTGGATACACGTGAAAGATTCCCAAGACCTTACCTTGTAATTTACCCTCCTAAAGAATAAAGAAATACCGAAAGGGGCGCCAATTTTGGGGCCTACAGGTTGTCGGCGTCTGCTCGGAGCATTCTAGCTTCCGACCCGTGTGTGTATTCAAGTGTTAACTCCCGTCGCAGGTTCTCTTTGCAAAGTGCTCTGTGTGTGTGTTTAAAGTAGAGAATTTCGGGTGAAAGCCAACGCCTACCGCCCTATGGGCCGGTTTCAGTATCTTATAACTCTAGACAATGGTCCAAATCCCTCTTTGAAGAGATAGTGAAAATGGCCCAGTGTCTCAAAGTGCAGGACGATGACATATATATTGCAGCTTTGTCTCTTGTTCCGTATGACATAATTGACATGTCCTAGCTAGTGATGGTACTCCTCTGAATGTCAAGCTGATATGAAGATTTGGGCATCTGACCCATCGCACATCGTATCCCATGAGATTGTTAGAGTTCAGCGATTCCATGGTGGCTCGCGTATCTCCCAGGAGTAGATCCGGAAGCCAAGGCTATTTTGTGGCTGTGCCGAGGCGTACTTGGGGTAGACTTACCTCTCCCGACGATGCACTCCACCGTATTGTCTACCTAGTAGACTGACATGAGGCAGGACCGCTGTTCCCAGTAGGCTGGCATGAGGCAGGACCGCTGTTCCTAGTAGGCTGGCATCAAGCAGGACTCTTGTTCCAAGGGTTAACCGGGGTTAGAGTCTCTAGACATTTGCAATTCTCCAATTAAATGTGTTTGTCACGTCACCTATAGTGTTTTGAGTGAGTTTACACATTGATTAGCCATTTATCCGTCAAATAAAGATCCTGAGATTTTTCTTGCAATTAAGGAAATTCCTAGCATTGCCTATATAGACAGCCCTCTTCTCTCCTGTGCCTTTTTGACATGCTCTGAGTACTGCAGATAGCCAGCGTGATACTTTATACGAGAAAGATAATCACTCCAAAGGACATGGCCATCCAGCTTTTGGCCTAGTTACCTCCTCGGTATTCCAACTTCTATTAGTCACTGGTTACTAGTGGCCGGTTGAATACTATCTCTTGGGAAGAGTATAACCGGCCTGTACAACGTAGAGGGCAGTACTATTTCAATTACCTGTTAACTTTACACAGAGCACTGAGAAGGAAAGAGAACACAGTTGCGTCCCGCGACTAGAATGTCACTGTGTACACGAGACCGACACCCTGTAGGCCCCAAAGACTGGCGCCCTTTTCGGTATTCCTTTATTCAAATTAAGGTAGATGATCCGACCACATCGTACAAGCTTTCACAAAGCTGTCCAAACCTGGCGAGGGCTGAAAACGCAGGTTTTCGACCTGATTTTGGCAACATAATGGCACAAAAACCCCTGTAGGCCAAAAGCACCTGTCTAGGACGGATTCCCTCGCTATCTGAAAGCTTTCTGGTGAGCAGTCACAGAATTTCAGCGGGCTGTAATTCCCTGTTTTTCACTGCCGGGTGCCCAAAAGCCTGTACACGCATCCCAAGGCTCTTACGAGGCTCCCCCGGTGTTCCCTTGGAGTTTAGGTGCGAAACCCTAAACCTGCAAAAAAACACAGCAGGCTGTAATTCGCTGTTTCAGATCGTTTTTAGCGGAGCGAACACGCCTACGCGTGTCCCAAGGGCTCCCGCACGCAATGGGACAGTTCCCCTGTGAATTGGTCGAGTTTTCACGCGAGAAAACTCTCCGAACTCGCAATCTTTCGCGATGGAACTGTGGGTACCTGTGGGGGATTAGCAATTAGCTAATCCGGTTCCTGTTCAGAAGGCTCTTGCCTTGGCAAATGCGCATAAACCCCCAGAACTGTACATGTTCATCTGAATAGCCCATCTAGTGGGGCATTACCATATGTGCCAAAGGGGAGAGAGAGATGCACGAGAGCAAATCATCGCGTTACATGAGACAGAGGAGAAGGCAAGCTTTCCATTAAAGCTGTAGACTTGCACCCACTACTCACATACACACTGTAGGTCACTTATGATCAAAAATCAGCCTCCTCTCTCAAATTGGGCGCCCCCTCTTGCTGATGGAAGTGGAAAACTTCACCAGGAGCCGCCATGTGTCCAGTTTGCCCCTTTTGAGTTAATTCTCTAGTTCCCACTAACTTATAAAGTTATAAGTGACTTTCCGAGTGGCCCAGACTTCATTTGGCGCAAACAGGCTTCCATACTCATCAGAATTCAGTGCTAACTGGCCCGACCAGTCCCTGACTGACCGACCCAGACTCCCGCTATGAGAAACCTATTCGGCCGCAGCCGTTTCACACTGGCCATGCAATGTCCACTTGCACCATTTCAAGGGTTCCGAGGAAAACAAGTAAAAATAAAATAAATAAAAATATCTAGTACTTATTTACGAAAGGCAACAAATACACCTCCTGGTGACACACCCCACCCTTGAAATACTGCAAGCGACCTCGCTTGCATGCCAATAATACATGCGGTATCTGTTGATATCACACATTCTATGATGGGAATCCAAGATATACATGCTTCCGGAAATGTAGCGTTGGACGATTAAACAATCCCACCAACCTGGCTACGACACATATATCAAGCATAGAAGTCTTCTAGTGTACTCTCAAGCACAAACTTCTCTAGCTAAATTCTGTATGGAAAGAGTAGATACAATTGCTTAACTACTCTCTTGAGCATCATGAACCATGCTCTTGCCTTGCTCCAAAAAGTCTACATCAAGTCACTGTGGGTTCCATCTGAAAGGCTTCAAGATACAATTGCAATAGCTGAGGTGAATCAACCAATTTTCAGACTCTTCCATCCATTTGGCATCCAACGATGGATAGTTCTTGAACTTCACCAAATAGCGTCTTGCAACCTTTCCTCTAACCTTTCTTTCTTTATGTGCCAATATCTGTTCACGAACAAGGATTTCATCCAATTCTTCAACTTCGGGTTGTTCCTCATCAAGCATATTCTCTGGCAGATCACCAACAAAGGGTCTTAGAAGGCTGACATGAAAAGCATTATGTATTTTCAAGCCTTCTGGTAGCTTTAATCTGTAAGCTACATCGCTGATCTTTTCTGAAATCTGAAAAGGACCATAATATCGCATCCTGAACTTAGGAAACAAGCGTTCCTTGCCTTTCCTTTTCCTTAACCTGGCCTTTTCCAAGCGTAAAAGCACCCAATCACCAAGTGAAAATACAAGTTCACGACGGTGACAATCAGCAGCTTTCTTTTGCTTAGTATGAGTCTTCTCAAGAGCAATCTTTATCTTCCTATATGTTTCATCCATATCTTGTACATACTTGTCTGCCTCAAAAATCTTGTCCTTAGTCTGGAAAATGGGCGGGACTTTCTTCCCTCCTTCCACTATCTCAAATGGTGCCTTACCTGTTGAGGTATGCACAGGGTTATTGTAAGCATATTCAACCAATGCAAGATGGTGTTCCCAAGTTTCCTTGTGCTTTGTCACATAACATTTGAGCAGGTCCGGAACAGTAGAATTTTCCTCTTCTGACTATCCCCATCAGTTTGCGGATGAAACGAAGAAGAGAACTTTAGCGTAGTGCCCATGTTCTCAAACAATGCCTTCCAGAAAAGACTCGTCATACGTGGATCCCTATCATTGACAATTGACTGAGGCATCCCGTGATATCTAAAGATATTGCTCATGAATATCTTGACCATGTGTTCTGGCTTTATCTTCTTCCTCACAGGAATGAAATGGGCTTGCTTACTGAACCTACAAATGATAGTCCAAATCCCATCATTGCCTGTTTGCGTCCTTGGAAGATCAAAGATAAAGTCCATTGCTATGCTTTCCCATGGCCTATCTGGGATCGGCAATGGCTGCAACAATCTCGGTTGCTTTTGTCTGTCAAATTTGACTTTTTGGCATACTAAGCATGATCTTACAAATGTGTCAACATCTTGACGCAAAGCTGGCCAAGAGAAGAATGCCTCAACCCCTTTCACTGTCGCATCAATTCCACGATGCCAAGCATAAGGTGGAGCGTGACTTTCCATCAAAATCTTTGGCCATAACTGTTTAGTAACGCATAACTTTCCATGCATCATGAGAAAGTCATTCTTAAGCATATAGTGCTCATGATGTTGCCCATCAACAAGCTGGTCATAGATCCTTGCAAAATCTGAATCTTCAGCATATTGTGTCTTGATTTCGTCTAGTTCACAATGGTACGGAATTGACACTGCTGAAATTTGGGGCTTTCGTGACAACGCATCAGCCACCACGTTCTTTTTCCCTTGCACATACACAATCTGAAAATGAAACATTGACAAGATGTTTGCCCATCGCATGTGCTTCTCAGACAACTTCGTCTGTAAGAGAAAATATCGCAAGGTTTGATGATCCGTTTGGACAACAAAATCAGCCCCTAGCAGATAGTGTTTCCAACTAGTGAGAGCATGAATTACTGCCAACAATTCTTTCTCATAGACTTGCAAGTTCCTTTCAGTCTTCAAAAGAATTCTGCTCTCATATGCGACTACTCGACCATTCTGCATTAGAACTGCACCAAGACTATGGCCACATGCATCACACTGAACCACAAAGGTTTGGAAAATCTGGCAAAATGATTACCAGATCTGAAGTTAGCTTCTCTTTCAAGTGTTTGAACGCTAAAATTTCTTTGGCTGTCCACTTGAAAGTAACTCCTTTTCCTTGTAGTGCATGGAGTCGAGAAGCAATCTCAACAAAATTTCGGACGAACCTCCTGTAGTAGGAACATAAGCCTAGAAAGCTTCGAATGTCATGTACGGACTTCAAGTCTGGCCATGACCTAATTGCTTCCACTTTAGCGGGTCCATGCGTACCCCATCCTTTGAAACAATGTGCCCAAGGAAGGGAATCTCTTGCAAAAAGAATTCACTCTTCTTCGCATTAATGAGTAGCCTGTTCTTACGTAACTCATTGAAAATTGCAGTCAAGTGATCCCTATGCTCCTCTTCAGACTTCGAATAGACAATCATGTCATCAAAGAAGGTACCCACGAAGTTTCTATGTGGTCTAAAAATTATGTCCATCATTCTATTAAACGTGGCAGGAGCATTTGTGAGACCAAATGGCATGACAAGAAACTCATAGAGACCAAATGTTGTCCTGAACGCAGTCTTATGGACATCTTCTGGCCTAATGCGTATCTAATGGTACCCACTCTTTAGGTCTATTCTTGTAAACAATGATGCTCCCTCAAGCCGATCAAGAATGTCATCTATCCTCGGTATGGGGAACCTGTTCTAGATGGTATTCTTATTCAAGGCGCGATAGTCAATACACATGCGCCATCAACCATCCTTCTTCTGCACTAAGAGTACAGGCGAACAAAAAGGGGATGAACTGGGTTGAATCATCCCCTTCTCTAAAAGCTCATTGACCTGACTCATAATCTGTTTCAGCTGGGCTGCACTAACCCTGTATGGTGATCTATTCGGTGGACTAGAACCTGGCACAAGATCTATAGTATGATCCTCAAGTCTCTCAAGAGGTAAGTCCCTTGGCAAAGAGTCCGAAAAACAATCACTGAAACCACTCAAAAAAGTTGACTTGTCTTTATCTAAGGTAGACAAATTAGATACAACTTGAGGTACTTCTTTTGCAAAGATCAAGTACGCAGAAAGATGATTCTTTATTACAGATGAAATAGCAGAAGCAGAAACAACTGGAACAGACTCGCCTTTAAGCTTTACATCAAGGACATGGGTCTTTCCTCTATGTACAAGGGTAATCTTTTTGTTGTAAGTATCCACCATAGCATGCAACCTGTAACACCATGGGATACCCAGTAACACATCACAGCCCTCAAGTGGCATAATATGAAATTCTTCCGCATCCACATAGCTGTGAATGTGCAGACGAAGCTTGCCCAAAATGGGAGTAACGGGCTCTGAATGACCTGGGCATGCCAAACATGCTTCCCCTGTCATACCCATCTCCTCTGCACGAATGCCCAACTTTGATGCCAATTCTGGTGATATGAAATTTGCACGGGCTCCTGGATCAAAGAAAACCAGCACTGTCTGGTCTCTAACTTTGCCCCAAGCTCTGCACAGCTCCGTGGCATCTGTGTTTGGCTTGTCTCCAACCAAATCTGGAACAAGTCCTGCACTTTGGCTTTGGCTTCTTCCCTTTATGGTCTGACTTGTCAACCTAATCCTGTGACTTCTTCTGTGGACATTCATTTGCAAAATGTCCTTCCTGTTCACAAATGTAGCATTTCTTGGCCTCCCTAAGAGCTTTCCGTTCTTCAAAAGTTTTGCCAGAAAAATGTCTCTTTTGTCCTTGTCCTCGTCCCAAAGAAGACTTAGACTTCTTCTTGGAAGTATCACCTTCTTCAGGGGAGGGCTTCTTTGTGGGAAGCTCAGAAGGCTTTGCTGCAACATTTCCCTTGGCTGAAAATTGTTTGCCTTGGGACCCTTTCTTGTGGCTATCAAATCCATCGGAATCTCTCTTCGACAGATTGTTGGCCACTCTTGCATTCTCTATCAACTGAAACATATTCATGACAGTAGTCTTTGTGCAATAGTCCCTGAATGTCTTTGGCAATCCACAACAGTACTTTTCAATTTGTTCTGACAATGGCACAAACCTATAAGAGGTGACTGGCAACAGAGCAGCCCAAAACTATTTATTGTACTCTTCCAAGTTCGCACATTGTTTAGCATTCAACTCGTGCCATTCTGTCATCACATCCACTTCAAAAGTGTTTGTCAACCATGCAGGCGCAAAAAGCTGTTTGAATTACACCCACGTTGTTGGAGCTCGACCCTGGTTCAACAATGCAGTCCACCATTCAAGCGCATTCCCTTTCAAGAAAATGGCAGCCTTGCGTATCTTTGAAGATTCCGTGAAGTTTCCTCCAGCATAAGCTGCATCGAACTGTTGTATGAAGGTCAAAGCCTTCAATTGATCATCAGTTCCTCTGAAAGTTTCAAACTTCACTCCCTACCCACCTTCCTTGTAATCCTTAAGCTCACTCAAAGGAGCCACATTATCATAAACAGGTGCCTGTAACAGTGGTGCTCCATGAGTGTTCATTCCAGCACTCGCATCAACTGTTTTCCCTATCATCTCTGCATTTTGTACGTATGGCTGCGAAAAACCAGCCATACCAAATTGTGTTCCAGGCACTTGAAACTGGCCATAGGCACCCTGAAAACCTGGTTGCACACCCATGTTCGCGTACATAGGGTTACCCATGCCTGTTTGCATTGTCCCGAACACATTCCCTGGCATATAACCTGTGGAAGGTCCAGCCATAGCTTGAAACATTGAACCACCTCCAAAATAACCAGGATAAGTAATAGGTAATGGAAGTGTCTGACGCATAGCGTGTTCATTACTCCCTTGACCATTCACAATTGGTTCCTGTCCAACTAAAGCAAGTTGCTTTGGATCATTGGACACCGCTAGTTGCTCAACCACATGGGCTTTCCCTCGAGCATCATGAGTCTTCTGCGCATTGGAAATCTCCTTTTTCTGCAACGGCTCAATCATGCCCTGTGTAGGAGGCTGAAAACCCTATGTCGGAGCCTGTAAGAACTCCTGCATCCTTGGGTTGTTAGCCAACTGCTGAAACATGTGCATGCAGCAACGCAATTGAGTTCTAAACAACCTGTCCTCTTCTTGAAGAGTTGAAGGAATTTCCTCTGTGCCATGTGAGGAAGATCCCTCTTCAGGTACTTGGTCTCTCTTCCCTGCCATATCGACAAGCTCTATGTTGCTTTCACCCACAACGATCCACGCTGCACTTTTTGAAGAAAAAGTGACTATCCCGTCGATGGAACCATATAACCGGCCTGTACAACGTAGAGGACGGTACTATTTCAATTACCTGTTAACTTTACATAGAGGACTGAGAAGGAAAGAGAACACAGTTGCATCCGACTAGAATGTCACTACACACACAAGACCGACACCCTGTAGGCCCCAAAGACTGGCGCCCCTTTCGGTATTTCTTTATTCAAATTAAGTTAGACGATCCGACCACTTTGCACAAGCTTTCACAAAGCTGTCCAAACCTGGCGAGGGCTGAAAACGAAGGTTTTCGACTTGATTTTGGCAACATAACGACGCAAAAACCCCTGTAGGTCAAAAGCACCTATCTAGGACGGATTCCCTTGCTATCTGGAAGCTTTCTGGTGAGCTGTCACAGAATTTCAGCGGGCTGTAATTCCCTGTTTTTCACTACCGGGTGCCCAAAAACTTGTACACGCATCCCAAGGCTCTCACGAGGCTCCCCCGGTGTTCCCTTGCAGTTTAGGTGCGAAACCCTAAACCTGCAAAAAAACACAACAGGCTGTAATTCGCTGTTTCGGATCGTTTTTAGCGGAGCGAACATGCCTACGCGTGTCCCAAGGGCTCCCGTACGCAATGGGATAGTTCCCCTGTGAATTGGACGAGTTTTCACGCTAGAAAACTCTCCGAACTCGCAATCTTTCGCGATGGAACTGTGCGTACCTGTGGGGGATTAGCAATTAGCTAATCCGGTTCCTGTTCAGAAGGCTCTTGCCTTGGCAAACGCGCATAAACCCCCAGAACTGTACATGTTCAGCTGAATAGCCCATCTAGTGGGGCATTACCATATGTGCCAAAGGGGAGAGAGAGAGATGCACGAGAGCAAATCATCGCGCTACATGAAACAGAGGAGAAGGCAAGCTTTCCATTAAAGCTGTAGACATGCACCCACTACTCACACACACACTGTAGGTCACTTATGATCAAAAATCAGCCTCCTCTCTCAAATTGGGCGCCCCCTCTTGCTGATGGAAGTGGAAAAATTCACCAGGAGCCGCCATGTGTCCAGTTTGCTCCTTTTCAGTTAATTCTCTAGTTCCCACTGACTTATAAAGTTATAAGTGACTTTCCGAGTGGCCCAGACTTCATTTGGGGCGCACGGGCTTCCATACTCATCAGAATTCAATGCTAACTGGCCCGACCAGTCCCTGACTGACCGACCCAGACTCCCGCTGTGAGAAACCTATTCGGCCGCAGCCGTTTCACACTGGGCATGCAATGTCCACTTGCACCATTTCAAGGGTTCCGGGGAAAACAAGTAAAAATAAAATAAATAAAAATACCTAGTACTTATTTACGAAAGGCAACAGGAAAAATACACCTCCTAGTGACACAGAGATTGTACCTATGGTGTTGGACTAGGAAGAGCGGTTGAACATGGGGAAGAAGCGAAGCTCCAAAGCCTTGGCCGGTTCTTCCAACAACAACAAGAAGTAGAAGGGTAAGAAGAAAAGCAACAGCAATTCAAAGAAGGGCGATGCTGAGAAGGATGCCTTGAAGGCGGATAGACATTGAAATAATTGTAGAGAAAAGGGTCATTATTGGCGGAAGTGTCCGAAGGAAGTTGGAGTTGCTTCCTCTTCTACGGCGCCGGCGCTACAATTACCAGTCTTTGTTCATTTGGAGAGTCTACCCTTAGAGAATTCTCCAAGGACATTAGAGGTTGAAACGGCCCTTTCGGTTCGAGATGGTCGTGATAGGATTCTTGATAGTCGTGCCTCACAGCACATGACACCTTCAAAATATCTTTTGTCTCAACATGCGACGACACTGCGGTACAATTTTCAGTGGCGAAAAATTTGAAATTCCTATTCACAACGAGGATTCCATAAGAGTTGATTCCAAATGGCAGAGGGGATATGCATACCTCCAAGGTACTTTATGCTCCAAGGCGGCTGGGATTTCATCTTATGTCTATGCAAGCTTGGCATGGAGGTGATCTTCTCAGAGGACGCGGTATCGAGTTTCCAGCCAGAAGGTCGGAGGGGCAGAGTGGTGAACTGTCTCTACAAGCTCCATGCTCTTTCTTCACTGTCAGGAACTGTCTCTACAGGCGCCAAGACGATCCAAGGGGAAGAGTGGAGAAATATCTCTACAGTTGCCAAGAAGGTCTAAGGAGACAGAGTTGAGAACTATCTCTAAAGACGCCAAGAAGGTCCGAGGGAGCAAAGTGGAGAAGTATTTCTACAGGCTCCATCCTCCTTCTTCAGTGTCAAGATCCCCCATAGGTGATCTTTGGCATTACAAATTTGGTCGTTAAAACGTTGATGCTCTTCGTCGTGCTTTTCGTGAACAGATGATTAATGCTTACCAAATGTTGAGAGTAAGCATGCAAATGCATTACTTGCATTCGTGTGAGGCAATATAGAGAGGCTATTCAAAAGCACTTCATGTTGCTTCTGGATGATTATAGTTGCTTCACTTGGGTATATTTTCGATACCACAAGTTAGAGGCATATGATCTTCTCAAGAATTTGCGTGCTCTTGTGGAGAAGGAGAGCAATGCAAAGTTGAAGACTATTCCTTCGGACATAGGTGGGGACTGTATCTCTAAAGCATTCATCGAATTTTGTTTGGACCATGGCATCAAGGGTAAGCTTGAAAATAATGGATTGCTCTCAGAGAATAATAGAACAATGGTTGAGATGCCGTAGACTTCGCTCAGGCATCGAGAATTGTCGAAGTCCTCATGACAAAGGAAGTCGTGACAGTAGTTCATACCATAAACCGATGTCTGAGCTCTTCATTTCAAGAGAAGACTCCGTTTGAGGCTTATTTTGGTAGAAAACCCGATGTTTATCATTTTTGGATATTTGAGAGCGATGCCTCTGTCCATGAACGGAAGGAGCACAGGAGGGAGTTTGACCCCATCTCCAGTTAGATAAGTTTTGTCGGCTAAACCAGTCTTTTGGAGGGATATCGATGAGCATATTCCTTCAGAGGGGGCTCTCACTGCGACGTCCTCCTCGGAAAAACCCTCTCCGTCGGTTTTCCGATTCTCAACGATCTCGACGATGAGTCCTCTTCTCCTATTTCTGTCCCTCAAGCTACGGAGGGGATTGCACCGATGTCAGATGATGCACATCACAACGGTTCTAACCATAGCACAGAGGTAGATCTCGATGTACCAGTAGCTGCTCTAAGGGACAGTCAGTCAAACAAGTTACCGAAGTGGTGAATAGAGTATTTGGGAGATGCAGTATAGATTTTCAACCAGATTGGCGTGATGCTCGTACAACTTCAGATTGCTGCGACATATGTGACTTTATTGAAGGTTCCACACTAATCAAGGAGAGGGACACATATGTGACTTTATTGCAAATCCCTTGACAACTGAGGAGACCCTTTCACAATTGAAGTGAAAGGTTGCCATGCAGAAAGAGTTAGATTCAATTAAGAAGAACAAGAGATGAGAGGTGGTTCCACAGCCTGCCAAGTGGAAGGTGATTGGTGTCAAATGGGTCTACAAGACCAAGTACATATCTGATGGTTCTTTGGACAAGCACAAGGCATGAACCGTTGCCAAGGGCTTCTGCAGAGACATGGGGTGGACTATGACAAGACCTTTGCATCGATTGCGAGGATGGCAGCCATACCTCATATATTTGATGTATTTAATATGCTTTATATTTTGATGTACCAAAGGAGCAGAGGGGCAAGTTTGACCCCAAGTCCAGAGACAGACGGTTTTTGTCGGCTACAACAATCTTTCCGAGGGATATTGACTTTATGATCTAGAACCGAGAGACATTGTACTTAGCGGTGATGTGGTCTTTGACAATCACATTCTTTTAGAGAGGGCTCTCACACATCTCTTGATTTTCCGATTCTTCGATATGTCGACGGTGATGTTCCTCTATCAATCCATGAACCCTCCTCTCCTATTTGTGTCTCTCACGCTATGGAGAAGGATGCCTTGTAGGTGGATCGACAAAGCAGTAGCTACTTGGGAACGAAGATGTGCAATTTTCAAAAGGTTTTTCCATTTGGTTTTCGAAGATAGAAACTCTTCTTAAAAGGGAGGGGCAATGTTACGTAGCCTATAACGGCTATGACGAGGTCCACCGTCCTTTAGCCAAGCCATAGAACAGTGAGGACTGGGTTCAGTGGGAGACCATTGGTCGTAGTGCCCGGGCGGCCAGACCAATGTGGACGGCGGGCCACACATCTCTAAGGTGTGGGAATGAGGGACACTTCTCTCATTATCTCAATGGTTGGGTAGAGAGGTGACGACCTATCCCTCTATGACAAGTACGCCAGTACGGGTCTTATAGTATTCTACTAGATATCTTTCACTTGGATTGTCGATCTTCGTGTGCGTAGTGATGATATATGGCAAGTACGCCCGTTATTGGTGTTATGCTATTCTAATAGGTATCTTTCACTCTCGGACTGTCGGTCTTCTTGTGCGTAGTGATAATATAGTTGCTGGATGTATCTATGTTCTCTCTTCTTCTTAATCCTCTGTGTGAAATTATTAGGTAATTGTATTAGTGAGAAGTACTTCTCATTATCTCAATGGTTGGTTAGAGAGCTGACAACCTACCTCTCCTGGCAAGTATGCCCGTAGGGGTGTTATTGTATTCTAACAGATATCTTTCACTTGTATTGTGAATCTTTGTGTGCATAGTGATAATCTAGTTGTTGGATGCATCTGTGCTCTCTCTTCTTCTCAATCCTTTGTGTGAAATTAGTAGGTATTGTATTTGTACTGCCCTCTATTGTCTACTGGTCGGTTATACAATCCTCATGGGTTAGTGATAGAGAAGTAATGCTGACGCAGCGAACTTGGCGGTCTTCGATGGCGGCTTAAGGAAGAGTGTCTACAAGCTCTATCAAGAGGCGTCACAAAAAACATGACCAACAGACGAAGGGTTTATATCAAATCAGTCACGTCGAAGTCTTCCGTGTAGTGGAAGAACTCAAGGGCTTGGACATGTAGCCAATCTAGTGTTATATGCATAGTCCAGTTTTTGTGATCCCTGCCACACAACGGAAAAGAGAAATCAATCATTGTGTCCAATACGTTTACATCCCTGGCTACTAGGAAAAGAATACGAACTCTGAAGGAAATTGCGTCAAGATTAAAGATGGGCCGCCAACAAAGCGTGTAAAGCCGTTGTCGAAAAAAATCCCATGTCAATAAATACCAAAACTGGTTAGTCCACGTGGGCAATTCGTCATGAGTATGGAAACCCTGAAGAGTGACCCTTGCGTAAGTGAATTTGTATTCTTAAAGGTTTTGCAAAATCAGAAACCATGAAAACAGGGAAGTGTAACAAACATTTTCCTAGCTATCGTGGTCTTTTCAAAATCTCCCAGTTCAAGAACTTCAAGCTAGCTCGAACTGCATGCGGGAGCACCATGAGGTGCCGGCTTGGACTCTTCTTCACCATGGTTCATGGCCCGCCTAAATTCCAATACCGGCCACTAGTAAGGTTGTTTCCACCTCCCATTTATTGGTTTAGCTATCTGTGTACATAGTTTGTTTCTTCATTAAGAGAGTCTCTCCAGATGAGAGTGTAGTCAACTCTTGAAGGGACAGTTTCTAGGCCTATGGACAGTTTTCTTAAATAATGAAAGGATCTTTTTGTTCAAAAAACAAGATATAGGACGTAGCTTCTTGTGTCCAAAGGATTTACACCCCTGGCTGCTAGAAAAAGAATATGAACTCTGAAGGAAGTTGGGTCAAGATTAAAAGATAGACAGCACAAGTCAGAGCCATATGATCTTCTCAAGAATTTGTGTGCTCTTGTGGAGAAGGAGAGCAATGCAAAGTTGAAGACTATTCGTTCGAAACAAATGTAGGTAGTTTACCTCGAAAGCATTCATCCAATTTTGTTTGGACCATTATATCAAAAGCGCAAGCTTGTAAATATCGGATTGCTCTTAGAGAATAGAGTTGTGCAGAGGAATAATAGGACAGTCATTGAGATGCAAGAGAGAAAAGTTTGACCCCAAGTGCACACGGATGGGTTTTGTCGGCTACAAAAGTCTTTTGGAGAGATATCGACGAGCAATGTGGTCTTCGATGAACATATTTCTACAGAGGAGGCGCTCAATGTCACGTCCTCCGCACCGTCTAGATTGCGGATTCTTAGAGATCTCGACGATGACGTTCGTCTTTCGGGCGAAGAATCCTCTTCTCATGTTTTTGTCTCTCAGGCTATGGAGGACATTGCACCCATTCCAGATGTATGATACAGATCACAACGGTTCTCACCTTAGTACAGAGGTAGATCCTGATGTACCAGTAGCTTTTCTCGTGGAGAGCAAGTAATAAAAGTTACCGAATTGACAATTAGAGTATTTGCGAGATGCACTATAGATTTTCCACCATAATGACGTAATGCTGGTGTACGACGCAATGTTCTAAGCGTCTTCGGATTTCTACGACAGATGAGATTCTATTACATGAGAACTATTCAGTGCCAAGGTTGATTGGTTCGAAGCATAACTCTCTCTCTCTCTCTCTCTCTCTCTCTCTCTCTCTCTCTCTCTCTCTCTCTCTCTCTCTCTCGTGTGCATTCTCCCTGACGGCTTTCGCATCGCAACTTTTGATATGCTGCAACCCTTATATCACATAAAGACATGACATTTTTTTTTTTTTTAATTGATCTCACAAGAGATCTGTTTGATATTGCTTTATTTGTGGAATATGGGTATTTTGTTCTTTTAAGACACATATAAATTCTGCTATTATTTCTTTACATATTTAGTCGACGTCTATCTTTTGAAAGAGGGAAGAAGAGTAGCAGAAACACAAATCCTTACCTATCATAATAGTGAAAATGGGTTTTATAAAGAAAAAGATTTAAAAGATGATGAAGTTGTTTTGCAGGTGTCTTAATGTTTAGCGCATTGCGATGAGTTGATAAATATTAATATAAATATCACCGTGTGGTCTTCATTTGATGTTGAAATGCGTTAAAGTGGTGGTGACATCATGTAAATTTTAAAACTTAGAAGTTGACAAACTTTGAGAAATGTTTAGAGATTTTTGAGAAGTTGATAAATACTAACATAAATATCAACGCATGTGGTCTTCATTTAATGTTGAAATGCGTTAAAGTGGTGGTGATATCATGTAAATTTTAAAGCTCGGAAGTTAACAAACGCTCAAAGGTCAACATGTAAGAAACGTCACCTTTTCAGTTTTGAAACTTGAACTTCGATGGGAATAACACAAAAAAATGGGTCGATCATGTATATAAATATATATATATATATTTTTTGATGCAAACTTTATATCACATAAACACATGATATTTTTGTTTTTGTTTGAGAGTTCATCTTTAAATACACGTAATTGATATTCTTTTATTTGTGAAATATAGTACTTTTATTCTTTTAAAACACATGTAAGCTATGTTTTTGTTTCTTTATAGATTTGGTCGACGTCTATCTTTTGAAAGAGAGAAGAAGAGTAGTAGAAGTACAAATCTTTATCTATCATAATGAAAATCTCTTTTACAAAAGAAACGATTTAAAAAATGATAAAGTGGTTGTGCTTGTGTCCAAATGTTTAGAACTTTGCGAAAAGTTAATCAATATTAATATAAATATCACCGTGTGCTCTTCATTTGACGTTGAAATGTGCTAAAGTGGTGGTGACATAATCAAAATTTTAAAGCTCAGAAATTGATAAACTTTATAAAGGATTATCTTATAATTTGAAAAATTGGGTGTACACTTAAATTCTTCATTTTATTTTTTTAATTTATAAAACACAACAAATAATCAATAATGAATTAGAATGACTCTACTCTCATTTAAACATTTTTCAACTTATTGCGAGTCAAAATAAAAATAAATAAATGTATGTGTATATGTGTCTGTGGTTCAAATAGAGAGAGAAACAAAAAAAGACGAGCATGAAAGACATGCACCCAACATAAGAGAAGCGAGGTATGTGACCTCCTTCATGCTCGTCTCTCTCTCTCTCTTTCTCTCTCACACACACACACACAAACATGCATTTATTTATTTTTATTTCAACTCGTAACGAATTGAAAGATTTTTAATGAGAGTAGAACCACTTTAATTCTTTGTTGATTAAATGTTCTCTTTTACAAATTAAAAAATAATAATAATAAATTTAAGTATACACACAATTTTTCAAATTATAAGATACTTCTCCACAAAGTTTTTTAACTTACGAGATTTAAAATTTATATAATATCACCTACGCTTTAACGCATTTCAACATCAAATGAATAACACACAGTGATATTTATATTAATATTGATTAATTCATCACAATGCTATAAACATTTGACACAAACACAACCCCACTTCATCATCTTCTAAATCGTTTCTTTTGTAAAAGCGGTTTCAATATGATGAATAACTATTTTTCTTTTTTCACTCTGTTTTCGTCTTTCAAAAGATAAACGTCGACCAAATATATAAAAAAATAAAAACATGGTTTACATACGTTTTAAAAAAATAAAAATACTATATTTCACAAATATACAATATCAATAAAATCTTTTGCAAATCAACTTTCAATAAAACCACAAAAATGTCATGTTCTTTATGTGATATAAAATTTACAACAAAATTTATATATATATTTATATACACGCTCTATCTATTTTTTGCTCTATTTTCATAGAGCAAAGTCCAAGTTTTAAAACTGCAAAAGTGATCTTTTTCATGTAATTATATATTAACGTTTGTAAACTTCCGAAGTTTAACATTTAAATGATATCACCACCACTTTAATGCATTTCAACATCAAATAAAAACCACGCGATGATATTTATATTGGTATTTATCAACTCGTTACAAAGCTTTAAACATTTCTTAAAGATTGTTAATTTTTAAACTTTAAAATTTACATGATGTCACCACTATTTTAATACATTTCAACATCAAATGAAAACCACACGTTCATATTTATATTAGTATTTATCACTGATCCATTAGGATTGTATAACCGACCAATACACAATAGAGGACAGTACTAATTCAATATCTACTAATTTCACACAAAGGATTGAGAAAAAGAGAGACCATAGATACATCCAACGACTAGATCATCACTGTAACAAACAGACAGAGGAGGGGAAGCACGATGCTGCGCATCCCCAAGAGGATCTTGTTGGATCTAGACTCTCCTAATGAAAAAACAAACAATGTACAAAGATGGCTCAATCAATAAATGGGAGTTGGAAACAACCACACTCTAGTGACCGGTACTGGCATCTAGGCGCGCCATCAACCATGGTGAAGAAGAGTCCAGGCCGCCACCTCATGACGCTCCCGTATATATCCACTTAGGTAACTTGTCTGACTGGCTTTCCATGTGACTGGCTCCCCGTAGGAGGAGCTACTGGTACATCGAGATCTATCACTATAATATGGTGAGAACCAAAAATGGGTACAATCTCCTCCGTAGCCTGACAGACACAAATAGGAGAAGAGGGTTCATGGAACAACAGAGGAACATCACCGTCGACATCTCCAAGAATCCGCAAATCAAGGATGCCTTGGTGTATGGACACCGCGTCTCCATGCCAAGCTTGCACAGACATAAGATGAAATCCCAGCCTTGGAGCATAAAGTACATTGGAGCTATGCATATCCCCTCTCTATCATTGGAATCAACTCCATAGAACCCTCGCTGTAAATAGGAATTTTAGATTTTTCGCCACTGAAAATTGTAGCGCAGTGTGTGTGATCGCATGTTGGGACAAAAGATTTTTCTAAGGTGTCATGTACCGTGAGGCACAACTATCAAGAATCCCAATCACAACCATCTTGAACCGCAAGTGCCGTCCCGACCTCAGATTTCCTTGGAGAATTCTCTAAGGGTAGACTCTCCAAATGAGCAAAGGCTGGTGACTGCACCACCCGTGCCATCAACCCGTGTTCCACCGCTCCTTCTGGTTCAACACCATAGGTACAATCTCTTCCCAAGAGATAGTATTCAGCCGGCCACTAGTAATCAGCAAATAATAGCAGTTGGAATAGTGAGGAGGTAACTAGGCCAAAAGCCAGATGGCCATGTCCTCTCAACTGTGATACGCTTCCCCATATGAAGTATCTCCTAGTGAAGCTCCTGCATCTCTTTGATGTAGACTCTCCAAATGAACAAAGGTTGGTGACTAGAGTGCCGCCGCCACAGAAGTGGAAGCAATTCCAACTTGCTTCGGACACTTCCGCCAATAATGACTCTTTTCTCCACAATTATTTCAATGTCTATCCGCCTTCAAGACATCCTTCTCAACATCGCCCTTCTTTAAATGGTTGTTGCTTTTCTTCTTACCCTTCCGCTTCTTCTCGTTGTTGAAAGAACCGGCCAAGGCTTTGGAGCTTCGCTTCTTCCCCGTGTTCAATAGCTCTTCCTAGTCCATTACCATAGATATAATCTCTTCCCAAGAGATAGTATTCAACCGGCCACTAGTAACCAATGAATAATAGAAGTTGCAATACCGAGGAGGTAACTAGGTCAAAAGCTGGATAGCCATGTCCTTTGAAGTGATTATCTTTCCGATATAAAGTATCACGCTGGCTATCTGCAGTACTCAGAGCATGTCAAAATGGTACAAGAGAGAAGAGGGCTGCCTATATAGACAATGCCAGGAATTTCCCTATCTGCAAGAAAAACCTCACGATATTTATTTGACCGGTAAATGGCTAATCAATGTGTAAACTCACTTTAAACAGTATGGGTGACCTCGCACACACATTTAATTGCAGAACTGCAAATGTCTAGAGACTCTAACCCCGGTTAACCCTTGGAACGGGAGTCCTGCCTCATGCCAACCTACTAGGAACAGCGGTCCTGCCTCATGCAAGCCTACTCGGTGGACAATATGGTGGAGTGCATCGTCGGGAGAGGTAAGTCTACCCCAAGTACGCCCCGGCATAGCCACAAAACAGCCTTGGCTTCCGGATCTACTCCTGGGAGATACGCGAGCCACCATGGAATCGCGGAACTCTATCGATCTCGTGGGATACGATGTGCTATGGGTCATATGCCCAAATCTTCATATCAGCTTGAGATTCAGAGGGGGTGCCACCACTAGCTAGGACATGTCAATTATGTCATACGGAACAAGAGACAAAGCTGCCATCGTCCAATGCACTTTGAAACACGGGGCCGTTTTCACTATCTCTTCAAAGAGGGTTTTGGACCATTGTCTAGAGTTATGAGATACAAAGATCACAGATGCCTTGGTTTGTATCTTTTAAAGCTACGTAGATACAGTGAGGGTCTACCGAGAGGATCAGGCAAAGAGAGACAGTCCCACAGATAGACCACGTACTTTCTCAAACTAGCTACTCTGCAGCCAGAGGAGCAGCCACCACAGTGAAATTCAAAGGCCACCCGCACCAAAGGTACATTGATTGACCGAACCCTTGAGCTCGGGAGATCGAGATGCCCACGACTACGAGAAGCATCACGACATCGACGCAAACTACAACAAAAGATCAAGACTACTCTACTACAGCATAGAAGACGCCTAATCAACTTATTTACCATAGAGGACATTCACGAGATTCAACGGCGACATCGATGCTGGGCATCCTAGGACAGTCACGACGATGATGACGTTTCTTACCCTCGTCATCCATCATTAGATTGTATCTTTGTTTCTTGCTAGAGAGACCCAACTCTCTCTCTCTCTCTCTCTCTCTCTCTCTCTCTCTCTCTCTCTCTCTCTCTCTCTCTCTCTCTCTCTCTCTCTCTCTCTCTCACACACACACACACACTTGGGAACTAAGCTTGATTTTTCATCGGCTTATCATCCTCAAACAGATGGTCAAAGCGAAATAGCTAATGCCACTATTTTAGATCTCCTCAAGTGCTATGTTTCGGAACGACAATCCAACTGGGAACAGTACTTACCAATAGTTGAGTTTGCGTATAATAATACCATACATTTCTCAACTGGTAAAGCTCCCTTCGAAATTATTCATGGAAAGCCACTCTTACTTCCTATTATGGTCACCAAAGAAAACATCTTCGCCGCAGATGAATTTGTGCGCAATATTGATATTGCCCATCAACAAGTAAAGCAAGCGATTCTTCGTACTCAAGAGCAACAGAAGAGAAAAGCAGACAAGCACAGAAGGAATCTCAATCTTGAAAAAGGACAATATGTCGTGCTTCGGTTTGAGAAAGCTAGATTGAAAAAGCGGATCGAAAAAGGAAAAGTTGTCAAACTTTCCCATAGATTTTACGGCTCTTTCAAAATTACAGATAAAGTCAATGATGTGACTCTCAGATTGAATTTGCCTTCTCACTAGCGCATCCATAATGCTTTTCATGTCAGTCTCCTCCGACCATATGTTGGACCTCCTCCAGTGGCGCCCGTACAAGAAGATCCTCCAGAAGTCGAAGAGATTGAGGAAATCCTTCAACCTGAACAGATAATACACCACTCGGAGAGACAACTCAAGTTGAGGAATCTGCATCGAAAGTATTTAGTCAAGTTCAAGAATTACACTCCTTTAGATGCAAAGTGGATGACTGAGTCCGATCTTAAGGACTACCCAAACATCTTGCACAGTTATGTTGACGCTCTACAATTGAGGTCAACTATTTAGAACCAAGAGGGATGTAACTATGTTAGACTTTGTAAATAATTAATTTATTTACGAGAAAAGAATTATCTAATTAGTTGTGTGCACATCAGAATAGATCTAGCAGTTTCTAGGGCCTCAGGTGCGCCCAAGTTTGGGGTTGAGCACCTCAGGGAGACCCTAGCAGAAAAATACCCTGAAGCCCTAGTGATTGGGAAATCGGGTCTTCAATAAAGGGATAGATAGTAGCCTCAGATTTCAGGCTCAGAAAATTACGCGCGCTAATGCAAGTACAGGAATGAGATCGGATCCTTAGACTATTAACACTAAGGCCTGATTATTTTACGGCCTTAGGATAAGTTAGTTAAAGTATTCTTGAATGATTTGCGTTGGACCAAATGGCTGGACAAGTGCGAACAGGTAATGCCAGAGCAGTGTCGGTACGGCATTGCGCTAGGGAGCAGCTAACAATTTAATTGGTTGCATCTATGGGTGCAGTTGTGCACTTAATTGCACATTTCATTAATTAACATAGGACTTTTAAAGTCAAAAGTTGAATGGTTTTTAAATTATTAAGTAAGTTTGCCACTTCGCATACTTACCCATGCTCTCTCTCTCTCTCTCTCTCTCTCTCTCTCTCTCTCTCTCTCTCTCTCTCTCTCTCTCTTTATGCTAGCGCCCCCTCTTCTGTAAGGCTATAAGAGAGCAACCCCTCCCCCTCTTGCCAGGTTGGCAGTGCACTACCCCCCCTAAGTTGAACGTCCTCTACGCAGTGAAGCTCTCAATTTAAGCTTGAGAGCAGCACCTTGGGATGTATGTGGAGCCTCTGTGCACCCATCACCTAGAACAAGGCCTCTCATAGTCGTAGGCAGCTGTGGGAGAAGTTTCATCGCGTAAAGTAGTAGAAAACTCTCTTTCTCTCTCTACTAGCTGCTGCAAATTCTCTGTTTTCAGTCCCTAATCACCTGTATTAGGGTGAATTTCAGCAAAGCTTTAGTAGGATCTTATTCCTCTCTACCTACTCTACACATACACAAAGTTTGGAGCATTTCCATCACGAAAAGGACCTCCGTTCTGGCATTGGAACGCGCTCAGGTAACAATTTCTGGTTATGTGCAGAAAATTACAGCAAGTGTGTGTGCGTGTGTTTTGCATGTTTCCTTCGTGGGTTGACTACAGGAATGATTATGTCCGAAGAAACATAGTTAGCGGAAGAGTTTTTGAGAGCTTCCGATGAGTTTTGTGGAAGATAGACTCTCATCTACGAGAGCTTCCCAAAATCTCACAGAAGAGGAAAGATCCTCTCAGTAGTCAGGAGAGCAGTTCTTCTACTCTCTCAGTCAGAAGAAGAAGAAGGACAAGAAAGAATAGAGGACGGGCTTTCGCCCCGTTCATGTGCTTGTAAAGAATTCTCCCTTAGTAATCAAGATATTCTCTTTATGGGGGGGGACCAACCCATCTTCTGGTCCCCAATGATGTGTCAAGCTTTCTCTCTTTCTCTCCAAGTCTCTTGACTATATAAATTGCATTTAACAGTCAGTTTTCGCTTCCGTATTTTTGTGACAGACATCTCTTGATAGAGCTTGTTGACAAATTGTGCTATACTTGTTTTCAGGCACCGAGAGTGCGCCTTGCCATGTATACATACATGAGGATTCCTGGACAAAGGACGTAGCTATAAGGAGTGCACACTCATTTTGGGCCCAGGTTGGATAGGCTCTCCACACAAGGGTAGCTCCAATGCATACTACTCTCCCTCAAGCCGCCATAGAAGACCGCCAAGTTGGTTGCGGCAACATCACTTCTCGATCACTAACCCCATGAGGATTGTATAACCGATCAATACACAATAGAGGGCAATACTAATTCAATACCTACTAATGTCACACAGAGGATTGAGAAGAAGACAGAGCACAGATGCATTCAACAACTAGATTATCACTATCACACGAAGAGTCACAATCCAAGTGAAAGATATCTGTTAGAATACCATAACACCCCTACGGGCATACTTGCCTGGAAAGGTAAGTCGTCAGCTCTCCACCCAACCATTGAGATACACCCAACCATTGAGATAATGAGGAGTGCTCCTCACTAATACAATTACCTACTAATTTCACACAGAGGATTAAGAAGAAGAGAGAACATACATATATCCAGCAACTATATTATCACTATGCACAGAAGACTGACAGTCCGAGAGTAAAAGATACCTATTAGAATAGCATAACACCAATACGAGCGTACCTGCCATATATCATCACTACGCACACGAAGACCGACAATCCGAGTCAAAGATATCTATTAGATTACTATAAGACCCCTACGCGCATACTTACCATGGAGGGATAGGTCGTCAGCTCTCCACCCAACCATTGAGATAATGAGAGTAGTGTCCCTCATTACCAGACCTTAGAGATGTGTGGCATGCCGTCCACATTGGTCTGGCCACCCGGGCACTACGACCAGACGGTCTCCCCATGAACCCCGTCCTCACGGCTAATTGGCTAGAGGACGGTCGACCTCGTCACAACCGTTATAGGCTACCTGACATTGCCTCTCCTCCTTCAGAAGAGTTTCTTGCCTGGAGAGGTAACTCGTCAGCTCTCCACCCAACCATTGAGATACACCCAGCCATTGAGATAATGAGTGCTCCTCACTAATAAAATTACCTACTAATTTCACACAGAGGATTAAGAAGAAGAGAGAACATAGATACATCCAACAACTATATTATCACTACGAACAGGAAGACCGACAGTCCGAAAGTGAAAGATACCTATTAGAATAGCATAACACCAATACGGGCGTACCTGCCATATATCATTACTACACACACAAAGACCGACAATCCGAGTGAAAGATATCTTTTAGAATACTATAAGACCCCTACGGGCGTACTTGTCATGGAGGGATGGGAAGTAAGCTCTATAGGCTACCTGACATTGCCCCTCCCCTTTAAGAAGAGTTTCTATCCTCAAAAACCAAACGGAAAAACCTCTTGGAAATTGCACATTGGCGTTCCCAGTGAAAGATATCTTTTAGAATACTATAAGACCCCTATGGGCGTACTTGCCATGGAGGGATAGGCCTTTAGCTCTCCACCCAACCATTGAGATAATAAGACAAGTGTCCCTCGTTCCCAGACCTTAGAGATGTGTGGCCTGCCGTCCACATTGCTCTGGTCGCCTGGGCACTATGACCATACGGTCTCCTGCTGAACCCCGTCCTCACGGCTCTATAGCTAGAGGACGGTCGACCTTGTCACAACCGTTATAGGCTACCCGACATTGCCCCTCCCCTTTAAGAAGAGTTTCTATCCTCAAAAACCAAATGGAAAAACCTCTTGGGAATTGCACATCGGCGTTCCCAAGTAGCTGCTACTTTGTCGATCCGCCTTCAAGGCATCCTTCTCAGAAACGCTCTTCTTTGAATTGTTGTTGCTTTTTTTCTTACCCTTCCCCTTCTTGTTGTTGTTGAAACAACCGGCCAAGGCTTTGGAGCCTAGCTTCTTGAATCTTCCCCATGTTCAACCGCTCTTCTTGGTTCAACACCATAGGTACAATCTCTTCTCAAGAGATAGTATTCAGCCGTCCACTAATACTCAACGAATAATAGAACTTAGAATATCGAGGAGGTAACTAAGCCAAAAGCTGATGGCCAAGTCCTTTGAATTGATAAGCTTTCCCATATGAAGTATCTCCTAGTGAAGCTCCTACATCTCTTTGATATGATCCGTCATGGACAAGTGCTTCGCTTCCAGGGTCCTCAATTGCAGTTCCATAGCTATCCTCTTCATTAGAGAAACTCAATCATATAGGAAGAAAGCATATCCCAAATCTCCTTCACGTTCTTCATCGATCGAATGTGACTGATGACAGATGGAGTACTCTTGAGAATGATAAGTGATCGGATCCGATTATTGACACGCTCCCATAACTTCGCTCCCGTACAATCCGTCCGCTTTCGAAAGTTGTCGTAACAAAGCCTGCAAGCTCGTATGAGTCCAAAACGGCCATCGTGATGGCTTTCCCAATGGCATAATTGTCCACATTCATTTGTCGATCCAAGGGAAAGGTGGGAAGGGTGAGGCTCTCGATTGGTTGATCAGTTGCGCTGATGTAAACCTAGGACCAATCTCCCCACTCCTCGTTGACGAGCGGTGCCATGTCATTGCCAAAAGCTACGTCGATCGGAACATCGTCTCGTCGTACTTCTTCATCACGGACCGAGTTCATGTCAGAATCGTCACTGCTCTCCATTGTCTTGGAGAATTTAGGCATGTGACAGGGTTAGATCCAAACAGAGAGAGAAAAAGTTCAACTCTGCCCACTACAATCGAAATCAACCACAAAAGAGTAAAAAACGCAGAAATTATAGCAAATCATCTTTTTCTCGTAGCGACAATTCAGTGCCGAAAACTCACACAAACCATCAAGCCGGGTCCATAGTTGCCAAGAAACGCGTTTCTTCACTCATGAAACATACGAACGTTTCTGTATGAGTTTGAACGTTTCAAAGGTAAAGTGAAGGCTCATGTTATATGTAAACCTTGAAGCCTCTTGTTGTTTGTTTCGGTCATGAAATCCTCAATGTCATGAATGTAGCTTCTATCTTGCTTCTAATGATGAAAGTTAGTCCTATTCTCCCTCTTTTTGATGTCTAGTTGTAAGGTAATGCTTAAAACATAGATCTCAGCTTATACCACTTAAACTTACGTACGTTTCTTTAGTTTGCACGAAAGTTCTGTTTTGGCGTTTCTTTCTCGGACGAAACCGTTTCAAAACTTTTGAAACTTGTTTCAAACGAAATGTTTCGAAACTCCGTGGCAACTATGGCCGGGTCGAGAGCCCGTCGTGCTCTGATACAATAACAAAGGTACAGCGGAAATGGGTGAAACCGATGATTATCTCGTCTGCAACCGCGAGCAAAACACCTCTAATCATGGACGACAGGATCTATTTGAGAACTCTTTGGTAATTCAAGTTTGTAAGCTACGCCCCCTATCTTCTTAAGGATTTTGAAAGCACAACAGTACCTAGGAGAAACTTTGCCACACTTTCCCGTTTTCATGCTTTCTAACTTCATAGGAATAGGAACCTTTAAGAATACAAAGTCACCTTCAACAAAGGTCAATTTCTGCGTCCCTTGTCTGCATATGTTTTAATGCGATCCTGTGCTCTACAAATGCTTTCACGTGCATCTCTGAGCATGTCGTTCATGACTTCAAGGAAATCCTTGACAAACTAAAACCTCTCCTTCACTAGATCTACATAAGCAAGAGCGCAACATGTCCTCTAGAATTTGGTAACTCTTTCGGTTTGACCGTCAAACTCCGGTGATCTGTTGTACTCATGCTCAGAGTAGTATCTAGCTTTTCGAAGACTTCTCTCCAAAAATGACTATTGAACTTCCTGCCTCTATTTGACACTATATCTGCGGGCAGGCTATATAGCTTGTAGAGATGTTCAATAAAGAGAGTTGCCAAACTCTAGCGTTTTAATCGTTTTCATTCTAGCAATAAACTTTGTCATTTTGGTTAAGTTGTCCACTAGCACCCACACTGAGCCATTTCCTCGACAGTCTTGGGTAAACCGGTAATAAAGTCTATGAAAATGCTTTTCCATTAACCTTGAGGACTTTCCAAAGGATGTAGTCCCCGAACATTGACACGCGCGTGTGTATTAGCCTGACTTTTATTGCATTGCAGGCCGTAAGTCTTGGACGTCCTAAAATTGTAAAGGGTTTACAGACACTGACAAAGGTAAAAGGGATGCTCATGAAAAATATTCTTTGGAGCATTGTAAAACTGCGATCCGGCTCGAGGCAAGCCTCGACACGAACCTTAAATGCTCATAAAGAAGCCAACGATAAGCACGCGCTTGGAATCGTCATCACGGCACTCGAAGACGGCTTCATTCACCACATAGATGATGCTACATCCGTGCTTCACGCTTGGCAAGTACTAGAGCGTCTTTTCGGTGCTTGAGGTAAGCACTCGAAAATGAGCCTCAAAATTCAACTTTATGGTCTCGCTATGCAAGAGCAAGATTATGTTGCCAACCTCGTCAAAAAACTTAAGACCGTGCACCAGTGATTCTCACTGTGACAAACAGACACAGGAGGGGAAGCACGATGTTGCGCATCCCCAAGAGGATCTTGCTGGATCTAGACTCTCCTAATGAAAAAACAAACTACGTACAAAGATGGCTCATTCAATAAATAGGACTTGGAAAAAACCACACTGTAGTGGCCGGTATTGGCATGTAGGCGTGCCATCAACCATGGTGAAGAAAAGTCCACGCCGCCACCTCATGACGCTCACGTATGTGTTCACTTTGGTGATTTGTCTGACTGGCTCCCGTGTGACTGGATCCCCGCAGGAGGAGCTACTAGTACATCGAGATCTACCTCTGTACTATCGTGAGAACCACTGTCACCTACATCATCTAAAATGGGTACAATTGTCAATCTCCTCCGTAGCCTGACACACACAAATAGGAGAAGAGGGTTCATGGACCGACAGAGGAACATCACCATCAACATCTCCAAGAATCCGCAAATCACGGATGCCTTGGTGAATGGACACCGCGTCCTCTGAGAAGATCACCTCGACGCCAAGCTTGCACAGACATAAGATGAAATCCCAGCCTTGGAGCATAAAGTACATTGAAGCTATGCATATCCCCTCTCTATCATTTGGAATCAAAAAACCTCTTGGAAATTGCACATCCGCGTTCCCAGGTAGCTGCTACTTTGTCGATCCGCCTTCAAGGCATCCTTCTCAGCAATGCTCTTCTTTGAATTGTTGTTGCTTTTCCTCTTACCCTTCTCCTTCTTGTGGTTGTTGAAACAACCGGCCAAGGCATTGGAGCCTAGCTTCTTCCCCATGTTCAACCGCTCTTCCTGATTCAACACCATAGGTACAATCTCTTTCCAAGAATAGTATTCAGCCGGCCACTAGTAATCAATGAATACCTATCGACGAGGTAACTAGGCCAAAAGCTGGATAGCCATGTCCTCTCTAAATTGATAAGCTTTCCCATATGAAGTATCTCCTGGTGAAGCTCCTACACCTCTTTGATAAGATCCCTCATGGACGAGTGCTTCGCTTCGAGGGTCCTCAATTGCACTTCCATAGATATCCTCTTCATTAGAGAAACTCAATCATATAGGAAGAAAGCATATCCCAAATCTCCTTCACGTTCTTCATCGATCGAATGTGACTGATGACAGATGGAGTACTCTTGAGAATGATAAGTGATCGGATCCGATTATTGACACGCTCCCATAACTTCGCTCCCGTACAATCCTTCCGCTTTCGAAAGTTGTCGTAACAAAGCCTGCAAGCTCGTATGAGTCCAAAACGGCCATCGTGATGGCTTTCCCAATGGCATAATTGTCCACATTCATTTGTCGATCCAAGGGAAAGGTGGGAAGGGTGAGGCTCTCGATTGGTTGATCAGTTGCGCTGATGTAAACCTAGGACCAATCTCCCCACTCCTCGTTGACGAGCGGTGCCATGTCATTGCCAAAACCGAGTTCATGTCAAAATCGTCACTGCTCTCCATCGTGTTGGAGAATTTAGGTATGTGACAGGGTTAGGTCCATACAGAGAGAGAGAAAGTTTAGATCTGCCCACTACAACCGAAATCAACCCCAATAGAGTGAAAAACACAAAAATTATAGCAAACCGTTCTTTTCTCGTAGCAAAAATTCAGTGTCAAAAACTCGCACAAATCATCAAGCCGATTCAAGAGCCCGTCGTGCTCTGATACAATGTCAAAGGTGCAACAGAAATGGGTGAAACCACCTCTCTAATTATGGAAGATAGCATCTACTTGAGAACTCTTTGGTAATTCAATTTTGTAAGCTATGTCCCCTATCTTCTTAAGGATTTTGAAGCGTTTTAACCGTTTTTATTCTAGCAATAAACTTTGTCATTTTGGTTAAGCTGTCCACTACCACCCCACACTCGGCCATTTCATCGACTAGTCTAGGGTAAACCGGTAATAAAGTCTATGAGAATGCTTTTCCATTTACCTTGAGGACTCTCCGAAGGATGGAGATTCCCTGAACATTGACACGCGCATGTGTATTGACCTGACACTTATTGCATTGCAGGACGTAAGTCTTGGACGTCCTAAAATTGTAAAGGGTTTACAGACAAAGACAAAGGTAAAGGGGGTGCTCATGAAAAATATTCTTTGGAGCATTGTAAAACTGCATCCGGTTCGAGGCAAGCCTCCACACGAACCTTAAATGCTCATCAAGAAGCCAACGATGAGCAACCAAGGGGAATTTTCCAATGCATTTACCCTATTTTTCCTATTTTTGACATTTTTAAGTGACTTTTGTTGGAAAGTACGAAGGGCAAATTGAGTAAGTTTGTATATAAGCAAACCTAGGCTAGCACTAATTGGCAGAAGAGGCAGCAAGAGCATAAGCTCAACAGGCAACATCTCAGCAAGAACCCCCTTGGTGGCGTTTCTCCTCCAAGCAAGTCTTCCCTTCACCTAGCGTTTTCATCAAGCAAGACCTTCACTTGGCTGGCGATTTTCAGTAGTTGCTCATCGCCATCATCATCCTCAAGCTAGCGTTTTCAGCACGGATCCATCGCGACAATTTTCCCCCCTTTTTGCTAGCGTTTTCAACAAGACCCTCATCGCCTAGACTCCCAGATTCCAGCGTTTTCAGCATCGCAACAGCCTCAAAATTTCAGCCATTAAGAACCAGCAGAAATTCAGCTTTGGAAAAGCCTCAAAACCAACAGATTTCAGCCAGCAGATTTCAGCCAATTGCATTTTTGGACAGCAGGACTAGAGCAGCAGATTTCAGCCAATTGCATTTTTGGACAGCCAGACATAAGCATCAGTTTTCAGCCACAATGTTGGTCTCGACATCCCCGTCGTCGACATCGACCTAGCCTAGACTTGCATCAGTCACAGACTCACATGCATCCACTTTGTACCTGTTTGTGCAATCAATAGTAGACCACTCTCGCCGACGAAAGTGGGGCCTTTGGAGGAGGGTTTTACAACATCTCTGGTGTCGTATTCTCTTCTCTCTCTATCTCTCAGTCTCGTACACTTGCACGCACAATGTCCACTCACTTTGTTCGTGATCATTGCACTCTCTCATTAAAGACGGAAGGCTCTCCCTTCCATAAAAACAAAAGGAACCTTGAGCACAATTCGCAGGACTCATCTTGAGCAAAGTTCAAACATTCATTCCGTTGCACCTTACATTGGTATCAGAGCTTTGGCAGTGTTCTGTATCACTCAACGAAAGAATCACAAGAATTTTTTTGCTTGTTGCGGTCGCACGAACCCAAGTTCACTTGGGCATGTCGATTCCTAATCGTGTTTTTGAAGAGTGACAAGAATCCCAGGACAAAAGGGCTTGTCCAGCCTCCCCTTGTGCCTCTTTTCACTCATTGAGAGCGGACCGTGCACTAGCGGCCGGCCAATCGACGCGAGGTGGGAAAAAGCAACCTTGGTGTGAGCGAAAGGCCGCCTAGGGATGCACCCGCGGAAAAGAGCAGAACTCAGGTGAAGAGAAGATCCTTCTCGAAACAGATTGCAAGCAAAAGAAGAACCTCAAGAAACCTCAAGAACTCAAGACCCTCAAGAACCAAAGAACCCAAGTTCCTCGTGAACTTGAGAACCAAAAATCACAATGCATGGTCATCACCCGAAGTGGAATGGATACTTCGCATACAAGTGACGAGCATGGGAGTGGCGAGGAAGAGTTTTCCCCACCAAGAGTTTTTCCCGATCCTCCCCCTTCCCCATCTAAGCCACGAGTTGTACCAAATCCTATGGAGGCGATGGTCAAAATAGATGATGGAGATGATGGCACAACAACAAGAAACGACTCGCGTTGCAATGGCACAACTAGAAAGAAAAGCAGAACGATAGGAAGCCTTGGAGCACGAACGCCAACTCAGACAAGACACCTTTGAGCGTGAGCGTGATCAAGCGCGCTTGGCGGTCGAAGAACACAGCCGAGCGTGCGGTACAGAGTGAACAACGCATACAAGAGTTGGTACGACATGTTCTCGCTTCGAAGTCCGAACCAACCAAAGATGTTGGTAGTTCCTCAAGTGGCGCAAGCCGGGATGCGGATTCCAACAACCCAGTCACAGAGAAGTTGACTTTCAGTAAGTATGATGGTAAGATGGATGCTACGGTTATTCATTCTTAGTTACATCAATTTAATGCTTATTTTGCGACAACTAAGAAGACGGGAAATAGCAAGGTTTTGACCGCACTCACCGCAGCTATGTTGTCACGTGACACATCCCAACCCTATGTGTCCGTGGACAAGCTACACCATAGCAGGGTGTTGCTAATTGGACTATTTTCTTATTTTTAATGATTAAATCTCTTTTTTAGGATATTTTATTATGTGCACTAAGAACTGTTAAAAAGATTGTAGCTACAGGAACTGCCATCAGGAACGGACAACTCTGATGTGTCATTTGATGGGTGACGTTAAACATCGCGAAGGAGTTTCCGTAAGTTCGGTGGAAACGGCCGGGTTACGAATGCCCCTGATGCGTCACATGATGGGTGACGAGTGCATCAGTAAGGGGGCATCCCGTAGGCTAAGGAGGAAATCCGAACTGAGTAAGAAAGTACGCGTAAGAACGCAAGCACAAGAATAAAGATGGGTTCAATGACGCTTTTTACGAAAAGCAGGAACGCTCGCGGGAGGACAGATGTTTTCTCGCGAGGAGTCTGTGTCTGCATTGCATCTGTGTCGTGTCCTGCACCCGAGGACGCCTGGAATGTGTCCGTGTAGCATTGCTTTCACTAACTAAGTGAGTTTTTAAAGTTTGAACAGGTTCACACTTTATTTTATTAAGTGGCCGGTCACTTTTAAGTGACCAAGCCTTTATTAATAAAATAAAGCAAGCTACTCAAAAAAAGGCCAGCGTTAAAAAAAAGCTACGGAATGGGGGGGCTGATTTTTGCGATCTCTCTCTCTCCTCTCTCTAGGAAGCGCCCAGCCCTGCTTTTTGCCGGCTATTCCCGCCGGGTGCCAAACCCTATAAAACGGTAGCCAGCGTTTCAATTTTCAAACGCCGGAAGCAACAGAAAAACACCAGCGCTAAAAGCGCTCTCTCTGCTAGACGAGGGCAAGGACATCTCTATCTCATCTCCTTCTTCCTCTCCTGATTATACTTCTACTTCTCGATCATCTCGTCAGAAGAAGGAAGCCGCTACTACTGCCACTACCCTACATCAACCTAAAGATAAGCCTCGATTCAAGAAGCATGGTCGCAAGTCTCAACATCGCATGAGAGTCTTCAAATCGGGCGACAAGGACATCAAGTTCGAAACCTACAACGGACGGAGAGACATCTCCAAAGCACTGTCCTTCATCAGACAGTTTGAAGTCGCCTTTACCAATGGGCACTTCACAGAACAATCCAAATTACGCCATGTGGGGATGCACCTCAAGGAAACGGCAAGTAATGGGTGGTTAGCCAAGATTCTGGAAGGTTCTCAGGCCAAAACTTGGGAGAGCTTCAAATCTGAATTTTATGAAGAATTTCTTCCACCTGACTTCGAGCAGGACATACGGAAGGAATGGGATTGGCTTGCCCAGAAGGAACGTGAAAGAGTAACGACTTATGTGGACAAGTATTGGTCGGTTCTTCTGAAGGTCACTCCCTTCATGAAGATTGCCGACGAGGAAAAGAAAAGAAAATTCGAAGCGGGTCTCCAACCGCAGCTTCGAAAGAGTATGAAGGTGTATCCGCATGATACTCTTCAAAGGATGATGGAGTCAGCAATCATCACTGAGGATTTGCACTCTACTGGGACGCCCAGAAAGATGGAGCATAGCACTTACCGTGCAAGACAAAGAGGGGTCTACGATGACCAAGGGGGCCAAGGAAGAAAACGTCCTCCATCTAGAGACGATGATCACTCTAAGAAGCCAGAGGGCACTAGCAAGCGAACTAAGTATCTTTCTCCTACCCAACTTCAAACTTTCAGAGAGGAAGGAAGATGCTTCTACTATGGCGAGAAAGGACATATGAAACCGGACTGCCCTCTAAAGCAGCAACGGCAAGAGCAAGCCTCTACGAGGCAAGAGAAAGCAAGGAAGGAACCCGCACCACCAAGTTCGAACTCAATCCCAGATGTTCAAGGAAACACAGAATCTGAGAAAGGGAAGCGTCAACTTCTGAAGGGCTGGGGGCCTTTGAAGAACCAGCGAGTACTGATTCTTTATGATCCAAGATCCACGGATAACTTCATCTCCCTGGAAACTGCGGAACAATTGTGCCTCACACCGGCTCAACTTGGCACACCGGTTACATCCGGATCGGCATTCGAGCGGTTGACAACCAATGCAACTCCCGTGCAAGGACAGCTCAATCTTCGGATTGGCGAGTACAAGGACCGCGAATCATTTTTGTGGCACCCATCGAGGGATGTGATATCATCTTGGGTATGCCATGGCACTTTCACATGACACCTATTCCCGATTATGTGGAAAAGACCCTCACTTTTCATCATGGGGGTAAGAAAATAAAGATTCAAGCTGATGCAGGAGATTGGCAGTTCCCAATTGTAAGCCATATCTCCATTAAGAAAGAAATGAAGAAGTGTGTTTTTGCTTACTTGATTTTTGCAAAGGATAAAACTAGTAGGGACTCTCTCTCTAGTCTGGAAATTAAGCGTCTTCAATTTATTGAAAAGTACAAGGATTGTTTCACGGAAACACTTCCTGATGAACTCCCTCCGGTACGCCCGGAAGATCACCGCATAGATCTCATACCGGGTAGCTCGCCTCCCAATCAACCCCCTTATCGGGTGAGTCTTGCTCAACAAGAGGAAATTTTGAAGCAAGTCAACGAGCTTCTAGAGAAAGGGTTAGTACGGCCAAGTGCTTCACCTTACTGCTCTCCAGTTCTACTGGTGCAGAAGAAAGATGGCACGTTTCGAATGTGCATAGACTATCGGTCTTTAAACAAGATCACAATCAAGAATCGCTTTCCGATCCCTCGGATTGATGATATACTTGATAAGTTGCAGGGTGCAAGTGTCTTTAGTCGCATAGACTTAAAGAGTGGGTATCATCAAATACGGATCGCCCTTGAGGATGTCCATAAGACTGCTTTCCGCACAACCTTTGGACTATATGAATTCTTGGTAATGCCTTTCAGCTTGACCAATGCTCCTGCGACGTTCAATCGCATGATAGACCGCATTTTCAGCCCGTATCGAGCTTTTACGAGAGTATTCTTTGACGACATACTCATCTTCTCTAAGTCAGAAGAGGAACATCGGAAGCACTTGGACTTAGTGTTTCAAGAATTGCGAAAGCATGAGTTGCATGTGAATGCAAAGAAGAGCGAGTTCTTTCTCTCTGAGATACACTATCTCGGCCATTTAGTCTCCCACAATAAAGTGAGTATGGATCCTGCCAAGGTCCGAGTGGTAGAAGATTGGCCTATTCCCACTACGGTACATGATGTACGTAGCTTTCTGGGATTATGTTCATATTATCGAAGGTTTGTCCGAGGATTTGCTCATGTAGCAAGACCACTTCATGATTTGACAAAGAAGAAGATTCCTTTCAGATGGGGATCGAGACAACAAGGAGCTTTTGATCGGCTCAAGTACTTGCTAAGCCATGGACCTATTTTGATAGTGCCTGACTTAAGGAAACCATTTGAGGTTCACTGCGATGCTTCAGGTGATTGCATCGGAGCAGTGTTAAACCAAGAAGGCCATGCAGTGGCTTATGAAAGCAGACGGCTTAAGGATGCAGAGTTGCATGCATCAATCTACGAAAAGGAACTCACGGCTATGATTCACGCCTTATCCAACTGGAAGCACTATCTTCTAGGAGCGGATTTTGTGATCAAGACTGATCACCAGAGTTTGCGGTATTTTCTTACGCAAAGGAAACTATCTGAGAAGCAGATGAGATGGGCAAACTTTTTGTCTATGTTTCACTTCCAAATCCTTCACACGGCTAGGGGTAAGAATGTGGTCGCAGACGCATTGTCTAGGTGGCCAAGGGTGAACGCTATCACTTCGGTGTATCACCAAGAATTAGAAGCACTACCGGATTTGTATCCGAATGATCCAAACTTCTCCACCATTTGGGGAAAGCTACATCCTGATCACCAGAGTTTGCGGTATTTTCTTACGCAAAGGAAACTATCTGAGAAGCAGATGAGATGGGCAAACTTTTTGTCTATGTTTCACTTCCAAATCCTTCACACGGCTAGGGGTAAGAATGTGGTCGCAGACGCATTGTCTAGGTGGCCAAGGGTGAACGCTATCACTTCGGTGTATCACCAAGAATTAGAAGCACTACCGGATTTGTATCCGAATGATCCAAACTTCTCCACCATTTGGGGAAAGCTACATCGTGGAGAGAATGAGTTTCCCTACTCCATTCGGGACGGTTATCTCTACCACCATCAGGCCATATGTGTGGCGGAACCATTAAGAAAGAAGATCATGGATGAAGCACACGCTTTGCCTTATGCGGGTCATCGGGGTATTCTCCCTACGACCTTAGCAATGGAAAGATATTTCTTTTGGCCTAACCTTAGAGCAGACATTGATCAGTATGTCAGGGAATGCTTGGTTTGCCAAAAAGTGAAGTATGATCGGCATAAGACGCCTGGGTTGCTACAACCTCTGTCTGTGCCTAATGAACCTTGGGAAAGTATTGCCATGGACTTTATCATGGACCTCCCTAGAACTCAGACTGGAAATGACGCGATATGGACCATTGTGGACAGGTTTAGCAAGCAAGCACACTTCATACCAGTCAAGAAAACGATCAAAGCAGATCATATGGCTAGGGTCTTTCTAGCACAGATCTTTAAGCATCATGGAATGCCTAAGTCTATTGTGAGCGATCGAGATCCTCGCATGACAGGAAATTTTTGGCGTGCCTTGATGGATAATCTTGGTACGAAGCTGAATTTTTCATCTGCCTACCATCCTCAAACGGACGGGCAAGGTGAGATAGCCAATTCCACAGTATTGGATATGTTAAAAGCTTATGTGTCAGACCAGCAATCTGATTGGGAGAAATATTTGCCTCTTGTCGAGTATGCGTATAACAATACCATACTCATCGACAGGGAAAGCACCTTTTGAGATTCTCTATGGTAAGCCTTTGCTTCCACCCATCCTTTTAACTAAGGATAAGATCTTTGCAGCCAATGAATTTGTCCGGGATTTGGACACAGCCTACGCGCAAGTTAGGAGAGCTATCCTACGCTCTCAGAAAAAGCATGAGAAAGCTGCAGACAAGCACAAAAGGAATCTAGACTTAACAATCGGACAGTTAGTCTTACTCAAGTTTGAGAAGGCAAGACTTAAGAAACAAGCGTCTCATAAGGGAAAAGTGGTAAAACTTTCTACCCATTATTATGGGCCGTTTAAGATTACTGAGCGAGTGAATGATGTCGCTTTCCGATTAGAGCTACCGCCTAATTGGAAGATCCATAATGCTTTCCATGTGAGTTTACTCCGGCCGTATGTGGGACCGCCTCCAAGCCAGCCTAGCGCTGAGGAACCTCCTGAGGTTGAGGAAACAGAAGAAATACTCCAACAGGAGCAGATAGTAAGTCATCAGGAGCAGTCTCTCAAATCCGGAAAGATAACACGGAAGTATTTGGTTAAGTTTAAGAACTATTCGAATCTAGATGCTCAGTGGATGACGCAGGAGGAATTACCAGCTTATCCCGAGATACTGGAGGTATATGTCCAAGCACTACAGTTGAGGTCAACTGTTTAGAAGCCAGAGGGATGTTCTTAATTGGACTATTTTCTTATTTTTAATGATTAAATCTCTTTTTTAGGATATTTTATTATGTGCACTAAGAACTGTTAAAAAGATTGTAGCTACAGGAACTGCCATCAGGAACAGACAACTCTGATGTGTCATTTGATGGGTGACGGTAAACATCGCGAAGGAGTTTCCGTAAGTTCGGTGGAAACGGCCGGGTTACGAATGCCCCTGATGCGTCACATGATGGGTGACGGGTGCATCAGTAAGGGGGCATCCCGTAGGCTAAGGAGGAAATCCGAACTGAGTAAGAAAGTACGCGTAAGAACGCAAGCACAAGAATAAAGATGGGTTCAATGACGCTTTTTACGAAAAGCAGGAACGCTCGCGGGAGGACAGATGTTTTCTCGCGAGGAGTCTGTGTCTGCATTGCATCTGTGTCGTGTCCTGCACCCGGGGACGCCTGGAATGTGTCCGTGTAGCATTGCTTTCACTAACTAAGTGAGTTTTTAAAGTTTGAACAGGTTCACACTTTATTTTATTAAGTGGCCGGTCACTTTAACGTGACCAGGCCTTTATTAATAAAATAAAGCAAGCTACTCAAAAAAAGGCCAGCGTTAAAAAAAAGCTACGCAAGGGGGGGGCTGATTTTTGCGATCTCTCTCTCTCCTCTCTCTAGGAAGCGCCCAGCCTTGCTTTTTGCCGGCTATTCCCGCCGGGTGCCAAACCCTATAAAAGGGTAGCCAGCGTTTCAGTTTTCAAACGTCGGAAGCAGCAGAAAAACACCAACGCTAGGAGTCTGGAGCAGAGTCTGGCGACGGAAACTGCGAGTGTTCGCGTGACGACTCAGTAGAAGGTCGATTCTCCGAGCAAGAAGCGACAGGTATAAGGTGTTGATACGCATTGAGAATTGTCGCTCTGTGTGGTTTGTTTTGCAGGAATCTCCCGTCTTACGAGAAGGCCCTTCACGGGAAGGTACGGCTTCACCCTTAAGTCCCGTACGGGAAAGTACGGCTTCACGCCTAAGTCCCTTACGGGAAAGTACGGCTTCGCGCCTAAGTCCCTTACGGGAAAGAACGGCCTTGTGCCCAAGCCCTTTACGGGAAAGCACGACCTTCGGGTCTAAGATTACAGAACGGAGGGGTTTTCTCGGGTTCTCGTGCTTGTATAAGAATTCTCCCTGAATAAAAGAATACTCTTAACGGGGGGGGGGGACCAGCGCATCTTCTGGTCCCTAATACTGTGTCGATCTTCTCCCTTCTCTCATGTTTTCAAAGAATTATAATTTTCAGATTTTCTAAGTGCTCGTGTACGCTCCCGTTTTGTGACACAGGTTCCCGTCAGTCAAGTCAGTTTAGATTAGCAGTGATCTGGCACTTTTGTGAGACTATTCGTAGACCGTGCATGCCCAGTCACTTAGCAATAGATGCATATCCTCCGGTTGCACACAGCATGATCATCCGAATTCCCATCAGAATCCATTAGCATCAGTTAGGGGAATTTTCCAGTGCATTTAGCCTATTTTCCTATTTTTGGTATTTTCACTTATTATTTTTAAGTGACTTTCCAACAAAAGTAGGAAGTGCAATTTTGCTAAGTTAATATATAAGAAAACCCAAGTTAGCACTTTCTGGCAGAAGAGGCAGCAGGAGCTTCCCGCTCAACAGGCAACTTCTCAGCAGTACCCCCAGCACCCCCAGCGTTTTTGGATCCCATCCTCACCGGGCAAGTTCCCATCCTCAGCGTTTTACTTCCACACCATTAGCATCGCCATAAGCTTCTTCTCTGGCGTTTTTCCCGCGACCTACAAGCCTCAGCCCCAGCGTTTTCCTTGCAAAAACGCCTGCACCAGTTGCAGATCTCAACGTTTTCAGCCAACGATCTCAGCAGCAAAAACGCAGATTTTCAGCGTTGACAAAACGTAGATTTCCAGCAGATGAACAGTAGCAGATACATCCCAAGTTGGTTGCACAAGTTCCCCCCAAATTCAGCCATTAAAACGCAGCCAAACCAATCATTTTCAACCACCGAAACAGTCCCGAAATTAAGCGATTAGAAGATCTCAGATTTCAGCCATCAGGTCGTCGTCATCGGCATAGTCCAAGTTGCGTCAATCCTTTGCATACGCATTGTACACCTTTGTGCAATCAAAGTAGACCACTCTCGCCGAGGAGAGTGGGGCCTTCGGAGGAAGGTTTTACAACCTCTCGGGTGTCGTATCTCTTTTCTCTCCTTCTCTCAGTCTCATTCACATACACGCACAATATCCACTCACTTTGTTCGTGATCAAAGCACTCTCCATAAGACGGAAGGCTCTCTCCTTCTCTAAGAACTAAAAGGAACCTTGAGCAATAAAGATCACTAATCTTGAGAAAATACAACATTCATTCCGTTGCACCTTGCATATGTACCTTGCCGGTGATGCCATCAATTGGTACCACGCATGACAAGAGGCATAGTTAGCCGCGCACCTAGAGGAAGCTGACGAATTCACGTCCCTTTCCTTCAATTGGGCTGATTTCCAAGACAAGCTCAAGGCGCGGTTTATGCCACCTCAATACCTTGCACGATTGAAAGACGATTGGCGCGCTCTCAAGCAAAATGGTATGCCGGTTATGTCTTTCTCAAATCGTGTTTTGCACCTAGGTACCCAATTACGCAAGTCGGATGATGAGCACAAAGAGGCATTCTTTTTTGGGCTAGACAAATAAATCAAGTTTGATGTAGAAGTCTTTAGTCCCAATCGATCTCAACAAGGCGGTAGCGATTGCTCTCGCACAGGAGATGAAGCACAACAAGGGAAAGCCTAAGGAGAACAAGACTTCCACGAGTACCTCTTAGACTTCTCAGAACCCTCAGAACGGTAAGAACAGTAAGAATGGTACGAACGGTAACTCTTCTAACCAATCTTCCAATAGTCTCTCAAAAAAGAACTCTCAAAGTGAACCTAAGGGTAAAGCTAACACAATTGCTAAACCTAAGCTCACTCCATATGAAAAGGTAGCACAAGGAATTTTAGGAGGATACATCACATCGAAAGAACAAACAACTTATTCTAAGAAAGGTCGTTGTTTTCATTGTCACATTAAGAGTCGCATAAAAAGAACATGTCCTTAGCTTTGACTCTAATAAATCGAAAGAATCCAAAGAACCCACTTCCTCTGTCAATGCAATCAATGACAACATGAGTGTCCAAGTTTCTCATGACCCTCCCATTGATGAGTCTCTCCTTATATGTTATGGTCATATGACGCGGCAGCGTTTTGTCATATTGTTTGACCCAGGTAGTATGCATGATGTGATCAGTCCCTCTCTTGTTGACAGTGGCAAAATGTGACGCTTCCATTTTGTCATTAAAAAGTTATGGACTCAAAGCAATGGCAGAGTGTGACGCTTCCACTATGTCGTTGGGACAGGGTTCACACGCAAGCAATACATGTGTCGACGAGGTGTTGAATACACCAAGGTTGACAATGAGCATGTATGTGTCATACATGTGTCGACAGGTGTTGAATACACCCGAGTGCTGACTGTAAGCATGTACGACATAGGTGCAAACGAGGACGTTTGAGATTTCAAGAGGGGGGTATGTCACCAGCCAGTGGCAATTCCATTTTTGTTTATTTCTCTTTCTTTGGGGAATTTCGTTTGTTTTACCTTTTGGAAACACCCGTCTAGAAATCTAACTGCCCTGCATTGCATAGCCAGTGTGGAATTGTTCAGAGAGAGTCCATGCCTAAGGGCTAAAGAGCACTAAGGTTGGACAAGGACTATGGTTAGCCAAAGTGGGGTCATTGGCCAGCCAAAGCGGAATCCTTTGCTACATAGGCTACATTTCAGTTCTGGGTGTGGCTGCAGTGTACAAAGAGGGTCAGATAACCTAGAAGAATGTAATGGCAGAAACTCCTAAATTTTAGGGACTGTTATTTTTGGACGGCAAAATGTCTTCGCGTCATTACGTGCAGTTTGACATGGGGATCATTTTGTTACTCTGTGGCCAAGTCAACAGAGGCTACAGGTGAGATATTTTTAGACCCGAGGGTCTAAAGCGAGAAAATGCACAAATGAGTGACACTTGGCACTCTGAGGCCAGTTTACTACTTAAAGAGAAGGCAAAAACGTGATTTTCAGCTGTGAGCTCGTTTTTGAGGGCTGTCACAGGTGGGAGAGCTTCAATGGAGTGCTGGCTTACCCTCTATGTACCGTGAGGTGCACGATGTCATGACCTGCACACCTCTCACTCCTCTCTCTCTCCCCTATTCTTTATGGTTATGCCCCTCTAGTGGGCTTTTCATTTGACCAATCTACAGTTGTGTGGGTTCATGCGCGATTGCCGAGGCAAGAGCCTCTTGCACAGATACTGGATTAGCTAGCGGCTAATCCCCCGCTGGTACAAGTGATTCGGAGAGGTTTCACGTGCGAAATCTCGTCCGATTCAAAGGGCAAGTAGCCCTACCAATGCGGGAGCTCGAGGTCTTGCTACAGATGCGACCGGCACGCGAAACGGAGCCCAAAACAGGGAATTACAGCCTGCTGTGTATTTTTGCAGGTTTAGGGTTTTGGCCCTAAACGGACCCTAATACCCCCAAGAGGTTCGGGGACGCAAGGGGACCGCTGTACAGGTGATCTGGCGCATTTTCAGGGCAGAAAACAGAGAATTCAGCGTGCTGCAGATTCTCGCCAGGTTTTGCAAAGTGTCTGTATGCGTCGGGAAAGTCATCCAATGTGTGGGAATACTGATTGTGAAGGGTCCTAGTACAGTTATGCTGCCGAAATCGGGCCAGAACAGAAGAAATTCAACCCAGATTGTGCGGGGCAGCTTGTAGGGAACCACAGCTTTTATTCCCTCTTTTAAAGAATAAAGAAATACCGAAAGGGGCGCCTATTTAGGGGCCAATCTGGTGTCTGACTCGCATACAGATGCATTCTAGCATCCGTATCCCATTCCCCTCTCTTGTGTCATTATAGCACAAGTAGAATAGACGACTAATAATGGGTGAAAGCTAAATCAAGGTTTGAAGTAAAGTCTACCGCCAATTTTGAAGTTAACAGGCCGGTTACATCAACCACTCTCCTATTATTCCTCTCCAAAACTCCATTCTCTAAAAGCGATCCGATATTTGCAAGCTTGCGCTTGATGCCATGGTCCAAACAAAATTGGATGAATGCTTTGGAGGTAAACTCCCCACCTTTGTTTCGAACGAATAGTCTTCAACTCTGCATTGCTCTCCTTCTCCACAAGAGCACACAAATTCTTGAGAAGATCATATGCCTCTAACTTGTGTTGTCCATCTTTTAATCTTGACACAACTTCCTTCAGAGTTCATATTCTTTTCCTAGCAGCCAAGGGTGTAAATGCTTTGGACATAAGAAGCTACGTCCCATATCTTGTTTTTTGAATAAAAAGATCCTTCCATTACTTAAGAAAACTGCCCATTGGACTACAAACTGCCCCTTCAAGAGCTGGCTACACCCTCATCTAGGGAGACTCTCCTAATGAAGAAACAAACTATGTACAAAGATAGCTAAATCAATAAATGGGAGGTGGAAACAACCACACTAGTGGCCGGTACTGGAATCTAGGCGTGCCATGAACCATGGTGAAGAAGAGTCCAGGCTACCACCTCATGGTGCTCCCGCATGGAGTCCAAACTACCCTAAAGATGCTCGAACTGGGAGATTTTGAAAAGACCACGATAGCTAGGAAAATGTTTGTCACACTTCCCCGTTTTCATGGTTTCTGACTTTGCAAGAACCTTTAAGAATACAAAGTCACCTTCAGCAAGGGTCGCTTTTTTGCGTTTCCATACTCATGACGAATTGCCCACTGGACTAACCAGTTTTGATATTCATCGATGATGGGATTTTTTTCGACTACGGCTTTACACACTTTCTTGGCAGCCCATCTTTTAATCTTGACGCAACTTCCTTCAGAGTTCATATTCTCTTCCTAGCAACCATGGTGTAAATGCTTTGGACACAACGATTGATTTCTATTTTCCATTGTGTGGCAGGGATCACACAAACTGAACTATGCAAATAACACTAGATTGGCCACATGCCCAAACCCTTAAGTTCTTCCACCACACGGGAGACTTGGGCGTGACTGATTTGATATAGACCCTTCGGCCGCTGGCCATGTTTTCCGTGACGCCTCTTGATAGAGCTTTCCGTGACGCCTCCGGATTTGTATGGAAGCAGAAGAAACGTGGTACATGCACACATACGCGAGCATGAGGTAACAAAGTATCTTTCTGTTTCACGTATATAAATATAAAAAGAACAGAAGCAAGATGTGTGTGTGTGAGCGTACCATGAGAACCCTGCGCACCCCTTCCCCGGGCAACCCCTTTGCGTAACTTTCAAATCATTGAATTGCTGAGGTGCTGGCTGAAATTCTGCACTGATGGACTGCTGGATTGAATTGACCGTTCGTGCTGGCACCCCTTCCTCCGGTTCGCACCCCTTCTCAGAGAATCGCACCCCTCCCTTCCCCATGCGCTGGGCTGAAACGCCATGTTGGGCTGCCTCTTCGCTGCAAATTGCAATCGCTGGACTAACTCTTTGCTGGCCTTCAATTAACGTCAACCTTCAGCAAGGCGCAATGTATTAAAATCTCTAGCGCTATAGAATTCATTTACCCCACTTTTGTATGCCTTAAGTGGCCGGTCAACCCCATACTTTTTTAAAACCCCATGTGAATTCACTTATAACTTTAAAAAAAAGCTTTTATGAGCTTACGTTATTATAAAAATAATTAAAAAAACGTACGTTGCCTCTCCCTTGCTCTGCTCTGTGCGCACCTTCTCTACGCAAGACATTTCGCACACATGGCAGACGAGAACAAGTACACGAAATTTCTCGATGAAATTTTGCAGGTGAATTTCTCTGCTCAGAACTGGGAGTGATAATTATTCCCGATTCCCCGACTCTAGAGCGCGAACTTATTCCAGAGGCATTTTCCGCTCCAGAGCACTCGTCCCCGAACCTGTTCTCGACCCAGAACTTGCACCTGTTCGAGTTTCTTTTGAGACGTAACCATGCCGAATTCTCAGGACGGAGGTGGTCAATCTGACGATGCCCTTACTCTTATCAAGGGGCAAATGGCCACACTTTCCATAAGCCTCGTATCACTTCACACTCACTTGGATGAGATGTAGACACAAAACACTTCTCGAAGTCGTCCTGCTGTTTCTCGGACTACTAATGCAGCATCTTCAACACATTCTTCCGAAGCTTCAGTAGACGACCAAACGAACCAGATCCAACTGAAGAGGTAGACAATCGTGAACTTCAATTACTTTACAAAGTTTTTAATTTTGCACAGAAGAAGAAGCTTGATGTTAAACTATCGGAACCATACACTGGTCGCCGTGACAAGCGTGTGCTGGACCAATGGCTATTCAAAATGGAGGTCTACTTGTCCAACACAGACTTGGTCGAGAGTAAAAAAGTTACACATGCTAGTTCTTTGCTCAAGGATACAGCATTTCTTTGGTGGCAACGACGGGTTACTGATGGTAAACACACACCTTCTTGGGATAAATTCCGGCCTGCTATTCGCAAGGCGTTCGAACCTGCCAATGCGGATTTTCATACCTGGTCCTCTCTTTGCAGCCTGAGCCAGACAGGTTCCTTGGCCGCGTCATCACAGAGTTCCAAAGGCTAACTCTGGAGATAGAGACTCTTAGTTGCTCTGATAAACTTCACAACTTTATCGACGGACTCGAACCCAACTTGAAGGACGATGTGCACAAATACAACCCTACCACCTTGGATGTTGCAATTGCCTATGTGGAGCGTCTTGGCGATAATCGGCGCCCTACACGGAATTTTCTCCCTGGTGACAGATCTTCAAACAGCGCTCGCTTTTCACAACACGATTGCAGAGACAGCTATAGCCAAAGTCAGCAACATCAGTCTCAATTCACACAGCAAGCAACGCAACCTTATTCAGCTTCAAGGTTCTATTCTCAAGATCGACAATATGAAAGCAGATCTTCTTCACATGTTCCTCCACTTGATCGTGATAAAGGATATGATTTTTCTCAAGATCGGCATTCCAATACTCAGCAAGGCTCTTCGTCAAATGGATCTTCGACTTCAAAGAAGGAAGGATTATGTACAATTTGCAGTGGTGACCATAGATGGTATCAATGTCCAAAGAGACCAAATCTGTTTAATTCGAAAAGAAATTCCAACGCGGAAACATCATCGAATTCTGAACAACCAGATTCTGCTAAGGATAAAGGAAAATATGTGGTCAATACGATTCGTGTCTCAGAGGATACGAGTATTCTTATGAAGCATGCTCAGTGCAATTCTTCAGTTTTGGAGTCTCTCTCAAAGCAAGTTTTGAGCCTTCTTGGACTACTCAATGGTCGCTCCATCAATATTTTGGTGGACAGCGGATGCTCGAATAATTTCGTCAACACTCAAATAGTTCAACAGCTTGGCTTACCAACTCAAAAGACATCTCACTTATATGATGTGAAATTAGCAGATGGATCAATTTTGACTTGTGATCAGACAGTTCGACAATTGCAGTTCGAGATTCAAACTTATGCAGACCAATTGGACTTCGAAGTCATGCCTTTATCTTATTACGACATGATTCTTGGTCAGCATTGGTTATTCCAATATGATCCAGCAATTAGCTTTCGAGGACATACTATCAATTTGTTCAAAGATGGACGTGAATTGACTTTACACGGGCTTTCTCATGCGGAAAGAGTGATTCAAGCCTCACGTGTACTAGTCAAGCGACATGATAGGGTGGATTATGAAGAGAATATGATTTCCGATGCAGATGCAGATTTTATTATTGATGAATTTTTGAATTCATTAACTTCTCCTCAATCAATTGCTGAAGACAAAGATATGGAGATAGTTGCAGATTCCGAGTCTGAAGACGACTATGCTTTCTTTCATTCTTTACTAGATCATGATATGCCAATTGCAAGTCATAAAGTGACAGTTCTTGAAGATGATTATGAAGAATTTTGGGATTCATTATTGGAAGATGATTACAGTCTCAAGCCAAAATCCTGTCCAAAGATTACTAAAGTTGAAATTACCCCATCTGAAGAATGTCTTGAGAAGATTTCCTCTTTACCAAGTATTTCACAGTTATTGGAAGATTTTGAACCAGAAGGCTTACATCACATGAAAGATTTTGAAGATCAATCTCTTGTTGCAGTCAACCTGATTAAGCCAATTCCTCTAAAAAGTCTTTGAACAATGCAATGATATGGGACTTAGCAGTCAAAGCAAAAAGGTTCCGCAAGAAGCAAAGGTTCAAGACAGAGGTTTCCGATAACTCAAAGATTGAAGATTTTCAATGATTCAATGCTTTTCCAGAGTTCTATCAACATCAGAAGTCATTTCTTTGACACGGGCTCTCATTTTAAATGGAGGGAATGTCACGATTGTGACTATGTTAACAGCAATACATCTACTCCTAGTTGCAGAAAAACGCCGAGTGCCATGCCAAGGAGGACCCCTGCGCTTGGATGGTCACACCCCTTCGCCCAAAGGACGTGTCTCTTCACCAAAAGCCACACATCTTCGACGATTGGTCACACCCCTTCATGCTACGGGTGCGACTCTTCGCCCAGCGGTTGCAACTCTGCGCCGAAAGGATGTGTCTTTACGTCTGAAGTTGTGTCTCTTCACCAAGAGACGTGTCTTTTCATTTATGTCTCTTCATCAAAAGACGTGTCTTTTCATTTATGTATCTTCGTCTCCTATATAAGGAGCCCTTGTATCACACATTCAATCAATCAAACACAGAGTCCTTGTCTCAGGTACAGTTCAAGTTTCTTAAGTCTTAATCATGAGTTTAAGTACTTAATTAAGGATTAGCACCTAGAATCCTTACAGAGGTAAGTCGTCAACTCTCCACCCAACCATTGAGATAATGAGGAGTGCTCCTCACTGATAGAATTACCTTCTAATTGCACACACAGGATTAAGAAGAAGAGAGAACATAGATATATCCAACAACTATAATATCACTACGCACAGGAAGACCGACAGTCCGAGAGTGAAAGATACCTATTAGAATAGCATAACACCAATACGAGCGTACCTGCCATATATCATCACTACGCACACAAAGACCGACAATCCTCGTGAAAGATATCTTTTAGAATACTATAAGACCCCTACGGACGTACTTGCCATGGAGGGATAGGTCGTAAGCTCTATAGGCTACCTGACATTGCCCCTACCCTTTAAGAAGAGTTTCTATTCTCAAAAACCAAATGGAAAAACCTCTTGGAAATTGCACATCGGCGTTCCGAGTCAAAGATATCTTTTAAAATACTATATCTTTTCATATGCTTTCCCATATGAAGTATCTCCTGATGAAGCTCCTACATCTCTTTGATATGATCCCTCATGGACGAGTGCTTCACTTCGAGGGTCCTCAATTGCACTTCCATAGCTATCCTCTTCATTAGAGAAAGTCAATCATATAGGAAGAAAGCATATCCCAAATGTGCTTCACGTTCTTCATCGATTGAATGTGACTGATGACAGATGGTGTACTCTTGAGAATGATGAGTGATCGGATCCAATTATTGACACGCTCCCACAACTTCGCTCCCGTACAATCCGTTGGCTTTCGAGAGTTGCGCGTGACGAAGTTTCCAAGCTCGTATGAGTCCAAAACTGCCATTGTGGTGACTTTCCCAATGGCATAATTGTCCCCATTCATTTGCCAATCCAAGGGAAAGGTAGGAAGGGTGGGGCTCTTGATTGGTTGATCAATTGCGTTGATGTAAACCTGGGACCAATCTCCCAAGTTGAATTCCAGTCACAGGCTTATTCGTGAAGTTTCTCTGTGTATCTAGTAAAGTAAAGAATTTCGGGTGAAAGCCAAAGTCCACCGCCCCACGGGCCGGTTTCATGGTTCCATTGCTGGGACAAAATCACTTTTTCCTCAAGAAGTGAGCCTTGGTTGTTTTGGGTAAAGACACAGAGTACAGAAACTTGGAATTACACTATGACTGACAGGATGAATGACATCAAGGAAGAGGGTTTCTCTTCACAGAAGAGACGGGAAATTCCGCATCTTCGCCCTGCCAAAAAGTGGTCAAATTAGGGCTGATTTTTTGATGCGTTTTTAGGATTTGCAAGTATGAACCAAGATGAGATAGGGAGAGGTCTCACGGTGGTAGATTGGCCACTAGATCTCCTGCGGGAGTGATGTGGGTATGCCAGGTGACACGCTGCTTGCCGATTCTCTGAGGCGATTGCTTGGATTCTATGACGCATCGATAAATCATCTTGAAATTTGAGCTTACTTGGTCGTGGGTGGTACTTCACAGTGTTGTGGAATTATGCTCGTTTGCGGAGGCAAGAGTCTTTTGCACACGTAAAAGTTAAGGGACAGGTTGCAAAGATGCTATTTGGTGAAGTTCAAGAACTATCTACCTATGGATGCAAAGTGGATGGAAGAGTATAAACTGTCAGAGTCACCAAATGTATTGTAGCTTTACCTTGAGGCCTTTGGGTTACAGCCTATGTATGCCCCAACCCAACGTCTGCATAGGAGGGGTAATGATAGAGCTAGTACATCGAATGTACTCATGGATTCAATGCAATAGCAGTGTACAGTTTGACAAAAGTATGAAGGTCTCATTAAGTCATTTGTACACATGTTTTGACAGTTTTTCTTGCGGATACATGCGATGATAAAAGGGTGCTTACGAACAAAAGATCATCTATGGCGTGTATATATGGCACGCAATCGAGGACGTTTGCGATTTTAAGATTGTGGTATGTCACGAGGATGTGGCAATTGCTAACTTGAGTTGTTGGTTTTTTTCGGATGATTTTTGTTTAATTTTTGGGACCCTCTTTTTGCAGTTGCAAATGGTCAAACATTGTGGTGAAACGGCCAACGGCTGAGAGTTTCACCCGTAGTGGGGAAGGGCAGGTCACCACGAGTTGGTCGGGCTAATCGGCACTGGAATCCGAGTACTAAAAGGGTGTCTAGGCTCAGTTCAAAGTCATTTAGGCCCCTCGCGACACTTATAAGTTGGTGGATACTAGGGAATTAACTCAAAAGCGGCAAACTGGACACATAGCGGCTCCTGATGCAATTGCCAGAAGCATCAGCAAGAGGGGACGTCCATTTCAAAAGAGGGGGATGATTTCAGCCCATTAAGTGCTACAGTGTCTGTGAGTAGTGGGTGCAGGTGATCATAGCTTTAATGGAAAGCTTGCCTTCTCCCTTGCTCTATGTAGCACGATGATTTGCTCTCGCACATCTCTCTCCCCCCTTTGCACATATGGTAATGCCCCACTAGTTGGGGTTCTCAGATGACCATGTACAATTCTGTGGGTTTTATGTGTGTTTGCCAAGGCAAGAGCCTTCTATACATGAACCGGATTAGCTAATTGCTAATCCCCTTCAGGTACGCACACTTCCATCGCAAAGGAATGTAAAAACGGAGAGAGTTCTCGCGTGAAAACTCGTTCGAATTATAGGGGAACTATCCCATTGCGTGCGGGAGCACCTGAGACACGCATAGGCGTGCTCGCTCCGCTCGATACGGTCCAAAACAGAGAATTACAGCCTGCTGTGTTTTTCTACAGGTTTAGGGTTTTGCACCTAAATTGTAGGGAATCGCTAGGGGAGCCTCGGAAAGGCCTTGGGATGCGTGTACAGGGCAGTAGGCACCTAAAAGTGGCAAAACAGAAATTACAGCATGCTGAAATTGACCTGCAACTCACTAGAAAGCTTCCATACCGCAAGGGAAAGTGTCCTTGACGTGCCTACAGGGATATTTGCGCCGTTATGTTGGCGAAATTGGGTCAAAAACCTGCAATTACAGCCATGGACAGGTTTGGACAGCTTGGTGAGGGCTAGGTGCAAGGGTTCGGATCGTTTATTTGTCAGGGGAGCCTCGGGAAAGCATTGGGTGCTTGTACAGGCCATTTTGGAGAGATTTCCCGCGAGGAATCTCGTCTAATTCAAGGGGCAAGTGACCCTATAGGTGCGAGAGCTCGAGGGCTACCCAGAAAAGTGATCAGCACGCGGATTAGAGCGCAAAACAGAGAATTCAGCGAGCTGCAATTTTTCGCCAGGTTTTGCAAAGCGCTCTAAAGTGCGTGGAAAGTCAATGTTTGCTTGGGATTTTGTCTGTGGAGAGTTCTATTGTGGTTATGTTGCCGAAACCGGGTTGGAGTAGAGGAATTTCAGCCTAATAAAAGTGGGACATTTTGTGGAAGTTTACAGGTTTTTCTCAAGTATAATAAGAATAAAGAAGTACCGAAAGGGGCGCCAGTCTTTGGGGCCAACAGGGTGTCGTTGTCTGATTGGTAGCGCTCTAGCTGCCAAGCCGTGGTTTGTCTTGAAGCGTTGAATTCTAGTCACAGGCTTATTCGTAAAGTTTCTCTGTGTATCTAAAGTAAAGTAAAGAATTTCAGGTGAAAACCAAAGTCCACCGTCCCACGGGCCGGTTTCATATTGAGCACAATACTAGTCACATATACTTCAAAGTGTAGTCATCCCTCATCTTTACCACTTGCATCTGGCAGGTAAGTGATGGCACTGTTATTGGGAGCAGATATAATGTGGTAACGAAGGGCACATCAATTGGTTGTGTGGAATGAGAGTGGCATGGATGGGTGGCAATATGTTGACATAATCTAGCATTGAGGCAAGCCATCAAGTATGGAAGCAGGCTGTGAACACAATGGAGGCATGCATGGCCAACAATTGGTGTCCACAGCGGGCAAAGCGGTTGTAGATGGGAAGCCTTGGACCATTGCTAGCAACAAAGGCAAGACAGAGGATGCACGTCCTAATAGATGATGCAAAGGGTGCCAATGCCAACCGCAAAAGAGACAAAGGATCTGCCCACCGCAGGGACCATGCATGGAAAAGGCTTTGCCCATAGCGAGGAGACCCAATTAGGTTTGACTCAAAGTTTTCATGAGTCAAAGAATCCTTCTTGCTTTTTAGGATTTTAACTTTTTGACTCAATAGGCCTTGGGTGTACTAAAGATCTCTCTCTCTCTCTCTCTCTCTCTCTCTCTCTCTCTCTCTCTCTCTCTCTCTCTCTCTCTCTCTCTCTCTCTCAAACTTCAAATCCACCTAGAGCCATTGGGCTTGGGAGAGAGACGTTTACGTCTACGAGGACCACCAAGACATTGATGGAGCTCCGTCATAGGATCAAGACTATTCTGGCACAACATGAGAGTCGTTCAATACAACTATTTACAGAGACGGACATTAACGATGCTCTTCAAAGACCGATGCAGTACATCCTTGGATAGAGCCCAAAGTTGGACATCCTCGAGCACTCATGTTCTTTTAGCTTTCATTTTACTTTATTTTATTTTATACCCAAACATTGTATTAACTCCACTAGGATTGTATCAATTTGGTGTCACAGGTCAAAATGACCTTTAGAAGACATTCAACATAACATTTCAATTCATTTCATCTCTCTCTCTCTACATTACATTACATTTTATTTCATCATCTCTCAATCCACTAGGATAGTTTCCTACGACGTAAAAACTCTCTTCTTCTCTCTCTCTCTCTCTCTCTCTCTCCATTAAATTTCATCATCTCTCAATCCACTAGGAGAAAACCCAAAGAAATTCAACATAACCATGGTTTGTGTAAATTTGATCGCAATTCAAAACAGGCCCTTAGATCATCTGACTGATTCACGCCTGCTCTCCTCATACATTCAGTATGGTAATGCCATGTCGTCACTCTAGTCTCCCTCGATTATGCCTACAAAATTGGCACGCACCCATTGGAATTCCAGTCAGCGCTTTCACTACCGACAGACCAAAGAGAGGGCCCCATTTGTACAGCCTTGCCACATTATTGTGGCAAGGCTTCCAGGCAGGTCCTTGCATAATTCCAAGACTGCAGACTCGACTCCGATAGCTATATCTGTGATCATCAATATGAAAAGAAGTTCCAACACCTTACTTAGGGGCAAATGCAAATGCATCTAAGTACAAAACTACACTCTATCCTGTCTCATCTTCGATGCTCTTGTCAACTGAGGTGTTTGCAGATTTTCAAGTTTAGTGGAAATGGCTTAACAGGACAAAGTATGTGGTTTAGAGAGAGAGAGAGAGAGAGCACATGTGCATAAGAGTGCACAATTGTATGTATAAGCATATTCACATCTACACATTCCAGGAAGCATTTAAGCAAAAGAACTCCACAAGATTGAGGCCATTGGGCCATTAAAAACAGCCAGACCATACATCTGAAAGCTTTTGCAACAACACCAACAAACAGATTTTCTTTCTGTACTCATCCTTGGTGAATCGGAGTGCTCTCATCTTCACTTCATAACCCATTACCAATTTTACAAAAAGAATGGTACTGCCGTAATGGAAGACGCACATAACTAGCAGGAAGGAAGAAAGCCAACAAACAAAGTACAAACAGCACCCCTACACCCCAAGTTCCAACATAACATTTCATTTCATTTCACTCACTCTCACTCTCTCTCTCTCTCTCTCTCTCTCTCTCTCTCTCTCTCTCTCTCTCTCTCTCTCTCTCTCTCTCTCTCTCTCTCTCTCTCTCTCTCTCTCTTAATTTAAACTGTTGAAAATATGCGTAGAGCTTGCTCGGACACAGATTTATAAGGCTTGTTTTGCCAATCAGCAGATTTGTGCGCGTAGTTGAGGGAGGGATTAGGAGCTGAGGGCGAGGGAGGAAGATGCGGTAGCAGTCTCGCGAGGGAGGAAGGTGGGTGCAGCAACACGCGCGCACAGGACTTAGATTTGTCGGAGCGACGCCATTGCAGCAAGATTAATGAAGCAACAGAAGAAGCTATAGGGCAAAGGCTAGAAAAATAAAATTTTCCTGTAAGGTCAAACTCGAAATTCTTTGGTCAAAGTTCTTTGGTCAAAATTTGGTAATTAAACTAAAACTTATGTAAATCTCCCTTACATCTCCCTCTCTCTTGAATAGCAGGTCTTGAGTTCAACTCTCCTCGGCAGATAGATCTTTAAGGTCTCTTGGGATAGTTTTCTACGACGTTAAAATTCTCTTCTGCTTCTTCTTCTTCTTCTTCTCTACCTTATCTCGTACTTGCCCTAATTAGTGTCAGAAAAAAAAAAATTGGGGTCTAGTGTATTTTAAACAGTTGAAATTGTAAAATCCTCGTTAGATTTTGAGATTGGCTTTAGGAAAACCGGGATATCTACATAAGTTTTATGGTAATTACCGGCAAATGCTGCAAATTTTGACCAAAAAAATGGGGATAATTTCAAGTTTGCTCTTATTTTCACCGGTTAGGAAAATTGTAGTTTTCTAGCCTTGTTCGCATAGGGATCGCACGGGTGGCAATGTCAGAAAAAACTCGGGGTCTAGTGTATTTTAACCGACTGAAATTGTAAAATGGTCATTAGATTTTGAGCTTGGCTTTAAGAAAACCGGAAAATTTACATAAGTTTTAGTGTAATTACCAGCAAAAGCTTCAAATATGAAGAGAAAACTGGGAGAATTTCAAGTTTGCCCTTATTTTCACCGGTTAGGAAAATTGTATGTTTCTTGCCTGAATTGTGCGGGCGCCTATCGCAACCTTCAGAGCTTGGTACAATGGTATCTGGAAAAAAAAACCTCGAGGTATTGAGAAAAGTCAAAGGACACATGACCTATGAAAATCCTAACCAGGTGCCAACTTTCTATATAGAAAACAATTGGAAACTCCTTGTATTCTTCTAACGACCTTTTGAAGTTCGTCTCTTGCTATTTCTACTTTAGTTAGTGCCAACGCCAAACTTTCCTTATTCATTGTGGCTTTCATCTCTTGCCACCATTTTCATACTCCAAGTTGATTCTCCTCAAATCTTCATGCAAGACAACAGCTTTCACATTTGCTAGTTCCTCTGCTTGAGTTGTTGACCAAGCATGCTCCTTGACAGTTGCTCGTTCAACCCAAAGGTGCCAAACTCCAAGTTGGAAAATGCAAAAGGTCTGGATTACATCTCTCCAGGGAGGAGGAAAAATATTGCTCCCAATTAAACACACATACCTCAGTGTAAGTTACAAGGGTGGAGTGCAATATACTACTGGGGAATAAAGAGCCCTAACTTGCCTTTGTGTAAGCATTGTGCACAGGATTGGCAACAGTAGACCACACCAGGAAAGTACTCATCAATGCGCACGCACGCGCGCGCGCGCACACACACACACACACACACACACCTACTAATGAATCCTAAAGCAACGGTTGATGTGAGGCCAACTACCTCCCCAATGATACACTTCATTAACTCACAACATGCTACTCAAAGTACTCTTTGTTTGTGAAGCCCTTTTCTAATAAGGCAAGTAGGTGGAAATTAATTAATCTCTCTCTCTCTCTCTCTCTCTCTCTCTCTCTCTCTCTCTCTCTCTCTCAACACCGCTCGAAATTTGAATACTATTGCAAGCATGTCAACACAAAGTATTGGGAAGACTATAGCACAAACCCAATGGAAGCCCAGGCCCACATACGAACACCCATGCCCCACATGGCACGAAGAGCCATCTCTTTGATGCGCACAAGGTCACATATGCTCAAAATAGAAACAGAGGGCTGGCTGAAAATTGATGCTTCTAAACGGATATGCACATCATGTACAATGCAAGCTCCCGAAGATGAAGCACATGTGACATTGGAATGCCCAGAATACGCTCACATCCGAGCTAATTTTCAACCACTTCTAAGCGGTTGCTCTACCTTTGCGGACCTATTATCCAAGACAGACCCCTCCGCTACAGCTCTCGGAACATACCTTACCCGCATACTTGAGCATCAAAAGACACTCATAGGAACACAAAAAGAGAATAACACACACCACACCATACACCCTCGTGAGGGGAGACTATGTATCACTTTGAGGTCCCATGGGTCATTTATGGCCCCCCGCGGATGTTAATACCAAATCAAATCTCTCTCTCTCTCTCTCTCTCTCTCTCCCCCCCCCCCCCGTTGAAAAGACCATTGTATTTAAGGTGGCCCAGGTAGCTATATGTAGCCCCCCCCCTCTTATGTATACGATATGAGTATGAAATAATGAGGGGCTACCCCTATTGTATACGCTTATGTAAAAAATCCAAAAACCCCCCTCTTGTACAGTCACGTGGTACCATACAAAAAAACCTTAGTGAATCCCCCTGGATCTCATGTAGCTAGCAAGAGAACAAGATGCTCAAACACATTAGCAATAGAAGGCATGCGGGGCTAGAACACCTCATGTACAATATTCAAGATAAGGATAGAAATATGTAATCAAATATATGGAATAGCATGCATAATAAATTTAGCATGCACTCAAAAAGACACCTCATATATGAGATGCATGAAAAAGACATAATATGCAAACAAATAAACATATTTGATACAGATTGAATATTACATATTTTTAAGTAATCGACAGATAGTATATTGCTTTGTAGAACCCTAGAGAAGACTCAAAGTTTTGTTGTGGTGTTAAGATATTGAACTACGGGTAACTCCTCCAGCATTAGATATGTTGGGCTGAAGGAAGCTGCTGTTGCGCCGGTCGCTATTGGTGATGGACCAAGAAAAGCTCGTCCAAACGTAGATTTTATGGAATGAAAAGAGCTTCTTGTGTATTACTTAAGGGAGATGTTGCTAGACTGAAGGAAACTCCTCGAGGATTGGTTGTGTCGGACAGACTCAAGTTGTTGAAGTAGCTCGGTAAAGTAGCTTCTCCACAATGGTCACCTTCTCCCTAGATAGAAGTGTCGGTAAATACGGCAACATGGCTTGAACTCTCCTCTCCATATCTGCATCTCTTGAGGATGCCAACAAGATATCCTATCATTATACATAATGGCCATAAATAAAATGAGGACTAATATTACCTTTAAATTACCTTGTATATTTCATTAGCAAAAAAGAAAACCCAGCTTTTGCCCTTTGGGCAAGCCAATAACAAGCAACAAGTGATAAAATCGCGAGGCCTTCCAATGACAAGAGAGTGCAAGTTAAATACCACCATTGAAACCACACATCCCAAACACAAAGTGTAACCCACCCACTAGAAGGTACATACAAACTAAACAAATGCTTCATATTAATAGCTAGCAGAGTTTGGCCGCATTCAAAGCGAAGACCAAGAGTGAGGCTACCAATAGGACCTTGCTCCCTTATTGGCCTTGACGATGTTGAGGAGAAGTTGCCTAAGGAACTTGATTTGGGATTACTGTGCAACAATCTTTGGATGAGTGAACTGAACAAATACAAACTCTTCTCTACTAGTAACAAGAGGCCGGGGAGTTTAGAGTCAACTATGATCAAGCTTCAAATAATATATAAACATTCCTTGGAATACTTTTGCATGTACTTTAGCATTAATTTAGACTTCAAATAATCTCCATCTCAGTAGAGTGGGTCACAACAACAAGTAAGAGCCCCAAAATATCTAACTAACAGACACCCTCTACATACAACTCCACATGGGAGTCATCAAAACTCCAGAACTACTACAAGTAATTGTAGGCCTTACAAATGGGATTTGCGCTTAGTGGTTTACTATAGAAAAGGCACAAGGCTCTTTGATTGTGTAAGTGAGTCTTGTATATTCTTTCAGGAAAAGCCTTTGTGGTTTATTGAAAGTTGATCCATCTAGCCTATACTTGAATAGCATTGATGTACAAGGCTAAGATATTGAAAGCCAGCTTGGCAGAGGTCGGAGAAGTGCTATGCAAAGTGGATCACTTTGGTCAAAGAGTTGCTGCCAAACTCTACAGGAAAGAATGTGGCTTTTGCATTGGAGCATGAAGCTAAAATACTAGAATGGTTGAAGGGTGTAGAAGGCATTCCAACAATAGTTGGAAAATGGTGTTGAACAATTTTTGCTACTAATGACTCTCGCTGTTGGCGAAAGTTTGGCTTCTAGAGACTCTTTGGAGGGTTGGGTTATGGCATAACATGAAGAATAAATATAGAACATCCCTCATTTTGAGGCCCCATAGGCTACTTTGACTTGCAAACTAGTTTCAAACGTTGATGACACTACTATCATCATTCAAAGGAAGGAAAAAATATGACTAGTCTACCCAAGCTTAACTAAGAAAGCTTAAGCCTTAAGTTCAATAAGTCGTCCACTAATGTTTGCAAACATCACCATCATTCAAAGGAAGGAAAAAATATGACCAGTCTACCCCAAGGGTCTACCCAAGCTTAACTAAGAAAGCTTAAGCCTTAAGTTTAGTAGGTCATCCACCAATGTTTGCAAGCATCACCAAAAAGCCAATGCTGTGATAGGTTGTCAAAATTAGGGAGCACAATGCTTGTTGTTTTTGGCATATACTTTGCCATTGTGTATGGATGTAGCCCCAAAAAGTCAAATTGCTCAACAAATTTCTTCACAGAGCCCTTGCTTCCAACATATACCATGTCTGATACTAAATTATCATTAGTTGCATGACTTAGTGCAAAATTCTCCACCTTTGTATATTTAATTATTTATCTCAATGTATATTTGTATGTTTAATTTGATGTATATTTATATTGTATATGAATAGTACCCTTGTGCCGGAACAAGTAGAGAGCAATGGTACTACTATCCTCTTCCTCCTCTCTACTTCTGCCAACAAAATAATTAAAATGCTAATAGAGTAAAAACAAAACCAAGATAAAAGAATCAAAATGCAATGGTATGAGGATACAATAGATTCGAACTAATATACATATACTAATATACTTGCATACCAATATACACAAATTAATATACTTACATACTAATATACACAAATTAATATACTTGATTACCAATATACACAATCAACATACAAAAACAAGATAATAGAAGCAAAATGCAATGGTATGAGGATACAATAAATTCAAACTAGTATACATATACTAATATACACAAATTAATATACTTGAATATTAATATATATAATTAATATACATATACTACTATACAATTTGGCTTCTTTTCTATATGTTTGTGTTTGTACCCTCTTGGTAATTTTCACCTAGATGCACACACAAATATAGAGGTAAGGAATGCAAAAGATGATAGTACCCTTGTGCCAAAACAAGTAGAGAGCAATGGTACTACTATCCTCTTGCTCCTTTCTACTTGTGCCTCTACAAATATAGAGGCAAGGAATGCAAAAGATGATAGTACCCCTGTGCCGGAACAAATAGAGAGCAATGATATTACTATCCTCTTGCTCCTCTCTACTTGTGCCAGCAAAATGGTATAAAATGCTAATAGAGTGCAAACAAAACCAAGATAATAGAAGCAAAATGCAATGGTATGAAGATACGATAGACTGTTTGGTGTTTTTTTGGTGTGAGTAGAATACAACGTACAATAGATTGTGAGGGTCACAAATGATTTTGCAATGCTATATTGATATATATTTGTATGCATATTTTTGTGCATATTGGAATGTATATTACAATGCACATAAAAAGATCCATGTCTTTTCTTGAAGACTAAAAGAAACTACTCAAGGAGATTAAATCAACGAGAAGACTTCCAAATCTTAATTAGTCTGCAAATGGCAAGATTTGGTAAGTGGGATGGCGAGAGAAGCTCACTGGTTCATTTTTGAGACTGGAAAAAAAAAGTGAGGTAAAAATTGAAGCTCATTCTCACTCTTAAACATAGTATGAAAGAATACTAAAAAAGCTTCTCACATACATGAATAAAGAAAAATTTACAGAAAAAATGAAAATTAGCAATCCATTGATTGAGAATGAGTGAGAATTGGTTTTGGGTTTACGAGGAGCCAGTTGGAAGGAGATTTCCACGTCTGGTTTTGTAGCAGAGAAGGAGGCATTTAACATCGATTGCAACCCTTTGCCTATTGGAAGCACCCACGTCCCAATGCGGGACTCCGGTGGCATTAGTCTCTTCTTGCTCTTTACCTCATCAAAATTGGATTCAAACTCAAAAAGACACAAAATGTAGGAAACAGCCTCGTCTGTCTCAACAAAATTCGAGTCATTCTCGTAAAGCTTGGAAACGACATCCTCACAGTGGGAACTCCTACCTACAAGCACCTCTCTCTCTCTCTCTCTCTCTCTCTCTCTCTCTCTCTCTCTCTCTCTCTCTCTCTCTCTCTCTCTCTCTCTCTCTCTCTCTCTTTGACACCCATGTACTTCTGTGTGGCTATTGCAGACTCTATGCAATCATCGCACATTAACCAAAGGATATCAAGAAGCGGTCGAACAGTGAGCTCATCACCTATCAAAACAATGTCGAAGGACACGACCCCCACGCCCCCCAAGGAATCAAGGGACATGACAATTACATGTACTACCCATGACATATGGGGACTGCTACTGTCTATCCAGGAACATGTACGACAACAGAATGAGGTGATTTCATGTCAAAATGACGACATCAAAGCCCTGACACTCCGCAACCAAGAGCTGGATCATACCATTAAATTACAAGCTCTAAAGCTTCAGCAACAAGAAGACACCATGAAAACGCTGCAATCCCAAGTGCTGGAACAAGGAAATCACATAACACAAGTCACCAATAATGTAATCGATGCACCCGAGGGGTCTCCTCCATCTTGGGCACAAATAGTAAAACAAGAGAAGACTATGGGGCACATGACAGGAGAAATGTATACGCATGAGAGCATGTATACGCACGAGGATCCTACTGAGTACAAGGAACGGGAGAAAAGATCCCGAAACATTGTGATACGAGGCATGCCAGAACCTGAGGGAGAAACAGTCATGTCATTGAACGTAGATGTTACCACCTTGTTAGCAGAAAAGCTTGACATGCAAGATGCAGGAGTATATGGGGCACATAGTGTGAGCCAGAAGAAGACTGATGCTCATCGGGCAGTTGTATGCACAATGTTGGATGCTCGTAAAAGGAACATAATTTTGGAAATTGAACGCCTCTACTTGAAAGGCACTCAATACAACACCAATCAGTCCCCAATTGCTTGCAATGATCTCAGAGATATTTTCAGCTCAGCATAATTCATTTTAAGAGCATTTGCCTGTGCCTCTAGCCAAAATTGATCACTCTCCTCCATGACTTCTTTCCAGAAACACATGATAGATTCAGGCTGCCCTGATCCGTTGTGTAGTCTGGAGGCAGTCTGTCGATTATAAAATAAGAACATGCATCTTACAAGAGATACCAGATCATCAGCAAAAGTAATACTCCCATTTACTTCTGCCTTCGTCAAGATACTGCTGAAGAATAAAATCAGAGGCGGTGGTCAAGCTTCCAGAAAAGCTCTCAATGGAACCAGATTTGGCAGCGAAACCCAAATCCAAAATAAATAGCCTCTTATTTTCATTGCCAATGCTTCTTGCAATCATGATATTCTCTTGGCGTATATCATAGTTACCGGGGAACGCCCCCTAGCCCCCGTTCCGACGTTCCGGGGGGCAGTTCCCTTCCCGAACGTTCCGGAACGTCCCGGAATGTCTGACGTTCCGGGTGGCCAATGCAAACCGGAACGGCCGTTCCGGAACGTTCCGAAACGCCCCCGGACCGTTCCGGAATGCCCCTGGAACGGCCAATGGCTACAAACAAATTTGGCAAAAATTGAAAAAATTGAAGTAAATGTTTGGGCTTCTTTTGAAAGTGTGCAAGGCCTCAAGGACTCATAAAATGCACCCCCCTCCCCCTTTCTCTTCACAAGCTAATCCTCAAGGCTCAAGCTCTCTCCCTCTCACTCTCAAGATCTCTCCTTCTCAAGACTCACTCTCTCAAGGCTCAAGGCTTCAAGCCTTCAAGCTCTCTTCCTCTCCCTCCCACTCTCTCAAATCTCTCCCTCTCCATCTCACTCTCTCTCTCTCTCTCTCTCTCTCTCTCTCTCTCTCTCTCTCTCTCTCTCTCTCTCTCTCATCATCTAGTCATAGCAAGGTTGAATGGTCTTCAAAACGAGTTTTTTGTGAGTATTAGAGTCAAAGCACTCTAATACTCCTTGTATTTAAACACAAGGAGCTAAAAATTGCACTATTTGGCTGTTTTTTATACCTCCCGTTCCGCGACGTTCCCGTTCCGGATCCCTAGCCGTTCCCCCGTTCCGCGGGGATCCCGTTGCCGTTCCTGTTCCGCGTTCCGGGTAACTATGGCGTATATCCCTGTTCACTATTCCTCTTTTGTGTGCAGATTCCAGTATGTCCACCAGATCACCCACTCGAAGTATAACTCTGTAGCAACACATATACTCGCGAGTAAAGGGCTCACACCAACAGGTTGTAAAACAAGTGCCGATGAGCTAAGGGCTAGGTGAACTCTGGGTATCCCATCTATACCTGCAAGCTCGTTGAGAAACTTCAGATCATTATCAAGCCTATAACGTTTATGTGCAACTTTCACAGCATACGTTTTGGAATCATCTCCAGAAACCAGGTGGACAGTGCTTGTCTGACCATGGCCCAAATGGTGCAGCAGCTTCCAACTAGCTGGTAACAAGGATTCCCAATTTAGAGTTGTTGTCACGTCTAAAGAGGTGGGGTGAGCTTGTAAATATGCAGAAAGGACTTCCGTGATGTTTGAGGTGGGTTCATCCCTCCAAACATTGAAACAGTTCAAATAACTGAGAAACAACGAATCTTCTTCAGCACGCTTAACTCAGAAGAATCTGATAATCTTAAAATCACCGACACCTACCACTATAGATTTTCTTTCAGGCCCAGCCTTTGATAGAAATAACTGAGCCATGCTGATAATCTTCCCGACATTTGCATCACTATCATAGCAACCTGTACTGGCACTTTGTAAATTAATCAGGGCACCAATTGCCTTCCATGAATGCAAAGAATGACCCTTAAGTATTAGCAGCACATCTGGCTTGAGGTTGTCAACAGTTTGTATTGTCCCTGCCACTTTGAGTTAAAAAAAACATCCTCTCAAATCAGCAGCATCCACCAGGGCTTGCATTGTACTTTCATGAGATGTTCCCATCGATAAAATTTTAACCCAGTCTGCCTGTTTCCAAGGAAGAGTTGTATGTATCGGGTTCCTTGGTAAAGTTGGATCAATATGACTCTTTTTTGCCACTACTCCCTTATGTTATATTGTAATAATGCATTGTCATTACAAGAAATGCTCCACAAACATGCAGTTTAAACTTACAAAATTAAGTAGTATCATCGGCATCTGTGCACACGAAGAGTTGAAAACTTACATACTGAATGAAAGACAAACAGAGCGAAGTAAGATGCAGTTGATTACCTGGCTTTGACAAAAAGCATGCTGCAATTGCAGTGGCATCAACTTTTGTAATACCTGGCACTAGATTTTCAATAGTTCCCACAAGACAAGCTGGTTGCTTTAGTGCCCGTTCCTTTAAATGCAGACAAGACCTGGCGAGTTGCACTGCCTGTTTGTGGACTCTTGAGCCCGGCTCGTCGTATAGCGATGCATTTTCTGTCACCTCCTGAACAACTTGAGTGCGATTATCCAGACTAGAACTGTTGTTCGAGGCTCCTACCCCACTCGAACCCCTCCTTCTGCTGATCGGGCTGTGTATCTGTGCACCTTCATCCCCGCTTACTCTTTGTAACCGATTGGTTTCTGCATTCTTCTGCCAAACCTTTGATGAATTCATCAAGACAAAATTAAGCAAGATTAAATAATCCAATAAAATTTTCACTGCTGAAGCACTTCCTGCATCCAACCCATGAAAGAACAAACTCTGCACACACACACACACACATAGAGAGAGAGAGAGAGAGAGAGAGAGAGAGAGAGAGAGAGAGAGAGAGAGAGAGAGAGGTCCTGTTGAAAAGAAGTTGACTTGTTTTTAGAATCAAAGGGAGAGTAGGAGAGGGGTACCGCGTTGTCAGACTCAGAGCAAGTCTGCGTAGGGCTAGCTCGGCAAGATCCCGCAAATGGTGTTTGAAAAAATCATTTTCCCAGAAGCATTTAATCAGTTTGCAAATATATTTCCAAAGAGATTTTTTACAGAAATGAGTGCAACACGCGTCCTACGGACGGAAGAAGACATCTTTACCTTGATTATCTAATACCAATTTCTGGAACAGAGCAAGAGGAGGCATGCCACTTGGCAGCCATTGATTTGAGGAAGTTAATTTTGGTGCACAAATTGAGTTAAAGCTATACTTAGCCGAGAGAGAGAGAGAGAGTGCTACTTGGCCAAGAAGCGTTGTGCTATTTTCAGCAAATGCGAAGCGAAGCCTCTCCCTAGACACAATCACCTACGTTCGCATCTTGCAGGCATGTACCTACGTGTGCATCTTGCAGGCATGTGCCTCTATGCAAGATGCTGATATTGGGCACAAAAATTCAGAGGCTGTTGAAAAGAGATGCCATACTTAGCACTGCTTCGCCAATATGTATAGTAGAGAATTGCCAATAGAGCAACTTATATGACAACAACTAATGTGGCCAAGGCAATCAAGATCGTTATCTTCAACCCTAGATGAGCTTTTCCATGGGGGGGAGTCCAAAGCTTATGTATAGTTGAACCAAAATTTTCATGAAGCCAGCATGCATCAAGGTGCTCAAAAACACCAGAGACGGGAATGGGACCCTCGAAATCTTTGAACGAAACATTGAGAAATTGAAGGTGTTGTAAAGTTGATGGCAACAAACCTGTGAGCTCATTGCTAGAAAGATCCAATGATATTAGTTTTGGTATGTTGCTAAGATGTAGCGGAATCTCTCCAGTTAGGTAGTTACCAGAGATTGAGATATTTAAGGCTCACAGAGTCACAAAGATTCTCTGGTATGGTACCCACGAACCTGTTGTGGGACAAATCAATCTCCTCCACCATCATTAGTTGTCCAAACCAAGGCGGAAAATTTCCAGAAAGTAGGTTGTGAGAAACCTTCAGAGACACTACATTTCCGAACACATTGGCAAGGTTCTTTGGTAGGGTGCCATTGAGATGATTAAAGGATAAATCCATTGTCTGCAAGTTGCTTAAACCCAATACCAAATCAAGAATTGGGCCTTGTAGCAAATTGTATTCCATATGTAAATGTTGTAAGTATAGAAGCCTTCCCAATTTGCTAGAAAGACGCCCAACAAGCTGATTGTATGACATATCAAGCTTACATAAAAGACTACAATTGAAGAGGGTGTCCCAAGGAATATTACCTGACAGCTGATTGTAGGCGAGTTCGAGTATGACAAGCTCTTTGCAACTGCCAAGGGATTCTGGGATGATTCCATTGAGATTGTTCTTCCAAAGTCTCAAACGTTGAAGTTGAGCCAGCTCGCCAAGCTCTGTAGGGATGGAACCTAAGAGCTCATTCAAGCCAAGTTCGATAATTATAAGGCTTGTACAATTGCTCAAGTTGCGAGGGATGGCACCCATGAAGTTGTTGTGATGCAGATACAGACTTGTAAGACTAGTTAAAGCTCCCAGCTCTTCAAGAATGCCACCTTTAAGCTGGTTCATATGCAAGTAGGAGTAAGAGATTCTTGCACATGCCCAAGCTAGATGGGATAGCTCCTACCAGCTTGTTTTGTCTAAGCAATAGCCTTTGTAGCTTTCCCTAAAGCCCGATCTCATCGGGAATGCGGCCTGAGAGCTAGTTTGAGTAAAGATGCAGATCAACAAGGCTCATGCAATTGCACAAGCTTGCTGGGATGGGACCTTTGAGGCTGTTATTGTGGAGATACAGAAGCTGCAGCATGGAGCAGCGAGAGAGCTCTATGGGAATGCCTCCCATGAGAAGGTTCGAGGAGAGATCGAGGGTGGACAAGAACGTGAGGTTTCCAAGATGTGGTGGTAGAGAGCCTGCCAACTCGGAGCTGGTCAGATTGATGTCGGTGATGTGGCATTGCCCAGAGACATAACTGCAGGTCACTCCTCTCCATGATGAGACGTTATTGCAAATGCTCTGCAAACTACTCTCATTCCAAGCTCGAAGATCAAGCACCTATCATGCATCAGAATTTGCGAGGCGAGCCTTCAACTCCAGAAGAGCATACAATTCAGGAGAGGGAATGACAGCTACAGCGGATGTATTCCATGTACTATTGCTATTGGCAAAGATTAAAATCTGCAAAGATTAAGGGACACAATTAGCTCAAGAGAAATGATTAATCACAGTAAAAATGTAATAGCTAATTGGAATGGATCCTTATCTTACACAATTGATGATTTCATAGATCATAATTATACCTGACTCAAGAGCAGTAAGCAGTTAATGAGTAGAAGGAAGCCTTTAGCTGATGGTGGTGTCTTCATAGTTACTCCTGTGATTGAAATAATCTGTGCAAAAATCTTAGTCTCTTTAATCTGTTTACCTCGATTATCTAATACCAATTTCTGGAACAGAGCAAGAGGAGGCATGCCAATTGGCATCCGTTGATTTGAGGAAGTTAATTTTGGTTCGCAAAGTGAGTCAAAGCTATACTTAGCCGGGAGAGCGGGAGAGAGAGAGAGAGAGAGAGAGAGAGAGAGAGAGAGAGAGAGAGAGAGAGAGAGAGAGAGTGCTACTTGTCCAGGAAGCGTTGCGCTGTTTTCAGCAAATGCGAAGCGAGAGCGCACACACCATCACCTACGCTCGCATCTTGCAGGCATGTACCTACGCGTGCATCTTGCAGGCATGTGCCTCTACGTAAGATGCTGATATTGGGCACAAAAATTCAGAGGCTGTTGAAAAGAGATGCCGTACTTAGCACTGCCTTTGTTGACATGTATGCCAAATGTGGTGTACTACATAAAGCACAACAAGTGCTTGAGGGGCTTCTTGTCATCTCTTCGAATTCCTTGATCGTGGCCAGGAAGCTCTGCATTGTTTTAAGCAAATGAGAAGCAATTACCTATGCGTGCATCTTGAAGGCATGTAGCTCTACACAAGATGTTGATGTGAGCTTGAAAATTCACTCTGATATTGTTAGTTAGGGGTTGTTGCAAAAGAATGTCGTGCTTGGGAATGTTGTGGTTGATATGTACGCCAAATGTGGTGCACTTCAAAAAGCACAAAACATGCTTCAGGAGCTTCTTGTCCAGAATGTCATCTCTTGGAGCGCATTGATTAGGGGATACGCACAGGGCTAGAAAGCTGTAGGCTGATTTCAGCGGATGCAAAGCAAGGACCTCTTTCCATATGCAATCACATATGTGTGCATCTTGAAGGCATGTGGCTCTGCGCAAGATGCTAATATGGATGGGTATAAAAATTCACGCATGTGGCTCTACGCAAGATGCTATTATGGGCTTAAAAATTCACTCTAATATTGTTAGTTAGGGGCTGTTGCAAAAAAATGTTGTGCTTGGCAATGCCTTGGTTGATATGTATGCCAAATGTGGTGCACTTCAAAAAGCACAAAACGTGCTTGAGGAGCTTCGTGTCTAGATTGTTGTCTCTTGGAGTGCATTGATTTCGAGATTCGTGCAAGAGGAGCAGGACTAAAAGCTCTAGGCTGTTTTCAACAGATGCAGAGTGACGACCTCTCTCCAGATGCGATCACATACACGTGCATCTTGAAGGCATGTGGCTCTACACAAGTTGCTGATATGGGCATAAAAATTCACACTAATATTGTTAGTCAGGGGCTGTTGAAAAAGATGTCGTGCTTGGCAATGCCTTGGTTGACATGTTTGCTAAATGTGGTGCACTTCAGAGAGCACAAAAAGTGCTTGAGGAGCTTCATGTCTAGAGTGTGGACTCTTGGAGAGCACTACTTGCAAGATTTTCCCCACAGGGACAGGGCCAGAAAGCTCTAGTCTGTTTTCAACAGATCTAAAGCGAGGACCTCTCTCCATATGCAATCACCTATGCATGCATCTTGAAGGTATATGAATCTATGCAAGGTGCTGATATGGGCACAAAAATTCACAATTATATTGTTAGTCAGAAGCTCTTGAAAAAGATGTCGTGCTTGGCACTGCCTTGGTCGATTTGTATGCCAAATGTGGTGGGCTTCAGAAAGCACAAAAAGTGCTTGAGAAGCTTCTTGTTTGGAATATCGTCTATTGGAATGGAGACGACCTGCAGTAGAAATTTGCAGCAATCAGGCAAGTGCATTTTGAGAGAGAGCGTATGTATTGTTTGAGTCATGGTGTATTTGGTGGCAGTAATCTTGCCTAGGAAACTCACTTGGTCTGCTGGTTGCAGGTTTGGCCATGGATGCCATAGATATCAAAGAAACGATGACGCAAAATCATACTACTGGCAAGGTGGTGCAACAGCGTAAGGAAGGTTTAGGAGCCGATCCATCCAAGATTGTGCTTTGATGCAAATGACCAATACCAAAGGTACATTTATATTCCGTATTTCGATTTCGTTTAAGTTATCTCAAAAGCATCATGTGCACATTAAAGCAATGAATTTATATCAGTTTTATTGAAAACACTGTAGATGAAGGTGAAGAACTTATGCGATGTCTAACAAAGAGACACATGGGGATTACACCACGACATGGCAACCTAGGATGATACATGTTATCGGTAATGAGTTCTTCTTGGTGTAAATGCAGTATTTTTACCATAAGAGAGTCCCTCAAACACTCGAGGAGAAGCATAAGTCCCCCTTCAACACTAGAGGGGATAAAAGTGGCGGGGGAAGGACACATTCCCTACGGTATTATTATAAATGTGGAGAACGGTGCCAACTCCACACCATACGTATGCATGGTTTTCTTTTTTTTATGGCACAAGCATCCCAATGCACGAAATGCATTTTCTTTCATCTCTAAAATTTACTATTTGCAAATTTTCTCCTCCACACATCCGTTAATGCCAAATTTCGTTTGTCTTGCGAGGTCGTGGAGCTTTTGGTAAAAGCTTCGAGGAGATGCTACGAAACCTCCAAAATAAGAGACGATATACGGTGAAAGGTACAACAGTGCTCGTTTTCTTTAATCCACACCATTTCCACAGTGCATCAATAAAGACAAACTAGTTTTGACAACACATGAACTCTCTCTCTCTCTCTCTCTCTCTCTCTCTCTCTCTCTCTCTGGTTGCGCGCACTGTGTGTAGTGAGGCTCTAGAAGTGACAAGCTCCTGCCATGTGTCAAACATATAAAGCTCCCTACTTTTAGGGTGTTCAACATCCTTTAGTATATAGTAAGAAATCCTATGGAGTGGAACAATTTTGTGTGTGTGTGTGTGTGTGTGTGTGTGTAGCAAAAGAGAAAGACATTCGGGGTCGACCAAACTGCCTCCTCCGTTGAAGTAGAGACCTTCTTGGTCACCATGCGCAGGAGGCAAACGCCATTGAATGGACTGCAAAAACAAGAACAAGACATTGGTTTGGCAAAGTGAGGATGAACACAAACAAGAACTTCAGGGGCTATAAAATGCAGTTGTTTGCCATGGCTTCCTACTTCTCTAGAGAAATTAGATTACGTCCTCAAGCAAGATAGGAGAGGAACCCACGCAGAAGATGAGGTATCTGCAAAAAGAGGCTTCATGATAGGCGAGACCCCATATTGTTCCCTCATTGGTGATGACAGAGCCGGTTGAAACTAGATGCCATACTTTTTCATTCTTTTGCTTCTCCTTGGTCTCCCTTAAGATGGCAATCATTGAGGTGATTGCTTATTTTTTGAAGTTCTAAGAGGCTAGTTTTTGCATCCTTAGGTTTCGAGTAGCTTGACTTCAGATTTGAGAAAATATGATGGGCCTCATTTTCTAGAATCATCTAGAACATCTAAGTCTAGAATATATAAGTCATCTTCTATGTTGGGTCAAATAGTTGACATGGTCAAGAACTTATTTGACACCTATTGTTATATGCTCAGTGAAGGTTTGCTTGCACAACCAACAAATAGTCTTTATGCCTCAAAGGATAGCCAAACAAGCATAGCTAACCTGTTTTGGTTTTAATGTAGTTCCCATAGACCAATGCTTTCTAATCCCAGGTCATGAGCAGTCATGAACCAATAGTCTTTATAGCTCAAAGGATAGCCAAACAAGCATAGCTAACCTGTTTTGGTTTTAATGTAGTTCCCATAGACCAATGCTTTGTAATCCCAGGTCATGAGAAATACATAAAAAATGGTCCACTTCTTTTTCAAAATTATTTAAAAGATATGGAGAGAGCATTGAATGATACAACTGACTACTCGAGGAGTCAATTATGTGATGAGATATTGTTGGACTTTATGTTTCCATGTACAATATGTGGATTACACGGGGATTACACACTTCGTGTAGATAAGCCAAGCATCGGTAGCTCCTTGTGCTATTCTTAGTTGAGTAGGTCGGTCCAATCTAGAAGCACCATCATAGTTTGAGTGAAGCCAATCATATAGGCTTCCATTCTCTATGTAAGAATAGATGAAAAGTAGCTTCTTTCCTAACTCTCTATCCATGTGTCCACAATGTCTAGTCAGCTTCTTTATTGCAAACCAGAATCCATCTCCCAACTCAGTTTTGTAAACAATACCAGACCCACCCCAACCTACAACGCTTGCTAAATTAAAAATTTTTGTTGCTTTCGAGAGGTCTCCTACAAACAAGGTTTTGATTATTCCAAAACACTATGTCTTAACTATTGGAAAAATTGAAATCTCTTGAGCTTGCAAGGGCATGATGTACTGCTTTTAAAAGCACCCAGAACAATGCACCAACCAAAAAAAGTACCACCCCAACACCGAGAGAAACCAGTAAAAAAACTTTTGTCATTGCTCTTCTATTGTGGCAGGCCTGATAAATTGATAAGCGGTGACTTTAGTAACGCATAGCCTATTGCCATAGAGAAGATAGACATCTTGTAGGATAAATGACTCCTCTTTCTTCCCTAGTGCAAGTGTTGAAATCACATCCTTGAAATCGGGATCATTAGCGTACTCATCTATCATAATAGATAGATCATTGTTGTGAGTAGTTATTGATACCCCATTCACTCTTGGTCGTCTTTCAGAGTGCATCGGCTACAAGATTATGCTTGCCAGCAATGTGAGCAATATGAAAGTGAAATTGTGAGAGAAAATTTTCCCACCTCATTTGTTTATCGGAGAGCTTAGTCTGTGTCATGAAGTACTTAAGGCTTTGGTGATCCGTTCGTAGAATGAAAGGAGTCCCCAATAAATAGTGCTTCCACGAGTCTAAGGCATGTAGAACTGCGAGGAGTTCCTTTTCATATATGCCTAGATCTTGCTCAACAAGATCGAGCCTTTGACTCTCATAGGCTATGGCGTGCTCTTCTTGGAGCAAAACAGCCCCAAGGCAATCACCACAAGCGTCACATTGGACCTCAAATGGCTTTGAGAGGTCCGGTAGTGTAAGGGCTTGAAGAAGTGGTTAATTATAGAGAGTAGTCGAGTAGGTCTAACATAACAAAGTTGCCAAGGGCTAGCTCCTTTCATACCCTAAAACCATAAATCCTAAACACTAAAACCCTAAACCCTAAGCCATAAACCTTAAACCCTAAACCCTAAAATCTTGAGCTATGAACTAAGGGTGTGTAGAAGGGATGTGTGGAACTATATCCTCAAGTTGATTCCAAAATGCGGCTCTCGCACTAGCAGGTCCTAGTTCATTGTTTGTATTGTATAGTTCGTAAGGCATAATCCATAGTTCATAGTGTATAGTTTATAGTTCATAGGTCATATTTCACGATTTATAATTTCTAATTGATAATTTTCTGTACTATGCACTATTAGCAATGAGTGCATCGTGTATATTGCAGACTTCATAAATCATAGTGTATATTTTATAGGTTATTCCTGACAGTGTATAATTTAGAAATCAAAGTTCATTGTTTCTATTGTATAATTCATAGCTCATTCAGGACAATGCATAGTGCATAGTTTGTGAATCATAGTCTATAGTGCATAGTGCATCATCCTCCTCTTTCAGGCTAAATCGATAAGGTTTCCAAGAGAAGGGATGGCTCCTCAGCAAAAGCTCTATCTTGTGATCGAGATCGGATCCACAAGACGGTGGAAGCCCATCTGGTAAATACGGTGGAAAGACGTCCACAAATTCAGCAAGTAGAGAATCCAAATAATGCTTAACCGTTACATCATGATCAGACACAGACTCAAAAAATTTCGATGCAGAAACATCACTTTCTTAAAAAAGAGAATGAAATGAGACTGAGAATTAACAAAATTATTTTTCACCCAACGAAGTTCCACATCAAGTTCATGAGACAACATATTGAATTCTTTTGCTCAAAGCAGATTTACATCATAATCAGCGGTCAATGAAGAAAGAGATCCCTTGACCACATGGTATACACCATCAAGTTCAAAAAACACTATATGTGAAGCACAATTGATAGACATAGAATTTCTCTTATCGTAAAACCATGGCATAGACCTTTGTGATATACGCAGACCCTCAGTCGTAATTTTTAGCGAGAAGAACTAGAGCACCCGACAGAGACTTACTAGGTTCAATGAAAGGCTTGAAGCTGTCTTTCATCCTCCTCTTTCAGGCTAAATCGATAAGGTTGCCAAGAGAAGGGATGGCTCCCCGGCAAAAGCTCTATCTTGTGATCGAGATCGGGTCCACGAGATGGTGGAAGCCCATCTGGTAAATACGATGGAAAGACATCCAGCAAATAGAGAATCCAAATAACGCTTAACCGTTACATCATGATCAGATATAGACTCAGAATTTTCCGATGCAGAAACATCACTTTCTTAAAAAAGAGAATGACAATGAGACTAAAAATTAACAACATAGTTTTTACCCAACAAAGTTCCACCTTATAAAGGGGGGACTAGTGGGGGGAGAATACACGAGAGAGAGAGTTTGTTCGAACCAACCTCTTCTAACCAACCAACCTTGGCAATGAATTAGTGATTTACAATGGGGACATAGATTGCTTATATAGAAAAGTTAGTAAATTGCCCTACCCCCACAATTTGACAAATAAGTAAAATAAAGTACCTAATGCCAAAATAAGCATGGGTTCACATTGGACAGTTCACTTGAGATGCCTAAACTTTAACACTCTCTCTGTAGCTCATAGTGGACATCAATAGTGAGACCAAGTCAATGATGAAGAAGCTACCATGGACACTCCAACAACAGCTCCTTGTTGTTTTGCTGGATACACCTCGGATCTACTACCCTCAACTTTTTACCTTATAAGAATGTCATATTGAGCATCAGTTGACTTTTAGAAAATTGAACTGTAAAACACAATACGTCCAAGAATCCCCATTCGTGGACCGTAACCACATCACGTCCAAACATTCCTAAATTATGAATTGCTGGAACACATACCGTCCATGATGGGACCAACAACAATAAATTGATGCATACATCCATAGTGTTTTAGATACGTCTGATTGGCTCCTTGCCAGATGCGGCGCCTTGAACTTCGACCCACGGGTCCAAACACCGAGAACTTGAACTCCAACACATGGGTTTAAATCAATTATATGGGAGCATGGTCCGTCCCTCTCTGCCACTCACAAGCCTCTCTGTGGTGGCTGAAGTTAGTGGCAACAACTGCCATTTGACTAGAAATTTGGTGTAGTGGCCATTGTGGTTGTCCCCACGTGTGGCATGTCGATCTGCTCTATTAATATTTTACCATCCTGATCTTTGTTTAGCTTGCCTTTCCCTTTTGTCTTCATATGACTCCCTGATTTTGCCTTTGACTTCAAACTCCTGAGTCAAACAAAGCGTCCTCTCGCATTGATAACAACGGATCTCGGACCTCACAGCAGCAGGTACTGACGACGGAGGAGGCAGCTAATTGAGCACTGGTTGCGTTGCATTTATTTGACTGAATAATGCAATTTATATCGAATAATTCATCATCATTATTCGTGCATTATCGTAAAATATGTGGTATTTTTGATTGGTACAATATCAATCGATACGCTAGATTTATATTAAAATAACGCGCGTCGTTGTTCAATATGTTTTCGATCGATTACGATTTTGGAGCTTTTTAGTTGTCACACAGCTCACTCTCTACCTCATACTCTCGAGACGCATTGTATTCTCTCTATGTTTATAGCAATGAATTTGTTCTGGACTTGCTAATGGATGACTTTGTTTGAGAGTCAAGCAATGTCTTTTTATTTGATTGCCAAGCAATGTCCTCAATACTTATGTCTATGCAAATTCTCTTCAATACTTTACTTTGTTGCTACTAAATAAAAAAAGTGAGATATATAGCTCAATAGGGAGCTACAATGAGAAAAGTTGAGATACATTTATGAAAAGATGTTTACATTTCGCCATCTATCACAGGCACCAAGTCATCAACCTCTTCATTGTCTGAACATTCTGTGGCCACTCCATCTCATCGTCGCTACATCTCTGTTCCACCATAGTTTCATGAGTTTGAAGCACTCCAAAGAGTACTTTGATCGCACGTGTGGCTATCTTTGTGGGTGCATGAAGGAGATGCATGTTATAAAAGACGTACACAAGGTCTGCGGCACGAGCAGGACTTAAGCAATTTTTGCATTTTGAGTGCACAAAGTCATAAAAAGACAAATTGCGCTCACAACTACCATTGGATGCCGCGATCGAAAGCACCTTGGTCGCCACGTGTTGTAACTCAACTACGTCTCCTCCATATTCTTTCCACCATACTGTGCTTGAAATATTTTTGACGCTATTAAGAACCTAAGGATCTCCGAAAGTTCCTTCCCTATTGGCATAATCCACCCTCTTCTGGAATGCATCCATGCCATTGTCGCCTGACAATAACTGCGAGCAGACATTTCTAAAGTTTCTCATCACCTTTTTGTTGGAGGCTTGTCCGTTCATCTGGAACTTTGGATCCAAGACAAATGCAGCACCATGCAATGGTGTGTGCATTTGAGCCCATCGTTTTTTCACAAGATGCACGATTTGTGATCTCTCTCTTGCACTGTAGTGGTTGTATTCTTTGGTTTGACGTAACGCCTCAAACATGATCCAATAAACCTTACCAATGACAAACTTATCTGTGTCGACAACCCTTAGTAGTTCCACATAGGGCTTACTAACCCCAACAAGTTTGTCAATGTTCCGCCAAAAGAGAGAAGATTGCACCAAGGATACACATTTTTGAGTTGCTTCGCGATGGCTTGGATACTTGCTGAGCCAAGCCTCCCAATGAAAATCTGCAAAACAGTTTTTGTAAGAGCTGCTGCCACTTCAATGACATTATTCAAAACATAGTATGATGTAGCGAACCGTGTGGCCCAGAAGATTTGAAGTGCTTTTTTTGGAGACTTGGAGCGAAATAAAGCATATGTAAACTGATGTTCCAGTATAAACTTGAATATGTGATTGGTGTCAATAAGAACCTGTTTTATGAATGATAATTTGCCCATATCCTTTTCAAGGTGTGAGCTGTACATCCAATCCATGTAATTTTTGATTACTTTTTCATAATGGCTAAACACCTCCTTTGTAGTTTGAAGCATTATCCGTAACAATAGCTGTCACATTCTTCGGTCCACCCAGTCGAGCAATAGCTCGCTCATATACCTTTGTCAAGTAGAGAGATGAATTCTCTTTCAATGAGGTATCAATGGCCTCCAAAAACATTGCACCTTTGGGACAAATTACCAGGACGTTCATCAATGGTTTTTTTTGCCAGCCGGTCCATCCGTCGAGGGCTATGGTACAACCAAACGATGGAACAAAGTCAAGCACTTTTCGCCTGAGAATCACTTCTGTACTGCTCTTGACTTTGTCAACATACTCTGTTCACATTTTATTATAATCATGATAAATGAATCCTTCTTTTGCAGTTGACATTAGGACGTCTTTGAAAATAGGATTTCTTATGACATTAAATGGGATTCCATAAGCCATGAAGGCTTGTGTCCACTTTAGATGCAATTCGAGCATGTCCTGTTGAGTGAATGCTACCTGTAGATTCCCAGGCGTACCGGCTCTGATGGATGTCCCGGGACTAGCATCTATCCCTCCCATGGCACCATTTGGAAAAGTGTAAGGACTTTGAGGTGTTCCGGTTGTTCCCATTGAAGATCCTTGGTTAGCTCGCATGTCTTCTTCATCCACACTCACTTCTTCTATGTTGATAGATGACGCACCTACCATGTCCTTCTGTCTCTTAGGAAGAAGTCTTGCATGTTTACATTTCATTACATACCCTGCAAAATGGACCCATATGTCGTTAGGTGGTGCTCCACATTCTTTCACATTGGAACTAGTGGCGAATAAATGTTCTTTGATGCGAGTTGCATTGCCGTGCCACTTATGCCCACAATGTTTGCATTCCAAAATTGAAACTGTTTTGCCTCTCTCTTTTTCCTCCACATACGACCACTCTTTTCCTCGCACAATGCTTTCTAACTTCAACAAAATATATCCTACAATCAATAGATACATTATGATTATAATTTTTCACCATAATAGCGCAATGAGAAAGATAAAAGGTTATAGATATGATTTGCTAAATTAAAATGATGAATGAATAATGCTAAGATAATATTGTAGGGAAGATCACCAATGGTTATATCATTCTTTGCTACTAGGTGGTAAAGAGCGTTTTCTCAAGACAACCTAAATGAGCGATTGAGGTATCTCACATTCCACTATGTATGTCTCTTGGAGGTAGGAACTACTGCTCAAACACAACCAATCGACCCTAAAATAATTGAGTTCTCTAATTTCTATATCAACATAGAGGTAAGAACATGAGCTCAATAACATCCATGTGACTCCCAAGTCCTATGCATAACTAATATTCACTAGGAGGTAAGAGCTTTCGCTCGATCACAACCTAGTGAATTCTATAGGTAATCCACCATATTCACTTAGAGGTAAGAGCATAAGCTCGATAACCACCAAGTGAATCCTACTTCATATCTTAAACCTCACTTGAAAGTAAGAGAATCATCTCATAACAACTAAGAGGCACTAAGTGGACCTATTTTATACAACCAAGTGAATCCTACTTCATACCTTAAACCTCACTTGGAAGTAAGAGAATCATCTCATAACAACCAAGAGGCACTAAGTGGACATATTCTATGTCTATATGGAGGTAATAACATTTGTTCATGACAACCAAAAGACCCTACATGTATGTTGTATATGTTCCAAAATGTATGAACTAACACTATTATCTGTGCACATATTATAGCTATGATAGATTTTAACCATCAAATATCAGTTTTAGTATCTATTCTAAAACAAATAGAGCTGAGAATATAGCTTCTAATGTTTAGGATTATACATTCGCACTATAGCTAGAAAAGTAGCCTCTAATGCATACAATTATTTATTTATCTATTCTTAAACAAGTAGAGATAATGTATAGTCTCTATTGCTTAGAGTAATTTATTTAATCTTATCAATAGAGATAAAGAATAACTTCTAAGAATTATAAGTGATTCAAATCTATATCATTATTTTGTTTTTAATGTATAAACATTAAAAATAATATTTTCTTAAAAAATCAAAGATTTTCTAAGTTAACAACTCAACCTTTCTATGCCGGAGGTAACCTGACACTTTGGTGAAGGGAATTGTAGATAAAACACGCAAATTTGAGCTTTATATACTACTACTATATCGATTGAAAACATATAGATCGATTTATACTATCAATCGAAAGCCTATCTGACGTTTTTTTGAAAAAAGTTGACGTAGCAGCGAATAATACATACGAATAAATATTTAGAACGTATTAACCGACCATTATTCACAAATAAAATGAATGTCAAATAAGGAATCATGCAACCCAGAGCACTGGTACATCCATCCCTATGAAGCTTGCCTTTGCCTTTGTCCTCTAGTGAATTCATGCATTTGCATTTGGCTTCATAATCCCGAGCCAAGCAACTTGCGGTTTCCTTGAGAACTTCGAGTAAGCATAGGTTGTTAACTGGTTGGTCGATCGATTATCCATAACCGATGGTTGGTGTTGGTTGTTTTCACTCTTGCTAGCGATCGAGCAAGGGGGGGAGGAAGGGGGGCAAATTGAAGTTACAAGATCTGAATTGATGCTTTCCTTCTCGCACTCCAAGAAGTAGCCTCCGTAAATCCCAAGCCGTTCACCAATAACAAGATCTCCTCCGTGAACTAGGCCTCCAAAGGCTACTTCTATGTCTCTCTTTCCAAGCCCATTTTCTTCGTAAGAGGTTGTTAAGGAGGTTCTACCAAGCTCACACTCCATGATGCCAAGATAGTCGACTTTGCTCAAAGGAGGACAAGAGACCATCCTTGTCGGCAGTGTTTTAAAATGATATGGCAGGGGGTGTCGCTGCTACGAGCATGAGGCTCACCGTCTCAAGGAGATCACTAGACAATGTTTTAAAATGTAGCAGGTAGGAGGAGGTGGAAGGGGTAGCCGTCATCGCTCCGGTGTAGCCATCGGTGGCGTTTCAAAACGTCATCGTCTCGCCAAGGGCAGCCCCACCGCTAGTTGCATTTTGCATAAACTACAAACTATGGAATGTAAACTCTATGAGTTATAAACTATGCAAAATGCATGATGACCTATAAACTATAAACTATAAACTATCATCAAATGACCTATGGACTATACAATATGAACAATGAACTTAGATTTTTGAACTATACACTATCAATGCTAAACTATGAGCTATCCATATAATTTTGAAGTATGAACTGTCATCAAATGAGCTATGGACTGTCATTGATACATGCCTGTTTCACATGTATATGATAAACTATACAATATCAATAATAAATAGTGCACATGCACTATGAATAATGAATTATAAACTATACACTACACATTGATAATAATTTATGAATCATGCACTGTACATTAATAATTGTGTATAATACAAGTACATAGGCATGCAACCTTAGTTGCAATAGGCACATAATCTTGCATAGCAACAAAAAGAAACAAAGTTGAGGTGCATAGCACAAGGAAGAACCAAGAGGTCCATGTTTATCCTTGTAGAGGTATATACATCTAAGTGTTATGATTTTCAAAACTGATGCATGCTTTTAAAAATCACCATGTTGACTATGAAACTATGTGTATCTAGCTAATAGATAGATATATAGATAGGTAAATACATAGATAGATGTATATCTAGATAGTTTTAGTATAACATCTTTGTGGATTGGAGATGGTGGGGTTGTGTTGCTTCAAGTTACAAGTTACTATATGATTTATGAATTATGCACTATGCATTATAGACTATGATTTATAAACTATGCACTATGCACTGTCCTGAATGAGCTATGAACTATACAATATAAACAACGAGCTTTGATTTTTGAACTATACACTATTAGGAATAACCTATAAAATATACACTATGATTTATGAAGTCAGCAATATACACTATGTGCTCATTGCTAATAGTGCATAGTACAAAAAATTATGAATTAGAAATTATAAATCATGAAATATGAACCATGAACTATAAACTATACACTACGAACTATCGATTATGCCTTATGAACTATATAATATAAACAATGAACTAGGAGTTGCTAGTGCGAGAGCCGCATTTTGGAATCAGCTTGTGAATATATTTCCACACATATGTTCTGCTTGCACACCCTTAGTTCATAGTTCAAGATTTTAGGGTTTAGGGTTTAAGGTTTATGGCTTAGGATTTAGGGTCTAGCGTTTTAGTGTTTAGGGTTTATGGCTTAGGGTTTACAGTTTTAGGGTTTAGGGTTTACGGCTTAGCTTTTAGGATTTAGGGTTTAGGGTTTATGGCTTAGGGTCCACTTGATTTCATAGTATGTGCTAACCTCTTTGCTAGTACATAGTTCATAGTTGAGTTTATAGTAGGTTTCTATCCCTCTTAAGGTAGCTTGAATCCCTCTATGCCCTGCATAAGGAGGAGCATGGGATTCGTACATCACTTTCTCACATAGTGAGCTAGTAACACATAGCCTATTGCCATAGAGAAAATAGCCATCTCGTAGGGTAAATGGCTCCTCTTTCTTCCCTAGTGCAAGGGTCGAAATCACATCCTTGAAATCGGGATCATTAGCGTCCTCATCTATCATAATAGATAGATCATTGAGTAGCTATTGATACAGCATTCACTCTCGCTTGTCTTTGACAGTGCATGGCTACAAGATTATGTTTGCCCAACAATGTGAGCAATATGAAAGTGAAACTGTGAGAGAAAATTTTTCCATCTCATTTGTTTGTGGGAAGCTTAGTCTGTGTCATGAAGTACTTCAGGCTTTGGTGATCTGTTCGTAGAATGAAAGGAGTCCCCAATAAATAGTGCTTCCATGAGTCTAAGGCATGTAGAACTGCTAGGAGTTCCTTTTCATATATGCCTAGAGCTTGCTCAACAGGGTCAAGCCTTCGACTCTCGTAGGCTATAGCGTGCCCTTCTTGGAGCTAAACAACCCCAAGGCAATCACCACAAGCGTCGCATTGGACCTCAAATGGCTTTCAGAGGTCCAACAATGTAAGCACAGGCTGAGAGATAAGCTTTTCCTTGAGCTTTTTGAAAGCATTGTTTTCTTCAGGAGACCATGTAAAGTTAATGTTCTTTTTAGTTAGGTCATGCAATGGTCCTGCTACCATTAGTGATATTTTTTCTAGAAACGTCTATAGTATGCACACATATCTATAAAGCTTCTTAGTTCATGAAAATTCCTTGGGATAAGCCATCCTTTTATTACCTGTAACTTTGATGGATCCATTTGGATGCCATATTGAGAGATAATGCGACCTTGATACTGAATTTCTTGCAAGAAAAATTCACTTTTCTTTTGATAAATGCCTATTCTCTCTCAGAACTTGAAATATTACCTGAAGATGTCGCTTGTGTCCATCCAAAGAGTTGGAGTACATGATAATATCGCTTGTGTCCATCCAAAGAGTTGAAGATGTCGCTTGTGTCCATCCAAAGAGTTGGAGTACATGATAATATCATTGAGAAAACTCAAGTGTAGAATATTTAGAATAAAACTATACCATGCATATTCATGTGTCTTGTTTCTTTTGTAATTAAATGTGAATTTTTACATCCTCAGGTTCTATGATTTAAAAAAATATGCAAGACCTCATTTTATGGAGCCATCTGCAACATTCTTTAAAAAATATACAGGTCATGGTTTATGTTGGTTTGAGTATATGACACGGTCAAGTAATCATCTCATAATTGTGGCGATATGACCCTCAAAGGGTTGTTTGCACTAATCAAATAGTTCAAATGCTTGAAAGCACAAAACCAAAAGAGCAGAATAAACATGTCCTATTTGAATGTAGTTCCCATTGAGGACCAATTCTGTTTGATCCTCCCCGGTCATGAGAAGTACATCAAGAAATGGTCTAATCTTTTCCCAAAGTTATACAAAAGATATGGTGACAACATTGAATGGTGCAAAAGATGTATATACCCTTGACACCCTAGACCCTAACTAAGGCATATTTTTACACCTTTAGCCTTAGATCAAGACTTCATGGTGGTGACACCCCAGGATCAAAATTGACGCTCTATGATGCCCATTCTGGGAGTCGTTAGGTGAGACATTATGGTAACAGAGAAATTTTAAACCATGCTATTCCCACAAACTCCACAAGTTCTTGATGAGCCTTTCTCGACATTAGAAAAGTCCATCTTTTTTTACAAAAAAAGAAAAAAGAAAAGTCCATCTTGAATTTGAATTTTGGGAAATTTTTACAGTTTGAAATGGGATTCATGTGGCCCGAAGGTGGGGTTTTTGTGAGAGAAGTTTTGGGCTCTTGTCAAGATCTCCGTGGGTCCACCACATTTGGCATATCATGATTGTATACCTAGCCCATATAGTGATGCATATTCCTAGTGGGAGAGCTCCATCATTAGCCCCTCACCAAACATGAGACTAAGGCTACCAGTCGGTGTTTTAGAGTTGAGAGATAATGGTTTGGTAGTAGAGGACATGCCTTACACCAATAAATTGGCTTGGGAGGAAGAGAGACCCCAAAGATGGAGGCTCAATAGTGGCTTGGCCACTTGGTCGATTTGGCAAGCACGATGTACTCAGGTCATTGGGGACCAGTTGCCTCGCCTGCTTTTGCTGAGGTGGTTTCGGAGTTCTAGTCTAATTTAATACACGCCCTTAGAGGTCAATAGGATTGGATGCAGGGCACTTAAGATCGTATGAAAAATAGTGAAGATATATTTCTGAAGACATGGTATCAAGGCCTCTTCCTTCAAGCTCATGGATGTACTGGCCCCCGGCACGAATTTTCTTACCTCCGATTATCCTAGATATCCTTGAGGGTAAGTGAGTTTACTAGGGGAATTTGGATGAGATTTCATGTCAAAATACAATGGGGTCTTACGAGATGCACTACCTATACATATGTCTCCACTACCTATGGGTCCACTCCACTATATAAGGGTGGACTTGTTTTATAAGGGGAGATCGATTCTATAAGGGATGGACACTCTCTAAGGGGTACACACATTTCTAATTCATAATTTTTTGTACTATGCACTATTAGCCATGAGCACATAGTGTATATTGCAGACTTATAAATCATAGTGTATATTTTATAGGTTATTCCTGATAGTGTATAATTTAGAAATCAAAGTTCATTGTTTATATTGTATAGTTCATAGCTCATTCAGGATAGTGTGCATAGTGCATAGTTTGTAAATCATAGTCTATAGTGCATAGTGCATCCTCCTCCTCTTTCAGGCTAAATCGATAAGGTTGCCAAGAGAAGGGATGGCTCCCCGGCAAAAGCTCTATCTTGTGATCAAGATCGGGTCCACGAGACGGTGGAAGTCCATCTGGTAAATACGGTGGAAAGACGTCCAAAAATTCAGCAAATAGAGAATCCAAATAACGCTTAACCGTTACATCATGATCAGACACAAACTCAAAATTTTTCGATGTAGAAACATCGCTTTCTTAAAAAAGAGAATGACAATGAGACTCAAAATTAACAACATTATTTTTCACCCAACATAGTTCTATATCAAGTTCATGAGACAACATATTAAATTCTTTTGCTCAAAGCAGATTTACATAATAATTGGCGGTCAATGAAGAAAGAGATCCCTTGACCACATGGTACACACCATCAAGTTCAAGAAACACTATATGTGAAGCACAATCAATAGACAAAGAATTTGTCTTATCGTAAAACCATGGCATAGACCTTTTGTACCATTCAATGCTTTCATCATATCTTTTACGTTGAGTACACAAAAACATGCATGCACTCTAGACATTCATGCATGTGTTTGCACATACACATGTACACACACACACACACACACTATTCATAGCATTGATAACAAGTGAGGGAGGCCAATGACACCTACCTTTTTTATCTTTACAAAACATTTTTTAACATGTTTTTTTAATTGATGGTAATAGCTCTCTCTCTCTCTTCCTCTCAAGGTTGTGATTAGATGTTGGTCTACTATGGTAAGTCATAGTTGAACTGCCAAATTGGCCTTCAAATATGCAATCTACATTCAAAACTTCAAAACATGCATTATACATTCAAATATTTTTTGAGATATGCAATCAAATATACATTCATATATACATTTGTATATACATTAAAATATAAATCTAAATAGCACCTTTTGATTCTAGGAGGTGGTGTTTCTCATCACCTGGCAAGAGGCACCTTTTCATTCTAGATGGGCATGCGAGCCACAATAGCTCAAAGGTGGTGGGTGGAGAAGAGGGCAAAAGAATTAGGGGGCACACAAGGTCAGATACTAACTTCCATTTCTATCATACAGTTGGCCAAAAGAATTCGGGGGCACACAAGGTCATATAGTAATTTCAATTTCTATCATACAATTTGATACAAAACTCATGTTTTAGAGATTCAGTCTTAAACAAGTATACTTGCATACTATATGCAGTCAAATATGTTATCATAACATGGAGATTATAGATAATATGCATGATAAATATATATCTCACATATAATATGCGATTAGATATACATCTTTAATACACAATTTGAATGTATATTTGAATGTGTAATACATATTTGAATGTATATTTGAACATACTTGTCCACCTCCAAAAACTCACCAAGCTTGATTCCCTCTACTTGCAAAAGATTTGCAAATGTGTCACTTTAAAGAGGATGGTAAGCACAAACTTTAAATAAATTGAAGCAAAGATGAATATTGATGTACATTTGTATACTATATTGTAAAGATATACTCCATGATGCTAAGATAGTCGGCTGTGTCCAAAGGAGGACAAGGGACCATCCTTGTCGATAGTGTTTTAAAACGATATCACAGGGGGGTGTCATTGCTACTAGCATGGGGCTCGCCGTCTCAAGGGGATCACCAGACAACGTTAAAATGCAACAGGTAGGAGGAGGTGGAAGGGGTAGCCATCATCGCTTAGGAGTAGCCATCAGTGGCGTTTCAAAACGTCGTCGTCTTGCCAAGAGGAGCACCACCACTAGTTGCATTTTGCGTAAACTACAAACTATGGAATGTAAACTCTATGAGTTATAAACTATGCACAATGCATGATGACCTATAAACTATGATCTATCATCAAATGACCTATGGACTATTACAATATGAACAATGAACTTACATTTTTGAACTATACACTAACAATACGAAACTATGAGCTATCCATATAATTTTGAAGTATGAACTATTATCAAATGAGCTATGGACTATCATTCATACATGTCTGTTTCACATGTATATGATAAACTATACAATATCAATAATAAATAGTCCACGATGCACTATGAATTATGAATTATAAACTATACACTACACATTGATAATAATTTATGAATCATGCACTGTACGTTAAGAATATGTGTATAATACAAGTACATAGGCACGTAACTAAACTCCATGCTTGGTTGGGTGCTGAGAACTCCTCCTCTATGCAAATGCTTCCGCAACTCTGATGTATATTGAAAATTGTATAAAAGTGTAAATTGTATATTTTGTGCATAGACCCGCGGGCGGGGTATCTCTCAATATAAGGGAACTAAGAAAACAGGGTGAGTCCTATGAAGGACCTAAAAATGCAAAGAAGATAGTGTAGCCGAACCAAGAGAAGAGCCTAGACCTACTTACATTGCAAACGACTTGACTGAAGTAGAAGAAGAGCTTTTTCTAAGCTTACTGAAAGAGTACCGAGATATCTTTCCGTGTTCTTATAAAGATCTTAAGGGTGTTGATCCAAAATCTAGCAGCATACCATACCTATGAGAGATGATGCTAAACCAAGTAGACAACGTCTATATACTTATAATGAAACATTTGCCAGAAAGACTAACGCATAGCCTATTGCCATAGAGAAAATAGCCATCTTGTAGGGTAAATGGCTCCTCTTTCTTCCCTAGTGCAAGGGCTAAAATCACATACTTGAAATCGGGATCATTAGCATACTCATTTATCATAATAGATAGATCATTGAGTAGCTATTGATACCGCATTCACTCTTGCTCGTCTTTGAGAGTGCATCGGCTACAAGATTATGTTTGCCCAGCAATGTGACCAATATGAAAGTGAAACTGTGAGAGAAAATTTGCCCACCTCATTTGTTTGTGGGAGAGCTTAGTCTGTGTCATGAAGTACTTAAGGATTTGGTGATCCTTTCGTAGAATGAAAGGAGTCCCCAATAAATAGTGCTTCCACGAGTCTAAGGCATGTAGAACTGCGAGGAGTTCCTTTTCATATATGCCTAGAGCTTGCTCAACAGGGTCGAGCCTTCGACTCTCATAGGCTATGGCGTGCCCTTCTTGGAGCAAAACAGCCCCAAGGCAATCACCACAAGCATCGCATTGTACCTCAAATGGCCTTGAGAGGTCCGATAGTGTAAGCACATGTTAAGAGATAAGCTTTTCCTTGAGCTTTTTGAAAGCATTGTTTTCTTCAGGAGACCATGTAAACTTAATGTTCTTTTTAGTTAGGTCATACAATTGTCCTGCTACTATTAGTGATAATTTTTCTACAAACCGTCTATAGTATGCATACATACCTATAAAGCTTCTTAGTTCATGCAAATTCCTTGGGATAGGCCATCCTTTTATTACCTCTAGCTTTGATGGATCCATTTGGATGCCATATTGAGAGATAATATATGTGACCTAGATATTGAATTTCTTGCAAGAAAAATTCACTTTTCTTTTAATAAATGCCTATTCTCTTTTAGAACTTGAAATTTACCTAAAGATGTCGCTTGTGTTCATCCAAAGAGTTGGAATAGATGATAATATCATCGAAAACACTCCAATGTAGAATATTTAGGAATAAAACCATAGCATGCATATTGATGTGTCTTGTTCCTTTTGTAATTAAATGTGAATTTTTACATCCTCAGGTTCTATGATTTGAAAAAATATGCAAGACCTGAGCCATCTGCAAAATTCTTTAAAAAATATATAGGTCATTGTCTACGTTGGTTCGAGTATATGACACGGTCAATTAATCATCTCATAATTGTGGCGATATGCCCCTCAGAGGGTTGTTTGCACCAATCAAATAGTTCAAATGATTGAAAGCACAAACCGAAAAGAGCACAACAAACATGTCCTATTTGAATGTAGTTCCCATTGAGGACCAATGCTGTTTGATCCTCCCCGATCATGAGAAGTACATCAAGAAATGGTCTAATCTTTTTCCAAAGTTATGCAAAAGATATGGTGAAAGCAGTGAATGGTACAAAAGATATATATATATATATATATACTTGACACCCTAGACCCTAACTAAGGCATATTTTTACACCTTTAGCCTTAGATCAAGGCTTCATGGTGACATCCCGGGATTAAAATTCAAGTTCTATGATGCCCATTCTGGGAGTCGTTAGGTGAGACATTATGGTAACAGAGAAATTTTAAACCATGCTATGTTCACAAACTCCACAAGCTCTCGATGAACCCTTCTCGACATTAGAAAAGTCCATCTTTTTTTGCAAAAAAAGAAAGAAAAGTCCATCTTGAATTTGAATTTTGGGAATTTTTGGCAGTTTGAAATGGGATTTATGTGGCCCCAAGGTGGGGTTTTTGTGAGAGAAGTTTTGGGATCGTGTCGAGATCTCCTTGGGTCCACCACATTTGGCATATCATGATTGTATACCGAACGCATATAGTGATGCATCTTCTTGGTGGTAGAGCTCCATCATTAGCCCCCCAGCAAACATGAGACTAAGGCTTCCAATCCGTGTTTTAGAGTTGAGAGAGATAGGTTGGTAGTAGAGGACATGCCTTACACCAATAGATTAGCTTGGGAGCAAGAGAGACCCCAAAGATGGAAGCTCAATAGTAGCTTGGCCACTTGGTCGATTTGGCAAGCACGATGTACTCAGGTCATTGGGGACTAGTTGCCTCGCATGCTGCTGCCTGCTGAGGTGGTTTCGGACTTCTAGTCTAATTTAATACACACCGTCAGAGGTCAATAGGATTGGATGTAGGGCACTTAAGATCGTATGAAAAATAGTCAAGATGTCTTTCTGAAGACATGGCATCAAGGTGTCTTCCTTCAAGCTCATGGATGTACTGGCCCCCGGCACGGCGTTTCTTACCTCCGATTACCCTAGATATCCTTGAGGGTGGGTGAGTTTACTAGGGGAATTTGGATGAGATTGCATGTCAAAATACAATGAGGTCTTACAAGATACACTACCTATACATATGTCTCCAGTACTATGGGTCCACTCCATTGTTTAAGGATGGACTTGTCTTATTAAGGGGAGATCGATTCTATAAGGGCTGGATACTCTCTAAAGGGTACACACATTCTAAGGTGTGGACCCATTCTAAGGGGTGGAAACATTCTAAGCCCCCCCCCCCCCCCCCAATAATGGGGTAACATAACAAACTTTGTGCAGCTCTCACATCAAGATATGACAGGACCCTTGTACGACTAAAAAATGGATGCCTTTGTCAACTTTTGAACTACTAAATCCCTACCAATGTAGCACACCAAGTGAACACATAGGTGTCCATTCCCAAATTGCAACCAATGGACTTGAAAACAGGCAAATATTTACACATTTTAGGTTCTTCATGAGGCTAATTAGCATGGTAAGGCCTTTGAAGTTTGAGCTTCACAGTGTGGCACGAGTGATCGTTGCCTGCTGCTGGACTTTTATTTTTTCTTTTTTGGCAAAAAAATATGGACTTTTCTAATCTCGAGAAGGGTTCATCGAGAACTTGTGGAGTTTGTGGGCATATCATGGTTTAAAATTTCTCTGTTACCATAATGTCTCACCTAACGACTCTCAGAATGGGCATCATAGAGCCTGAATTTTGATCCCGGGGTATCACCACATGAACCCTTGATCTAAGGCTAAAGGTGTAAAAATATGCCTTAGTTAGGTTCTAGGGTGTCAAGGGTAAATATGTCTTTTGTACCATTCAATGCTTTCACCATATCTTTTGCATAACTTTGGGAAAAGATTAGACCAGTTCTTGATGTACTTCTCATGATTTGGGAGGATCAAACAGTGTTGGTCCTCAATGGGAACTACATTCAAATAGGACATGTTTGTTGTGCTCTTTTGGTTTTGTGCTTTCAAGCATTTGAACTATTTGATTGGTGCAAACAACCCTTTGAGGGGCATATCACCACAATTATGAGATGAGTACTTGACCATGTCATATACTCGAACCAACATAGACGATGACCTAGGGTCTCTTTAAAAATCAGTGGTCTCATCTATGAAGAAACACGAGGGGTCCTCAAGATGTTCTTGGGAGTTATCTCGGATATGTCCAAGCAAGCAAGCGCTCGTCTAGTTTAACATGACTAGCTGGCATGACCAGCCTACCGACGGGTGTCCTGCCAACTCTTACAGTCGTTACTTCAAAATACAAAGGGTAGTCTCAATATCAAAGCGATTGAGCTAGGGCTTCACAAACGATTGAGGTAGGGTTTCACATAACGATTGAGCTAGGGTTTCACAGTGAGAGCTAGGGTTTCACAAATGATTGAGCTAGGGCTTCACAGGCGATTGAGCTAGGGATTCATAGTAACAATTGAGCTAAGGCCACACATAGTGATTGAGCTAGGGCTTCACACAGTGCTTGAGCTAGGGCTTCACAGAGTGATTGAGCTAGCATCACAGCTATTTGACTTCACAAACAATGATTGAGCTAGGGCTTCATAGCAATTGAGCTAAGGTGTGAGCTAAGGTCTCACAGAGTGATTGAGCTAGGGCTTCATTGTGGCAATTGAGCTAGGGGTTCACCGCTCTAAGGCTTCACAGCGATTGAGCTAGGGCTTCATCTCGCTAGCTTCATCGTCTCATAATGATTGAATTAGAGCTACATTGCTAGGGCTTCACAAAATGATTGAGCTAAGGGCTTTGAGCTATATGGCATGAGGCTTGAGCGATCATCAACATAAAGTAAGTGAGACTAATGCCAACCCCCCAACCCCAAATGAAATCTGAATACTAGGGTTCTCATTGAGGTAGTTTTACCCATGGACATCATCCCACATTCGTACCTCTTATATGTGCTTGCATTATAGTCTTGCTACTCCAAAGATACGATTTTCTTGAGTTGCCAAAAGCCAAGTTACACCCAAAAGCACAGGGCCAATGAAAATATATGTGGTGGAGCTGGGTCCTTCTATAAGATGCTTCTTGAAGGGTGATAACATGACCCGTAGCTTCAGGAGGATGCAATTACCAGGCTCCATGTCATCACATATTTGCATGCCAACTTGATTTGCAAGAGCAGAAATGCTTAATAACGCAAGCGTTGGGCATTCACAAACGGGACTTTGTGATTGAGGAAGGAAATTCCATTCTTGGCTGTGGGTTTTTGTTCTGAGCAAGCATTGTCAGTGCGGGACAATGGTCCACGGTTACGTTACCAACCCTTTGGGTGGGTCCTTTACCAGGGCAGCTCTTTCATTGTTGGCAGCAAAGTGGGTACCCCTTATGGAGAAATTTTTGGGGTTGGATCAAAGATACAAGTACATTTAGCATAGTCATCTATCATAATAGATAGATCATTGAGTAGCTATTGATATCGCATTCCCTCTCGCTCGTCTTTGAGAGTGCATCGACTACAAGATTATGTTTGCCCAACAATGTGACCAATATGAAAGTGAAACTGTGAGAGAAAATTTGCCCACCTCACTTGTTTGTGGGAGAGCTTAGTCTGTGTCATGAAGTACTTAAGGCTTTGGTGACCCGTTCGTAGAATGAAAGGATTCCCCAATAAATAGTGCTTCCACGAGTCCAAGGCATGTAGAATTGCGAGGAGTTCCTTTTCATATATGCCTAGAGCTTGCTCCACAGGGTTGAGCCTTCGACTCTCGTAGGCTATGGCGTGCCCATCTTGGAGCAAAACAGCCCCAAGGCAACCACCAGAACCGTTGCATTGGATCTCAAATGGCTTTGAGAGGTCCGACAATGTAAGCACATGTTAAGAGATAAGATTTTCCTTGAGCTTTTTGAAAGCATTGTTTCCTTCAGGAGACCATGTAAACTTAATGTTCTTTTTAGTTAGGTCATGCAATGGTCCTGCTTATAATTAGTGATAATTTTTCTAGAAAGCATCTATAGTATGCACACATACCTATAAAGCTTCTTAGTTCATGCAAATTCCTTGGGATAGGCCATCCTTTTATTACCTCTAACTTTGATGGATCCATTTGGATGCCATATTGAGAGATATTGTGACCTAGATACTGAATTGTGATAGCATTTTCATCTTTTCAATCTTAAATAGCTATTTTCTCCAATGCATCACAGAAAGTGACTACAGAGAGTCTCTACACTTGGGAACCATTTCTGAGGTTTCAATAGTAGGCACACTATCTCAGTTAGTAACTTTTTTAGAAATGCTATCTGCATAGATTAGAGGAGAGCTAACCTCCAAAAAGAAAGGGGCTCTTAAGAGGCTCCGACATGCATTGCTTCTCCATGTTTGCTATTATTTGGTCCACCTTACCTCGCTCTTGCTCTCCAGCTTGTGTTCATCCAAAGAGTTGGAATAGATCATAATATCATCGAAAAACACTCCAATGTAGAATATTTAAGAATAAAACTATATCATGCATATTGACGTGTCTTGTTCCTTTTGTGATTAAATGTGAATTTTTACATCCTCAGGTTCTATGATTTGGAAAAATATGCAAGACCTCATTTTATGGAGCCATCTGCAACATTCTTTAAAAAATATATAGGTCATCGTCTATGTTGGTTCCAGTATATGACACGGTCAAGTAATCATCTCATAATTGTGGCGATATGCCCCTCAAAGTGTTGTTTGCACCAATCAAATAGTTCAAATGCTTGAAATCACAGAACCAAAAGAGCACAACAAACATGTCCTATTTGAATGTAGTTCCCATTGAGGACCAACGCTGCTTGATCCTCCCCGTTCATTAGAAGAACATCAAGAAATGGTCTAATCTTTTCCCAAAGTTATGCAAAAGATATGGTGAAAGCATTGAATGGTACAAAAGATATATTTACCCTTGACACCCTAGACCCTAACTAAGGCATATTTTTACACCTTTAGCCTTAGATCAAGGCTTCATGGTGGTGACAACCCGGGATCAAAATTCAAGCTCTATGATGCCCATTCTGGGAGTCGTTAGTTGAGACACTACGGTAACAGAGAAATTTTAAACCATGCTATGCCCACAAACTCCACAAGTTCTTGATGAACCCTTCTCGACATTAGAAAAGTCCATCTTTTTTTGCAAAAAAAGAAAAAAGAGAAGTCCATCTTGAATTTGAATTTTGGGAATTTTTGGCAGTTTGAAATGGGATTTATGTGGCCCGAAGGTGGGGTTTTTGTGAGAGAAGTTTTGGGCTCTTGTCGAGATCTCTGTGGGTCCACCACATTTGGCATATCATGATTGTATACCTAACGCATATAGTGATGCATCTTCTTGGTGGTAGAGCTCCATCATTAACCCCCCACCAAACATGAGACTAAGGCTTCCAATCCGTGTTTTAGAGTTGAGAGAGATAGGTTGGTAGTAGAGGACATGCCTTACACCAATAGATTAGCTTGGGAGCAAGAGAGACCCCAAAGATGGAAGCTCAATAGTAGCTTGGCCACTTGGTCGATTTGGCAAGCACGATGTATTCAGGTCATTGGGGACCAATTGCCTTGCCTGCTGGTGAGGTGGTTTTGGAGTTCTAGTCTAATTTAATACACGCACTCAGATGTCAATAGGATCGAGTGCACGACACTTAAGATCGTATGCAAAATAGTCAAGATGTCTTTCTAAAGACATGGCATCAAGGTGTCTTCCTTCAAGCTCATGGATGTATTGGCCCCCGACACGGCTTTTCTTACCTCCGATTACCCTAGATATCCTTGAGGGTGGGTGAGTGTACTAGGGGAATTTGGATGAGATTGCATGTCAAAATACAATGAGGTCTTACAAGATGCACTACCTATACATATGTCCCCACTACCTATGGGTCCACTCCACTGTATAAGGGTAGACTTGTTTTATAAAGGCAGATCGATTCTATAAGGGATGGACACTCTCTAAGGGGGGGTACACACATTCTAAGGTGTGGACCCATTTTAAGCTGGAAACGTTCTAAGCCCCCCCCCCCCCCCCCCCCCCCCCCCAATAATGGGGTAACATAATGAACTCTGTGCAGCTCTCACATCAAGATATGACAGGACCCTTGTACGAATAAAAAAAAGGATGCCTTTCTCAAGATTTGAACTACTAAAGCCCTACCAATGTAGCACACCAAGTGAACACATAGGTGCCCATTCCCAAATTGCAACCAATGGACTTGAACCCACAACTTAGAGGAAGTGGAACTTGTAGGCCAGCATTCACGAAAAACCACCGTCCTTTAGTGTAGTTTTCATCGGTTAAAATTCCCAAAATTCCGGCTAGATTATTCAACTTCCTCTTGAAGAAAACCGGCAAATATTTACACATTTTAGGTTTTTTATGAGGCCAATTAGCATGGCAAGGCCTTTGAAGTTTGAGCTTCATAGTGTGACACGTGTGATCGCTGCCTGCTGTTGGCAAGTGTGACCGCAATGAAGGGATGACCATCAATCTAAGTCCACTACTCGTCGATGATCATTGAAGGGATGGCCACCATCAATCTAGGCCTACCTTGAGGTTCCCTGCTCAAAAATCAACCTACTCTGTGTATTTAGCATACTCTGTCTATTCACACGACGAGCAATCAATGGAGGGGCCTCACAGCGGCTGTAGGAAATCTCTCTGTGCAATCAATGCTTCTCTCTGCTATGGAGAGGAAACCTTCAACCCCTAAGGAGTGCTGGTCAGAGAGACTTTTGAAGTAGAACCAATCCTCCTTAGAAACCCTTTGTAGGATCTTACAAGAAAATTGCAGGTTGCAAATGAGAAGCAACAAGATAAGGATGTTTTGAGTCTCCGTTGTCCGCCGATAGGAGCAAGAAGGGATCAAAGTCGTCCTCTTTGGCTTCAGAAGGTAGGGTAATGTGGATGTTGCTGCAGATGTGAGAGACGTTCTTCTTGAATTCTTCCCAGAGGATGATGATGTTGTAACCCAAGATGTATGATTTGCGAAGGAGTTTCCGACGTTAGTGTTGCTTAGCCCTGATGAAAGCCTCAAGATGCTTTGTACTATTTTTCCAAACGGATGATGCAATACTTGTCAATGTATCTGTCGCCCTCTCCAAAAGAGGGCTAAAAGATAGTTCAAGGTACTCACCCTTCTAAGTCTTCCCCTGGTCCTTAAGCAGGAGTGGTTGATTCTGGTTATTGTGTGTGTGTGTTGAAGGAGGAGTAGTGGGTCCTTAAGTAGTCTGTCATATACTGTCTCACATTCCTATCAAGCTAAAGGTAGCCAAGTAGAGGTGTTGTTGCAAGTCAGCAACGGTGGATAGCGGCCACCACTACATCAAGTCAAATCCCCGCCTTTTGTATTAATTTTCTGCTCTGAAGCCGAGCTTGTAATATTTTTTCTATTCAAATGTAAAGGATTTATCTTCTGGGGCCATGGGCTTCCAAGTTGTACTGATTCCCAACTCAAGCACACAATTGATTATTGAGCCATGTATCTATGGGAAACCCTCCTCCCACAAGACCTAAGTATAAAGGTCAAAATGAAGGGTTTTGTAGGATTGATTTTATGAGTTAAAAAAAACTCTCTGTGTGGGCAGCTTATCTATTTTTTGTGTGTGCATCTTCTTTGATTGCTATCTTGTGCTGCACAAGTCGCATTGCAGAACCGAGACCATAGGTGCGTTCAGCTTATCGAGCTCTTCGATTCAACGCCAACCATTCGCCACGAGACGCTACTTCACGAACCTCAACCTATGGACTTACAGGCGAGTTTTAGGGTAGATTTCAGCGAAACCAACCATAGAGTAGGGTAGCTCTCCCTTAGATGCAGCTGTAGAGACCATCTGGGACCGTTTTCGACAACTTCCATTTTGCTGTCAGACAGTAAGCGTGTTTTCTGCCAGTGTGCAGAATTCAGGTTTGAGGGTCTAGGTAGCTTGGGGACATGTAGGAAATTGCCTACAGTGAGTTTCGTGCAAACCGAGGTAATTAGCTCAAGGTTTAGCTTAGTTTCGTGACGTAGGAGGTTCTTGGCAGATTTGGGTATTCCCACACACACAGGACTTAGAGATCTTAGATGACCATTCCATAGGTATTTGACAAGAGGTTGACACCCTCTTGGCCCGCCTCCATGCCCTAATCGGGTCAGCGATGTCCCTAGTTGACATTTTTATGTGTTGAGTAGGTTCTCGCTTGCTACGAGCGACACTCGAAAAACAACTGGCGCCGCTGCCGGGGAAGAGCTACCTAGATTAGAGTGGATACCTTAGTGTGTGGTTATGGCTGTACGGAAAGAATCTTTCATTACTTTGCCAAAGTCGAGTTATCCTTGGCTTTGTTAGTCTAGGACAGGTGAGTTTCTTGCCGCTGTCATTGTTACTTTAGAGTATCATTGTAGTTTAGTGTAAAAGTTGTGTTTTCAGCATTCAGTAGCTTAAGAGTGTTTGGCTTAGTGTGTGCCAAAAGTGCATGTTAGGTCAAGCACAAAAACATCCAAAAAAAAAAACACCTAAAAATTGCTTTTTCTTAAGATTTAGATACCATTCAGTGTTTTCTTTGTTGTTTTAGGGTTCGAATAAGTAGGACACATGTGTGGAGTGTTTTGGATGTGAAAGGTTCAGTTTACTTTGGATTCGCCCAAGGTCGGTGTGTTTGGTGCTGTAAAGTGATTGAAGTGACCTAGAAAAGCCATCTTGGTGTACAGAGTTGGTATTAGTGTCCAAAAGCACTTAAAATCACCTCTGGTAACCACAGCAAGTGTCAGGTACCAAAAAAGCTGCAATTTGCAAGTCTAGATAGTAAGCGCGCTTTGGGAAACTGACCTAGCAAAAGCATGTACACATGGTGTAGGATTAGTAACAAGCAAGTTTGTGTAGTTATAATCCAATTTTGATGTGTTTTGGTCTTGTCAAGTGCTTGGTATACACAACAAAATCTGCAAAAGTGACTGTAACTCAAGCCAGCAAGCCCACAACCCAGGTGAAGACTCCAGAAGGTGAGTATACGCCCAGGTAAGAGGTTCCTATTGCTAGGAGTGTCAAAATACATCCCGTGAGCATAGAAAAGTGCAATACTGTCCTCCAGACAGTAAGCGCACTTACTATCTCCAGAGAGATACTGGGACCCTGCTTGAGCTAACACCTAAGTGATGTTGTTTTATATGCTTGATTGAGTCTTTTTGCCAAGTTGTGACTAATTTGGTGAGAGTAAGGTGCATTTTACAAGCCAGAAACTGCATTCCAGAGACAAAAATCAAGATTCCATACAAAAATCACCTACAGGAGGGCTAAAACTTGCTAGGACAACCCTAAACATTGCATTAAACATAAGGGAGTGGAAAAATCAAGCAAACTGCATCATTTTGTGAAACTTGCATTACCAAAGCTTGTAGTACTTGAAAGCAAACACTTGTGCAAAAGATTGTGCTATTTGAGCAAGAAGAAAGGGCTCAAGACACCAAAAATTTAATTTCAGTCAACAGTCCACAGAAAAAGGAGTCAAAAAGGGCCACGGGGTTGGTCAAGTGAGCTAACATTCACCATTTGTATTCAAAAGAAATTAATCAATATATAAATAGATTTAAAAATCTGGAAGCTCCTTTCTCCATGTGGCATAGGTTTCTAGTGGCTCCATCGTCTCACTTTTTTAATTGTAGGCATATCACATGCTATTTTTAATGAATGTTCCTCCTCTTGAATGCTTTGTTGTACGTGATATGAGGCATACTATTGCCATTGGAGTTATCAAGGCTATTGAGAAGAAGGATGCTTCAGGTGCAAATGTTACCAAATCTGTTGCTTCTGCTGCGAGGGTGCGGGAAGCTCTCTATTTCAACAATAGGCAAACGTTGCGATCTAGGAGAGAGGGTACTTAGAAAAAGTCTCCACAGACATTGGCTTGATAGGAATCATATCCACAAAACTAGCTTCACCGCTCTTATAAAACTTGGGCTCCTTCTCAAGATCCTTTCATGAGCGCTTATCAATCTTGGTAGTTATCTCATCAAAGTTCACAGCAATGTGAGATGTATGGCAATCAAGAATAGGGGCATAGCCATTGCCAATCTGTTTGGGGTGGTTCATAATAATAACTTGGGAGGTAAATTGGCAGGTTCCTTTGCAAGGTCATTCTTGGAGTCAAAAGCCACATAGCCACATTTGAGATCCTTGACTGCAACATTCTTGACATTGAAACCAACGCTATGTCTTGGTAGAGACTCAAGAAGGGCTTTATGATGCATTTCTACAGACTACACTTAAGTGGTGAGGCCAGCTGGAGTGAATGTAACAACCATTCCAAGCTTGATGACACCAACGGGTACAATTCCAATGTACCACCAATCTTGTAAACATCTTGAAGGGGCAGTCTGAAGTGGAATCTTGGAATGCACTAATTGCAAGATTTTTCCCACACAGAGGCTCTCTAGTCTGTTTTCAACAGATGCAACGCAAGGGTCTCTCTCCAAATGCAATCACCTACACATGCATCTTGAAGGCATGTGGATCTATGCAGATGCTGATATGGGCACAAAAATTCACAATTATATTGTCAGTCAGAGGTTATTGAAAAAAGTGTTGTACTTGGCATGTCTTGGTCAATATATATGCCAAATCTGGTGCGCTTGAGAAGGCATAAAAAGTGCATGAGGAGCTTCCTGTTCGGAATGTCGTCTCTTGGAATGCATTGATTGCGGAATGTGCGCAACAAGAGCATGTCTGGAAAGATCTAGGCCATTTTCAACGGATGCAAAGCAAGTGTATCTGTCCAAATTCAATCACCTATTCTTTTGTCTTGAAGGCTATGCTTACATCTTGAAGGCATGTGCCTCTACACATAGAGGGGCAGGGCCAGAAAGCTCTAGGTTGATTTCAGTAGATGCAAAGCAAGTGTATCTCTCCAAATTCAATCACCTATACTTTTGCCTTGAAGGCTATGCTTACATCTTGAAGGCATGTGGGTCTACGCACTTGCTCAAGGAGCTTCTTGTCCAGAGTGTGGACTCTTGGAATGCACTAATTGCTAGATTTTTTCCATGGTGCATTGTTGCCACTAATACTAAGAGGGCACATTGCTTGATGGGCTTCCTATCCTGACTTTCATTGGTTGGAATGTGTTGTTGGAGAAGGTTGTCGTTCGTGTTGGTGCTTTGCTCGGTATGCATGCCAAATGTGGTTCCCTAACAAAAGCACGAACGTTCTTGATGGGCATCTCTACGATGCCGTCTCTTGAAGTGCGTTAATTTTAGGATATGTCCAACGTGGCTATGGAAAGGAAAATCAAGGCTGTTTTACTAGATGTGAAGGGAAGGCCTTTCTCTAAATGCAACCACGATGCCATCATCTGATCATCCTCCAATTTCATCAGCTCTTTGAAAGCTTTGGCCTTACACAAGACCTTCACACGGATGAGAATCCACGATGAGATTGCAAGATATACCAATGAGAGTAGGCATAAAGTATATCACCAAGCTCATTCACAAAGCTTTAGCCGAGAATATCGTGTTGTTCAGGACAATCGACAAATGAATGTCGAAATAGAAAGTACGTAAAATACTTTGAATTCTTTACTTATTACTAAGAACTTAGTGAAACAAACCCACTAAAAATTGCACATTGTCATGAGAATGGCGCGTTCTCTCATATTATAAAAATTGGAGACGATCGTGCAAACTCCGCCATGCAAGGCGACTTGCATATTTTTTTTTTCAAACATGAAAGGGGGATAACATAAGTGAACATATTTCAAACGATCGTATCATCAATTTATATGAATTCTAACTCTTGTTATGGTTCTTTTGTGAGGTACACTAATCAAAATTGGGGCCTCATGATTGTAACGTTAAAAAATGGTACCAACCAAACAAGGTAAAAATTCACTATGGCCTCCATAAGGTAAAAATTCACTATGGCCTCCATAAGGGTGTGAGAAGAGTTTCATAATAAAGGCTTCTTTAAGAGAGGAAAGAATAAAAAGTGACGCTAGTATTTGAAAACACGTGGTATCAAGATTAAGTTTTCTTTGAACAAGTGTGACAACAATCAATCAATTAATTTACAATACATTACAAAAGCATAGAAAATAATGTTTGGCACAATCCACCCGAGCTTTGTGGGTTTTGAAAAAAAAAAAAAAAAGTGAAAATTCACTATGGCCTCCATAAGGCTATTGAGAAGAGTTTCATCATAATAAAAGTTTCTTTATGAGATGAAAGAATAGAAAGTGACACTAATATTTGAAAACATGGGGCATCACAATAAAAGATTACGCTTTTTACGACAAACAAGTGAAAGGGTCACAGTGGCTTTCTAAAATAAAAGAAAGTGATAAAGTCATTAGGTTGAGTTTAATTGGAATCAGTGTTCGGGAAAGGATTGCCTTAGCTTAGTCTTGAGCCGGTTGGAAATCGAGACTTGCCGGTTGCAAACCATGGTAAAGGCAAGAAAAACGGTGAAATATGTGAGAAAATAGTTCAAAAATCTTGCAAATTTTAAATTTATGCTAGTATTTCCGGTTCGCTCTTTTGTGACGAGAAAACTCGATTGACAACCACTTAATAAAAAAGACTTTCTCGAATATTGACTAGAATTAAATTATTAAGTGCAAGAAAAGTCAAGCCATGTGAAGCTATGAAATAAAAAGAACTCATCTATATATATATATATATATATATATATATATATATGTGTGACTCATCAATATATGTGTGTGTGTGTGTGCACGTGTATTTATAAAATTTACTAAAATTATGCAAGGTGAAGCTTCACTTTAACATTCTAAAACAATAAAATGCAAGAAAAGTCAAGACATATCAGGATGTGAAATGAAAGGTGAAATAAAAAGATTTATTTACTATTTTTATAACTTAAATAACATTTAAGGTAATACTCAATCATCATTGAAAACATTGAAACTATACCTAACCCAACTCTACTCTAAGTGTTACCATATACATGTGGTAGTGATGTGTGTGAACACGCTTAGGACCACCGGGACATTTTTTCCCTCTGTAGGAGGTTTTTTCCCCGTGCATTGTATATACGCCCATCAATCTAGGGCTATCTCTCTTTCCATTGCACATTAAATAAAACACTCTCTATTGTGTGCCTTGAGCTTCTTTTGTCTTTTCCAAGCTGTGTGTGTTTTCCTGCAACCCTAATTCCAACAATTTGTATTAGAGCAGGTTGCATCCTCCCTGGCTTAGTGGCCACCAGCTACAACACACGTCTGCTCACTTTCTGCGATGTCAGTGAGCTTTGGCGAGTGTTCGCAGGTCTTTTTTTTTTTTTTGGGCAAGCTCTTAGAGCTTAGTCTACTCAGATTTCTGATTTGGGCTCATTTCGGTCTCCATTTCCACTACATGTAGTACTGCACAGGCTATTTCATCATTTTGTATAGATTTTTTTTCAGTGATGTTTTTTGCATAACAAATCCCTCACAATCTTCTACGGTTTGTGCTATATAGCATGTGTTGTTCCTGCTTCATTTCTCCTCTTTTTGGGTAGTTTTCACATCAAGTGCAACATTTACCATGGTTGACAACAACACAGATATGTTCAAGATGTTTGTTGCTGAGGACAAATTGGATGGGAAAATTACCCTATGTGGGCTTACATGATGCAACATGTTCTTGTGTCAAAGGGCGTTAGGAATATTGTGCAAGGCATTGATGTACATCCTTGTTTTGAGGATGTAGGCGATGTTAAGGATATTGCAGGTCTTGCTGCAAGGATTGGTGCTGTTAGAGTTGTTTTGCCTACGACAGAACAAGCTCGTTAAGATGTAAAGGATGCACAAGCTCATGCGTCGATTGTGTTGTCTGTGAAGCGCACCATTACTCCTCACATTCGTTCAGCGAAATCTGCAAAACAGGCTTGGGATATTCTGGCTGGTCTTTATGCAAGCCGCAATGAGACAAAAATTACATTGCTGCGTAAAGAGCTGGAGTCGAAGATTATGCATGAGAAAGATAATATGGAAACTTTTCTTGCTAGTGCCAAGGATATCAATGAGCAGCTTATTTTTGCAGGTGAAGTCATTTCAGACAATTCCCTTCTGCAGACTGTTCTAATGCCTTGCTAGACTCTTACCAGACTTTTGCTAGTACTTGGAGACTTACGACCTAAGGAAATCCTGAAGTTATCAAATTTAATGCGTTGTGCACATTGTTGTTGCAAGAGTCACTTTTCAGAAAAAACAGGACTAGACAGCGTGCAGCTGAACAAGCTTTTTTGCTTCTCAAAGAAAGGATGGTAACAGCAATGCATCCACTTCTTATGGTTCTTCTGCGAGTGGAAAACCACCTGTTTCTAATGCTTCTACTCGCAGCAATTCGTCTGGAAATTTTGGTGATAAGGGCAAAAAGAAGATGCATTGCCATTATTGTAAAGCTAATGATCACTTGATCAAACAGTTTCCTAGGTTGAAGGCCAAAGAGGCAAAGAAGAAAGAGGGTGGTTCCACTGCAAATGTTGGTTCCACTACAAATGCAGCTATTGTTGAGTATTCTGTGAAAGGAGAATATGAAGTTGATGTTGATGCAGAATGGGTTTTTAGTGCAGTGTGCCTATAATCCTGATGTACATGATGCATGCAATGTCAGGCATTGGAGATTGACATGTGTGGTATTTTGATAGTGGTGCTACAAAGCACATTAACTCACATCGTGATTTGTTCACCTCTCTCGAGTTTGTCCCTCATGGAAATTCAGTCACTTGTGCGAACAATGCCTCTTATCCGGTTCAGGGAGTTGGAAAGATTGTGCTTATTGTTGCAAACGGAAGTTCTTTGACACTTGTTGATGCACCTGATGTACCTGGGATCAAGAAGAATCTTTTGTTTGTATCTGCACTTGCTAGACTTGGACTTGTAGTCAAATTTGTGGATGACAGATGTACAGTTCATGATTTCAGTTTGAAATTGTTGCATCTGGTCTTTTGTGTCATGGGCTGTATAAGCTCACTTTGTATGACAAGTGTGGACAAAATTTTACAAATCCGGTTGCAAATTCAAGGGCTGTTTCAGATGAAAAACTGTGGCATGCACGTTTTGGGCATCTGAATTTTGCCAGTTTGCTGCGTTTGCAGAAATATGATATGGTTGCTTCTTTGCCGCCTCTTGAAGCACCTATCAAACATGTTTATGAAGGTTGTATTTTGGGTAAAATGCAGCATGCTAAGTTTCCAAAGGATGGGTGAGTTCGTGTTACATGCAGATTGCAACTTGTGCATAGTGATGTTTGTGGGCCTATGCAAACTCTGTCCTTGGGAAATGACTTGTACTTCGTGACTTTCATTAATGACTACTCCAGGCATGCATGGGTACATCCGTTGAAAGCTAAGTCCGACGTGTTCATGTACTTCAAGCAATTTCTTGCTATGGCTGAAATGTCTCAAAATGTACTATGGACACCCTCCGTTCCGATCGGGGGGGGGGGGGGATATATGTCTCATGAATTTAATGCATTTTTGGCTAGTCATGGGATAAAACACCAATGTACAGTGCCATATACGCCTCAACAAAATGGTGTTTCTGAGAAGAAAAAAGGTCTCTTACGAAAATGGCAATATGTATGGTTAAGAGTCAAGCTTTACCACATTCGTTTTGGCTCGAAACTGTCATGTGTACCACTTATGTACTCAACAGGTCTCCTACGAAAGTGTTGCAGTCTATGACTCCATATGAAGCATGGCATGATAGAAAGCCATCTATTGAGCACATGCGTGTTTTTGGCTGTTTGGCTGTTTGGCTCATGGTTTAGTGCCACAAGCACAAAGCAAAAAATTGGATGATATGGCTGCCAAATGTAATTTTGTTGATTATAGTGTTGAAAGCAAAGGTTACAGGTTGTACCATCCGCACACATGTCAGCCTTTGCTGTCATGTACTAAAGACATTAATGTAAGCTCACAGGATATTTATGACACTTTGTTGCCTCTTTTCAATGGTGGAAGTACGAATGTAAATTCCAATGAGGCAAATGTATAGCCTATGGGGGTTTTTGAAAATGTTACAGATCAACCTACTATTGATGCAGATGTACATGATGTACTTGGTGAGAAAAGGACTGAAAATGAGCAGGCTAGAGGTATGCCAAAATGGTCGGTGCACACTTTGTGTGATAGTAAATTGGATGCACCTTTGTCGAGTCGTACTCGTTCAAGTTCTCGCCATGCCTCTTATGCATTAGATTGTTATGCTTTGGCTATGTCTAGCTTACATGATGTTGAGGAACCTCTGTTTTTTGATGAAGCACAGAATTCAAAAAGTTACCATGCAATTAGAATATGATGCACTTATATATAGAAAATGACATATTTGAGGAAGTTTATGTAATGTACCCTCGCAGTTTTGTCAAGAAAGGGCAAGAGGACAAAGTGTGCAGATGTAAGAAGGCTTGGTATGGGTTGAAGCAATTGTTGGAATTAGGGTTGCAAATAAATGCACGCAGCTTGGAGAAGACAAAGGAAGCTCAAGGCACACAATAGAGAGTGTCTTACTTAGTGTGCAATGGAAAGATAGATAGCCCTAGAGCGATGGCCGTATATCCAATGCACGAGGAAAAAAACTCCTAAAGAGGGAAGAAAATGCCCCGGCGGTCCTAGTGTGTTCACACACATCACTACACATGTATATGGTAACAAGTCCCCCCTGGAGTGATGTGGTGAACGAGAGTTGGCACATGAGTAAAGGAAAGTGCCATGCCCTGAGGACATGATCAGTCCACAAAGGGGAGTAAGCCCAAAGCTTTGCGGAAAGCTCTGAGCTTCTCACGAGAAAATTCCTTTGTGAAAAGATCTACAAGGTTGTCCTGTGTTGGCACATAAGCCAAGCTGATCTCTCTTGCTGAGAGCCTCTCTCTGACATAGTGGTAATGCACCTCATTGTGCTTTGTGCGAGCATGAAAAACTGGGTTCCTCGCAGCTGTCAATGCGCTCTGACTGTCAGTGTAGATAGTGTTGGCAGTGTCCTATCCAACACCCAAATCAGGACCATAAGGCATCTGAGCCATATACACTCAACCGTAGCTGTGAAGACTACCATGTACTCAGCCTCACAAGTCGAAGTGGCCACAGTAGGTTGCTTCTTGCTCAACCATGATATACATGAACTACCAAGCATGAAACAAAAACCACTTGTGGACACTCGCATGTCAAAACAACTAGCCCAATCTGAGTCCGAAAAAGCATGTAAGTCTGGCGGCAATGACCCCCCTTGGGATAAAACAAGCGAAGATGTAAAGTGCCACTTAGGTAGCAAAAATCCTCTTGACAGCCTACCAATGCTTAGACCCTGGGCTATGCATAAATTTGCTGACCTGTGAGACTGCAAACTGAATATTTGGCCTCATGTTGCATACATAAATGAGGCATCCAACAACAGTTTGGTAAAGAGTGACATCAGCAGGATCACCAGCGCATGAAGACTCAATTTCAAACATGTATCAATGGGAGTGTCAATAGGTTTGCAATCCTCAAGTCCAAACTTACATAGCAATGTCTCTATGTAACTTTTCTAACACAAGGCAATACCACCATCACACTGCTTAAACTGTATACCCAAGTAATGATGCAACAGTCCCAAATCTTTCATCTTGAAAAGTAGCATTCAAATCAGCCTTAAATTCAGCAATATGTCTCTCATTTGGCCCAGTGATCAACAAATATCTACATAAAGAACCATAATGAAAAGTACATCACCTTCACGCTTTACATACAATGTGCTTTCTGTTGGAATGTTACAAAAGCCTTGTTTGACCAAATGAGTGTCAGCTTTCTCATACCAAGCACGAGGAGATTGCTTCAACCCATACAAAGCCTTGTTACATTTGCACACTTTGTCCTCTTGTCCTTTCTTGACAAAACCACGAGGCTGCGTTACATAAACTTCCTCAAATATGTCACCATTCAAGAAAGCAGTAACAATGTCTGATTAATGTACATCCCAACCATAATAAGCTGCCAATGCACATAGAAAATGCACAGTGGTCATACGACAAGTGGGAGCAAAATTCTCTTCATAATCTATGCCTTTTTGTTGTGCATAACCCTTTGCAACAAGTCGAACCTTATGGCGATCGATCTAACCATCCGGCTCTTGTAAACCCACTTCGTACCAATGGCCTTTGTGCCATCAGGAGGCAAATCACATAAAGTCCATGTGTCATTTTCTATAAGTGCATCATATTCTGATTGCATGGCAGCCATCCAATCTTTTGAATTATGTGCTTCATCAAAAGACAGAGGCTCCTCAACATCATGTAAGCTAGACACAGCCAAAGCATAACAATCTGATGCATAAGAAGCATGGCGAGAGCCTGAACGAGTATGACTAGACAAAGGTGCATCCAAGTTACTGTCACGCAATGTATGCACCAGCCATTTTGGCATACCTCTAGCCTGCTCATTTTCAACCCTTTCCTCATCAAGTACATCATGTACATTTGCATCAGTAATAGGCTGATCTGTAACATTTTTAGAAACCCCCATAGGCTGTACATTTGCCTCATTGAAATTTACATTCAAACTTCCACCACTGAAAAGAGGCAACAAAGTGTCATAAAAATGTGAGCTTACATTATTGTCTCTAGTACATGACATCAAGGGCTGAACAGAATCTTTTACAAACACTACATCCTGTGAAACCAGAATACTCTTTGTTTGTTGATGATACAACCTGTAACCTTTGCTTTCAGTACTATAACCAACAAAAATACATTTGACAGCCTTATCATGCAATTTTTTGTCCGTGTTTGTGGCGCCAAAGCATATGCCAAACAACCAAAAACACACATGTGCTCAATAGAAGGCTTTCTATCATGCCATGCTTCATATGGAGTAATAGACTGCAAAGCTTTTGTAGGACACCTGTTTAGTACATAAGTGGCACACATGATGGCTTCAAGCCAAAAGGAATGCGGTAAAGCTTGAATTTTAACCATACATCATGCCATTTTTGTAAGTGACCTGTTTTTCCTCTCAGCAACACCATTTTGGTGAGGTGTATAAGGCACTGTACATTGGTGGTTTATCCCACGATTAGCCAGAAATGCATTAAATTCATGAGACATATACTCCCCCCCTCGATCGGAATGGAGGGTGCCCATAGTACATTTCAATACATTTTCAGCCATAGCAAGAGATTGTTTGAAGCACATAAAAACTTTGGACTTCGCTTTAAGCGGAAATACCCATGCATGCCTGGAGTAATCATCAATGAAAGTCACGAAGTAAAGGTAATTGCCCAAGGACGGAGTTTGCATGGGCCCACAAATGTCACTATGCACAAGCTGCAACTTGCATGTGGCCCTAACTGAACCATCCTTTGGAAACTTAGAACGCTGCATTTTACCCAAAATACAGCCTTCACAAACATGTTTGACTGGTGCTTCAAGAGACGAGTTTGCATGGGCCCACAAATGTCACTATGCACAAGCTGCAACCTGCATGTGGCCCTAACTAAATCATCCTTTGGAAACTTAGAACGCTGCATTTTACCCAAAATACTTTACAAACATGTTTGACAGGTGCTTCAAGAGGCGGCAAAGAAGCAACCATATCAAATTTCTGCAAATGCAGCAAACTGGCAAAATTCAGATGACCAAAACATGCATGCCAAAGTTTTGCATCTGAAATAGCCCTTGAATCTACAACTGCATTTGCAAAATTTTGTCCACACTTGTCATACAAAGTGAGCTTATACAGCCCACCGCACAAAAGCCGAGATGCAACAATTTCATCACCAAAATAGAGATTATAAACTGTACATCTGTCATCCACAAATTTGGCTACAAGTCCAAGTCTAGCAAGTGCAGATATAGACAAAAGATTCTTCTTGATCCCAGGTACATAAAGTGCATTAACAAGTGTGAAAGAACTGCCATTTGTAGCAGTACTCACAATCTTTCCAACTCCCTGAACTGGATAAGAGGCATTGTTTGCACACGTGACTGAATTCCCATGAGGGACAGACTCGATAGAGGTGAATAATTCACGATGTGAGGTAATATGCTTTGTAGCACCACTGTTGAAATACCACACATGTGAATCTGTAGCAAAAACTGACATGCATGCATCATGGACAACAGGATTGTAAGTGCACTCTCCACTCAAAGCCCATTCTGCATCAACATTAGCATTACAATCTCCTTTTACAGAAGACCCAACAATGATTGCATTTGTAGTGGAACCACCCTCTTTCTTCTTAGCCTCTTTGGCCTTCAACTTAGGACACTGGTTGATCAAGTGATCATTAGCTTTACAATAATAGCAATGCATCTTCTTTTTGACCTTATCACCAGAATTGCCAGACGAAGTGCTGCCAGCAGAAGCATTGGGAACAGAAGTTTTGCCACTCGCAGCAGAACCATAAGAAGTGGCTGCATTGCTGTTACCACCCTTTCTTTGAGAAGCAATAAAAGCCTGTTCAATTGCACGCTGTCTACTTCTGCTTTTTGTGGAAAGTGACTCTTGCAACAGCAATGTGCATAATGCATGAAACTTGACAACTTTAGGATTTCCTTGGGTCATAAGTCTCCAAGTACTAGCAAAAGTCTGGTAAGAATTTGGTAAGTCATCAAGAATAGTCTGCACAAGGAAACCATGTGAAATGACTTCACCTGCAGAAATAAGTTGCTCATTGATATCCTTGACACCAGTAAGAAAAGTGTCCATATCATCTTCCTTATGCATAATCTTCGACTCCAACTCTTTACGCAGCAAAGCAATTTTAGCCTCATTGCGGCTTGCATAAAGACCTGCTATAATATCCCAAGTCTGTTTTGCAGATTTTGCTGAACAAATGTGAGCAACAATGGTGCGCTTCACAGACAACGCAATCAAAGCATGAGCCTACGTATCCTTTACATCCCAACGAGCTTGTTCTGCCGTAGGCAAAACAACTCTATGAAGGGGATCAGGGAGCACCACAGACGGAGAGTGTGAGAGAGAGAAGGAGACACACACGATGTGGGTGGGGAGACTCCAAAGAGTGATCAGCCACCTATACACTTATGCTATGTATAAGGTATACAAGTCAGTGGGCGCCCAGACTCTGGGCGGCCGGGCAAGGCACAGACGCCTATACCCCAACAACCTCCCACTTAAAGGCGACTGTGCCTTTAAGCAAGAGAACCTAGTCTAAAGACTACAAAAGGCGAGAGAAAACCGCTCTCAACCGATGCCCACTAGCTGGCTGTGATCGTGTGCATCCGGCTGTCCTGCTCCCGTGTAAGTCCATACACCACCAGATGTACCGCACACATACTGCAAGTATATACGCAACACCTGCATATCTCCCTCGTGCACTATGCCATCATCAGTCAGCAGACGACTGACAACCCCAACTGCAAATTCTCCTACTGCAGCTGCGATATCTGGTCTCAAGATCAACATCTCATACATGAGACCACCAAATGCCGATGCAATGCTAGCGGGCCCTGCTAGCTCTACGGAGCATGCATCAACATATATATCCCTGGCAATAGGCATCTCTTACTGACAAGGCGCGTCACCCACATGCATCTCCTGATTGTCCTCAAAAGACGCATCAACTTGTCGTGCAACCTCAGAGCAAACCAGCTGCTCTAGGTGTCTGCTGGAAGACATATCCTGCACAACTATATCCCCATGCTCACTGTCGAGCATAGAAAGAAATGACTGCATAATCGCTGACATCTCAGTCTCCTCTGCAATCATCCACTGCAAACATGACCACTCAATCTGCTGTGACTCACTAGAGCTCTCATGCTCTAACTTCGTATGCATAGACTCTTGCACAACGTCCTCCTGTCGTGACTCACTAGAGCAAGACCGCTCTACCTGTCTATCCTGCATAGAAGTATCTCGCACAACTGACTCTCTGCTTTGCTCAGTCACTAGCAAAGCATGCATGTCTGACTCTGCCACCTCTTTGTGTGACTGATCAAGTCGTGCCCCTACTGTGTGCACAACGAGCTCACTACTCTGCACTCCATGCAAAGTACCCTGCAACCCATAAGCAAAAGAGACTCGCCTGCTCTCTCGCTCTCTACCTGGCTGCATGATCACAGAGACAACACCGTCTCTCTCGTGATCCACATGCAATGGGTAACCTCTACCACTCCTGGCACCTCTGGCAATCACTAGCGAACCCAAATGCATCACAAAAGATTGCTTAAGCAGCGATACCCGACATCCACTATCCCGTAACTGTCTGACTGAGATCAAATCCCGTCTCAGATCTGGCACATAACGCACATGACGCAGGGTAAATATCATACCACTGGGCAAGGACAAACATACGTCTCCTGCACCCTCAATGTCATACACAACACCATCAACCATGTGCACACAACCAAGTCTCCCACTAGAAAACGTGCTAAACCACTCACGATGCGACGTGACATGGAAAGTAGCATCTGAATCTAGTAACCAATGTGAATACAATGTGCAATCCGATATGCAATCCGTAGACATAAGATCGTCTGAAGACAAGCTAGATGTAAATGTGACATCGCCGTCACAAGCATACTCAGTAACCACCGTACTGATCTCACTAGCATCTGTCATGCCCAAATCTGCATCACGCATCTGTCGCCTCCGTTGTCTCAAACGCCTGAAACATCGACGCCTAATGTGCCCTCTATGTCCACAATGCCAACATGTCAAGTCTCTATGCCGTCGAGACTTGCGTGTGGGACCAATCTCTCCCATGGACATAGAAGTGGGACTAGACTCCCCTGTAGACATGGATGTCGCGTACATAGCATGTAAAATCTGCCATAAAGCATGAGAAGGCGATTGTGACTTTAAGCAAGAGAACCTAGTCTAAAGACTACAAAAGGCGAGAGAAAACCGCTCTCAATCGATGCCCACTGGCTGGCTGTGATCGTGTGCATCCGGCTGTTCTGCTCCCGTGTAAGTCCATACACGACCAGACGTACCGCACACGTACTGCAAGTATGCACGCAATACCTGCATATCTCCCTCATGCACTATGCCATTAAACAGACTCAACCAGATGCAAATGAATCATAGACATTGCTAACTCATCAAGATCTTGCCAATCATCATCACGCATAGACTTGGGCTTCGCCGATAAACCACACAAGGGTTTATCCTGCCCCAAATCCGCCAATGCAACAAGCATATGCTCCTTCCAAGCAACAAAATCTGCACCATCAAACTGTGTCAGAGCATAACGCTGGAAGTCAAATGAAAAATCAGCCATAATGCTCGCAAAAGAGCAACCAACAATGAGTAGCAAATGTCAACCAAATCAGCCCTAAACTGGCTCGAATCGCATCAACAAAAGTTTGCAAATATGGCTGTAAAATATGGCTGCAAATCAGCCCCAAAATTCAGCTGCATAAACAAGTCACAAACGTGTCCCAGATCAGCCTACAACTAAGCCATACATGGACACCTGCAAAGAGGAAACAATGGCTGAAATTCAGCACCCAAATAAGACCTCAAACCTACCTGTAAACTTGTAAACCTGTAGCTGAAACCTGCTGAAAAACCTCAAGCCATTAGTGCTCGAATCCGGCTACCTAGCTCGTAGCCACACAAGAATACATCACAACATTCTCTTGTGAGTGTGTCAAGATAACTGTACGCCTGTCAAACCGTGAGCTAATCACCAAGCCCACACTGTGCGGTATCGATGCATACACACGCACAAATCTCCCACCTGCAGAGAACACCGCACGCAAATGCTGAGTGCAACCCGCAATCTCTACCTAGATCGCATAAATGATGTGCATAAAAATCCTGGGAAAATTTCGCCAGAGTTTCGTCAGTAAAACGGCCACAAAACCAGTAACCAAACTGACTGCACGCTCAAAACCATGAGCAACCAAAGCGCATGAAACCGCACTCCAAATGCATGCACCAATTTCCACACTTTGCATACATTATTGCAAACACCTGCAAATCTAGTACACAAATATCTGTTCTACCTGTGACTGCCAAAAAACATGCTCAAGGCATACATTGCCGAGCTCAAAATGCAATCACATTAGTCTCCCTGAGCATCAAACCACATAAGGCATACATTGTATCCTCCCACCTGTGAGGAAACTTGCAGCAAATATCACTATCACATCTGAGAGCAAACCATGTGTGGAATCCTCGACACACAATAAACAACTGCTACTGCAGAAAATTCAGCATTCAGAATTTTAAAATTCTGATATGACGAGCGCGTCCGAAGCGTGCCAAAACCCCAAGGTAGACTCCTGGATCACATGTATCCGAGTCCGGGTGTGAAAGCTATGCCAAAAAACCTCCGTTTTGACCCAAAAACGTAGCATAAACTGCCAAAAGAGGGTTGAAAAATGCAGCTCCTCAACCGTAGCTCGAATGAAGTTTTTGATGGCTCGAATGGCTTCGAAAGGTGGGTAAAACGCTAGGACACCTGATGGAAGCACTCTCGAAAAGCTGAATTTTCCGATGCCGAAGTCGAAACCCTGTTTGCACTCTTGAAAGTGCGCGCGCGCGGACGCGATTTCGGGAATGAAACTGGCTCTCCGCTGTTGTCGTGACTGTGCACACACGCGCTCCCTCCGCACCTACGCTCTGATACCAATTGAAGGGGATCGGGGAGCACCACAGACGGAGAGTGTGAGAGAGAGAAGGAGACACACACGATGCGGGTGGGGAGACTCCAAAGAGTGAGCAGCCCCCTATACACTTATGCTATGTATAAGGTATACAAGTCAGTGGGCGCCCAGACTCTGGGCGGCCGAGCAAGGCACAGACGCCTATACCCCAACACTCTAATCGCGTACATCCTCGGAACCAGGACATACATCAATGCCCTGCACAATATTCCAGACGCCCTTTGACACAAGAACATGTTGCATCATGTAAGCCCAGATAGGGTAATTGTCCCCATCCAACCTGTCCTCAGTAGCAAATATCTTGAACACATCTATGTTGTTTCCAGCCATAGTAAATGATGCACCTGATGTAAAAACTACCTGAAAAGAGGAGAAACGGAGCGGGAACAACACGTGCTATATAGCACAAACCATAGAAGACTGTAAGGCACCTATTATGCAGAAAATGACACTAGCAGAAATTCTGCACAAAATGATGAAATTGCCTGTGCAGACCTGCCTGTAGTGGAAATGGAGGCCGAAATGAGCCCGGATCAAAAATCTAAGTAGATTAAGCTCTACCAGCTCACTCGAAATATTCATCGACCTGCGAACGCTCACCAAACATCACTAAAATCGGAGAAAGTGAGCAGGCGCGTGCTGGAGCAGCTGGCGACTAAGCCCGGGAGGATGCAACCTGCTCTGATACCAATTGTTCGAATTAGGGTTACAGAGAAACACACACAGCTTGGAGAAGACGAAGGAAGCTCAAGGACACAATAGAAAGTGTGTTACTTGGTGTGCAATGGAAAGATAGATAGCCCTAGAGTGATTGGCGTATATCCAATGCACGGGGGAAAAAACCTTTTAAAGGAGAAAAAAATGCCCCGGCGGTCCTAGTGTGTTAAACACATCACTACCACATGTATATGGTAATAGCAATATCTTCGTGCTTAGTATAAGAAAGATGACACTCATTTGGTCAAACGAGGCTTTCGTAACAGTGCAACAGAAATCACATTGTATATCAAGCGTGAGGGCGATGTACTTCTCATTGTTGTTCTTTATGTGGATGATTTGCTGATCACTAGTCTCAATGAGGCACATATTGCTAAATTTAAGGCTGATTTGAATGCTACTTTCAAGATGAATGATTTGGGACTGCTGCATCATTACTTGGGCATACAGTTTAAGCAGTGTGATGGTGGTATTGCCTTGTGTCAGAAAAGTTATATAGAGATATTGTTATGTAAGTTTGGACTTGAGGATTGCAAACCTATTGCAACTCCCATGGAAACATGTTTGAAGTTAAGTCTACATGATGATGGTGATCCTGCTGATGTCACTCTTTTCCAAACTGCTGTTGGCTTCCTCATTTATGTATGCAACATGCAACCGCATATTCAGTTTACAGTCTCACAAGTCAACATATTTATGCATAGCCCAGGGTCTAAGCATTGGCAGGTTGTCAAGAGGTTTTTTCGCTACTTGAGTGGCACTTCACATCTTGGCTTGTTTTAACCCAAGGGGGGATCATTGCCACCAAACTTACATGCTTTTTCAGACTCAGATTGGGCTGGTTGTTTTGACACCCGAGTGTCGACAAGTTGTTTTTGTTTCATGCTTGGTAGTTCATGTATATCAAGGTTGAGCAAGAAGCAACTATTGTGGCCACTTCGAGTTGTGAGGCTGAGTATAGGGCAGTCCTCACAGCTACGGTTGGGTGTGTATGGCTCAGACACCTTATGATTGATTTGGATGTTGGACAGAATGTTGGGGTATAAAGCCCAATGTGGTCGCCCAGGTAAGTGGGCGGGCCGCCAGGTATGTACACACATTCTTTTGTAAAAACCTAATAAGAACTCACTATGCTCTACACATTACAGTAGAGCGAGTTCACCATATCGTCGTGCACTTCTTCTCGCACTCTCTCTCGCGTCGCACTTCCGCTCGTACTCCTTCAACTGGTATCAGAGCTCAGATCGAGGCTCAGGGCAGCACTGTAGGAGGCTAGAGTCACCAGCTCAGATTGGAGTGAAATTCAACAGAATTTCATTCTGAGGTCATCTTGGCCACCGTTCGGCTTCGACAAAGGTCTGCGCAGGCCATTTTCGACTACGTGGTCTCGACGGGTGCAGATCCGACTCTGCAAATTTGGGGTTTTCGGCCTATGACTGCAGGTGCTGAGGATATCGACACTCCCAAAGTGTTGATTTGTGGCTGTCTACACATCGAAGGACGGCTCACAGTTCTTGGAGGCATGTCACATACGACACGGGCGCATCTACACACAGACTGTAGGCGACATCCACTAGTTCATCAGGTAGCTTGTGTTTGCTGCTTGATATTCCAGATTTCATCCTGACATTGCAGGTACTTCCACATGGGATGTATTGTCAGAGATGATGTATGTTTGTTGAGGGTTTGCTGGCTGTGAGTCACGCAGCAAACAACCGCCGCAGCGGTTACATCATATAGTGGGAAATTTGTGGATGTATGACTTTGTGGGAAGTCTATGTACTGTCAAATTTACTGCAGCCTTTGTTGAGGGTCGAGTGAGGTTTTATTGAGCTGGGGGATTCTCGAATGTTGAGATCCTTTCGGTGATACAGGTCTTGGAGCGATCCCTCGAGCACCCTTAGATAGGCAGCTAGGATGTATTGACTGTGAGTTAGACAGTTGGGATTGCATCTTTGCTTTACTGCCGTTGAGGCATTGTCACAGTCTATGCTTACAGGACAGTGACAGGACAGTGAGAGACAGTACAGGTGCAGGACAGGTTTACCCGCAGCTTACAGTGTCAGAGAGACAGTGTTTTTTGAGCTGTTTTTTGGTCTGTTTTTAGTACACCATAGCCATTTTACAAAGGAGACTCTGCCAAAATTTCTGCAGAATCTAAAGCTTTCTTGGTTCATTTGACAGGTTGATATTGGTTCAGAGGTCAGTTTACAGGGGAAACTCTGTCGAATTTTTCCCAAGAAAGTAAACTACTGTGAAGCGTAGCTATGGCTGGATCACAGGACACTGCTCTTTACAATATCAAGAAGCTGGATGGAACCAATTTCCCATTGTGGAAGAAGCAGATTTGGCACGTGTTGGTACAAAAGAAGCAGATGAAACCTATAAAGCTCAAGGGGATAAAACCACAAGATATGGACGAAGATGAATGGAGCGAAATGGATGAATTGGCACTTTCTACCATTATGCTGACTTTGGCAAAAAGTGTTTACTTCAATGTAGCAGACGAGATGTCGGCTTATCAAGCATGGTTAAAGCTGAGTGATCTTTATGAGAAGCAGAGTGCAGCTTCACAGGTATACTGGCTTAAGAAGCTTGTTGACTTGAAGATGAAAGAAGGGACACCTATGTCCAATCATCTGAATGAATTCAACATAATCTATAGTCAGTTGTCAGCTCAAGGTGTCAAGTTTGATGAACCTGTTAGAGCTATATTCCTGTTGATCACATTGCCGGAAAGTTGGGACACTTTTCGCATAGCTTTGAGTAATTTTGCACCTCCAGATGGTTTGAACATAGCAGGTGTAGAAAGAAGTCTGCTTACTGAAGAAACCAATACAAAGACAATGGACAAAGGCAAAGGAACAGCCGTAGTTGTCAGGGGAAGGACCAAAGAAAAGTACAAAGGTGGAAAGAGGAATCGGTCTCGTAGCAAGTCCCGCAGTGCTAAAGGCAAGAGTGACATAGAATGCTACCATTGTGGCAAGAAGGGTCACATGAAAAGAGACTGCAGAGAATGGAAAGCAGAAAAAGACAAAGAGAAAGCTGAAGACCATGGTGAGAAGAACAAGTCCTCAATGAAGATTCAAGAAATAAATGTGACAAACACTGTTGCAGAGGATGACAGTCTAGTGGCAGGAGACGTCTACTTCTTGAAGAATACAATGGACTCAGCTCTTCTTACAGCATCTGATGGAAATGCACTGAGTGACTGGATTATAGACTCAGGGGCATCACTTCATGTGTCTCCAAACAAGGAGTGGTTTACCTCTTATGTGACCACTAAAGATCATGTTCGGCTAGGCAATGGGCAGACATGTGAGATCTTAGGTGTTGGAGATGTTCAATTGAAGTTTCAGAATGGCTCTTCTTTTACGCTGAAGAATGTGAGACATGTTCCCGCAATTACAAAGAGCTTGATCAGCACAGGTTTACTTGATGATGCTGGCTACGTCACCACTTTTGGACAGAACATGTGAAAGATATCCAAGGGTTCTATGACAGTAGCACATGGAGTAAAGTCTGGAGGACTTTACATGATTTATGTATCAAATGTCTCTAAAAATGTAATCAATGTAACCGAGCAGCAGAACGTTTCTTTGTGGCATAGCCGGTTAGGACATATGTCCAAGAAGGGAATGGAAATCTTGTCTCGTTCTGGTTATTTGCCTGGCTTTTCATTTAATGATTTTGAATTCTGTGAACATTGTCTATATGGTAAGCAAACACAACAGCCACATAAGCATAGAAGCAGTAGAAGAGATAACCTATCTCTAGGGGGAGCTTCTTACTTTATGACATTTATAGATGATTACTCGAGGAAAGTATGGGTTTACTTTCTCAAGCACAAGGATGAAGCGTTTAGTGTTTTCAAAACGTTTGTGACACTTGTGGAGAATTAGAGTGGCAAGAAGCTTAAATGCTTACGCACTGACAATGGTGGAGAGTATGTTTCAAAGGCCTTTCAGGACTTTTGTGAGTCAAAAGGTATAAAACGTGAACTTACTGCTCCTTACAATCCTCCTCAAAATGGTGTTGCTGAGAGGATGAATAGGACCATACAAGAGAAGGTCAGAAGTATGTTGTCTAATGCACAGTTGCCTAATGGGTTTTGGGCTGAAGCTGTATCAACAGCTGTTCATCTTGTAAATAGATCTCCTAGCAAGGTTTTGTAGAAGGATTCAGTGCCAGAGATGGTATGGTCAGGCAAAATGCCCTCATACAAGCATCTCAGAGTCTTTGGCTGTGAGGCATATACTCACGTTGCAAAGGAATTTAGGAACAAACTTGAGCCAAAGAGTAGAAAGTGCATCTTTCTAGGCTATGGTAATTCTGGTGAGATGGGGTACAGACTTTGGGATCCCGAATCCAGAAAGGTTGTCCGCAGCAATGATGTTCACTTTAATGAATCCAAATATCATTCTAAACCAGAGAGGGTTGAGGAGATTAGAAGAGTTGTCTTCCAAGAAGATGGACCTGCACGTGCAAGACAAAATGTCAGGGCTCAAGAGGAGCAAGGACAGGATAGAGTGGAACCACAGGTTGTGGCTGAGCCTGAGCCACCTATTGTGTGTAGAGCTGGACGTGTCACGCGACCTCCTGATAGGTTTGTTCCATCTATGAATTATGTCATGTTGACTGATTGCAATGAGCCTTCATGTTACAAGGAAGCAGTGCAAATGAAGGACTCCGGGAATTGGCAATTGGCCATGCAGTCAGAGATGACAGCTCTGCATAAAAACCAGACATGGAAGCTAGTTAAATTACCACGGGGCAAAAAGGCTCTACCCTGTAAATGGGTTTACAGGTATAATATCACCGCTCATGATAGTCAGCCAAAGTACAAAGCAAGGCTTGTTCCCAAGGGCTTTAAGCAAGAACAAGGCATTGACTTTGATGAAGTCTTCTCTCCGGTGGTCAAGATGACTACATTGAGATGCTTTCTTGCATTGGTTGCCATATTAGATTTGGTGTTGCACCAAATGGATGTCAAGACAGCGTTCTTGCATGGTGATTTAGATGTGGAAATTTACATGCAGCAGCCAGAAGGGTTTGTTGAGAAAGGCAAGGAAGATTGGGTATGCCAGTTGTTAAAGAGTCTTTATGGCTTAAAACAATCACCGAGGGCATGGTACCATAAATTCCACAAGTTTATGCTTTCTCAAGGCTACAAACGTAGTGAGTTCGATCACTGTCTATATACAAAGAAGGCTAAGGATGGTAGTTGGTTGATCCTTATTTTGTATGTGGATGACATGTTGATTGCTGGCAAGCACTTGGAAGAAATTTCAGCTTTGAAGTCAAAGATGGCAAAATCGTTTGACATGAAAGACATGGGTGAGGCAAGTCATATACTTGGTATGCGCATTGAGAGAGACAGATCAAAGAAGTTGATTTTGTTATCTCAAACAGAGTATATTGACAAGGTTTTGCAACGTTTCAATATGGAGAAGGGAAAGGCACTGAGTGTTCCATTGCCACCATATGTGAAACTTAGAAAACAAGATTGTCCTGTGTCTGAGGAAGAACAGGCTGAAATGGATAAGATTCCTTATGCGTCTGTAGTGGGTAGTTTGATGTATGCAATGATTGCTACTCGCCCAGACATTGCATTTGCAGTGGGAGTAGTAAGTCCATACATGTCAAACCAAGGCAAGAAACATTGGGAGGCAGTGAAAGGAATATTGAGATACCTGAAAGCTACAAAGAGTATGCGTATATGCTATGGGAGTCAGGAGCTAAGTGTAAAGGGTTTTACAGACTCAGATTATGCAGGTGACTTAGACAACCGAAGGTCTACGTCAGGGTATGTCTTTACATTGGCTGGTGGAGCAGTATCATGGCGTTCTAGATTACAAGATTGTGTTACTCAGTCTACTACAGAGGCTGAATATGTTGCATCATTAGAGGCATGCAAAGAATCAATTTGGCTTAATCGACTAGTAACAGATTTGGGAATCAAAGAAGAGATGCCTGTGTTATATTGTGATAGTCAAAGTGCTATACAATTGGCTCGCAATCCAGTTTATCACTCAAAGACAAAGCATGTGGATGTGAAGTATCATTTCATCAGGGAAATGCTCGAGGATAAGCAACTTCAGCTTGTCAAAGTTCACACCACAGAAAATCCTGCTGATCTACTTACAAAAGGACTTCCCTCAGAGAGCTTTGCGCATTTTCGCAAGCAGTTAGGTGTAGGGTAGTACATCACTTCTCTACATCTCTTGTATATTAGCTTGTATAGTAGCTTCTCTCACACTTAAAGTACCACATTGGACTTTAAGTGGGAGGTTGTTGGGGTATAAAGCCCAATGTGGTCGCCCAGGTAAGTGGGCGGGCCGCCAGGTATGTACACATATTCTTTTGTAAAAACCTAATAAGAACTCACTATGCTCTACACATTACAGTAGAGCGAGTTCACGAGTTCACCATATCGTCGTGCTCTTCTTCTCGCACTCTCTCTCGCGTCGCACTTCCGCTCGTACTCCTTCACAGGACACTGTCAACACTATCTACACTGACAGTCAAAGCGCATTGGCAATTGCGAGGAACCCAGTTTTTCAGGTCGCACAAAGCACATTGAGGTACATTACCACTATGTTAGGGAGAGGCTTTCAGGAGGAGTGTGATCAACTTGGCTTATGTGCCAACACAGGACAACCTTGTAGATATTTTCACAAAGGCATTGTCCTGTGAGAAGTTCGAATCTTTCCGCAAAGCTTTAGACTTACTCCCCTTTGTGGATTGATGATGTTCTCAGGGCATGGCACTTCCCTTTACTCATGTGTCAACTCTTGTTCACCGCATCACTCCAGGGGGGATTTGTTACCATATACATGTGGTAGTGATTTGTGTGAACACACTTAGGATCGCCGCGGCATTTTTTCCCTCTTTAAGAGGTTTTCCCCCCGTGCATTGTATATACGCCCATCGCTCTAGGGCTATCTATCTTTCCATTGCCCACTAAATAAAACGCTCTCTATTGTGTGCCTTGAGCTTCCTTCGTCTTCTCCAAGCTGTGTGTGTTTTCCTGCAGCCCTAATTCCAACACTAAGGCTTCTTTTAGAAAGCCAAAAAGTGTGACTATTTAATTTACAATAGATTACAAAAGCATAGAAAATAATGTTTGACACAATACTCAATGCCCTTTTTTAAAGAGAGGTACACAAATGTCAACACTCTCTCATAAGCGCTAAAAAAACCTTAAAAATAAAGTTTATTATCATTAACTTGCCATATGACATTAATCGGCAAGCTTTTTCCAACGGTCCTGATTTGCACCCAAAAATCCACCCTTTACTAAGAACTACTTATGTAGTCCAAAAACAAGATAACAAGCGCTCTCTCATTCTCTTCTCCAAGGATATATTCTCTTGTTGAATCTTAAAATGAAACAACCAGACTTACACAAATGACAAGAATGCATACACTAGAGTGAGATTGAGTCAAATAATTAACACAATCTAAAAGCCAAGGACAAATTTAAACATATCAAAATTGGGACATGTAGATCCTAGCCTACTAAACATAGGCCCATGTAGATCTTAGCATACTAAAACATAGGACCATGTCATCTTGAGGTAACAGATTTATGCTTCTTGTTTTCTGGCACTCATTTCAATTCAAATTTGAATACAAATGAAGCACTCTAGTTATTACAACGGCACCGTATTCAAACTACAGTATATATTATACAGCCGGGGGGGTTTCGATGCTTAGACATGGGCATGGACAAGGAGACCGCGATTACGCCTAGGGCCTCTCATACCAGAACCGCCCGAGCTGCTCCAGAGTAAGCTGATTTCTGTTTTTAGAGAGAGAGAGAGAGAGAGAGAGAGAGAGAGAGAGAGAGAGAGCCCTTCAGGAGTGACGAGGCTCAAGAGATTGCGGCCAAGTACAGACGGTATGAGAAAGAATACCTACGCAGGATCAACCACAAGTACTTCTCAGGATTAATGCTTTCGGGAGGTATGCTCTCTCACAGTGACTGCCAAAAATTATAACGTTTTTCATGTACAAATCAAAGCATTAGAAATTTTGTATCAAGATTTGACGTGACAATACTGCTATCAAATTCCTAGCACCAGAAGATAAAGCAATTACTAGTTAATGGTTGCCAGAAACATCTCTCATGATATATTCGGTGTAAATGAACGCAGTTCAAGGTTTTGCACTCGGTAAATCTTTCTCCCGGATTGCCCAATAGAGTTTAGATTTCCCTTGAACCAAACACAAATAATATTGATTACAATGGCATAAATACAACAAGGCAAAGTGTTTGTTTCCATTGATGAGGATATCCACAAGAAGATTTTGTTTGAGTGTCACAATGTTCAAAGTGTGGGACACCTTGGCATACACTTTACTTTGGCCTTAGTAAGCTGGTATTTCCATTGGCCGCACACATGAAAGCTTTTGTTGAGAAGTATGTGTGAGAATGTGCGCAGTGTTATGTCAATAAGGTTGGACGTCAAAGGCGTGCTAGACTCTTACATCCTCTGCAAATGCGCAATAATAAATGGAGTAGCATTTCTATGGATTGCCTCGGACTCAACGTGGTCATGATGCCTTTTGGGTTGTTGTTGACCGAGTCACAAAACTAGCGTGTTTAATTCCTACTCGCATGACCGTAAAGAGCCAAGAGTTAGCTCAGCTCTTTGTGGAGCATTTATATTAGTTGTATGGTTTGTTCGAAGAAATTGTTAGTGACCGTGATCCTAAGGTAACTGGCAATTTTTGGCAAACGGTATTCCACAAATTTAAACCCGCTTGGGGATCATCCTGAAACCGACGCGGATAAATCGAACACACTAATCAAACCATGGAGGATATGCTACATGCATATGTCTCCCACCGTCAATCTGATTGGAAATGTTATCTTTCACAAATTGAATTCGCTTATAATAGTACTAAGCACTCGGCTATAGGTTATAGTCCATTCATGCTTATGTACGGTTATGAGCTGAAACCATTGATCGCTACTAGACTCAAGGGAGTTAATATGCAATCCGTAGCGGATTTCTTGCACATGGAAAAAATGCTCATGATAGCTAAGGAAAGCATAAAGACCGCCCAAGATCATGCTACCTTTTATGCTAACCAACATCGATAGCCTCGTGATCTCCAAGAGAAGATGTGGGTGTATCTTAAGGTACCGAAGGATTCTGAAGCGATCCATACTGGTCAATGCTTAAAATTTTTCTCACAATATTGTGGGCCATTCCAAATTATCAAGAAGATAGTGATGTCTCCTACAAACTGCACCTACCCTCCAACATTATTGTCTATCTCGTGTTCCACGTTAGCTGCTTGAAGGAGCGGTTGGGAAAGGATGAACAAGTTGTTCCTTTGGAGGCGATCCCGAATTTGGAGGATATTACTCGCTACATTCCACTTGAACCCAAGTTAATTCTTGATGAGAGGGTCTTGAAAGGGTTCTTACCCAGAGTATTTGATGTGGAAGTGTCGATCTACGTTGAGTGCTACTTGAGATTTAGTATGATCGTTGAGGAGTCGTATTCTCAGTTTTATAATCAAGGATATTGCTAAGGACAACAATTAAAAATAAGGGGGGAAGTGTTGGGTCCCTAGACATTAGGATGGGATGTGCGGCCAAGTGTGAACATGACCCTATGGTTAGGGTGGTTCAAAAGTCCTATAAATAGGGTCCTAGGTACATTTGTGAGCCATCTTGTGTGATCGCCACACTTGGACTCTAGTCTTACCCACACACCCGTATCTATATAGGCTTGGTGGTATGGGACACCGACCCTTGTGGTAGAGGCTAGCTCGTTAGGTGCAAGCTCCCAGGCTTGGGGGATCAGGGTGACCTCTATGGCCTGGAGGTGGGTCTGATGTCCGCTCTCTATGCTCGTTTATGCATGAGTATGGCATATGTCATGTCATGTGTTCACGATGGATTTGTTGGCTAGGGACTAACATATCCGATCGGTGGGTGATTATCATATGCAATGTCCTTCCCTTGCACAGAATGTTTGGACTAGACCTTACAGAGTTGGGGGACTTCTCTTTGCCTTCTCGACGATCCTCTCAAAGGGTCGCCTCAACACAACCCAATAGAGGTTCCTTTTTTATCTTACTTCGTAGGGAGAGTGGGATGCTTTTAAATAAGACCAACACATAGAAAGAAGCTCAATATGTGCTTTGTGTGCCGCACCACAAGTAGCATCCGACTGTAATTACGTGCCTGACACAGAGGAGCTTGGCCCACAAAGTTGCTCAAGCACGAATTGCTTATGTTTGCCCTTGCTGCTCATGTTTGCCTTTCATTAGAAAAAACGCTTCAGTCTTTTGAATTAACATCAGTGCTTCTTTGTTAGGTGCAGCGGAATGATTGTTTGCGCTTTGCTCAAGATGAGTGCTCCGAACTGTGCTCAAGGTTCCTTTTAGTTCTTATGGAAGGGAGAGCCTTCCGTTCTTAATGGAAAGTGCTATGATCACAACAAAGTGAATGGACACCGTGCGTGCAAGTGAATGAGACCGAGAGATAGAGAGAGAAGAGAGATACGACACCAGAGACGACGTAAAACCCTCCTCCGAAGGCCCCACTCTCGTTGGCGAGAATGTTTTACTTATTGATTGCACAAAGTGGTACAATGATGATGCAATGGACTGATGCAACCTGGGACTATGTCGGTGACGACGACGGGGATGACGACGACGACTTTAGGGCTGAAATCTGTGGTCTTCTATCTGCTGAAAATCGGGGCTGTTTCGGTGTCTGAAAATGACTGTTTTGGCTGCGTTTGCTGAAAATGGGGGTCTTCTGCAACCAACTAGGGCTGAATCTGCTGCTGTGTTTAATGCTGGAAACGCTGCCTCTTCTGCTACAGATTGGCTGAAAATACAAAACGTTGGCAGATCTGGGTGTTGCTAGCAAAAACGCTAGGCTGTCTGGAAAACTTGGCGATGATGCAAGGCTGAAAAACGGCAGGGATCTGGGGGGTGTTGATGGTATGCAAAAACGCCAGGGCTAGGTGTTGTTGGGGAACAAAACGCTAGGGCTGAGTATCTGTGGCGATCAAGCAAATTTGGAAACGCCAAGTGAGGGAATGTCCGGCGATGAAGGAAAACCAAAAACGCTGGGGGTACTACTGGGGTTCTGCTGAGAAGGTGCCTGTTGAGCATGTGCTCCTACTGCCTCTTCTGCCAGAAAGTGCTAACTTTGGTTTGCTTATATATTTTCTTACCCAAATTGCCCTATCTACTTTTGTTGGAAAGTCACTTAAATTAATAAGTGAAAAATGTCAAAAATAGGTAAAATAGGCTAAATGCATTGGAAAAATCCCCTAACTGATTCTAATGGATTTTGATGGGAATGCTTATGATCATGCTGTGTGCAACCAAAGGATATGCATCTAATCTAAGTGACTGGGCATGCACGGTCTACAAATAGACTCACAAAAGTGCCAGATCACTTCTAATCTAGACTGACTGGACTGACTGAACCCTGATCATGCTGTAGCTTGTCCATGGACACATAGGGTTGGATGTGTCACGTGACATGCTTTACGTTGCAAACCAAAAAACCGAGGTGTTGATCCTCTTCGCATATAATAGTGTTGCCTCGGTGATAAAAATAGCCAGCTTTGCTGTACTAAAGTTGTTGCTTTTCTTATTAATTTATAGCGTTGCCAATTTTCATTGGCTCAAGTCTTCGTGCTATTAGCATTTGCTTAATCGACAGCAAATTAGTTCTGATCTTTTGCAATGCTTTGTCTACTTATAGAGCCACACACTGGGTCGACTTGATTTAGTTTTTCCATCTCCACGAATACCATCGCAATTATGATATGACCTACATACAGTACTTCTTTTTGGTGAGACAAATAGTTAATGTAATCAAGATGTCATCGAGAAATACAACAGTAAATTTATTCCCAAAAAAGAAGGGTCTCAAGAGATCATTCATCATTTGTTAAAAAGAAGCTTGAGTAAAACCTTAAGTGAGATTATAAATCAAACAGATATTGGCTGTAAATCTTTTCAAGAAATTCAACAATGACAACCAACAACATCACCACGAATTGTTTCATACCAAAATGTGGTGTTTCAACATGAAACGCTTCGCCCTCTTGGAAAGAAGATACAAAACACTAGACTGAAAGATCAATATATACAAAAAAGGGTTAATTAAAGATGAAATTATTAAATTACTAATGTTTCACCTAAAGGTCTTAGATGATGTGTTTCACCCGATTCAGGTCTCACGGTGGTGCTGGTGTTTAGGAAAAAGGTAATCTATTGAAAAGTAGCAAGATATCAGGAAAACAAAATGATAAGGGTCAAAACTCATAGCGTATCCTCTTTAGTATACTTTGTGGGGAGGTGAACTCATAGGTTAACTGATAGAAGTTTTAAACTCACATTATATAAGAGTGAGGGGGTGAAGCTGTTCTCTTTGAGCTATTTTTCTCTTGGATTTTATAAGCTTATCTTAGGAATGGCTGACCGTCTATTGCCACTTTGATGGCATGAATGACTACTTATGACAGAGACATACAAAGGGGGCAGATTGTTTAGAAGCAGATCTTTGAAATCAATCATGATTTCTTAAACAAGGGTAGTCTCTTTAGCTACATTATTTGACCTAGGAACAAGAGCTAGTTTAACCATGAATGTGGAAAACACCAATACAAAATCATGTGAAGATATGATGTCTTTGATTCAAAAGCTGAAACAACTCGAAGTGAAAATTCAATATCTACCCCAGGCCTAGGATAACATGTTCTCATGTCAAGGCGGATGATATAGAAATCTAGGCTCTCTTTGTAGTGAACAAGCTCGAGCTTGAGGTTTAGAACCATGTGATTCCACACGTCAAGTTGTTATTGCCTCGCTAGCCATGTACTCATGATCATTGTGCTGCATTGGCAAATGGTTTATTTGAATTTTGGACCAATTTTGCATCAACAAACTCGTGAAACTTTTGTTAGGCCATGTTGTGACCATTGATCGTCTTGCGAAATTGTGGAAGATCATGCTTACCAATTACTTTGGTACTAAAATGTGAATTCATGAACAAACTCAGTACCAAATGCATATTCACATGGCCCAAAGAGCTAGTTGTGCATTTGACAGTGGCACTAGATTCGTCTAATGCAAAAAAATTTAAGGAGACAAAAATCAAGCTGGGAGAATTCATGATCTTACTCTTTGGCGACGAAAAGGTGATTAGGAATGTGTTAGCTCTTCTCTCTAAATGATGAATGTAATGTTTATATTTTAACAAGTCAAGGTCAGATAGACAGTGAATATTGCATGTTGCCAATTTAGTTTTCACTTATTAATATTCTTCTCCTTATGGTGTCATTCTAATCTAAAATATTCTCTTGTTTTAGTTTGTATTTTTGTTTTTTTTTGGTTTATGTTTATCTTTTTTTCATTGTTGCTTTAGTTTGTTGAAGTATGTGTAACATTGGGAAAGTTCAAATAGTGCTGCCCTTACAAATGTATGCCAATATTTATGCATAGCAATTCTCAATAGTAATAAATCTAGTCATCTTTTTGCTTATTGTATGTCCATTGTTATGCATTTGATAAAGATATTTTATTTGTTTAGGTATCAAAAATTAATGTTGTGTTCTCTTAATTTTTATAACTGTCTATTAGCTCCCATTTTGTAAGTCTGGATCTTGCTTTACTTACAAAGATATAGAAATGTTTTGCATGATAATATCCATTGGCTTGAAGCTCACCAATGAGTTGAACATATGTCCATTACTATGCAACTTTAGAGACATTGAAAATTGACCATTGTCTTTTATTTTACTTTCCAACTTGTCATGTTCTTCTTAAGGAAATAACTAGGCCTATTGTCTTGCTTTGAGTTGCTTATGTGGAAAGAGTTCATTTGTGGGAAACGTATTTGTAACAAATATAACTTAGTTTTTGTTATTTCATCGATATTAAGCTGGCATGCTTATTAAAATTTGGTTGATGCAGATTCGGTGTTTGAAACTAGTGTTACAGTTGATGGTTTCGCCTTTAAAGAGAGCAAGTAGGTTCTTTTTCCATTTGAAGAATATAATCAGTCTTAGCTTTGAAGAGACTGAAGCAATTAGGTAGGTTGTGAATGTTTTTCTGGTGACAAGCTTAGGTGGTTCTGTGTGTATCCGTGATGGAAGCAGCATCTTGCTAAATTTGACTGTGGGTAAATCAGTAAGTGTTTTTGAAATTTGTTTGTTAGTTTTGTAGAGGAAGCTGCAAGATCATAAATATTGTTTGGTAGCTTTGCTTGGAGGGAGGTGGACTGTAGACCTAAGACCAAGCGTTTTCTTCTAGGCTTCATGTAGGTTGATGAACAATGAGTGCTTACTACTGTCCATGAGCCACTCATAGTGGATGGGAACTGATGAGGGGAGGGTTAGGCGAGGAAATGAAAAGGGTTTATCGAAGAAGGGGAGGTTTGTAGGAGTAGGGCTCTGCTTATCTTTGACCTTTAGGTCCACATAGATTTATGCTTGTGGAAAATTCATATGCTGACCATGTATGCTCCGTGGGTGAGAAATGTGAGGGGATGCCTCTTGTATATGGTTGTTACACACTTGTCATTTTTTGTTTACTCCTTTTATTAAGGGAGAGATGCTAGATGCTCTCACGGACATTGATCCTGCTCCAAACCGCACTGACGATAGTCTCATTGGCCAGTTTTTCTTGGAGTACTGGGATGTATTGCAAGAGCCTGTGTTGCGTGGATCCATGCTTTATAGACATGCTTTGTTCTGGATCATTTTATTTTGGAGTCAGGACAATATTTTCACTGTCTACTAGGCAGTGGAGTGGGCCACACGGTCAGGAGAGCCTATTGCTATTCTCCTCTTGCTTTTGAGAAGTTATAAAACCGGGTCGATTGGGGATTCCTTGAGGGGATTGCGCAACAGATGATTGTTGGTGTGGCTGCCTGTATTGATCTGTTGCTAGTGTTGTAAGGTGCAGCGGAATGAATGTTTGAACTTTGCTCAAGATGAGTGCTCCGAACTGTGCTCAAGGTTCCTTTTGTTCTTTTGTAAGGGAGAGCCTTCCGTTCCTTTAGTGAGAGAGTGCAATGGACACAAACAAAGTGAATGGACACTGTGCGTGAAAGTGTATGAGACTGAGAGATAGAGAGAGAAGAGAATACGACACCAGACATGTGTAAAACCCTCCTCCAAAGGCCCCACTCTCTATGGCGAGAGGGGTCTACTTATGATTGCACAAATCTCTACAATGCTTGGACTTGTCGACAATGTCAACGACGATGAGGACGACGACGAGACGGCTGAAATCTGAAAACGCTAAGGGCTGAAATCTGCAAATCTTTATCTGTTGAATTCTGACTCTATGTCGGTGACAATGTCGATGACGACGATGCGACGACGACGCGCTGAAAATGTAGATGCTGAAATCTGCGTTTTCCGGGCTGAAACTGTAAACCTTGCGGAAATTGACCGTGTGGCGAGGAACTGCTGTAGGAAGGTGAGGTTTGCGAGGTTCGGGACTTGATCTGCGATGTCTAAAGGCTGAAAACTGAAAACGTTGATGCTTCTTGGTGTTCCATCGCGGTGAATCTGCAAAACGCTGAAGTGTGGTGCTGATGCAAAAACGCTAGGGCTGAGTTCTACTGCTAGGGAAAATCCACTAACGCTAGGGCTGATGTCTTCTTGGTGATGAAGCTTGCTGATGAAAACGCTAGGGCTAGGGTGTCTTGCTTGGAGGAGAAAACGCCACCAAGAGGGTTCTTGTTGAGAAGTTGCCTGTTGAGCTTGTGCTCTTGCTGCCTCTTCTGCCAATTAGTGCTAGCCTAGGTTTGCTTATATGCAAACTTACTCAATTTGCCCTACCTACTTTCCAACAAAAGTCACTTAAAAATAATAAGTGAAAAATGTCAAAAATAGGGAAAATAGGCTAAATGCACTAGAAAATTCCCCTGAAGGATTTGGATGGATTCTGATGGGAATGCTTATGATCATGCTGCGTGCAACCAGAGGATATGCAAAGGGAAAATAGGCTAAATGCACTAGAAAATTCCCCTGAAGGATTTGGATGGATTTTGATGGGAATGCTTATGATCATGCTGTGTGCAACCAGAGGATATGCATCTACACTAAGTGCCTGGGCATGCACGGTTTGCGAACAGACTCACAAAAGTGCCATAACACTTCTAGTCTAGACTGACTGGACTGAACCGAACCCTAGAACACTTCTAATCTAGACTGACTGGATTGAACTGAACCTTGATCATGCTGTAGCTTGGCAACAGACACATATGGTTGGATGTGTCACGTGACATCCTCTCCTTTTCAAAGTGAGGTACTGGTATCAAACTGTATGGCGTCGAGGGAGATCGCCAATAGCATCCGGAATCTTGGAAGGGACTCTTTGACGGTCCACTCTGATGTGTGGGTCGTGCAGTACTTGAACTTCATAAAGGTCTGCAACGCTTGCTTCTCTGGGCCGCGCCGAAAGCGACAGTCTTCTGTGGCTCCTTCGATGCTTCAACTTCGTCTAGAGTCATGCTTCTTCCTTCTTCAAGAATCTCCATGGCTGAAAATTCTTGAAACCATTTCCAACACAAAACCATGAACATACCTATTCCATGTAAAGTGAGTGGAAAAAATCTTGTCTTCCTCAAAGACTGTGTATGCAATGTAGATGAACAAAGAGACGGATTGCCAAGCCATTCATCACACACACGCAAACAATGAGATCGAATCTTGTCTTACTGATCTAAATCAATCAACTATGGCAATTCACAACAGAAATGCTCATGCTTGGTGCTCATACTTTCATGTGCTCTTTCTAATATACTGTCATGCCAAGGAAGAGACATGGAATGTGTCTTCCGTGAATGCATACTTTTCAGCTTTTCATGAACAATCCGCATACATTCGTGCTCATTCATGAGTGAAACGTGCTCAACGTACAATATGTCATGCCTAGGAAAAGGAATCACATAAAGACGCTGATTAAAATACAGGAAACGATCACGAATGAAACATTCGAACAATGTGTGCTGACTAATCATGCGAACACATAATACTTCCTGTGAGGGTTCTTTGGACCTAGGCTTGAGAGCCAAGATCGGTTCTTCTTGAAGGGGTTCTTTGGACCTAGGCTTGAGAGCCAAGATCGATCCTTCGTGATTGATCGAATCTGCAACGAGGTTAGCTTCGCTAGAAAAAGCATCAACTAACACATCATCCTTATGAACAATCACAGCATCTTTATGCAAATCATCATGCTTGTGAGAAATCACATCTTGATCATGCAAATCATCATGGTTATCATTGTCATCCAAATCATCATGCTCATCATTATCATTCAAATCATCATGCAAATCTTGTGTGTCGTGCTTGGGAGAAGAAGGGAGTGAGAGAGGCTCCTTTTCCTGATTCTATGCAAAGTACACCTGCACTTGAGAAAAAAGTCGCCACAACTCTTCCATGTGTTTCCTCGTGAACTTAAGAACCAAAGACCACAAGAACCCACAAGAACCCAAGACTTCAGTGGATGGTCATCACTCGAAGCGGAATGGATACTTCGCTTGGAGGTGATGAGCATGAGAGAGGCGAAGAAGAACCAGGAGATTTTTCCGACTCTCCCCCTTTCCCATCTACGCCAAGGATTGCACTAACTCCTATGGAGGAGTTGGAGCAATTGTTTATGGAAAGAGAGTTAGAACGCGAAGCAAGAAAAGCAGAAAAAAAGGCCTCCGAAGAACGAAGGGCAGCCATAGATCGTGAATACAAAGAAGGAATGGCAGCCATAGAGCGTGAGCACGAGCAAGCACGCTTGGAAGCCAAAGAAAGACTAGCAAAATTTGATCGCGAGAACAACGAAAGACAAGCAGAATATGATCGCGAGAACAAAGCAAGACAAGAGAAGCGCGACCAACTTGGGTTCTTGGGTTCTTGGGGGTCTTGAGTTCTTGAGATTCTTGAGGGTCTTGAGGTTCTTCGTTCGCTTTCAAGCTGTGTTAGAGAAGGATCTTCTCTTCACCCGAGTTCTGCTCTTTTCCGCGGGCGCACCCCTTGGCGGCCTTGCGCTCACACCAAGGTTGCTTTTTCCCACCTCACGTCGATTGGCCGACCGCTAAGTGCACGGTCCGCTCTTAATGAATGAAAAGAGACACAAGAGGAGGTTGGACAAGCCCTTCTTTCCTGGGATTCCTGTCACTCTTTAAAAACACGATTAGGAATCGATACGCCCAAGCGCACTTGGGTTCGTGCGATCGCAACGAGCAAAAAAATTTCTTGTGATTCTTGTGGTTCTTTCCTTGAGTGATACAGAACACTGCCAAAGCTCTGATACCAATGTAAGGTGCAGCGGAATGAATGTTTGAACTTTGCTCAAGATGAGTGCTCCGAACTGTGCTTAAGGTTCCTTTTGTTCTTTTGGAAGGGAGAGCCTTCCGTTCCTTTAGTGAGAGAGTGCAATGGACACAAACAAAGTGAATGGACACTCTGCGTGAAAGTGTATGAGACTGAGAGATAGAGAGAGAAGAGAATACGACACCAGACACGTGTAAAACCCTCCTCCGAAGGCCCCACTCTCTATGGTGAGAGTGGTCTACTTATGATTGCACAAATCTCTACAATGCTTGGATTTGTCGACGATGTCGACGACGACGAGACGGCTGAAATCTGAAAACGCTAAGGGCTGAAATTTGCAAACCTTTATCTGCTGAATTCTGAATCTATGTCGGTGACGATGTCGATGACGACGATGCGACGACGACGCGCTGATGATGCAGATGCTGAAATCTGCATTTTTTCGGGCTGAAACTGTAAACCTTGCGGAAACTGATCGTGCGGTGAGGAACTGTTGCAGGAAGGTGAGATCTGCGAGGTTCGGTACTTGATCTGCGATGTCTAAAGGCTGAAAACTGAAAACGTTGATGCTTCTTGGTGTTCCGTCGTGGTGAATCTGCAAAACACTGAAGTGTGATGCTGATGCAAAAACGCTAGGGCTGAGTTCTACTGCTGGGGAAAATCCACTAACGCTAGGGCTGATGTCTTCTTAGGGATGAAGCTTGCTGATGAAAACCTAGGGCTAGGGTGTCTTGCTTGGAGGAGAAAACGCCACCAAGAGGGTTTTTGTTGAGAAGTTGCCTGTTGAGCTTGTGCTCCTGCTGCCTCTTCTGCCAATTAGTGCTAGCTTAGGTTTGCTTATATACAAACTTACTCAATTTGCCCTACCTACTTTCCAACAAAAGTCACTTAAAAATAATAAGTGAAAAATGTCAAAAATAGGAAAAATAGGCTAAATGCACTAGAAAATTCCCCTGAAGGATTCTGATGGATTCTGATGGGAATGCTTATGATCATGCTGTGTGCAACCAGAGGATATGCATCTACACTAAGTGCCTGGGCATGCATGGTCTGCGAACAGACTCACAAAAGTGCCAGAACACTACTAATCTAGACTGACTAAACTGAACTGAACCCTGATAATGCTGCAGCTTGTCCACGGACACATAGGGTTGGATGTGTCACGTGACAAGTGTAGTTGCCATTGAAGGTTTTGTTTTATGGCATTTTGCACTATCTTGATGTGTGCAACAGGGCTGCCCATTGCTTCCTACTTGTTCTTGTTTTTTTATTGGCAATTTTTACCTTCTTGCGGGGTCAAATTCTGCAGGCCCGTGGGTTAAAGATGCCTCTGCCTTTGGGTGTGGAGCGGGATTTGTTGAATTAGGAGAATGCAGATGATACCTCTCATAGTCGTCGGCATGGACATACAGATGTGTGGTGAGACATGGAGAGGCCACTTGTATCCATGATCTCGCTAAGGCCTCGGTCTCCCGTGGGATCATCCGAGTAGAGCTGGCTGCCCCTCCTCTGGTGGTGGAGGCTCTTAGGAGATCAGTGGCGTTCATGCACAGCTTATGGGAGCTCTTACGAGATCAGTGGAGGCTCTTATGAGGTCATTGGCATTCATACACAGCTTTTGGGAGCTCTTACGAGATCAGTGATGGTTCTTATGAGATCAGTGGCATTCATACACAGCTTATGGGAGCTCCCACGAGATTGTTATGCCCAGCTGGCTCTAGAGCATAGTCCAAGGGAATGGCCATTTCGGCGTCTGTTCCCATTTCTCATTCTGACCCTCGTTCCCTCTAATAATGGTGTGTATATTGTCACAAGGAATGGAAATTTATGCTGTTCGTGTTCCCCGTTCCCGTTCCCATTTTGTGTTCCCTTATGACTATGCTCTAGAGTCCTCATGGCACTTGACAACACAAGGAGATACATCATATGTTTGTGTGCATAGATGGCAGCTTGGTACGTGGTTTCTCTGTGCACAAGCTCCCCCCCTTTCAGTATTCTTTAGATGCACCCCCTCTCTCTCTCTCTCTCTCTCTCACGGAGGGAGGTCACTAAACTAATACGATAGGATTTGTTTTAGTTGGATACCTCAGAGTTACCCGGAACGCGGAACGGGAACGGCGACGGGCCTCCCTGCGGAACGGGGGAACGGGAATGGGCCCGGAACGGGAACGGCGCGGAACGGCAGGCTAAAAAAACACCCAAATATTTTTTTTTTTAGCGTTATGTGGTTGAATACAAGTAGTATTAGAGTCCTTTGACTCTAATACCCACAAAAAACACGATTCGAAGACCATTTAACCTTATTATGACTTGATTGGGATGTGAGGCGCCCAGAGTACATAGCCAGATGAACAACATAGCCAGATGAACAACAATGAGCAAACACAATGCCCATAGTACATACACAATGCTCTCAAATAATTGCAAGAGTAGTAGTCAGAGATAACACTTTGGAATTAATTATGGCTAACATAGTAACAAGCCTCAAGGGCCGCCAGCGGCCAAGGTGCTACAAAAAAACCAAAGGGGGGCAAAGTTCAAACCAGACTTCAGTGACCACAATACCAAAAGACTGAAGGTGACAAATACCATAAAGATGCTAGTAGCTACAAATGGCAAAGAGGGCAAGGCTCAAGCAGCCATACAAAAAGGTGGATAAATGGCAAAGACTCAAGACTCAAGAGCCACTAGCCTGAGAGGCCTCCCAATCCGTAGTAGCCGGCTGTAAATCATGCACATCCTCCCATTCCTCATCATCGAGGTCTAGGTCCGGCTCGATCTCAGCCACAGATGAAGTACCTGGTGTTGGTGGATGTGCATCTCCACTCGCCTGAGAAGCCTCTTGCTCCATCTCCCACTGTGTAAAAGGGTCTGTCTGTTTGTCTGTACTCTTGCAAAGCATTTTCAAATTTGCGCTGACGAAGACAAGATCATTAGCCTTCTCCACTCCAAGCCGATTCCTCTTCTTGGAAGCAATGTGGCTAAAGGTACTCCACAATTGCTCCAAGCATGAGGTACTAACTGACTGGCTGAGAATACGGATCGCCAATCTCTGAAGCTCAGGGCCATCATAGCCATAGTCCTCCCACCAAAGCATTGAACCTATTTTCCTGCGATCAATCTGAGCATCTGGACTGCCAAATGACCCTCGCATCTCTCTGTACTGTCTCAGCTGATCTCTGACAATGCGTCGCCCATCTCTGTCTAGAACCATCTTGTTTAAGATCTCTGTAAATTGGTTCATGACTTCCCTATCTGTCTCTTGCCCTGCACCTTGGAACTCTGGATCCACCATGTACGCTGCCCCGTGTAAAGGAGAGGCATATGAATTCCACCTCGAGCTGCAAAGCGCATGGATCTCCTCATATCGCTCTGCGTTCGGCTCAAGCTGTGCAAGCTGCTCAATCATGCGGTCCATTGCCTCATAAATCTTGTCAATGCAAGGATCCATGCCATCCAGAACTCGAAGCAAATGAACCACCGGTTTTACCTGTGCATCTAGACTCTTGAGCTCCTTCCAGAACTCAAGATCCTCTGCCTTATCCTTGCACAAAATCCTTGCAACTGTCTTTGCATAGGGGGAGGTGGTGAACTCATCACTGATGAAGACCATTTCGGACCGCATTTTGACATTCAGACAGCCTGCGTACAAGAAGAAAGTTGAATGCGAAGCGGGTATCTGAATACTTTAGAAGCACTTTGCCGCCCGACCTCTTGAGGTACTCACTCCGAACCAAGTTGTGATTGTTGATGAAAGTAACCATCTTCACTGCATCAGCAATGACTGGAGCAATCCAGTCTAGCTTGCCGATGTCTTTCAGAAGGTTGTTCAAGCAGTGTGCCATGCAAAAGCACACTGTCACATGCGGATAGTGGCCCTCTATGATAGCTGTTGCTGCCCTGTTTGATGCCTCCCCATCTGTGACAAAGGCCACCACGTGTTGCTCACCGATGGTTTCTATGGCCGCTGTCCACTCTGCAGAGAGGACATCGGCGGACTTGCCACTCTCAGTGGCATCATGAGAGTGCACAAAGTACATCTCTCCACTGGAGTATGCGACGAGACCATGGATAGATCTCTTCCTTGTATCGCTCCACCCGTCAGCAATGAGGGAAACGCCATGTTTTGCCCAAAGACGCTGAATGTTGAGGGTTGCTTGCTCCACGATAGCCTTCTCTCGATCGAGCAAGGTGGTTCGGAGAGCCTCTGAAGATGGCGGCACATAGCCGGTGCCATACTCTCCTATCTGTTGCACCATGACTTTCCAATACTCCGACCTATTTCGATCAAACATAGAAGAGGTTAGTATCAAAAAAGTGGAAACGACGATAACGGAAGAAATGAGAGAGAAGATTGATGAATCATAAAACAATGTACATACCTCGCTGCGACAAATGGGATATGGTCGTGATAGGAGAATCGGGCCACGGCCGCATCCACTCTTCTTCTTCTTTGGGCAAGTGGTAAGGGTCTTTTGACGAAGGACCTTTTGAAAGATGCACCGGACATGAATCAATATTTGCGTCTGGCTTTATGGTTGAATAGAGAGCCCTGAGAGAGAGAAATCAAGAAAGTATGTGCCAAAAAATAGCCTGAATATTTTTATATTTTAGAGGAAACCCAAGTAACTCCTCATACTACAGTCATAAACGTAGAGCTCATTACCTCATTTGTGTTATTCTAAGAAAGAAATATTGCATGAGATAAGTAAGGCCCCTTGACATGTCCATGTGTCAATGAACTAGACTTTTTCTCTTAATCACGGGCAACATAGCTGTCCAAAATGGAGAAGGAAATGGGAGAGCCATCTATTGCAACGGGGCAGGAAACTTTGATAACCAATCTACCAAACTTCAAGCTTCCTCTCCTTCTTAATGTATGTAGCCATGATAAACATATTTTCTAGCACCATAGAGAGAGATAAAAGAGTCCAAATGTAACCTCATCTCAACATTCCCTACTATAAAAGAAGCATTCTGCAATTTTTTTTAAAAACACATGGCACATGCAATTCCTAGCATTGTGAGGTATAGATAGCTAGAGAGAGAGAGAGAGAGAGAGAGAGAGAGAGAGAGAGAGAGGGAGAGTGGTCAAGAAAATTTGTGACAAAAACTAACCCCAAAATTTTCTATTTCGAAGGAAACCCAAGTGATTCCTCATATTAAAGTGGAAAACGTAGAGCTCCTTACCTCATTTACGTTATTCTGAGAAATATTGCATGAGACAAGCAAGACCCATTGAAACTCTTTCTCTTAGCATAGTAGTCAAAAATGGAGAGGGAGCTAGGAGAGCCAATCTATTGCAACGGGGCAAGAAACTCTGATAACCAATCTACCAAACTTTAAGATTCCTCTTCTTCTTCATGCAGGTAGCCATGATAGGCACGTTTGGTAGCACAATAGGAAGACCCCATTATGGGGCAGGTTTTGAATGTCATACGGGCAATGCTAATAGACTTGTCGATGAGTCTTGATACCTAAGCATACTATTTCAATGTGAATTGGGAGAACCAACCTACAATATTTGGAGAAGAAATTGGAAAAGCCAGTCTACCACATTGGGTGAGAAAACCAACAAAACCACTCTTACCACACTTGGGTGGTTCAACCTTTCTCTCCTTCTTCATGCAAGAACCCATGAAAAATCTGTTCTTGATGTCATAGAGAGAACCAATGATAGGAGATGCTAAATAACCTTCAAGAAGTCTCACAACTGAGTCTTCAACTCCAATGGTGTCATTTCATATTCAATTTATCCTATGACGTCTATTAAATTTAATATATCTTACTGATAGAAGAAGTGGGAGGATGCATGAAACGAAAAGCAATAGAAAGGATCTATCAAACAAGCCTTGAACTCATGCGCACTCTTTATTCCGTCCTTGGGTATAATACTCGAATTAATATGATGTGTTGAGGGTATTATATGTTTGCATTTGGAAGTTAGTATAGATAAGGAACTTCCCTACCTTAAGTACACTACTTTAATTAATACTATGATGTATTGAGGATATTTTATGCTTGCATTTGGGAGTAACTAAAATGATAAAACTTATGCACTCATTATGAATTTAGTGTTTTCTCTATTGCTTGACAGAAGCATTTATGAGGACAAGGGACACATGCCTTTGTCTTCCTGAATCTACAAGTCATTCCTCTCATGTGCGTGCACGCCGAAAGGTTGCACGAAATTATCGATTCTGGGGTTGTTCAAGTGTGCGTTTTTCTTTTTCCCAGGGCTGGCTTCTCCCATCCTTTGGCAGGTTGCTGTGCTGAAATTTTCAGGCACCTCTCTTTGTTGGCCCCTTTTGCTGAAACTCTTCACTGGCTGTTTTATACGTAAGGCCAGCAAGGCATTTAAGCTATACATGAAACTCAATTTTAATGATTTAAAGTGGTTGGCCAGCCCCTCTACATTTTTAACCTCATGTGAACTCACGCTTTCAAGAGAAACTCTTTAAATCCAACTCACGTAACACAAAATGAGCACGCAATGTAGACTAGCTAGCGTTGTCACTCTTTGCACACGGTTCTCACTCTTCACACTGTTCTCAGCCAAATCTCTACTCGCGTTGACTCTCTTCCCCTTTCTTGCGTGCAGTGCTACCCAAGCCAATGGAGGACGAAGAGTTCTGGATACCCATTGTGTATCTCTTATATATAGATGAGATTCCTCGTTGAAATCTTGCCTGAGAATTCCCCTATGCATGAAGTGATCATGATTCTAGATTTTCCTACTTAGAGCCGAAAGTGATAATTATCCCAGGACCCAGATCCTTCTACTCTAGAGTTGGTACGTGTTCCAGAGCTGATACCTGTGCTAGAATCACTTGCTCCTGAAGTATAAGCTCTTGCTCCGCTCCTGAAATATTAGTTCTTGAGCTTATTTCGAGAAACAATTACTTTCTCTGAGTAATCAGCATGGCTCACTTGGAGCAGTTGCAGACGCAAACCTCTTCATTGACTTCCCATCCTGCTTCTCGGACGACTCATGCTAGGTCTCTACTATCTTCTTCTGAAGCTTTTGTGGATGAACACGAAGAACCGGACCCAACTATTGAAGTAGACAATCGTGAACTTCAACTTCTCTTTAAAATTTTTAATACTGCACAAAAGAAGAAATTGGATGTTAAACTGCTCGAGCCTTACAATGGTCGATGCGCGACAAGTGCATGATGGATCAGGTTCAAAATGGAAGTCTACTTGTTCAATACAGATTGAGTAGAGAGCAAAATGGTTGCACTTGCTAGTTCTCTGTTGAAAGACACAATATTTCTTTGGTGGCAATGATGGGTTGCTGGTGGCAATTACACACCTTGGGAGAAATTCTGGCACGCTATTCGCAAAGAGTTCGAACCTACTAATGCGGATTTTCATGCTTGGTTCTCTCTCCCCGTCTGAGCCAGACTGGTTCCTTGGCCATGTATATCACAGAGTTTCAGAAATTAACTTTGGAGATAGAGAATCTTAGCCCCTTTGACAAACTACATAGTTTCATAGATGGGGGCTCGAGCCAACCCTGAAGGACGATGCTCACAAGTATAACCCTACCACCTTGGATGTTGAATAGCCTATGTGGAACGTCTTGGCGATAATCGCCACCTTACAAGGAATTTTATTCATGGTGACCAATCTTCAAACAACACTCGCTTTTCACAACACTATCATAGAGAACGCTATAGCCAAAGTCAGTAGTAACAACCTCAATTCAGGCAGCAAGCAATGGTGCCTTACTCAACTTTAAGGTTTTACTCTCAGATCGACATTCTCAAGACAGATCTCCTTTAAATGTTCCACTTGATCGTGGTAAAGAACGTGATTTCCCTCAAAATCGACGTTCCAATACTCAACAAGGCTCTTCGTCAAATACTTCTTCGACTTTAAAAAAAGGATGGATTATGTACAATTTTCGGTGGTGAGTATAGATAGTATAGGTGTCCAAAGAGACCAAATGTGTCTAATTTAAGAAGAAATTCCAACGCAGAAACAACGACATTCCAATACTCAACATAACTCTTCGTCAAATACTTCTTTGACTTAAAAAAAAGAATGGATTATGTAAAATTTTTGGTGGTGAGTATAGATGGTATGAGTGTCCAAAAAGACCAAATGTGTCTAATTTAAGAAGAACTTCCAACGCAGAAACTTCATCAAATTCCAAGCTTCTGCTGAGGATAAAGGAAAATCTCTAGTCAATACAATTTGTGTCGAGATTGAGACTGGCCGATTTGAGGCATCTCAATGGAGGCAGGGTTGAGCGAACTATGTCATAGAGAGCCAAAGATAGAGCTCCATTGTATATGCCACTGTAAAACATTCTATGAGATACGTGGACGCTTTCACAACCTCTCTAGAGAGGGTTTCAGGGCCTCTATATACAGTTATGAGATATCAGGATCAAAGATATCTTGGAATCTTATTTTTTTGGAAATTCAGTGACATTGAGCAGGGTTTCTAGGAGAGAGCGGCTCATAGACTGGGAGACACACTCAGAGACATATGGCAGTGTTCTTTGATCCAGAAATTGAGTAGAGATGAGAGCAGTCAGAGAGGAGGGACAAAGGGGATATCACGAGCAGAGGTATATTGAGTGATCGATAAGCAGAACTGAGGAGATCAAGCTTCAAGGAGGCCAAGGATGAGGGGATGCTCCCATCGCCGGAGGAGGTTGCAGCAGAGGATCAGATCTATATTGGCGAGACATGGGATATGCCTTGTGCAGATTCTCGAGGACATCAACACGAATCATATGTTCCGACTGATGCGAGCCATCTCTGGATTCTGGTACACACATGAAGGGAGAGTGTGCACATAACATCGTGTAACCTCCAAAGCAATTTCATGCAGTGTGAGTGCTCTTCAAGTCATCTTTCTTTTGTGCACCGCTCATTGGGTCAGCTTCTCATCTGCGATGCACACTTGCAATATGATAAGATTCACAGGTGTCTGAGGGCTACGGAGATGGTAAAAGAAAGTTTTATGAGTTTTGCATAAAAAGGAGTAACTTTTCTCACATGTTATGGGCCCTACCAGGAATATCCTTACATGTGCATGGAACTTTATGGTGTATGCACAAGGACAAATGGAAACTTGGCTCAAGAGAGGCTTGGTGCCTGAATTAGTAAAGTCGTCATCGAGGGAAGGATTTAATGCGTTTTCTTGATCTAAGGGTTGCTGTAATTTCGTTGTAATTGGTTATTATTCCACCCCCTTTATATAGAACAACTAGGAGCGTAGGCTTTTACGTCATAAGATCTGTATTGTCTATTCTTGTGATGGATTTTATCTTATTTCGCTTGGGCATTTAGGACTGCACCACTCAAGAAGTTTGTGGAGGGGCCAAGCGTTTCTGAAGATAATGGAAGAGCTGACACTGTGCCAGCGCCATCTAGGAAGAACAGCACCAAAAAGAACTGATCTCGAACTTTGGATTGGTAAATGCTCCATCCTTACCTAATGCCTTGAGCATTGTCCCCTTAAAGATTAGGCTGCCTCCTTTACTATAAACCATCATATTACGCCTTATAGTCTGTGTTGTTCCCTCAGCATACACCAGATGTGTTGTGCTTGGGTAGATCCCATAAGGGGCCTTCCACTACTTCTAGCTAAGCTACTTTACAAGCTGCAGTAAAGTCTGAGAATGCATTTGAGGAAAACTAATGGTAGTGCGGGTGTCTTAAGGATCTGAAGTTCATTATGTAGTCTCTTATAATTCCCTAAGGGGGAAAAGTAGAGCAAAAAAGGTCACCACATGAAGTATACCTTGTTAAAGCTCCTCCACTTCATATCAACTCGCATGTTATGCCTTAGGCTTATTCAAAGAATTATGAAGCTATATCATTTGGGAGGTGTAAAGAAAAAGCAGAAAAGCATATTGAGAAAATATGGTATAATGCTTGCTTTTATTTAGGCATGTCATTGCTTGCCAATTGACTACATATATACAAAAAGCAGTCTAGAGTATACCATAAGGTCAGCACAAACATCATATATTATTGTTGCAGGCTACAATGTGTAACAAGTTTGAAAGTTGGTGGTGCCACTTGGCATTTTTGTGTGATGGGTTGTTTGCCCTTGCTTTGATGTTGTTGCCTTTAATGCTGTTTGCTCTGGTCTTTGATTATACGTGGGAGCAAATTGCTTGATTCACATGTTGCATTGGCTTTTGTTCTAATGGATTAGGTTTTTCTAATATGTTGCATATGGCTTTTGTTCTAATGGATTAGGTTTTTCTAATAGGCGAAGAGCATACATGGTGTATATTGCTAATTGTAGATCCTTGAAAGCCATTAACCCTTGTTTATTGTGTCCATCGTGTATGCCAACACAAGGTTTTTTAAAACTAGAAAAGTTCCATTGATCATCGTGATCGTGTACTTAAGACATGGCCATTTGCGAAATGTTGAGAAAGTTGAAACTGACAATCATTGGTTCAGATCCTACAAGGTTTTCTTACACAATCAAAATGAAATAAGTGCACATCTACTATCTTCTTCTTTTCTTCAAATTCATCGTGGTAATTTCTTTCAAATCCATTAGTAAATTCATGAAATGATTTTAATGCCTAAACTTCGAAACGGACGAATACTTGTCGTATACATATTGATTAGTTCATCAATTTGTTCTTACTAAATTCGAATAAGGCTAATCTATGGGGTTTGGTTTCACCTACTTGGTTGAATTGTATTAAACCTAGAATAAGGTCCATCTGAAATTTGACCTAATTTTCGAAACTAGTTTTAAACAACTTGTAGTGTTAATAATTAGCCGGTACCAAAGTATGGATAAGTGAGGACTTAACCCCCGCCCAACTCAAAGTCAAGAAGCAAGAACTCTCCATGTATGCTTCTAGCAAGAGGTCCAGCCATGTATGTTTTGTCAATCCCATAGGACGTACATACATGGTCATATTTGACCTCCGAGGACATTAAAGAAATCTCTCTCTCTCTCTCTCTCTCTCTCTCTCTCTCTCTCACACACACACACACACACACACACACACACACACACACACATGCGGATAAAACTAGAGGCTCGTTTTCAATTTCTTACCCTTGCAGCCATGTTAACTTAACAAGCTTTGTAGTAGTCTGGTTTATTTTTGTTCAACTATCAAAGCTTTTATGAAATAAAAGAAACCATCCAAATCCCTTGCCCCCTCCCTTCTCTTTCTTTGAGAGTCATTTTTTCTTGCTATCAAGGTGGATACAAACAACTTTAGAGCAAGGTTATGCATCTCTACCACATAGTGGCAAGGTATATCGGGCACATTGATGTATCTGTTAGGAAAATAAGACGTAGCTAAATAGATTTTTGAGTAGATTACTTAATGGAGAGAGAGATTTCACACACAAGAGATTATAGAGTAGAGAGAGAGAGAGAGAGAGAGAGAGAGAGAGAGAGAGTACACCCGATATACGTGGTTCACCCAATGTGAGCTACGTCCACGAGAAAGCAGCCACTCAATAGCTTTAGCACTTCAAAAGAAGAAATAGTTTACAAAGGGATTAAACCTTTGATAGAGCTTCCGCCTTGCTTCACTCTCACCACCTCACATTCACCTTGTTGCATCAACTTCACACTATGAAATGTGTGTAGAAATGGCCTCCTTTTATAGGTCAAAAGGGTTGCCCTCTCTTATGAAAGACAGCCATGTGTAGCCGCCCTTGTGCGAATAAGTCCAAATCGGACCCTCCAATCCGCTCATGTGTGGTTGCCCTTGAGAAGACAAGTCCGCTTTTGAATTCGGCTACCGGTCACCGGTCATTGACTTCCGACCACCGGCCATCGACCAACCGACCGGTTGTTTTCCGACCACTTTCCGGCTACCGTCCGGCCATAATATTCCGACGAAAAAAAGTCTCGGGGGCTTCCGTCCCCGAGGCCTCTAAAGTTGCCCCTGATTTTTGTCCGTGAAAATTTTGGTTTCCGGTGAGTGATTTTCCTTCACCTATGATGGCTTCTCCTCATAATGGGGGCCTTACAAATGTGCACTTTTGCCACAGAAAATTACAAGGGTAAATCAAGCTCCATACTTAACAATCTCCCACTAGGAGACTGATCTCCAAACCAAACTTGTGACTGCTTTCCATTCTGGCTTCTTATCTTGGAATGCCGATTGAAGATGAGCAAAAGCTCAACTTCTCCTTGTTGACCACCTTTGTAAACATGTCTGCAGGATTTTCACTTGTATGCACCTTTCCTAGCTTTAGTTGTCCCTCTTCCAAAAGAGTGCGTATGAAGTGATATCTCATCTCAATGTGCTTTGTCCTTGAATGAAAGGCTGAGTTCTTCGCAAGATGGATAGCGCTTTGGCTATCACTGTACAAAACACAATTGTCTTGTTTGAATCCAAGCTCTTCTAAGAATCTGTGAAGCCATAGAATTTCTTTGCTTGCCTCCGTCATTGCTACATACTCTGCTTCTGTGGTAGAAAGTGAAACCACTTTCTGCAGCTTTGAAGCCCAGCTTACTGCTGTGCCTCCAACCGTGAACACATAGCCAGTAGTGCTCCTTCGAGTATCTTTGTCACCTGCCATATCTGCATCAGCATACCCTTCTAGAAAAATATCAGTTCTTCCAAAATACAAAGCGTTTGTTGTTGTCCCTTTTAGATACCTAAGTATCCACTTCACAGCTTGCCAATGCTCTTTACCTGGGTTGTCCATGAACCTACTCACAACTCCCACTGCATGTGCAATGTCTGGCCTTGTCCAGACCATAGCATACATTAGAGAACCTATCGCTGCAGCATATGGAACTTTAGACATATAGGCTATCTCCTCTTGTGTCTTTGGACACATATCCTTCGTTAGTTTAAAATGACCAGCCAAAGGTGTAGAAACTGGTTTTGCATTTTGCATTGCAAAACTTTCTAATACCTTCTTTATGTAATCTTCTTGAGATAGCTTTATTGTCTTCTTCGTCCTGTCCCTTGATATTTTCATACCAAGTATCCTCTTTGCACCACCTAAATCTTTCATTGAAAAAGATTTGGACAGCTCCTCTTTTAGGTCTTTGATGTCTTGCATGTTAGCACTTGCAATCAACATGTCATCAACATACAACATTAGGATGATGAATTTTCCATCTCTCAAATTTTTCGTGTAGACGCAGTGATCCGAGTTGCATCTTGTGAATCCATGATCCAACATCCATCGATCAAACTTCAAGTACCATTGTCTTGTTAATTGCTTTAAACCATACAAGCTCTTCTTTAATCTGCAAACCATTTTCTCCTTACCTTTTACTTCATACCCCTTTGGTTGAAGTATGTAGATTTCTTCCTCTAAGTCATCGTGAGAGAATGCCGTATTTACATCCATTTGCTTGAGATTTAGATCATGAGCAGCCACAAGGCTTAAGACAAGCCTAAATGAGTTCATTTTTACAACAAGAGAAAATATTTCATTGAAGTCAATACCTTTCTTTTGAGAAAAACCTTTTACCACAAGCATAGACTTGTATCTTTTCTTCCCACCTTCTTCTTCCTTTAGCTTGTACACCCATTTGTTTTGAAGTGCCCGCTTACCTTTAGGCAACTCAACCAACTCCCATGTTTGGTTGCGATGTAGTGAGTTCATCTCCACTTGCATGCTCTTCGTCCATTCTTCTTTGGATTCATGTTGCATAGCTTCTTCATATAATTCCGGCTCTCCAGAATCTGAGATCAAGAGATGGTTGAAGGAAGGAACAACCTCTGGAGGTCTACTTGCTCTTGTAGATCTTCGGGGAATAGGTTGAGGCTCCTCATTTGGTTGACGTTGTTGCACATTGTCACCGTTTGCAGTCCTTGAGTCTTCACCGTCCTCAAGCTCCATGTACTCATCACCTGTTTCTTTTGTTTGTTTTCTTTCCAAGTAATCTTTGTATATATTTTGTTCGTTAAAAATTACATCCCTACTCCTTAAGATTTTACCATCTTCAGGATTCAATAGGCGATACCCAAAGTCTCCTTCTCCATAGCCAATGAAGAAACACTTTTTGGACTTTGCATCTAACTTTGATCTTAGGCTTCTATCTATGTGCATGAAAGCCTCACACCCAAACACTTTGAGAAATACATAATTCACCGGTTTACCTGTCCATGCCTCTTCTGGAACTCCCCCATCCAATGCCGTTGAGGGTGACCGATTGATTAAGTACACAGACGTACTTACAGCTTCCGCCCAAAGCTCAAGCGGTAGGCTTGCATGTAGCCGCATGCTTCGTGCTCGTTCTATGATTGTCCTGTTCATCCTTTCCGAAATCCCATTTTGTTGAGGTGTCCTTGGGGTTGTCCTTTGCCCCCGAACGCCATTGCTAGCACAAAAGCTTTCAAAAGCTTGGCTGCAATATTCGCCTCCATTGTCAGATCTGAGGCATTTAACCTTGGTACCTGTTTCATTCTCCACAAAGGCTTTCCACCTTTGAAATATGGAAAATACATCGGATTTATTCTTCATGACATAAACCCATGTTTTTCTAGTCGCATCGTCTATGAATGTTACATAGTATAATGAGCCACCAAGTGATGGTGTACTTGCAGGACCCCAAACATCAGAATGAACCAACTCAAGTTTTTTATTTTTTCTTTCATTTCCTGATTTTTGAAATTTTACCCTCTTTTGTTTACCATAAACACAATTTTCACAGAACTCTAAGTCCACTTCTTTCAAACCTGGTAGAAGCTTCTTTGTTTGAAGGATTTGCATATCTTTAGCACTCATATGCCCAAGTCGGTAGTGCCACACCGCACTGTCAACTTCTGTAGTTGCTGCACAAGCTGAAGGTTGCGTGCTAACAGTACACAAGTAAAGTGTACCGACTTTTTCACCCTTGGCAACCACCAAAGATCCCTTTGAGATCTTCCACCGTTTGTTTTCGAATGCAATGTTGTGACCTTCATCGTCCAATTGTCTTGTAGAGATCAAATTTTTGCGAAGAGAAGGAACATGCCTAACATCTTTAAGCTTTCATTCATTTCCGTTAGCAGTTTTGACAGAAACTGTACCTTTGCCGACAATCTCACAAGCTTCATCATCTCCCAAGTATACATACCCAAAATTACCTTTGGTGTAGTCTTGGAAATGTTGCTTGTGTGGTGTCGCATGGAATGAAGCCCCGGAATTTACTATCCAGGAATTAGACACATTGTCTAATGAGAGAATTAGAGCATCTTGCTCTACTTTACCTGCCACATTGGCCTCCGATCTTGGCTTGTTGTCTTGAGACTCTGTCTTCTTCTTCTTCTTGGACCAGCAATCCTTCTTGACGTGGCCCTTCTTGCCTCAGTTCCAACATTCAAGAACTGACTTTGTGCGTGACTTGCTCCGCCTTGAGTGATCACGACCCTTTTGGTTTTTGAACCTCTCCTGAAGCCTTCCTCTTGTTTCCACTGATAGTGCAGCACTTGATGATTCTCCTGTGCTTCTCCTTCGCATTTCCTCGCTTAGGAGAACACCCACAACATCATCAAACTTAAGAGTATGTGTGTCAGAGATAGAATTACTTACAGCCATCACAAGGCTGTCCCAACTATCCGGTAGAGATGATCGTATAAGGAGAGCTCGCACTTCGTCATCGAAATTGATTTTCACTGATCGAAGTTGACTTATGTTTGTGTTAAAGTCATTTAGGTGTTCTGCAACTGAACCATTCTCTGCCATCTTTAGATTGAACAAGCGCTTCATAAGAAATACCTTATTGGATGCCGATGGTTTCTCGTAGAAGTCGTCAAGTGACTTCATCAAGTCCTCCGTGGTCTTCATCTTCGAAACATTGAAGGCCACCGTTGACGCCAAGCTTAACCGGATTGTTCCCAGTGCCTTTCGATCAAGGACAATCCATGCTTCATCTGCCATTGTTGCGGGCTTCTTCGCAAGACCGCCTAGTGGCAAATAGAGGTCCTTCTGGTAGAGATAGTCTTCAATCTGCATCTTCCAATGTTGGTAGTTTTTCCCGTTGAACTTCTCAATCTTGAGCTTCCCTTACTCCGCCATAACTCCCACTCAATTCAAGGAATCCTTTCCTTGAGATAATTTAGCTACGAGCAAACCTTGCTCTGATACCAGTTGTTAGGAAAATAAGACGTAGCTAAATAGATTTTTGAGTAGATTACTTAATGGAGAGAGATAGATTTCACACACAAGAGATTATAGAGTAGAGAGAGAGAGAGAGAGAGAGAGAGAGAGAGAGAGTACACACGATATACGTGGTTCACCCAATGTGGGCTACGTCCACGGGAAAGTAGCCACTCAATGGCTTTAGCACTTCAAAAGAAGAAATAGTTTACAAAGGGATTAAACCCTTGATAGAGCTCCCGCCTTGCTTCACTCTCACCACCTCACACTCACCTTGTTGCATTAACTTCACACTATGAAATGTGTGTAGAAATGGCCTCCTTTTATAGGCCAAAAGGGCTGCCCTCTCTTATGAGAGACAGCCATGTGTAGCCGCCCTTGTGCGAATAATTCCAAATCGGACCCTCCAATCCGCCTATGTGTGGCTGTCCTTGAGAAGACAAGTCCGCTTTTGAATTTGGCCACCGGCCGTCGGCCATTGACTTCCGACCACCGGCCATCGGCCATTGACTACCGGCCACCGGTCAACCGACCGGTTGTTTTCCGACCACTTTCCGGCTGCCGTCCGGCCATAATATCCTAGCGAAAAGGAATATTCCGGCGAGTAAAAGTCTCGGGGGCCTCCGCCCCCGAGGCCTCTAAAGTTGCCCCTGATTCTTGTCCGTGAAAATTTTGGTTTCCGGTGAGTCATTTTCCTTCACGCACGATGGCTTCTCCTCATAATGGGGGCCTTACAAATGTGCGCTTTTACCACAGAAAATTACAAGGGTAAATCAGGCTCCATACTTAACAGTATCGTGTACCAACATCCACATACATCAATCTTTGCAAGTATACCTAATAGTGATAAGTGTAGGTTGCCTTATGTACTATGCAGAGGTCGTACTTGCCTTAACAAGTAGAGTTCATGAGTAAGAGGCAATTAACTTTAGGATAACCCAACATCCAACATCCACATTCATCAATTTCTGCGAGTATGCTTAATAGTTGTAAGGATAGGCCTTGTGTACTATGCAAAGGTCATACTTCGTACTTTTGTTATCCGCAATTTAGGGCTCAACAATTTTTAATTCTGAAGTAGGCTACCCTTCTTTGCCCACCTCCACAACATTCTATCCTAGCAATGTTGTGTCTTTACTTTGTTTAAACATAAGCCTTCTGTTTTTGACACGAGGAATTTCTTATATTTGCAATACACATGTTTCTATTTGCTTCCCCTTCAAGTGTGGTTTTCATCATTCCAACTTTACTTCTCGGAATGTGCTTCTTGATCACCCCTATTCACTTCGAATATGCCTTGACTATACTTTTCACACTTTCTATCTTCTTTGTTGCAACTTTAGCATGGGATTGATTTCCTTGTTCCATGTGATTCAAGCTCTTTCACTTCCTCTTGTACTTCCAAATATATATCTACTATTTTGGGTTATGATATTGTGTCCCGCTCTCTTTTACATGTTGCAAACTCTTCCTACATTCTTTGTTCAAAGCATCTTTGTCCCTACTTTTTTGTTTCTTTAGCTTTCTAAGTTTGAAGCCAACAAGTGTCTTGTTCATTTTCTTTTGAATCATTGTCTTCAATATGTTCGCCTGTGTTTTATAAAGAGCTAGTTTTTTTGCTTTTACTATTGCATATATATTGGCTTGCAAGACATGGCATACACTTATGAGCGTATAGATCCTCAAAAAGTTTCTATTTCCATGTGCTAATTCATTGTTGTTCAAGTCCACCCTAGTCATTGTATGTGCTATACATCAAATTATCTTTGATTCTAATCTTGTAGAAAAACCAAGAGAAATAATGTTTTTCCTTACTCTTCTCCAAAATGCATGTTTGTGTTCCTTAGAATATTTGTCAAGATGTTACATGGACATTCCAACTCTTCAACAGATACAAGCTTGTCCTAAAGTTAATTGGCTCTTGCTCATGGACTCTTACTTGTAAGCTTTCCTAGGTAAGAGTGTTGGGGAAAATCAAGGGAAGTTATTAATTCTTTGGAGACATAGAAAAAGAATAAAGCCTCTAGATCATGTAGATTTTTTATTAGATCATAGGTCTTGATGTCAAGATCTTTAGAGTTGGGATATCAGGTAGATAGTTTGGCCTAGTGCTTGCTTATATAATTTTTACCTACTCATTTAATTTTAGGTTGACAAAATGCATGTGAGCATGCATGCTTGACATGTACATGTCTCCTTAGTTTCCACCGTGACTTTATTGAGGCAAATTCATACGTATACACTAATGCAATACGAGATCTGTTGATAAGAATGGACTTTCACACTTCAATAGATGATCCCACAAACACTTGCAAAGGTATTTCATGCTTTGAAAATGGTTCGATTTTTTTTCGTTGCTACCTTTGTATCATTGGAATTTATCGTCCCATACAATGATTGGTATGTAATGCATGTAAAGAAACATTAGCATGCTAGAAACCCGATGTGGCACTTGGTACACACACATGAGAGCATGTAAAGAAACATTAGCATGGTTGAAACCTGATGTGGCACTTGGTACACACACATGAGATTTACAAGGAAGAACAAGCAAAATTATTTGGCCAAATTGGAGCCAGGATGTATCATTTATTTTTAGAACAAGAGAATACGAGGGCACAAAGAATGTTTTACAAGAGCTAGGAAGTGACACATGTTGTCACTCTTGGTGTTTGGCATAAATATGAAATAGGCTATATGGATATGAAAGAATGGGAGAGCACACAAGACCATGACTATTTGGTTGCATGGAAATATTCACATGCTTGTAGGGCACTCACACTAGAACTAGCTCACAAATTTAGTGGGATAGTATATGAGGGATTTCTAGCTAGTGTTGGCATCAATGGCTATGGTGGATAAGGCATTGTACCATTGATGATAGAGACATAATTAAAGTAAATAGAGAAACTAATCACATACTAATTATTAAATAATGAAAGCATAAACTTGACACAAACACACTTGATTATTGAGAGATTATTGATTGTATACAAAAGCTCAATTTATAGCCTTGAGCTAAGCATCTTTGCACACACTAAGCTAGCTTGGACTTCTAACTAGGCTTTCCACATATATTTTTCACATGGTTCGTCAACACACCACAATCCTACATGGAGAGGTGACAAAAGCTTGCATCCTGACAACCCTCTCCTATGAGGGTTTTGTTGCACCTCACTCACATAAGCCTCCCCTCAAAACACACTAGGGTGAGGCACACAAGACATAAGTCTCTCGTTGGACAAATGTATGCAGAGCGACTCACAATTTTTACACACACACACACACACACACACACACACACACACACACACACACACACACACACACAAGGTAAGATACACAAATTGAGTGTCTGCACATCATTTTGAGAGGACTTACCTCCATGGCACATTGTAGCCTTGAGGACAGTGAACCTCTCACAAATTTTTGACTTTTCAAATGTTTTTTTTTTAAATTTTGATCTTGGGCCATCAATTTTGTGTTCTGATGTGGAAAATGTAAAGAATGAGGATGCAAGAGAGCTACACAAGACAAGCACAAAGCACACAGAGATGGAAAGCTTCTTCTTCTTCTTCACAGAAAAAAGAGTACAAAATGACTAAATGCTAAAGCTGAAAAGTAGCACATATGTACATGCGGTCATTGAGTGTGAACTCGCTAGAAGCGTACTAGGCTGGCACTATAAGTGTAGTCCAGCTGTAGAATCACTTGCAGAGATCCTCCGTGTCGGTCACCGAACGCGCCAGTGAGTAAATGCCGTAAGCGGCCAAGACCCGTAGTGGATGCCAGCTCAAGGTGTAGAGCTCGACATCTCAACACTCCCCCTCGAGCTCTGCATGTCGCAGAGTCCAAGCATAGTCCGGAAACGTCGAAGCTTCTCAGCTCCGAGGGCCTTGGTAAAGATATCCGCTATCTGCTCCTCTGTGCTGACGTAGACCAAGTCGATGTCGCCCGCCAACACTCGCTCTCGAACGTAGTGGTAATGGACCTCTATGTATTTGGTCCTGGCATGGAACACTGGGTTCCTAGCCAACTGCATGCTGCTGAGGTTGTCACAATGGATGAAAATCTGCTGGTCCACCTGCACTCCCAAGTCCTCAAGTAATGTGCGTAGCCAAGCTACCTCGCACGCCGCAACTGCTGCACCTCTGTACTCGGCCTCTGTGCTCGATAAAGCAACCGTAGGCTGCTTTTTGCTGCTCCAAGTAACAGCAGCACTCCCAAAAGAGAACATGAAGCCACTCGTAGATCTCCTATCAACAATGCTACCTGCCCAATCTGCATCTGTATACCCATACAATGCTAATGGTGCATCTGCTGCATAGAACAATGCGTAGTCAAGAGTACCTTGCACATACCTAAGTGTGCGTCGTACTCCATCCAAATGTGGCTTCCTCGGAAGTTGCATGAACTGACTCTCCAAGCCTACTGTGTAGCTCAAGTCTGGCCTCGTGATAGTCAAGTAGATTAGACTACCCACAATCTTCCTGTACATGTTGACATCCTCAACAACATCACCCTTCTCTGCACTCAGCTTTGCATTCACATCCAAGGGAATAGAAATTGGCTTACAATCAGCCATACCATACTTTGACAACATGTCCAAAGCATACTGTCTCTGTGATAGCCATACACCCTCTGGAGTCCTGATCACCTCAATGCCAAGAAAGTAGCGCAACTCGCCTAAATCTTTCATTTCAAACTCCTGTTTGAGAAGACCCTTCACATGGTCAATCTCCATAGCATTGTCACCAACAATAATAAGGTCATCTACATATATGGTAATGACCACAATCCCCACATCACTCTCACGTACATAGAGTGAATGATCAGCATGAGCTCTCCTAAAACCAATACTGACAAGATACTTGGCAATCCTGTCATACCATGCTCTAGAGCCCTGCTTCAAACCATACAAAGCTTTGAGAAGTCTGCATACATAATCTGGGTAACCTGGATCGACATAACGAGGTGGCTGATCCATATACACTTCCTCTTGCAACTCACCATTCAAGAAGGCATTCTTTACATCCATTTGATGCATAATCCATCCTCTAGATGCAGCCACTGCTATGACAGCTCTCACTGTCGTCATCTTTGCCACTGGAGCAAAGGTCTCCTCATAGTCTATGCCATACGTCTGTGCATAACCCTTTGCGACCAGCCTTGCCTTGTGACGCTCAATGTTACCATCAGCCTTATGCTTGGTTTTATACACCCATTTACAGCCAATAGCTTTCTTGCCACTTGGCAATGGCACCAACTCCCATGTGTCATTTGCTTCCAATGCAGCCATCTCTTCATTCATTGCATCATCCCAATGCACATTTCCAACTGCATCCTCAAAACATGTGGGCTCCACATCCTGTATCACCTTAGCCATGTAGGCTTGGTGATGCGCTAGATACCCATCATAAGTCAATTTCTGAACTGGATTTCTGACTCTATTAGATCTGCGCGGTCTTGGGTCACTCCTTTGCCCTCTAGCATCTTCTTGTACTTTCCTTACACCAGGTGTTCTGACAGCCGGAATTCCAAATTCCTCATCAAGACTTTGTTCAGAACCATCTGAATCCATGTCTACATGTGAAAAACCTGATGATGCATCAACCATAAAGGGAGGTTCATCAACCTTTTTCTTTCCTTTTCGTGATACATTCCCTGTACCTGTTGGTGGAGTAACCTGCGTACGTAGTCTACCATTCCATGGTTTCTCAACAGAGCCACGAGAAGAGGACTCTTGTGGTCCACTCAAAACCTGTGACTGTGGCCTCACCTTTTGTACAACCACATCATCTTTTACATCAGCCCCAATAGTGCCATGTGCATTACTGTACCAGTTGCTCATCTCATCAAAGACTACATCTCTGCTCACTCGTAATTCTCGTGTAGTAGGATTGTAGCACCTGTACCCCTTTTGTTCAAGGGAATATCCCACAAGAATACATTTCTCTGCTTTAGGATCCAATTTCCTACGCAACTCATCTGGTACATACACGTAAGCTATGCAGCCAAACACTTTCAAGTGTGCCAAATCAGGCTTTGTACCTATAAACTTTTCCTCAGGTGTTACATCATGCACCGCAGCTGTAGGTGTCCTGTTCATAATGTACACAGCTGTATTTACAGCTTCAACCCAGAAATGATGAGGCATGTTCTTCTCATTCATCAATGCACGTGCAACCTCTGCAATGTGCCTGTTTTTCCTTTCTGCGACCCCATTCTGCTGTGGAGTATATCTGCATGTAAACTGACTGTGTATACCATGCATTCGCAGAAAATCTGAAAAATCATTGGAGAAGTACTCTCCCCCTCCATCTGACCTCAATGTCTTGATTTGCATATCTGTCTCCTTCTCAATCATGACTTTGAAGTCTTGAAAGTGACCAAACACTTCACTTTTGTTACGCATGAAGTAGACCCATACTTTCCTTGTATGGTCATCAATGAAAGAGACATAATACCTGCAACCATGTATACTTGCAGTATCGGTTGGACCCCAAACATCTGTGTGCACCACCTCAAGTGGCTTTTTACATACATTGTGCTCATGTGGAAATGAGCCCTTTGACTGTTTTTCAAACTGGCATGCTGCACACACTTTATGCATACCATCCACCTTGAATTTGGGCATGCTGCGCAATCTCTGCTCATTGACATGGCCAATGCGTTTGTGCCAAATGTCAACATCAGCCACAACACCTGTGCCCTGTGCAAATAATGCAGCTTTTACCTCAGGCATGTCTACATTCAGCGTAAACATTCTGCCCACACATTTGCCCTTTGTGATCAGCTTACAGCCATTCTGGAAATCTTCTACATAACAGCCATTTGGATTGAAGCGAACCTGCAAACCCTGCTCAACCATTTGTCCAACAGAAATAATATTCTTTGTAATGTTTGGGACATGAAGTACATCTGCTAAGTACTTTGATTTCCCACTCTTCGTATTTAGAGGTATGTCCCCTACATGAGCAATGGGGTGAGCTGTGTCATCTCCTGTCTGCACATAGCCTGACACATCTGGTTTGCGCATATCTCTAAACCACTCTCCACGAGACGTCATGTGATTAGAGGCACCTGAATCCACATACCAAACATCATCTTGGGTGGAATTTTCTGCAGTCATTGTATTCATTACATGTTGCATAACAAACATGCGCTCGTTTTTGCTGTCATCTGCATCTCTGCTAGTAGATGCATAGTTGCCCTGTTCTCTCTTTCTACTTGCTTTTCCCTTTGGACAGTCACGTGACATGTGACCTCTTTCACCACAAGTCCAACATTCTCTACTATCTGGAGTATGTTGCTGCCTGCTTGATCCTGCACCACGACCTCTTTGACTCCCCCTGCCTTGAGACTGGTTTCCCCTGCCACTTGTATTGTTTTGATTTGATTGACCTTCCAGAAATTGGCCCCTGCAACCCCTTGGGCCTCGACCACGACCTCTACCTCTACCTCTGTTGGAGTTAGAATAGAAGGCCTGTTTAGAATTATTTCTGCCATGAGAAGAAGATGTGTCAAGGTTCTTCTCCTCAAGAATAAGCATAGAAATCAAATCTTGGAACACGGGGATGTCGTCTCTTGTATTCATGGAAGACCTAAAATGTACATACTCATCTCCTAAACCATCCAAACATGCACGGACAATGTCATCGTCTTCCACTGAGACTTTAATAGATCCAAGAGCCTCAATGACACTCTTGATCTTCAAAGCATAATCATTGATGGAGAGGTTGTTCCTCTTAACCTGATTTAGCTCCGACTTTAGTTGAAGCTTCCTGGCCTTGGTGTTCACCTCGAACACTCTGCCTATGTTTTTCCATGCAATGGCGGGGGTTTCAGCATCCTGTAGATAGCCCATCATGCCATCTGTGATGCTCATAGAAAGCCAATACATCACTTTGCTCTGGCCTTGTTGCCAGTCCCTCAAAGCTTTCCTTTGTTCTGCTGTAGCATTTGCCTCGGGAATCTTTGGTTCCTTTTCATTGTCTCCTTCTACATAGTCCCAATAACCTTTTCCTTTTAGGAAATTTGTTATTCTGAACTTCCATGCAGGGTAGTTATTTTTCTCAAGCTTCTCAGTAACAATATGACTGAAACCGTCAGACATCTTGAAGCACTAAGACAAAATAGCTGCAATCTGCAAAAACCTGCAAATCTGCTGAACCTGCTATCGTGGTTCCTGTAACGCTTTCTACACTCAACGAGTGTCCACAATCAAGCGTACATACAACCACTGTACTTGTACAGTAAATCTCTGTATACTGCACTTTGGAGATCTGTTCAGAAACTTGTGCTGCTCTTGCTCTCTTAGCCTCTCTTGCCTGCACCAGGCTCTGATACCATGTAAAGAATGAGGATGCAAGAGAGCTACACAAGACAAGCACAAAGCACACAGAGATGGAAAGCTTCTTCTTCTTCTTCACAGAAAAAAGAGTACAAAATGACTAAGTGCTAAAGCTGAAAAGTAGCACATATGTACATGCGGTCACTGAGTGTGAACTCGCTAGAAGCGTACTAGGCTGGCACTATAAGTGTAGTCCAGCTGTAGAATCACTGGCAGAGATCCTCCGTGTCGGTTACCTAACGCGCCAGTGAGTAAATGCCGTAAGCGGCCAAGACCCGTAGTGGATGCCAGCTCAAGGTGTAGAGCTCGACATCTCAACAGAAAATGTTATTGTAACTTCTTAGAAGATGATAAAATTTTGTATACAAATCTTTCATGTGGCTTCCAAATAGCACGTGGTGCTCAAAGCAATTCAGGGGAAGACTCTATTTAAGGACTTTTCTTGGAAAAGACTTTCGATGTTTAAAGACTCAAAATGTGTGAAAGACTACTTGATCCTATATTGGTTCTTAGCCAAAAGACTAGTGAGCCAAGGTCTCAAGGTTGATCCATGGGATACTTTTAGGAGATTATTGGCTTTTATTTTCGGAGCTTAAGGAGAAATTTCCCTTGGTTGAATGAAATTTCTTTTTATTTCAAAAAATAGAAAATAAAATTTCCACAAGTGGGGCGGTGGCGTTATGTAGAGTGGGTAGTTTAAAGTTGCTGAAGTGGTGTTTGATGAAGATTACAATGTATGAGAACAGGTGGTGGACCCTGATAGTAACATGGTGGTAGAGGTAATGTGTGAAAGATTACTTGATCCCGTATTGCTTCTTAGCCAAAAGACTAGTGAGCCAAGGTCTCAAGGTTTTTCCATGGGATACTTTTAGGAGATCATTGACTTCGCTTTTAGGAGCTTGGTGGGAAATTTCCCTTGGTTGAATGAAATTTCTTTTTGTTTCAAAAAATAGAAATTAACATTTCCACAAGTGGGGCGGTGGCGTTATGTAGAGTGGGTTGTTTAAAGTTGTTGAAGTGGTGTCTGATGAAGATTGCAACATAACAGAACGGGTGGTGGACCCCGACAGTAACTGTGTGCGTTTGTCGCACGTGTCAATGCAAGGAACTTGCCAATACACTGTGTGGGAGCCACAAATGGCTCCAAGCACGCAACTAGCCTAAAGTAAGCTCAAAGATGGCGATGATGTGTCACTCACCGCTCTACGCTTGCTGTTGTGGAGGATTCCTTGCCGCGAAGAAGAAGGAGCGGCCGCTGTGTCGCGCTCAACCGCTTCACCGTCGTCGTGGCGTCGTGGCAATGCTCAATCACGCACGAACACACTCTCTCTCTCTGTGTCTCTCTCTCTCTCTCTCTCTCTCTCACACACACACACACACACACACACACACACACAAGGAGATGAAGAAGAAGAAGATGGAGATGGAGCAAGAGCATTCTTCAATTGCACAAATAAGAGAATGAGGTTTTTTAGGTTTAGATTGACTTTTATATGAGCTGGCCCGTTCACATTTGGGCGCCCACACTTAGCCAATCTTACACAAACGTTATGCGTTCCAGTTTTAGAGTGCACCTCTCATCGGCGATGACTCTTAACCATTTCTATTGGACCGACAAGCCCAGTACCTGACTCTACCAAGTAAATAATACAACGTCTATCGTAGGTGATAGGGTGTCCGTGAGCGGTGAGGGTTAACATGCCCCCATTCCTGATGTAGATTCCGTCCTCAGAAGCTATTGAGTTGAAGCTCATTCATCGAGGTGGAAGAGCCTTTGAGATGAGTGCCCTTAGCCTTCTTTAGTCACTGCAAGATAAAACAAAATTTGCACAGTAATTGCATTCTTATATACAATTAAAAATCATATGCAGTTGTAGGAAGACAATTTGATCGGTAACAGAAATTTAAACCATTTCTCAGCAATAAACATTAAATTGCAATATAATCAAACGCATAAACAATTGTAAAGGAAAAAAATTAAACAATTATGAGGTCGCTAATTTAACGGTCGAAAGGTAGTAAAGATCGACTATTAATACCATGGACAAGCTTCTCAATTTTCTTTGGTCAATAAAGTTGTTTAATCACGAGAGCCAAGTATTTCATGTCCAAGGGCTGACTAGAGGCTATACCTAGAAGACCTTGTACTTAAGCTATGATAAAAGAAATTTCTCATGAAATCATCGCATTACTTATTTCCTTTTCTTTGACCCCCCAAAGTCTTTTCACAGTGATTCAATCTTGATGTGCGTGCTTATTTTGTATGCCTTGGGAGTTTTGCTTTTCAAGGAAAAGCGCCCACACTGGGAACCTCTAGGGCTCTAGTACCATAGGCGATACATGTGAGTGGAGTACCAAATCAAGTTGAGGTTTCTCTTCCAGCTTAAGATTTTACATTGTGGTACTTTGATTTTTATTATTTGTTCGTTTTTAGCATTTTAATTTTGTAACTTTGGGGGGTCATATAACACTGTTACCCTCCCCAGGCTCATCACACTAGTAAACTCCCTTTATAATACTTAAGCTAAAGGTCAATAGGGACTAAGCCCACTAGAAAGCCCTAGTACATTTTACACAATGCTGCCTAAATCGGATTAAGAACCTAAGTAACCATAGATTATTAGGAAGGCATTCCCCATGGTATTAAGAGAAGATCTCTAACACCTAGCTTGGTCAAACTAGCTTAGTCAGACTGCTTGATTTTTAAACCTAGACAAGTGATTATGACAAAAAACTACATTGAATTTAATGTTTGATACTAAGCAAATGCACTAAATATTATGCTACCAATCACAATCAAAGCAGACATGGATGCAAAAAAGATAAGGGACGCTGCTAATGGACAAGAAACACCTGTTTGTGTTGATGATGGCTCTTGATTTGAAGAGTGAGCGAGAGAAAGATCCCATGAAGGTCCAAATCCTAACAACAACAACACGTTCCTGTATACACTAGGAAACACAAATAATACCTCTAGGAGGCACATCAGTGGGAAGAAAGAACTTTGCTGATTACTAAACTTTAAAACAGAAACACTCCTATCGTACTAATCCTACCTACCCTCCATCACTTGAGTGATGAGGATCAAAGGTGTTTAATGACATAGGTCTCTGTTTCAGTGTACTGAATGTGAATGTGTAGGTCTGGTCAATGTTTTGACTTTTATTGTGCATACTCGTTTGCTAATTGCTTTTGCTTTTAACTATTTTTCTTTTTTTGGGAGTATTAAGGCTTTATATATACATTCCCTAAGATTGGTGATTGAGAGGTCAGGGAAAGAAGAGTAAGAGGGAAATAATTCAATAGGCTGACATGAACAAAGATTTCCCCCCTTCCTAGGGGTAGGTCATACTGTTTGAAATGTGCTCATCACCCTTTGAAACCAATTGTTCCAGTTGGTAATAGGTGAGGATTTTTGCCAGTAGTTTTCTATTACCTTAGGTGCATCATCGAGTTGCAAGGGTGGTAAGGTACTCTCCTAGAATCGAACTTGAAGTGGTTCATCAGGTGATTCTTGAACACTAGGGGGTGTGGATTCCTTTGTAGCTCCATGGAGGTCCACTATTGTAGGTGGAGGTTGTGGAGAAGCTTTTACCTCTATGGATGCATTACATGAGGAGCTAGAAGCTTCATGGGACTCCCCCCTTCCTGAGCTAGGTGGAACAAATCGTTCTTTCTTTGGTACCCAAACTAGCTTTGGAGCGAGTGTGTAGCATACTGTGATTTGTTTCTTTCCACGATCGTTTATCTCATGTTCGAGCTACAGGATTGGGCTCACATGGGTCAGGTTACAGGTAAGAACACACACCCAGATTTGATCATTTCCTTGATAGTAGCCTTGAGCTTCCAATAGTCGTTTAGGAATCCACCGCCACATTTTCTTACTTTTATAGGAGCGAGTGGGACGTCTGTTACCCGGCTCCTGTCTTTGAGCACTAGCTATGGTCGCTAAAGAAGCTTTAGGGACCCACTTGTATGTTTTCTTCATTATATTAGTATGACTCTTGTCAGAACTTAACAATAGACCCATTGGCCATCTTTACTACTATGGTTGTGGTCGCAAGGTGAGGTCTTCCCATAGTTTCCTAGCAACTTTTAGTCACAATGCTAACCCCAACGCCACCATCAAGGATTCCCTTCACAATTAATCCCTTGGTAGTGATTGGTATGGTTGCATTGGATTCATCTCCCTCAAAGTATTGTCCCAACTTGTTAACTGGTATTTCTACAACAAGGTTCTCATCTAAGTTGGGTTGTGGATCTAAGTGTTCTTCCTCTATTGGCATCCCCCTAGCTCCATCAATCTTTGCAAATTGTGGTAGCCCGACCTTCAGTTCTCCATTGAGGAAAGCTCGAAGAGCTAAGAATAGCTCAGGGTCTCCATATAGTTTGGACAAGATGGTGGTTCTAACCTCTGAAGCCATGAAATCCATCAATTTAGCAATATTTAACGGCACCTTTTGGGCTTCAGTCCCTTGACGTGGGAAAGATGGGATCTCTATTTCTTCGATAGGTTCAGGTAGTCCCTCCGTAAACATTCTTTCCATCAAGAAGTGAGTACGTCCACTTTCCCATGACTTTGTCACTTTCTTCTTGGATGACACTAGGTATGGCTAAGGGTCTATGGACTTGGTGAGATTGTTGTTGCGTAGGGAACACTGTGTATGTAATCTGGATCTGCCTAGGTGCTGGCTCTAGATCCCTTTGGGTATCTTCTACCAAACTCCTTAATTGTTTGACTCGCTCGATCTCCTCTATAGGGCTTGGGTAAGTTCCTATCTTCTTTTTGGATCCTAGCCATTGTGGCTCACGACGATCTTCCTTGTTGGTTTCTTTCCTAGTGGTCGTTTTGGTCTCCATGGTCTCACTTGAATCAGAATCCTCTTCAGCATCGTTCATATATACGGGTTCGTCACCAGTCCCTATGTTGGTCTTTGAACTAGGGTCTGACTGTGCTGTTTTTTGCGATCTCTTCTTCTTCTTCTGAGATAGGGCAATTGATGCCGTGTCTCTTTCTTCAAGAATATAATTTTTTTTTTGGAGCATCGATCGTGTGAGTACGTTTACTGGTACCACAGGTGTACTTTGTTATGGCTCCTTGGTAACCTTAATCAAGTTTAATGGTGTGATCTTTGGCGCATTTGGATTATTTGGACATTGGGCAATCAAATGATCTATGCCACATCGATTACACATGAGTATTGACATTGTAGATGTGCTCGCTTGATTGGTTTGCATTAGTGTGGCGTTCTTTTGTAGCCTAATAGGACACTAGGCCACACGATGTGGACCTCCACACTCATAGCATTGAAGAGGTGGTCTCTTAGCAGTGTAATTGATATTTTGGTCTCTTGCAGCAAGAGCAGCTACTTGATAAACATGTTTGACTTGTCCCCAATAGTCCTCCATGTAGTATTGTCGACTTTCTTCAAGCGCATCAATCCCATAGGCAATATTAGGGTCTACATCTTCCTCACAACCTTCCAAACAAGCAATGGATGACTTACAACCCACTTGATTCACAGAAGTGATTCTCGAATGTAGTGGTTGCGGTCCTAGCACTGGAGGGGGTAAGGGTGTTGTTTGAACAACATTTTGGGCCCTAGGGACCATGTGTTGTGATATTTGTTCAAGAGGTGGAGCCGGCATCAATGCAGGAACTCGAGGTGTGTCTGTCCATGCTAAGGTTGGTCTACTGGCCATCGCGCGCTTAAATACTACACAATCCTTAGCTTGATGTCTCTAAGACTCTCTTGAATAGCCTTGGTGAGATATGCTAAAGTCATCTCATATATCTTTGGCTCCTTAGCAATAGGCTTTAGGGTCATTGACTGATGCCCCGATGCTTGCGAGCTAGTAGATTTAGGCTCAACAGACACTCTTTCTCCTTGAATCATTACATCACCTTCCATTTGGATCGCATTGGTGGTGACTGCTTCCCAAGTGGTGATACCTCTAATGACTAGGCCATTGTAGATATCCTCATGTCATAATCCCCTAATGAATCTATCGAGAAATTGGTTATTGTTGAAGCGCTCATTTGGATTACGACGAGAATTCAAATGCTTTAAGCGACTAATAAAGTCTCTCACCGACTCTCCTTCTTTTCGTTGGGCTTTTTGGAGCTGAGAGGCTACACCCCAAAGCACTCCCTCTCGTATGTATTCTTTCAAGAACAATCTCCTAAGAGTAGGGTAAATCGTTTTTTCTTCCACCCTTAGGGTTCTATACCAATCCCCTGCCTTCCCACTTAAGGTTAGGCTTAAAGCATTACTCTTATGCAGGTCATTGTGTTCTCCTAGAGAATCGCATATTTGTTCAAACACTTCGATATGATTTCTCACATCCCCGTCTCCAATAAATTTTTGTGTGAGCTTGGCTATTTGTACCACCTTACTTCTAGGCTCTCTATCAAGCGTGTTACACATATTCTCAACAATAGATCGACATGGGCAAATGTTGCCATGTCACCTAAGTGAGCATGCACCGTGGGTGAAGGCGCTCCAGAGACTACATGTGGAGTAGGTATTGGCATTGGGCTTGGCACATAGAAAGCCCTTGGGTTCCACGTTGGGTATGATGTTGTGCCATGTGGCAGTCCAAAGTTCATATGTGTGGCCCTAGGCATAACGGACGTCGGATGTGACATGCTAATGCTAGCCGGTATAGTCCCATGGAAATAAGAACTTGGGTGTTGTGGTTGTGGAGCATAGGTTGGTGAAACAATGGGAGGGGTAGGGACTACATAAGTATGAGGACCCATGGGTGTATACGATTGGTACACACTTGTAGGTACTGTTGCACGCATTGAGCTACCATGCAGCAGTGCTTTACTAACAAATGAGGTCCATGGCGTGGGGTAGGCATGGTAGCCATGGTGTCATCAAGGGAAAGATGAGATAGACTTGGAAAGGTAAAGCTATCACTTGTGGGCTCAGATTGCACTGAGACCCCTGGCGAAACAACATATGGAGGATCCATCGGACTTACCGAGGGAGTCTCCATTTGCAATAAGGTAGGTTGTTTAGCCTTTCTTGTATCCAAGAATCTCATGAGACCCGTTGAAGGCACGTTGATCCCCTTGTTGTGTCTCTCTAACTCAATGACCCTATGGATGACCTCACAAACTCTTTGTTGTTAATCCTCCACACTAGTAGCACCCATTGTGGATTGTAAGATATCTAACCAACCCATGTGATAGGTGTGACCTGTGTATAGGTCGGTTAGAGTTTCCGTTTGTAGTTCGTACTCCTAGTTCTCATTTAAGAACGCTCCATCTAAGCTTGAGGTGCTAGGGGTGTTCTTTGAGCTAGATGCAATGTTGCTCTCTATGGGTTTGCCCTTAGTGGTTGCTAAGTCAGACGCACTCAATTGCTCTCCTAGCAAGGGTATTGACATAGGGGCTTTCGCTTTTAACTCCCTTCGTTGCTCCGCCTTGCGCAAGCTCTCGATTTCCTTTTCCCTAGCCGCAATGATACATCGCTCAACCTCTTGCACTTTGGAAAGGCTTCTATCATCGGGTAATATAACCTCGGAGGGGAATAGCTCTGAAGAGTCAGGGGGTGCAGTGAATGAAGTATTCACGTGCACACTCTCTAAGGGCATACGATCTACATTAGTCATGAATGGTGGAATTACTTCCCCACCCCCCTCATTTACATCGTTAGCTCCATGTTCAGAGCAAGTGGCTCTACTAAAGGTTTCCTTTAAGCCGGCTAAGCACGCTCGACCCGAACCATGGACCCATGGCATGCATGTCTTTGCTTGAGCTATCAGGATTAGGCATTGGGTAAATCTCTATGACGTCGTAGTTAGAGGAAGAGTCACTAGCCGCTATGTTTGGGTCTTGGTTTGTACTACCTTGGATCCCCGCGGAGGGCCCGGAACCTAAGGTAGGTGGATATTGAGAACTCACGTAAGTCGATATTCTCTCTAGTTGCTCCGTCTCTAGCACACGACCAAAGCGCAGATGCATGTGCCTTTGGCACCCTACAAGCGTCGGCGAATAACCTCAAAGGTTAACCGCTTACTTTTTTAGGCGTTTTGTACCCCGTTTTCACTTTTTTTTTTTTTGGATGTTTTTTAATGGTCGGTTTTTGAATTAGAGCGTATGATAGCTCAAAACGAGCGTATCGCTCAAGGGTTCGTAGTGTGCTTTACAACACAACGTTCGGTTATCGGAAGCTCCGTTGGTTCTCAAAACTGTCGATTTTATCTACATGTGAGACTAAAATACGTAATTTTAAAGGGGGACTGAGGCCTGAGCCTGAGCGTGAGCTCGGCTTGGTTTTGGGCTTGGGTCTGGGAGATATTACCGATCCTGGTCCGACCTTTAATTTTTTTAATTTTTTTTAAATTTTTTTTTAAATTATTACTATTATTATTATTATTTTTTGGATAAGGTCGTCGCGGCCGCGCTGTGCGTGCGAGTACACACACACCTAATCTACCTACTTACAACTAATACACCTACTATTACACACTGACATACTACTACAGCAACTCACTAACTAGCAGAACTACTTACTGTACTTTACATAGAACTAATATTATGGATCTACAACCTTAATACTAACACCTTATCACAGAGAAAAAACACACTACCTTATTAACAAGAAAACACAGTACCTTTCAATTCCTTCTTAACAAAATAATACACAGCAGCAAAACAAACTCCTTCTTCTCAACACACACACCTTCCTTCTCTACCTTTCCTACAATTGAAATTGCACCACAAGGAAACACAGAGTGCTACTCGAGCTTAGTGTAAGGCATTTCCTTGGCAACGGCGCCAAAAATGTGCACGTCTATTGCACGTGTCAATGCAAGGAACTTGCCAATACACTGTGTGCGAGCCACAAATGGCTCCAAGCACGTAACTAGCCTAAACTAGTAAGCTCAAAGATGGCGATGGTGTGTCACTCACTGCTCTACGCTTGTTGTCGTGGAGGATTCCTCGCCGCAAAGAAGAAGGAGCCGCCACTGCGCCGCACTCAACCACTTCGCCCGTCACCGCCGTGGCGTCGTCGTAATGTTTAATCGCACATACTCTCTCTCTCTCTCTCTCACGCATACACACACACACAAGGAGATGATGAAGAAGAAGATGGTGATGGAGCAAGAGCACTCTTCAATTGCACAAATGAGAGAATGAGGTTTTTTAGGTTTAGATTGACTTTTATATGAGCTCGCCCGTTCACATTTGGGCGCCCACACTTAGCCAATCTTACCCAAACGTTATACGTTCCAGTTTTATAGTGCGTCTCTCATCGACGATCACTCTTAACCATTCCTATTGGACCGACAAGCCCGATACCTGACTCTACCAAGTAAATAATATAACGTCTGTCGTAGGTGATAGGGTGTCCGTGAGCCATGAGGGTTAACAGTAACATGGTGGTAGAGGTAAGAGATTTCAATAGGGATAATGTAGGAGGATTGCAATAGATTGAAAATAGCGGGTATCAAATAATAATGGCCGCAATGATGGGGTTGCTGGTTCAGTGGGTGTAGGGAGACAAGGCAATTTGGGGCACTTGATTGCCTTTGGTTAGCAATTGGAGGTGCACCAGTGTGAACAACATGTCACATGGAGAGTGGTGAGTCAAGAGTTGAGTTGGCACGTGTGTTGAGTTGGCCCAAACACAGCAGGTCCGAGTAGTAGGGAGCTTGCTCACACTCATAAGGCATACATTGAAGGCAGTAGACAAATCGTTCAGCTTGAGACCGTGCATAGTGAGGATTGGGAGAACAAGTGGCGCTTTAGAAAGTGGGACATCTAAAATTGGTGGTGCTCATGATGCGATACACACCAACAAGGTTTTCAAGCATAGGGCTTGAAAAAATCTTTTGAGTTCACTTGAAGCATATCATGAATGGTACAATGGATTTTCCACCATACCCATTGACACCAAAAATTTGTATTAGAGACATAACTGAAGTAAACAAAAAAATGATTACGCAGTAATTACTCAATGCAATAGAAGCATAAACTTGACACAAGCACACTTGACTATTGAGTGTATACACAAGCTCAATTTTTAGTTTTAAATTGAACATCTTTACACACATAGTGGGTGACCCCATCACAAGTAAGCCAACTAACACTACTGATTGAAGTTTCCATACATGAGACACACATGGTCTTCATATGGTATCACATGGCTTGTTGACACATCACAATCTTGAGTGGAGAGATTGTTCCTACAAGAGATGCAACAAACACTTGCATCCCAACATCTAGGTGGTGTGACCATAGGGTTGTATTGATATTTAAGAGTGGAGATCTGCTAGTTTTGAGAAACTTTTGGACCATGCAATGATCAATCATACATGAAGAGAATTTTTGGAATACTCAGATGAGCACCTAGGTGAGTTCGTGTAGGGGACGTCAATGAGACCCCCTTAATTCCATGGCACAAGGATGCACACTATTAGAGTCACGTTCTTTAACTCTCACTTTAACCCTAAAACCTTCCTTGCAATTCTAAGAGTATATGTAAAACTCCAACAAGAATCACCCCTATTCAAGATATTACTTTGAGTCAAGGCAACCAAGGCATTTTCCGTTGCTCCATTATTCGAATTTTTAAAAGTAACGATGTCATAATTGTTGGTAATAAATTAGACCTCAATATTATAGGATTCATTTTACTCACACAATTTGTAAATTTTCAGAGGTTTCATTGAACTACATGCATGGACATGATGCCATCCGTTTCATCTAAACCTACCTTAGACACGCACATGAAACATTTTACTTCTTGTATTGAAGTGTGTGTTGTCCAACCATCCTTTACAAGAACCATTTTGTGAATATTGAGATAAAGCACAACTATACACATGTAGCAAAAGTAGCAAGGTAGCGCTGATAAGTAGGAGCCCCCTACACTATCTCGAAAGAGTAAATCAAAGGTGTTGGAAAATCTCCAAGATTTTGTAGCCCTGGAAAGCAACCTGAGAGTGTAAGGCTGAAGCAAGACAATATTGAGAGGGAGTGTGTTTATGTACTATATGCTCATGGGCAAACGGGTTACATATAGTCGATTTTGAGCTCTAACATCTTTACAAGCTACAGATACAAGAATTCACACTTATTAGAGTTTGTAGGTAGTTTTTTTGTGGGATGTATTTTGAGCATTGTGTTTGCTCCCTAATTGTGTATATGGTTATACACTATATGCTTTGTTGAGCTGTTTATCCCCGGTTTGAACTCACTTGGTTTGGAGACGCTTTTGTGCTTGTAGATCTCTTATTGGTGCTTGTTCATGCATAGATTTGAGTTGTAGATACATTGTACATCATATGTAGAGCTATTTTATGCATATGCAATGATTATGTCTACATGACATAGTGGTCGAGTTTGTCTCCCACTTGGATGCTCTTGCGGATTGTGAATTTTTGACATCTATATAGTAGATATGTGCGATGTTTCACTGTTTGTAGAGATACTTGTGAGAGATGATGGTCTTGCAATTTTCAATACATGCATTGTTGGCATTGTGGTCCACAGGGTACATTAGGCATCGTTTTTGATGTATGAGGGAGGCAGCAACAATGATGGCTATAGAGGTGGCTCAATATGCAAGTGACGGTGATGTCACGTTTACTTCTAGTATTCCTCTTGCTTACATGTCTTTGAGAGGTGGCACTTTGTTGGTTGCTAGATGAGGGTGAAATTTTCCACGTCATACCACATCATAAGTGGTTTAACACTTCTCTAGTGGGAGTTTTGGTCATGTGCACTTGGTCGATGGTTCAAAGTTTGACATTGCAAGATTAGGAGATGCATGTTTTTCATTACCCAGTGGTGCATCATACATACTTCGTCATGTGCATTATGTTCCTCATATGAGATAGAGTTTAATCTCAGTGAGACAGTTAGCAGAGAGTTGATGTTGCATACTACTTAATGAGTAGTCTTTCTAGATGCATTGTGGAGTCTCTACTGATTGTGAGGGGAGCTCAGAGTATCTTGATCTACCATATGCATGTATCTAAGATACAAAATATTTCGGTCTCGATTTGGTTGCATACGTGTCGGTGAGAGACGAAATGAGTCTTTCATGGATCTCCAGGTTACTCTGCACAATGTGTTTGTTGCTACGGAGTTAGCTCGGCCATGCTCTGGTAAGACATAATAGGTTTTACCCTCTTATGAAAAACACCTCTTACTATGGAGATGGATGATATGGAGTTTTTTTATATGCTCCTGCTAGAGGCTGACATGGTTATGTCACGACACGTGGTTCCAATCCCTATGGATGAGGGGGAGGTGGTCCTCTAGGAGTCAGACTGAACACATCCATATATGATGAATCCTGATGGTTATGATGCATTTGATGCAGATCGTGCTAAGGTGGCTAGGATAGCCAGGGTTGTAGAGATTTTGTCGGTCTTCAAAAGTCTCACGTACGACCTTTTAGTGTCAAAATTAAAGATAAAAGCTACAATGAGAGTGTTTGTAGTTGGAGTTGTCAATCGAGCGATGATTGACACTAGCATGATACATCATAGTACACGGGAGCATGCATGTACTTTAAGAGATCCAGTGGGCATAGGTTGAGAGTATATTCTCCTATCTTGTATATTCTACTAGGTCTTATAGTAGTTTCACTTATTGGCACATTTACTTTTAAGTGGGTGGTTGTTGGGGTTAAAGGCGGACGTGCCTTTGCCTTGGACCACGGACTGGTAGCCGGCGGTCGTTCACTAACCTTATTCTTTTGATATACATGGAAAATTAAGGAGAACTCTCTCCCCCCCCTTTTGAGAGATAGCTCCACCCCCACTTTTGTGTCGTCTCTCTTCTTCCCTTTGCACTCTGTATATGCACGGATCATGCACTACACTTACAGTCTTAAACATTGAGTGCATAATTAAGTTATAGTTAGAGTCTACTCTAATTTTTAATATCGATAAATGACTCACTACATTTTTTGCCAGAATCTCTATCATGATGGCCCCTTATTTTGCCAGCTCCCTCATTAGCAGTTTCACATTACTGTTATACATAGTTGTTTCTTCATGTTGTATTTTCTTCTCTTGTTATATACAACATTTTATCATTTTGAGTAATGAAGAAGAAGAAGTAGCTTTTAGCTTCCACTTTCATTGTGTTCTCTTTTAGTTGTGTGCATGTGTGCTCACAAGAGCTCAAGCTCTCTCCTTCTCTATCTCTTTACATGGTCTCAGAGTCTAGTTGTGAGTTTGGAGTTGTGAGCAACAAGAAGAGCAATGGAAGAAGTAGTTGAGGATAAGGGTTTCTCCATTGTCCCCCCTCGTATTTTGTTTTATACACCCATCCCCGATATATTTTAAGAGGCACTTGGAATGATCTTCAACTTGGATAATTTCTATGGGAGATTGTGTATTTCAAGACTGTATTTTGCAGCAAAATTTTTGTTTTGAGCATTTTGACCTCTATCTTGGAGTTAGGGTATGTTCCCATGCAATAATACTAATGCTTGAGTTCTTGCAAATCTCTTACTTTGGCGTTGCATTAAGCCTGATTGGTGTTACATAATGTGAAACATTGTATTTTGTGTGTGTACCCATATTGTTATCACATGCTGTGAGAGATATATGCAGTGCACTATAGGTTTTGTACATAATTTTGATTCTTTTTGCATGCATGTCTAATAATGATGGAATCAACACAATTCTTAGTGAGAAGTTGGAAAAGAACAACTTTCATGCTCAAAAATTTTTAGAATGACTAATTTCTTGATAGGTACATCTTATTGGGACTATGCTCGAGGTGAACAAGAAGATGCACTACCATTGCCTGATGAGAATTCTACTACCTAATAGGTGTAGCCCTTAAAGATTGGAACTATGAAGCACGAAAGGTCATATATTACTTGTTGGTGGTGTGAAGGATACCATATAAAGGATTCTAATTCCCCCAAGGAGGCTTGGAACAATTAGGTCTCACTAGATGGAACAACAACAAGGCAAGGAAGCTACATTTGAAGACAAAACTTAATATTGTGCTATAAAAAGGGCATGTTTGTGAATCACTATGTCTTTAAGATAAGGTGATTCTCTTGCATGTATTGGTGTTATTTTTATGATCATAACAAGGTGGAAGCCTCCTTGCATGGCCTAGGACTAGCATACAAGCATATCAATGCATCTATTTATACGCAAGAAAACATTTCTAGTCTTATAGATCTTGTATCTATGCTAATTGTGGAAGAAAGAATATCGACAAAGAATCATCTTCACAAGGCACAATCAATTTTGAATGGGTTCTACAATAGAAAATGTAGAGGCAAAGGACAAGGTGTAGGTAAAGGAGGTAGCCATGGTCATGCAAACCTCGATCAAGGAAATCTGTAAATGTACAAGAATAACAAGTATAGATGGCAGAGGAAAGGGGGGAACGAAAGATATGGTGGAATTTTTTACAAAAATAATGTCAATAATAATGGTAGGTGATGGTGGGGCAAGAGTACTTTGAGCATGACCGTCCATAGAGAAGGCAACAAAACAATTATGTAGCTACTAGCAAGAATGCACATGAGCCAAAGAGGTAATTTGTTGTGTAGCATATGATGAAAACCATGTATGCAAATGTATCTCAATGTGGTCATGATGTATGGTATGTACATTCAAGTGTATTAAATCACATAAACAACCATGGTGCATGGTTTACAAACTTGTAAACTTTGGAGAATCCTAGATATGTTGAGCATGAGGGTGATACAATGCATCGTATTGCGCATAGAAGTAATGTTCCATTTTCCTTGACAGATAGCAAAATGAAGTACCTAATAGGTTTACTGCATGTGTCCCATATTACAAAGAACCCCGTGTCTATTGGGTGAGTAGGGTTTGCATATCAGATTCCACTTGAATAGTCCATATATAGAGTAATACACACAAAATGGAAGACTCACTACACAAGGAAAAAAGGTGGGCAAAATGTTTACTCTTGATTTGAATATTCTTGAGATGAAGGATCGTGTTTGCACGAGGGTAAAGAGTTTTTGCAGGCAATGACATGGTAGACATATTGGGCACACGAATAAGCAAAGGCCAAAAGCTGTGCAAAGCCAAGAGCCACTATCAAAGATGGCTAAATGCATAAGGTTTGAAAGTTTAATTATTTTGGGAAACAAAAAAAGGCGTCTATTCCTCATAACATGCATTCAAGTAAAAATTTGTTCAAGCTAGTGCATCTTATGTATGGAATCTTGTGCACAATGATTTAAGTCTTATCATTGATGACCATACAAGGAAAGTATGGATGCACTTCATGAAGGAGAAAAGTGAGGTGTTTGCTCACTTTCAAAATTTCAAAGTTACAGATAAGTTAAGTTAGATAGAGGGAAAGAGTGCTTGCGAAATGATTCTAGTAGTTTTCTCAAAAAGCATGGAATTCAAAGGTGATTTCTGATCACATTCTTTATAGAAAAATGGTGTTATTGAGCCAACATATTTTAAAAGTTTTCAATTATAAACGAAAATATGTCTCATTATTGAGTTAACTCTTCATGTTTGTCTATATTATGAACAAAGGCAAGATGTTATATATAACGGGACACTAAAGGAGAAGGTTACTAGTACAAAACTTAAGTTGGCACACATCAGAATGCAGTTTTTGCTTGTGCATGTACCCAACAAGTTGCAAACTAAATTGGGTATGAAGCTGCGGAATGTGTCTCTATTGCCTATTACCTTGAACACAAGGTACAAATATTGCAACCCTGTCATGCATCGAGTGAAGATGAGGAGAGATGTTGTCCGTTGCATTCTTTGGGGCTGCTTTATTTGCTGTGATGGGCTCATACATCCCAATTTTGTTGGATTTGGAGGATACACAAAAGTCACACAGAGTTGCACGATACCCCAAGTGACATGCGTTTTGCTAATTTTACTTACTCAAATTTTCTAGTTAAACATGATTTAGACCTACTCAGGCAACATAAAAGAAAGCATGTAGACTGGTTTGAAGTATTTTGTTCCTTTATTTTACAACTTACAATGCAACAAGACTTGAAACTTCAATTCTGCAAGATATTTTGTTTACAATAATTTCCATACTTTAAAAACGATTTAGATTCATATGGGCAGTATAAAATAGAGATCATTGCATAGTGTTCCAAACATAATAGGCATAGGAGTGAGTGTGGTTGAGCTTGCAATGATTTCTTGGTGGCAACTCTCAAAAGCCTCCAATATATGATGTACTAAGAATACAATGCATTCATCATCGTCTGGCATTACAGACTAAAAATCCGCATTACAATTCAATGTACTAAGAATTCAATGCATACATCATCTTCTGGCAGAGAGAGACTAAAAATCGGCATTACATCCATACATCATGCTCGCAGGAAGATTACTGGTGAGAACATGTGCATTATGTTTTTGCCAAAGATTACTGGTGGGAACATGTGTTTGAAAGCACATACATGCTGCCAATTTTAGAAGCCACCCTCCTTAAAAAAACTTTGCCTGGGGCAGCTTAGGCTACAGGAACAACAGAAAGCTGCCCCGCAGGAGCACTACATTTGCACCATGTTGGAAATGACCCTTTTTGGTATCATGATAATACAACCTTGTAAGTCTCAGAGTTCCAAGTGTACTATGTATAGAGCATAAAAAACCCCCACATCAAACAGCCACCTGCAATTCTCCTTGCCTTGACAAGGAAATGTCCTTTCCAAAAAGACCTGCAATTCCGGCTGCTGGATCATCTTGTTTTACCAGCGACTCACCCACCAACACCTGCATTATGCAAAAAAATTGCAATTATACAAAGTAAATACTCTCTCATAAAAGGCATATACAAAGCTTTTCACATACTGCTTTGACTCCTGCATTTTGAAGTAGAGCAATGTCCTCTGGAGTAAAAAGCCCCGACTCTCCAACCACCTAGATAATGAATCAGATTAGACCATATAACCATGGAAGTTTCCATACACTGTACGATGCCCATATCGTACAAATACGACGTATTCTATTCCTGTATTATACCACCTTATGATACAACACACCGTACGATATAACAGTTGAAGACTACTAGCAATTACAAGAAACAGTTGAACTCACCAAAATATTTCTTTCAAGAACCGTGTGTCCTCTCTCCCCTTTCAGCAACTCCACAGTATTGTTAATGTCTACTTGGAAAGTCTCTGCAACCCACATAAAGAGGACAGAATCAAAATCAACTCGGAGGTAAGAGCCAAAAAGCCTGATTTACTCTTTATGCTTCCTACATAATTTTAAATGTTTCTTTTCACTTTAGTTCAAGTTTGACAACACATGAGAAGAGAAATGCATACTGCAAGTCTCTTTCCCATCAAGTGAAACACTTCCATTCACTAAAGCTTCCCAAAATAAATCTATAAATGCTTCAGTCACACGTTTCACACTCTCTGTCATCAGCCTAAGACATTTCCTGGTAAAGAAATTTAATATTTCCTTTTGTATCTGTAAGAGTGCAACTCTCTCATTAGAGAATTACTGCTGAGTTCCTTCAAAGGTCGCCAACCTCAAGAACACTGGCCCTCAACACTGTCAGTCTGTCAATTTTCTGTTTTTGTCATCATCTAGGATAATTGACCTGCTATTGTTATGCATGCTGCAACGGTCATTAAATACTGCCACAAAGTCCAATTATTTGGTTGAGTGCACACCACATACCTAGATCACGATTGTTTATTCCAATCAAATCAATGCCATCAATGCCCAACACACGATTAAGCTCTCGAGCATTGTGAACCTGTTACACAAGTAAAACAATTGCATGCTAAGATGTAATATTCACACCATAAAATAACAATACTTGGCAGAAAGGCTCTTCAGAAAGATGAGCAAGCAACAGCTAAAATAACCTAGCTGGCAAAGAAAAGTGTGCGGCCTTCTGTAGCAACTGAATCATGGATCGTTTTCGAAATTCCAATCAATACAACAGATGTCCAAATGGAGCAGACATGGACACAACTAGAAATAAAGTTTCCCTTCATTCAACACTGTACCTAAGTCAGAGCACAGCTTATCAAAACATCCTGCAACCTGTTCGACTATGCCCATAAGTATCTGTACTAAGGATGCAGCTGTTTTGTGGCTGTGCCTGGCTAGTGTGAGGCAGTTTTCTCATGTCGGGACATTCCAGCCATGTTTAGCTCAGGGTTTTGGCTTGGTTCCATGCCATGTAGGCTCCTCTTGCCTTAGAGTATTATTGCCCAGCTGTCCCTCCACTTTCCCAAGGCCCTATGGGCCTGTAGATTCTGTTTTTGGCATTTCCCCTATTTATTGGGGACTTTCCTAGTCGTGGAGCTTGAGGGTCGGGTTGGGCAAGTTGTGTTTGGCCCTATATAGGGAGAAAGGGGGGGGGGGGGGGGGGGCGGCGGGGTGTGGGGTTTCACCTCTTAGGCATGCAGATTACCCCAAGAGGGGGCCGCCCTCCCTTGGGTGCCCCAAAGGGATGGCACTTGGAGGCCAGCAGGCACAACACAGGAGGGGAGGGCAGCCTAGCGTTTTCACGCAGCCTCCTCCTCCAGCGTTTTTGGGCAGCCAGCCATGAGCGAAGGTTGGGGAGATGTGCAGCAGTGAGGCACACGTTGGTCCTTCCACATCTGCTGTAGTCAGTTCTTCATGCACCTAGAGCAGCAATCCTAGATCCGCAGAGCATGTCGAGGAGATCCAGAGTTGCTCTCCTCGTGCTTGCTCAGTGGTTTCCCGGTTGTTGCCAAAGTTCTCATGTGCAAGAGCACTTGGCAGTGTCAGTAGCAGTCGTAGTTGTGTGTACCTTGGGTCTATCCATTGGGGCAATGTGGAATGGGGGAAGAGAACCTCATAGATCTATGCCGGACCACCCTTGGTCACTTGTATGAGCAGCTTGGTATCGGGATGGGGAGCCTCTCTCTCTCTCTCTCTCTCTCCCCCCGGTTGTTGCCAAAGTTCTCATGTGCAAGAGCACTTGGCAATGTCAGTAGCAGTCGTAGTTGTGTGTACCCAGGGTCTATCCATTGGGGCAATGTGGAATGGGGGAAGAGAACCTCATAGATCTATGCCGGACCACCCTTGGTCACTTCTATGAGCAGCTTGGTATCAGGATGGGGAGCCTCTCTCTCTCTCTCTCTCTCTCTCTCTCTCTCTCTCTCTCTCTACGGAGGACTACACAGCATCGACGGAGGCTGCATCAGAGGATTCGGATCACTTTGACCCGACATGCACGACGCCTGGTCAGACTACTGACCATCGAGGAGATTGATGAGATTTGGCCAGCGAACCGATGCTGGATCTCTTGTGATCTAGCTATCCCAGCTAGCTGCTTAGTTCACACCTAGCAGTTTAGGATTCCATAGTATTTTATTTTGTCATTTGTCATTTCATTTTTGTCATCTTGTTACTCTGACTTTGTATCAGATCCACCACATTGTAACTTTCTGGTCTCATAGGCCACTTTGGCCTTTTGAAGACGTTAATAAAACATTTCATTTCATTCTCTCTCTCTCTCTCTCTCTCTCTCTCTCTCTCTCTCTCTCTCTCTCTCTCTCATCTGCAGCCCCGCGCCCTGCTCGCTGCCCCCCCGCTGCCCGCTGCCCCCCGCGCCCTGCTTGCGCGCCGCTGTGCCCACCTGCAGCCCTGCTGTGCCCGCTGTACCCGCCTGCTCCTGCCCACGCGCCGCTTTGCTTGCCTGCATCCCCGCGAGCTGCTGAGCCCCTGCAACCCATGCGCTGCCGCCTCCCCTCGCGCTGCCTCTGCAAGCCCACCCCCCCCTCCCCACATGCTACACGTAGGATGTCCCTCCCCCTTCCTCTACGCGTAGGGTTCCCCCCCAATTTTTTAACGCGTAGGATGTCCCCCCCCTTCCTCTACGCGTAGGAAGTAAAATAAAATAAAATAAAAATAAAATAAAAAAAACCCCCGGCCCCCCTCCCCCATTCTCTTTTCCATACTTTACCCCCCCTCCCCCCCCCCTCTCTCTCCCTCTCTCCCGTCTGTAACTATCGCCGCCCCTCCCTGGCCATACCGCCTCACGCTCCCCCACTCGCCGCGCCCGCCGCTAGTGTGGGTGCACACGTACATCTAGTGACTCCCTTGCGGACGACTCCCCCACTCACCCAGCTGCCGCGCCCGCTGCTAGTGTGGGTGCACACGTACATCTAACCCCCTTGCGGGGACGGCGATCAAGCATGAGGAAGATGAACGATAAAGCCGACCCCCTAGAGGATGCAAAGAGGAAATGACGGAGATCATTACCAAGATGAACCGCAATCTCTGGGGTACAATAAACGTGCTCGAAGGACGCGTGCTAATCTAAGAGAGCAAGATAAGCACGCTGGAAGACAGAGTGACGACCCAAGAGGAAGAGATCACGTCACTCAAGAAAGATCTCGCCAAAGCACGATCAAGAAACACACTGGAAGAGGGCGAACCGCAACCCTCTGTAATCGAAGAAATCAACACGATCAAGGAGCAAGTACGGGCCATCAAAGAGGGAGAAGAGCAGCACAAAGAAATGACGACTTCTTGGGTGGATGTTCTTACCAAAACTCAACAGAAGGCGGACGAAGCCGAGAAATGGATCAAGGTGGCCAAGAAAGGGAAAGGCAAGGAGATAATGCCCACGTCCACACCCAACAACATCATTAATCAGACACTAGAGGAGGAGCAGAGGAGAAGAGTGCGCGCTTTACATGTGAGAATTTGCGGTCTTAAAGACAAAGGCAATGTGGACGAAGAAGTAAAAGAACTCACAGCCTTGATGGGGATTCATGAGCCGACGCACACAAGGGCATGGAGAGTGGGCAACATAAAGAAAAATGGAGTGGGCAACATAAAGAAAAATGGAAGCAGTGGAGAAACCTCAAAAGAAAGAGCACTCATCCTCCGTTTTCCCTCCATGGAAGCGAAGAAGTCCTTCTTGAAGAAAAGACCAACTCTTAAAGAGACGGGCATCTTTCTCGGGGATGATCTCACCCTCTCGCAGATCGCTCATATGCAGGAAGTAATGCCGGAGATTAGAGCGGCAAGGGGAAAAGGCAAGATCGCTTTTTACCGAGACGGAAAAGTGGTAATACTAGAGCGACGCTCCACATGACGGGACGACACTCAAAGTAGCTGCCTGGAGCTGCAATGGATCTATGCGTCTTGATGTGGGAGCTTTTGAGGATAGCTTTACTGGAAGAGACATCATCTTTTACTCTGAGACACACCAGGCCCCTGCGCAATCCATGCCTCACATCAATGGATACAGGTGGGAGACAGCCTACAGACAGGAGACACGCTCAGAGCACAAAGGGCGGGGCTCGGGGGGAGTGGCAGTGTTATTTAGAGAGGATCTACAGCCACTGATACACATAGCCCGCAAGGACAAGCAGGCTAGGTACATGTGGGTGAGACTGAAAGCAGAGACAGGCAGATACCTCTATCTAGCTATTTGCTACTTTCCCCCGAGTACATCAGTTTATGCATCACCCAGAGGACAGTCCCCTTTCTCTATTTTGGATGATGACATATGGGAGTTCTCTAGAGATGGTGACATTATCATCCTAGGGGACTTCAATGCTAGGACTGCCCATCACCAGGCAGTGTTTTATGATACTTCAGAGGAGATGCTAAGAGAGCTAGATGTTGCAGAGACGGGCCTTTCCAGACTATCACACGATGTGGAATATACTGAGTATGGGCGACACCTGATAGACATGGGCACTGCACATGGATTGGCCATCTTGAACGGCCTACAGAGATTTCCTGCTGCGGGAGGTTTTACATGCTTCCCACACAGACATGGAGCCAGCACTGTGGACTATGTCATGGCACAGCCGAATCTCATCTCTAGTATCCAGGATCTCACAGTTGGGCCCAGACCGGTCGGGGTAGCAGTAGATCCTGCTCTGGTGTCGATGACCATCTCTTTCCAGTTCAGTGTAGCACACAGGCCACGGGTAGCAATCCCTACTCGCTACACATTCACACGGGAGACGGATTCTGTATACATGGACGGGATCTACAGACGCCTATGCACTGAGGACCCGGGGCGACCTCTGGAGGAGCTAACTAATATACTGACACAGACATTACATGAGGCAGCAACAGAGGCATACCCACACACCCAGCCTGAGCAGAGCCGCCGATCAGGGAGCAGCTGGTACGATGAGGAGTGCCGCCAGACTAGAGCCAGACTTCAGAGGGAGGTGCTTTTGGGGGACGTCACTCACAGACAGTCACAGATTGACTTCCGATGCCTGGTGCGGCGGAAGAAGAGGGCTTTTTTGGCTCGACTCGAACAAGACCTATATCAGCTATTCTTGAGTCAAGACTCACGTGAGGCGTGGCAGCTCTTTCATGAGCAGTCTCCCCCCCCCCCCCCCCCCTGCTATTTCCTCCACAGAGACCTGGGGTCAGTACGCATCATCTTTGTACACAGTACCTGGACAGCCGCCCCTCCCCAACCCCCCCGACCCATGCCCCCACACATGTGCTTTTTTCACCGCTGAGATGGTGAAGAAAGCTATTGACAAGATGAGGACTGGGAGGGCATATGATCATGATGGTTTAAGTCGCTGAGCATTTCATGCATGCCAAAGACCTACTAGCAGAGCTTCTAGCAGTTATGTTTAACCGTGCCATGTGTGAGGGCCTACCGGACACTTGGAGCCTATCTACGATCGTACCTATCTTCAAGACAGGAGACCCCATGGAGCCTGGGAATTATCGCACTATTATGATTGGGCACACTCTTGGCACGGTTGTATGAATCCATTCTTGAGCAACAGCTGAGTAGATGGGCAGAGAAGAAAGGAATGCGTGCAACTGGGTAGGCAGGGTTCAGGAGAGGCTTCTCTACTCTTGACCATATCTTGACACTCAGGGCCATCATCGAGGAAGGCAGATCTCATGGGAGACGGATCTATTGTAGCTTTGTGGACTTCCGCAAAGCTTTTGACACAGTACCCAGAGCCAGATTGATGCGCAGATTACAGGAAATGGGAGTACCCACAAAGCTCATTTGGGGGATCATGGCATTGTACAGATCAGTAGTAGGGCATGTACGCACCCCGGAGGGACTTTCTACACCGGTTCACTCCACTATTGGGGTGAAGCAGGGCTGCCCGCTCTCTCCTACTCTTTTCGGTATGTATGTGGATGAGGTTTCTGACTACATTGACAGCGATGGGGATAAAGGTGCACAGCTGGCAGGGACATGGATTCCACTTTTGTTATATGCTGACGATATTGTGTTGATCTCTGAATCCCCAGAGGGAATGCAACGTCAATTGGATGCTTTGTATACGTTTGCCCACGAAAGTGGCTTGTCAGTCAACCTTGGTAAAACCAAGGTTATGGTGTTTAATACCACCCCACAGTGGATCAGGAGGTCAACACCTACATTCACATACGGCCAGGAGACTGTGGAGTACACACACGCTTACACTTACCTTGGAGTGGTTTTTAGTGGACCCACATTCTCACTCAGAAGAGCAGCAGAGACCAGACTGACTAGAGCCCACGCACCATTGGGTAGATTGGAGAGGATGTGTTCGCAGGTTCAGTTTCAGGAGCCCCAGACGAAGCTTTGGCTCTTTGACACCTTGGTGGCTTCAGCATTGCTCTATGGGGCTGAGATATGGGGACCTTCATTGGATCACCACGGGAGGCCGGGCTGCACAGATGGATGGGGGAACATGGAGAAACCTCTCATCTCTATGATCTCGCGGCTCATTAGAGCCAAGGCATCAGTACCACGGGCCATTATCCGAGCAGAGCTAGCGGCCCCCCCATTGGTGGTGGAGGCGCTCACCAGATCAGTCTCCTTCATAAACCGCACATGGGAACTTCCCAGAGACAGATATGCTCGCATAGCACTTGAGTCCTCTCGACAGTTAGCCATACAAGGAGATACAACATGCTGGTATGGGGAGATGACATCATGGTTTCAGGCGCATGGGTTCAGCATAGAGGCTGCCACCATTCCAGTACTCATTGGATGCACCATCTCTCAATCTTACATAGTCGGAGATCACCAAGCTCATCCGCCAAGACCTGACCCAGCTAGACACCAGGAGGACATGGATACAACCAGCACAAGAATTGGGCACGAAGATGGCTTTCTACAGAGACCACCTTCTCCAGCTCACGGAAGATGGTTTTGTGACGAGACCAAGGTACATGGATACCCACTTGTCTCATGGGATAGGATGTGCTATTGGCCAACTACGCACATCGTCTCACCAGCTACTGATTGAAACTTGGAGATACAGCAGAGTACCGGCAGAGGCCAGGACATGCCCCTTGTGTGACGTGGAACCTGAGACAGAGCTGCATTATACATGCCGCTGCCCCGTCTACTACGAGATACGAGGCCGCTTCCATTGCTTGTTCAGAGAGGGTTTTGGACCACTCTCAAGAATAATGGGATACGAAGATCAGAGATGCCTGGGTTTGTTCTTGCTCGAGTTGCGTAGACACAGAGAGAGCCTGCTGAATGGCGAGGCTAGCCAGTCTCAAAGACTTCTTCAGAGCAGACACGGGACAGCCACAAGAGCCACTCCCACAGCACAACTCCCCCTCATCTCACACCAGAGGCGCACTGATCGACCGAGCGATTGAACTAGGGAAATCCAGGCGCCCACGACTGCGAAAGACTACACAACATCGACGAAGGCTACGACAAAAGATTCGGAGCACACTGGCCAGGCATGCACGACGCCCGGTCAGACTACTAACCATGGAGGAAATTGATGAGATTCGCCAATGACCGATGCTAGATCTTTTGTGATTCAGTTATCCCAACAAGCCGCCCATTTTGGCTTAGTTTTTTGCTTAGATCACATTGACCAATCTAAGATCCCATAGAATATATCTTTGTTTTGTACTGTTGTTAGGTTATTTTGTTACTCTGACTTTGTCTCAGATCCACCACCTTGTAACTTTCTGGTCTCATAGGTCATTATGGAATTTTGAAGACGTTAATAAAACATTTCATTTCATTTCATTTCTCTCTCTCTGCGTGTGTGTCACAAACAAATGACGTGGCATGACCACCCTACGGACAGACAATACGGATGCTGAAGTGGCAGAGACTCTACAAATCCCGAACTTCGCACTGACTGCTGACATGGCAGATTGTACGGAATCCCGGAATTTGCGCTGATTGATGACGTGGCAGACTGTACGGATTTTCGCAAATTGCACTGACTGCTTTTGGCAGTTTTTGGGACCAGTTGCTTTTGGGACAATTTGCTTTTGAGTTAGAAGCTTATTCATGTAGCTGCTTTTGAGGCCAAGGGCCTTTAAAAAGAACGTAAGGCCCTGATGCAGAGTCTGAGAGCAGAGGGCCCGCGGGTGTTGTACTTTGCTCAAGGGAAGGGGCGCCAGCTTTTGGGGCCAATACCTCTGGGCACAGAACTACGCTGGGCCGTGTCGACTCTATTTTTAAAATTTGTGAAATACTTTAAGTGATTCTCTCGTGTGTCGTGTCGTATTCCCGACTTGGGGTGCCCAAGTCTCTGACAGTGGTATCAGAGCACGGCCGAGTTCTCTTCTACCGGGAAATCCGATCCTCTTACCGCGACACACATGGATTCAAATGACGAATCTCGCAAGATTTAGACGAACCCTCCTAACTCTTCGGAAACGGGAGGCAACACGAGAAATTTAAATGGATTAGGGCCACCTCGGCCTACGGGAATATCAATTGATGGAGATACAACGTCAACAACAGGTTGATGATTGTGCAAAGCACATGCTTCAGTTTGCAAAGGATCCCCAATACGCCAAATTTTTGACTCGACACCCGATTGATGAGGTGCATTCCCATTGGCAAAAAGCCATCGATTCCCCGATAAAGTCAGCCCTAAAGAAACACCCTGTCCCACGGATGTTTACTGAAGATTAACTCGAGGACGTTGTCGAAAGACGAGCCAACCAACTGTTTGGGGGCAAAGAGGAGGCAACTGAAGAAATGCAACAAGGGAACTGACTTCCCTGGTTACTTGGGCCGAAAATCCTCTTTTGTGAATGCAAGAAAACAGAAGAAGCATGCATGTTCCGAAGGGTTTTCCAGTTGGTCGTCATCTTCTTCTGACAGCTCGGACAGCTCATCCTCTTCTAACTCGAGTGATGAGGACAGAAAGGGAAAGAAACGAGGAAAGGACCATACGTTTTACTAAAAAAAAGAAGAACTTTCACAGAGCCAATCAATATGATTTTCTCGAAGACAAGGGCAAAAAGACCAAGGAATTCAAGAGGGTGGACAAGGTATAAAGTTTGAATACTTTTCACGGTTTTGACATGCTCCCAAAGCTTTAGCCTTTATCCAACAATTTGATATAGCCTTTTTTGGAGGCCTCTATACAGAGCACTCCAAGATTAGACAGGCAGCATCCTTTTTGAAAGGCAATGCACGGACATGGTGGTCTACTCTTTTGTTATGAAAAGAAGCATCGACAAAGTGGCTAAAGTTTAAGAGACTCTTTATTTCTTCATGGCTCACTCAAGAATACGAACGGGACGTGATTATCGACAGGAATCATCTTCGGATGGTCAAGGCAGAACCCTTGGATACTTAATGTGAGAGATTTTGGGATGTTTTCTTACCTGCTTCATCCTTTAAGAACATCAGTTTCAAGCAACAAATCGAGCGGTTTTGTTGTGGGCTTCCCAAAGAGATCCGAGACTACTGCCTTGAGCAAAAGTCCGAGTCCGTATAACAATTGATGGGACATGCTAAGCGGGGATTTGCTATGCATTCGGATAACTTGACTTGTTCACCAGATGAACCTTCAACAAGTCAAAACAGAAGTAGACGTGTCACGTGCACATCTAACCCTATGTGCATGTGGACAAGCTACTTCATAACAAGGGTTCAGTTAGCCTAGCTTAGGAAGTGTTCTGGCACTTTTGTGAGTCTGTTCGCAGACCGTGCATGCCCAGGCACTTAGAGTAGATGCATATCCTCTGGTTGCACACAGCATGATCATCAGCATTACCATCTATTTTAGCCATTTTTCACTTATTTTTTTTGAGTGACCTTTGTTGGGAACTGGGTAGGGCAAAATAGCAGAGCTTGTATAAAAGAAAACCTAGTGCTAGGTAGAAGAGGAAGGAGAGCACAGGCACCAAGTGCAGCAGGCTCTCTGGAGAGCTTCTCAAGCAAGAACCCCCCCAAAGAACCCTGGCATTTTCAGCCCTTGAACCCTAGCGTTTTCAGCCTTGAAGCGCTAGCATTTTCAGCCCTTAAACCTCAGCGTTTTCAGCCTAGCAAATCAGCGTTTTTCAGCAATGCAAACCAGCGATTCAAAGCCAGCAGTTCAGCGTTTTTGCACCTGCAGAATTCAGCGTTTTTGAATTTGCAGCAGCAGAATTCAGCGTTTTCAGCAGTAAAATCAGCAATAGATCCAGCGATTTTCAGAGATAAAGGACAGCACGAAGATAGCAAATTCAGCCAGCCGTCGTCTTCACCGCTCTCGTCGTCGCCGTCGTCTCCAAACTTAGATCCACATTGCATCATAGCCTCACGAACTTGCATCAGCAGATTGTACAAAATTTGTGCAATCAATAGCATAGACCTCTCTCGCCATCGAGAGAGGGGCCCTTGGAGGAGGGTTTGACAACTTGTTTGGTGTCGTATTCTTCTCTCTCTATCTCTCAGTCTCAGCACCTTCATTCACAGTGTTTATCTACTTTGTTTGTGATCACTTGCACTCTCTCATTAAAGGAACGGAAGGCTCTCCCTTCCGTAAGTAAAAGGGACCTTGAGCACAGTTTGGAGCAGTCATCTTGAGCAAAGTTCAACATTCACTTCCGCTGCACCTTACATTGGTATAGAGCTTTGGCAGTGTTCTGTATCACTCAAGGAAAAAACCACAAGAATTTTTTTTTGCTTGTTGCGGTCGCACGTAACCCAAGTCTTCTTGGGTGTGTCGATTCCTAATCATGTTTTTGAAGAGTGACAGAAAACCCAAGAAAGAAGGGCTTGTCCAGCCTCCCCTTGCTCTCTTCTCACTAATTGCGAGCGGACCGTGCACTTAGCGGCCGGCCAATCAACGTGAGGTGGGAAAAAGCAACCTTGGTGTGAGCGCAAGGCCGCCAAGGGGTGTTGTTGCCTCTTCTGCCAGAAAGTGCTAACTTGGGTTTGCTTATATATTAACTTAGCAAAATTGCCCTACCTACTTTTGTTGGAAAGTCACTTAAAAATAATAAGTGAAAATAACCAAAAATAGGAAAATAGGCTAAATGCGCTGGAAAATTCCCCTACTGAATCTGATAGATCCTGAAGGGAATACTAATGATCATGCTGTGTGCAACCGGAGGATATGCATCTATACTAAGTGACTGGGCATGCACGGTCTACGAATAGACTCACAAAAGTGCCAGATCACTGCTAATCTAAACTGACTTGACTGACGGGAACCCTGCTGTGGTGTAGCTTGTCCACGGACACATAGGGTTGGGATGTGTCACGTGACATCCCCTCCTTTTCAAAGTGAGGTACTGGTACCGAACTGTATGGCGTCGAGGGAGATCGCCAACAGCATCCGAAATCCTAGAAGGGACTCTTCGCCGGCCCACTCTGATGTGTGGGTCGTGTGGTACTTGAACTTCATAAAGGTCTGCAACGCTTGCTTCTTTGGGCCGCGCCGAAAGCAACACAAAGTCTTCTGTGGCTCCTTTGATGCTTCAACTTCGTCTAGAGACCTGCTTCTTTCGTCTTCAAGAATCTCCATGGCTGAAAATCCTTGAAACCAACTCCAACACAAAACCATGAACATACCCATTCCATGTAAAGTGAAGGAAAAAAATCTTGTCTTTGCTAAAGACTGTGTATGCAATGTAGATGAACATAGAGACGGAGTGACAACCCGTTTATCAAACACATGCAAACAATGAGGTCGAATCTTTTCTGTTTGATCGAAATCAATCAACTGTGGCAAATCACAATGGAAATGCCCATGCTTGGTGCTCATACTATCATGTGCTCTTTCGGAAACTGTGTCATGCCAAGGAAGAGACATGGAATGTGACTTCCTTACATACAAACTTTTCAGCTTTTATGAACAATCCGTATACATTCGTGCTCATCCATGAGAGAAACGTGCTCAACATACAATATGTCATGCCTAGTAAAAGGGATCACATAACGATGCTGACTAAAATACAGGAAACCATCACGAATGAAACACTCGAACAATGCGTGCGTATCAATCATGCGAACACATAATACTTCCTGTGAGGGTTCTTTGGACCAAGGCTCGAGAGCCAAGATCGCTTCTTCGGGATCTATCGAATCTTCTTGTGGGGGATCTGTGGACCTCGACTCGAAAGCCAAGATCGATTCTTTGTGATTGATCGAATCTACAACGAGGTTAGCTTCGCTAGAAAAAGCATCAACTAATACATCATCCTTGTGAACAATCACATCTTCTTCATGCAACTCATCATGCTTGTGAGAAATCACATCTTGATCATGCAAATCATCATGCTTGTCTTTGTCATCCAAATCATCATGCAAATCATTACCCTTCAAATCATCATGCTTCTCATAATCATGCAAATCCTGTGTGTCATGCTGTGGAGAAAAAGAGATTGAGAGAATCTCCTTTTCCTGAATCCTTTCAACCTTGTCCTGTATATTAGCAATGAGAAATGGAGAAGGAGTAGTGTCCACTCCATGAAAGACAGTAGGAGAATCACTATCGGCATTGAGAGTTATAGTGTTAGCCGAAAATTTTATGAGAGCATCATTATCACGAAACCATCGAATGCCAAAAATCATATCACATCCTGAGAGAGGAGAAACAACAAATCTTCTAGTGAAGGCAGTCTGTTGAATTGCAAACAACACATCAAGGCACTCCTCCGTGATGAGAGCGTCCATACCGGGACGAAAGCTAGAGACCTTGATAGGAGATCTCGGACTAACTGCGAGGCGGGCTCTCTCAACAAGAGAGGAACTGATCACATCATGCATACTACCTAGGTCAAACAATATGACAAAACGGTGCCCCAACATACGACCTACAATTCCTTGTGCTACCTTTTCATATGGAGTAAGCTTAGGTTTAGCAGTTGTGTTAGCCTTACCCTTAGATTCGTTGGAAGAATTCTTTGATGAGAGACTGTTGGAAGATTGGTTAGAAGAGTTAACATTCTTACCATTCTTACCGTTCTGAGGGTTCTGAGAAGTCTGCGAGGTACTTGTGGAAGTCTTGTTCTCCTTAGGCTTTCCCTTGTTGTGCTTCATCTCTTGGGCGAGAGCGATTGCTACCGCCTTGTTGAGATCCGCGGGGTCAAAGACTTCAACATCAAACTTGATGTATTCGTCCAACCCAAAGAGAAAAGCCTCTTTGCGCTCATCATCCGATTTTCGTAATTGGGTACCTAGCTGCAAAACACGATTAGAAAAAGACATAACCGGCATACCATTTTGCTTGAGAGCGCGCCAATCGTCCTTCAAGCGTGCGAGGTACTGAGGTGGCATAAACCACACATTGAGCTTGTCTTGGAAATCAGCCCAACTAAAAGAGGGGTGTGAAATCGTCGGCTGCCTCTAGGTGCGCGGCTAGCTTTGCCTCTTGCCATGCGTGGTACCAATTGATGGCATCACCGGCAAGGTATATAGCTGCCATCAAAACTTTGCTATTTCCTGTTTTCTTAGTTGTCGCAAAATAAGCATTAAATTGATGCAACCAAGAATGAATTACCGTAGCATCCATCTTACCGTCATACTTACTGAAAGTCAACTTTTCTGTGACTAGATGATTGGAATCCGCGTCGTGGCTTGTGCCACTTGACGAACTCCCACGATCTTTGGGTGGTTCGGTCTTCGAGGCTAGGACTTGGGCAATAAATTCTTAATTGCGAATCTCCCTTTGAGATTCTCGCTCGGCGTCCCTTTCTGCTTTGCGCTCATTTCGTTTATCGCGCTCGCGTTCTAGAGCAAGTCGATTTTCTTCTTGTTGTGCGGCAAGTTTTCTGTTTCTTTCATCGCGCTCACGTTCCTGAGCAAGGCGACTTGCTTCTTGTCTATCCATCATGGCCATCCTCTGCTTGACCATTGCCTCCATAGGGTTTGGTGCACTTGGTGGCGTAGATGGCGAAAGGGGAGGGTTGAAGAAATCATCTCTGGGTGGGGACGAGTCTTCGTCGCCTCTCTCATGCTCATCACCTGTATGCGAAGTATCCATTCCGCGTCGGGTGACGACCATGCACTATGATCTTGGGGTCTTAAGCTCGCGAGGAACTTGGGTTCTTGAGGTCCTTGATTCGTGAGAATCTTGGATTCTTGAGGATCTTGAGGTTCTTGAGGTGTTCTTTCGTTTGCAAATCGCGTTGGAGAAGGATCTTCTCTTCACCCGAGTTCTACTCCTTTCTGCGGGCGCACCCCTTGGCGGCCTTGCGCTCACACCAAGGTTGCTTTTTCCCACCTACCATCGATTGGCCGGCCGCTAAGTGCATGGTCCGCTCTCAATGAGTGAAAAGAGACACAATGGGAGGCTGGACAAGCCTTTCTTTCTTGGAATTCCTGTCACTTTTCAACAAAACACGATTAGGAATCGCCACGCCCAAGTAAACTTGGGTTCGTGCGACCGCCACAAGCAAAAAAAATTCTTGTGGTTCTTTCCTTGAGTAATGCAAAACACTTCCAAAGCTCAGATACCAATGTAAGGTGCAGCGGAATGAATGTTGTATTTTCTCAAGATTAGTGATCTTTATTTGCTCAAGGTTCCTTTTAGTTCTTAGGGAAGGAGAGAGCCTTCCGTCTTTATGGAGAGTGATATGATCACGAACAAAGTGAGTGGATATTGTGCGTGCAAGTGAATGAGACTGAGAGAAGGAGAGAGAAGAGATACGACACCCAAGAGGTTGTAAAACCCTCCTACGAAGGCCCCACTCTCGTCGGCGAGAGCGGTCTACTTTGATTGCACAAAGGTGTACAATGCGTATGCAATGGACTGATGCAATGGGACTATGCCGCCGCCGCCGACGACGACGACGACTTAGGCTGAAAACTGTGATCTTCTATATGCTGAATTTCATGGTTGATTCTAGGGCTGAAAATGACTGTTTATGGCTGTCCTTGAGGGCTGAAAATGATGGCTTTGTCGGGGTTCTTGCTGAAGATGAAAACGCTGATGTGCTGGTACCATAAGGCTGCGTTTTAGGCTACTGTTGCATGCTGAAAACGCTGGATCAGCAGGTCAATTCAAAGTTGAAAAACGCTGGAATGGACAGTAGGACCTAGCGTTAGTAGTTTCTGAAAAACGTTGAGATGAAGGGGAAAAACGCCAGGCTTACAACTTGATGGCGATGCTTTTGCTGTGGGAGGAAAACGCCCAAAAGAGGGAGATGCTGGCGATGGAAATCTACTGGGAATGGGAACTTGCCCGGCGAGGATGGGATCCAAAAACGCTGGGGGTGTTGAGGGGTATTGCTGAGAAGTTGCTTGTTGAGCGGGAAGCTCCTGCTGCCTCTTCTGCCAGAAAGTGCTAACTTGGGTTTGCTTATATATTAACTTAGCAAAATTGCCCTACCACTTTTGTTGGAAAGTCACTTAAAAATAATAAGTGAAAATAACCAAAAATAGGAAAATAGGCTAAATGCACTGGAAAATTCCCCTGACTGAATCGGATGGATCTTGAAGGGAATACTGATGATCATGCTGTGTGCAACCGGAGGATATGCATCTATACTAAGTGACTGGGCATGCACGGTCTACGAATAGACTCACAAAAGTGCCAGATCACTGGTAATCTAAACTGACTTGACTGACGGGAACCCTGCTGTGGTGTAGCTTGTCCACGGACACATAGGGTTGGGATGTGTCACGTGACATTACAGGTGCATGCCTATGTCCTCGGACGTTGGCTTCAGCAGGGGGGAGCTGTCGAATGGTGGCTATGGTCGGTTGGTTCGTCCAACGAGTGTCTGTAGGCGGTCCGTGTAGCCGGGAGATCCTCTCTGTGTGTTTGTTTCAGTCTCACAACCGAGTTCTCGTCACATTTCTCGGAGCGGTTGTGGGACAGCACGCAGCCGTGGAGAGTTACTATGTTTCAGTGGCTAGTAGCGCACAAGGCTACAACTGTTGAAAGTTAGTTGGTACACAGTGGCTTCTCGGTAGCATGTGTAGCATGTGGCCATCCTTTGGAGACTCAGCGTCATTGTTTGTGGGACTGCCCCATGGCACAACAGTTTTGGCTTCGGGTTATCCAACTGATGTCAGCCCTCTCCACAGCCCAACATTACACTTGGGTGCTGCAACCTAGTCCACTCTCACAAGCCTTGCGCTCCACTTTGAGCTGGCTTCCACCAGCAGGATGATAGTGTTCCAAGAGGGTCGACCTACACTTCAATTTGCCACAGAGCCTATCCCCCTGGAGTAGTGCAGTGATAGAGAGTGGTGCTGGGAGCTCATCTACAGCCTAACAATCTGGTTCATCTGGCGGGCCCGCTGCTTTCGCATCTTCGAGGCTCGCCCTGTTCCATCGGTAGAGACTGTTCGTGACATTTGGCTGGAGCTGATTCAAACACTCAGTGGTCAGTTTGAGAGACTTCAAGGCAGTTCTGACCGTATGTGGGAGCACCGAGAGGCTTTCTTGCGACGTTGGTGCTATAACGGGGACGAGCACCACATGCCAACGCAAAAGAACAGATTGAACAACTTTAAGCAACTGAACTGAAAGAGATGCACGACACACGAGACGGGGAGTGGCGGAGTTCCACTCCAAGAGAGCACTGGCCCCAAACCTTGGTGCCCCTCTCGGTATTTCTTTATATTGCTTGAACTCAATACAATGCCGGTACTCTATCCTCTGCACCTTCACCGGAAGAGTGCTAGAATATGAGCCCTCTGCACATATTTAAAGGCCCATGGCCTATGAAAAGCAATTACATGAAAAGCATCAAACTCTAAAAGCATTTGGCCCCAAAAGTTGACGCTAAAAGCTGCCAACGCATTTCACGGAATCCGTACAATCTGTTAGCGCAAAATCCGAGACTGTCCGTACAGTCTGCCGTGTCATCATGCTAGCGCAAAATCTAGGTCTTCCGTACAACTACCATGTCATCACGTTTTTTATGCAATTCTTTTGTGTATGTGAGAGAGTGGGTCTTGCTTTGTTTTAATGTCTTTAGGTCACTTGGGCCCCATCGGATGGGGTCCCATAAGTTGGTGGGAACTCCTCTTTAAAAATAGGCTACTCGGCAAGACTTTGCAAGTTGGTGAAACTTCTTGTGCCTGCTTCTGCTTCTTCTACTGCTTCTGATTCTTCTAGGGTTTAGGCCCCTCGGCCGGGATCTATAGATTGGCTCTGTTCTTCAGTGGCTTGACACGTCAGCAGTTTGTGACATCCCCCTTCTTGAAAGAAAGTAATTGTCCATGATTACAGCATATCTGCAAAATAACTCAAGTTAGCTTAAAAATTTCAGAGGGTCATTCTGAGGGACATTCTGAGGGACAATCAGTTTTCTCATTCCAAATCGAAGCTCTTGATATCCCGGGTCGGGTTCCCTCAAAAATCTCATCCAATAAGAAGTATATTCTGATTCCAGATTGGAGCTCTTGATATTCTGGAGTAGTAAAAATAGCCATCACACCCAGACCTCGCTAACCTCTAACGGGTGTCTTAATGTACTAAAATTACATACCCAGGCAATCTCATCCAATTAGAAATAATCAATGGTTGGCACATCACCATTGAACACAAATGCTTACATATGCATGTTACAAGACATAGAACATATAACCGCCAATGAACACTCCCCTCGCAAATAACCATCTTGGTCCGAGCCATGACTTGTTCAATGACTCCCTCATCACTCCTCCCGCAAATAACCTAAAAAGGTCCGTGCCATGAGATATAGAGGCCTTTTACAACCGAACGCCCCCTAGACCGTAGCCTGCGTCGTTTGGAGGTGCTGAGAGTAACCACTGCTTAGACTTCTTAATACTCCCCTCGTAAATAACCATAAGGGTCTGGGCCATGAGTAAAAACAACACTTTTCAAACATTCAATACTTCCCCCGCAAATAACCACAAGGGTTCGGGTCATGAGTATGTGCAAGCATTCTCAAACATCAATTCTCTTCAGTACTCCTCTCGGAGTAAATCACATATCATTGAAACTAGTATTAAAACCAGAGTCAAACAATGCAAATCGGCACCAAGAAAAGTTCAAAACAGATACCATCCATTTCAAACAAATTCCAAACAGGATCACCAAACAAGTTATTAAAAAAATTCAGAAAACTTGAAAAAAGCATTCTCGACATTAGTCTAGCTCGAAAAGACAATTGGCTTTCCATTCTGAAACCTCCATCAAAATTAGGGTGTGAGGATTCTAGGTACTAATCCTTTATTAAGTACTTAAACTCATGATTAAGACTTAAGAAACTTGAACTGAACTCAGAAGCAAGACTCAGAAGACTCTGTGTTTGATTGATTGAATGATTGACTGCTTGAAACTGAGTACAATAGGCTCCTTATATAGGAGACGAAGAGACACAAATGAAAAGACGTGTCTCCTGGTGAAGAGACATGACTTTAGACATAAAGACACATACTTTCCGTGAAGAGCTGCAACCATTGGGCGAAGAGTCAAACCCGTAGAGCGAAGGGGTGTGACCCAATCGTCGAAGGAGTGTGGCGTTTAGCAAAGAGGCACGTTTCTTGAGCGAAAATTCGTGACCATCCAAGCGTAGGGGATCCTTTCGGCGAAGAGCTGCAACCATTGGGCGAAGAGTTGCACCCGTAGAGCGAAGGGGTGTGACCAGTCATCGAAGGAGTGTGGCTTTTGGCGAAGAGGCATGTTTCTTGAGCGAAGGGTCGTGACCATCCAAGCGTAGGGGTTCTGCTTGGCATGGCACTTCGCATAACTGCATCAATGAGTAAGTATATAATGTAACTTAGTCACAAACGTGACATTCCCTCCCTCTTTAAATAAAACCCAGGGTAGTTGTAGAAACTCCGGGAGAAGGAAATGCATTGTTGTAGTGCTTCTGCATCCAAAGCTCTTTCTGTTAAGTCCCACGTCATGGCATTGTTATTGACGATGACTATTTTCCCAAACTGAAAACTGATCATATCTGCAACTTGATAAGTGCCTTTGTCACAGTCTTTTGTAACTTTGAGCTTTGTCCAATAAAAGATTGAATCTGTATCTGCTTCGAGTGAAATTATTGGTAAACTGACTTGAGTTTTCTGTTGAGTGATGACCACTAATTGAAAATCTGTAAGGTATTCCATTGGTTTGTGTGGAACAGTAAAATCCTCCTAAATGGATGTCGTAGACTAAGATAGAGTAGTATTTGAAGGTATATCCATCTGTAAAGATTTATCTGTGGAACAAGTTGTGTCCAAAGATTCATTTGCAGCGACTAAAGTCGTGCTGCAAGAGTCTGTATCTGCTTTATCCTTTGCATCGTTGAAGGCAAAGAATGGAGTCTTCAAGTTTGAAAAATTATCATTTACCATAGCATATGGTATCTGTTTAGAGACAAAGACTGTATTCTGCAAGGGCGGTGACGAGGCGAATTTTCCTGCCTGGATCACGGCTATAGAAGGGGTCATGTGCTTGTTGGTTGTCACATAAGAACTGCAATCTTTTGAATCTTCAACTGTTTCAGCGGGTATTAAAGCTTCCAATTGAGAAGGGAGAGGTTGAGGGAGCTGTTTCCTCTTAGACCGCTGAAGGATCCTCTTGCACAAGGAAAGGATCAATAAATCTTCAACTTTACCACCATCAGATAAGTAAGACTTAAATGTAGGGCATGGCTCGCGAGGGGGAACTTGTCTAGCATCACGGCATTCACGACCAAGTACTCGACTAGGGTCGGATATATGTGCCACTAAGTAAGCCCATCTTGATATCGCTGATGATTTGAATAAGAAGTTGGTTGCTTAGAACTGTAGCATTTCCAAGAATATTCATGCTGAAACTTTTGCTGCTCGCACGAAGGTACTTTGCGTCTAGTTGTCTCTGAGAAACCATGCTTTGGATGAGAAAATTTTGGTTCCCAAGGCTTATGTTTGAGTGGTTCTTGCTGGTCGACCATTGAAGCGTCGGAAGAAGATGCATGTATTGTTCGAGAAGTTGTTGGTTGACTCCGAAGGAGGTTTGCATTTGCATTTGATCCAAGCGAGTGTGAATCGATGCGAGGCTTGTTGAAATTGCTGCAATCTCCTTTTTGAAAATTGCTATTGAGCACGTGAGCCCAAGCTTCGGGTAAGAGATGCACGTCATCTTTCTGCAAGGCAATGTTTGCTTCGGGAGCGGGTGAGGTTAAGTACGCCGGCTCGTATCCATCAAGAAAGCCCACCTTTGTTCTCCTTCCATACAACTGCGGGAAGAGGGGGAGAGGGTAGCGGCAAGGGTGAGAGGCTCACAACCTTCGGGTCCCGGGAAAAAATTTTGCTATGATACCACTGTGAGGATTCTAGGTACTAATCCTTTATTAAGTACTTAAACTCATGGTTAAGACTTAAGACACTTGAATTGAACTCAGAAGCAAGATTCAGAAGACTTTGTATTTGATTGATTGAATGATTGACTGCTTGAAACTGAGTACAATAGGCTCCTTATATAGGAGACGAAGAGACACAAATGAAAAGACATTGTCTCCTGGTGAAGAGACATGACTTTAGACGTAAAGACACATCCTTTCGGCGAGGAGCTACAACCATTGGGCGACGAGTCGCACCCCTAGAGCGAAGGGGTGTGACCAGTCGTCGAAGGAGTGTGACTTTTGGCGAAGAGGCACGTTTCTTGAGCGAAGGGTCTTGACCATCCAAGCGTAGGGGTTCTGCTTGGCATGGCACTTCGCATATCTGCATCAATGAGTAAGTATGTAATGTAACTAAGTCACAAACGTGACATAGGGTTACATTTCTTTCATAAGGTTGTAGTCGATCACAACATGGTCCATAAACTTTTGAAGAGTTGAAACAGGCCTCAACAGACAGTGTTTCTGTGGCGATGATGGTAGCCCCAAGATATAGCAATCGCACGGGGTCTCCAAGGATATCGATTCGAGAAGACACCTCTCCTAAGAGATGTCGAGAAATTTCAAGTTGTAATCTGTTAGGGTTTCCATGGCAAGCACTTCAAGATACCCCACTCTACCAAAAGTTGCACTCTTAAGAAAGATGTCAAAAAGCATGTAACTTCAGGCAAAAAAATAATCTTGAAAGCTTGCCAAGTCCTTGGAGTGTGCGGCTTGGTAGCTATAGACATCCACCACTTTCTCGCACTGTCTCTAAGAAAAAAAACGGAGGCTCGAAATATCTTTGATCCTTCTCTTGCAAGTGATATTTATGGCTTATGCCCTGTAAGACAGTGATGAAGACGGGAGTGCGCTCGATGCGCGATGGAGAAGGGTGGGAGTGACGATTAAGTCCGGGGTCAAGACACGAAGATTCTTTAATAAAATTCCATATGAAACTTCGAAGTGCCATCTTGCTATGTCTGCTCTTTGGTAGGACCGTTATGCTTTCAGAAAAGCACACACCTTGATACCAGTGCAATGGGGACGAGCACCACGTGCCAATGGAAAAGAACAGACTCAACAACCTTAAGCACTTCAAATAACAACTTAACTGAAAGAGATGCATGATACAAGAGACGGGGGGTGGCGGAGTTCCACCCCAAAAGAGCACAAGCTCCAAACCTTGGTGCCCCTTTCGGTATTTCTTTATATTGCTTGAACTCAACACAATGCCGGTACTCTATCCTCTGCACCTTCACCCAAAAGCGTCTCAGAGTATGAGCCCTCTACACATATTTAAAGGCCCTTCGCCTATGAAAAGCAGTTATATGAAAAGCATCAAACTCTAAAAGCATCTGGCCCCAAAAGCTGATGCCAAAAGCTGCCAGCACGTTTCACGGAAATCCGTACAACTTGTCAGTGCCTGTCCGTATAGTCTACCACGTCATCATGCTAGTGCAAAATCCGCATCTTTCGTACAACTGCCATTTCATCACGTTTTTACGCAATTCTTTTGTGTGTGTGCGAGTGGGTCCTGCTTTGTTTTAATATCTTTAGGTCACTTCACAAGACTGAAATCATCTAGCTTAACAATCACTCCAAGTTGTACTCGGTCCAGACCGGAGCCACTTGGAGGCTTGATGATCCTTACAAACAATTAAATCTCTATCATTCAAAAAATGTTTCTCAGATTGTAGAAAATGAATGACAGCTAGAGATTCCTTTTCATGCCATGACTAAATTGTGTGACTGTGTATTGAGAGAGACTATTGAGCTGCTTGCTTTATCCTCCTTCAAAACATGAGAGTGAGAGATTTAATGACAAAGACCGAATATTCTTCTCACAATGAATAACCACGAGGAGAGGCACCTTTGAGAGAGAGAGAGAGAAATGTTATATATATTAATTAACGTCTTCAAAAGTCCAAAGTGACCTATGAGACCAGAAAGTTACAATGTGGTGGATCTGATACAAAGTCAGAGTAACAAGATGACAAAATGACAAAATAAAATACTATGGAATCCTAAACTGCTAGGTGTGAACTAAGCAGCTAAACAGCTAACTGGGATAGCTAGATCACAGGAGATCCAGCATCGGTCGCTGGCGGATCTCATCAATCTCCTCCATGGTCAGTAGTCTGACCGGGCGTCGTGCATGTTGAGCCAAAGTGATCCGAATCCTTTGATGCAGCCTCCGTCGATGCTGTGTAGTCCTCCGCAGTCGTGGGCGTCTGGATCTCCCCAGCTCATTCGCTCGGTCGATGAGTATGCCTCTGGTGTAAAGCGACGAGCTCTGTTGTGGTAGTAACTCCTCCGGGTGTCCAGTGGCAGCTCTAAAGAAGTCTGTGATCTGTCTCTGAGACTGGCTAGCCTCTCCTCTCATCGGGCTCTCTCTGTGTCTGCGCAGCTCGAGCAAAAACAAACCCAAGCATCTCTGATCCTCGTACCACATGACTCTAGAGAATGGTCCAAAGCCCTCTCTGAACAAGCAATGGAAGCGGCCTCGTATCTCGTAGTAGACGGGGCAATGGCATGTGTAGTGCAACTCTGTCTCAGGCTCGATGTCACACAGGGGGCATGTCCTGGCCTTTGCTGGTACTCCACTGTATCTCCCAGTCTCGATCCGCAGCTGGTGTGAAGATGTCGTATCTGGCCAATAGCACATCGTATCCCATGAGACAAGTGGGTGTCCATGTATTTGGGCCTCGTTACAAAACCATCCTCCGTAAGCTGGAGGAGATGCTCTCTCTAGAAAGCCATCTTTGTGCCCAGCTCATGTGCTGGCTGTATCCATGTCCTCTTGGTGTCTAGCTGAGACAAGTCCTGGCGAATGAGCCTGGTGATCTCGGATTGTGTAAGAGTCAGAGAGGGCGCATCTAGTGAGTACTGAAAGGGAGGCAATCTGTCTATGCTGAACCCATGCGCTTGAAACCATGATGTCATCTCCCCATACCAGCATGCCGTATCTCCCTGCATGGCTAACTGTCGAGAGGACTCAAGTGCAAGGCGTGCATATCTGTCTCTGGAAAGTTCCCACATGCGGTGTATGAAGGAGAGAGATCTGGTGAGCGCCTCAACCACTAGTGGGGGGGCAGCTAGCTCTGCTCGTACAATAGCACGTGATAGTGAAGCCTTGGCCGCGAGATCATAGAGACCAGAGGCTTCTCCATGTCCCCTCATCCATCACTGCGGCCTGTCCTCCCATGATGATCCAGTGAAGGTCCCCAAATCTTAGCTCCATAAAGCAATGCAGAAGCCACCAAAGTGTCAAAGAGCCAGAGCTTCGTCCGAGGCTCCTGAAACTGAACCTGTGAACACATCCTTTCCAATCTACCCAATGCTGCATGGGCTCTTGTCAATCTAGTCTCTGCTGCCCTCCTCAATGAAAATGCTGGCCCACTAAAAACCACTCCAAGGTAAGTGTAAGCATCTGTATACTCCACCTTCTCCTGGCCGTATGTGAATGCGGGCACTGACCTCCTGATCCACTGTGGGGTGGTATTAAATACCATGACCTTGGTTTTACCAAGGTTGACGGACAAACCACTTTCCTGGGCAAACCTATGCAAAGCATCCAAGTGACGTTGCATCCCCTCCGGAGAGTTGGAGATCAACACAATATCATCAGCATATAACAATAGCGTAATCCATGTCCCTGCCAGCTGTGCACCCTCTATCACCATCTCTGTCAATGTAGTCAGAAACCTCATCCAAATACGTACCAAATAGAGTAGGAGAGAGAGGGCAGCCCTGCTTCACCCCAATAGTGGAGTAAACCGGTGTGGATAGACCCTCTGGGGTGCGTACATGCCCCACTACTAACCTGTAGAGAGAGAGAGAGAGAGAGAGAGAGAGAGAGAGAGAGAGAGAGAGAGAGAGAGAGAGAGAGAGAGAGTTTTCTTTTGAATTAACTCGTGGATCAAACTCACGAAACCACTTTATGCCAAAAATCATATCACATCCAGAAAGAGGAGGAACAACAAACTTGAGACGAAAACCTATGTTTTGAATTGAGACTGTCATATTAGGACATTTTTATGCGTGAGTGAGGAGTGCATGCCAGGAGCAAATCCTGATATCACATGCATACTGCCAGAATCAAACAAGATCACAATACGTTGACATTCACCCGACCATAACACCTCATGGAGACTCATCTAGATGATCATTATAAACTTGGGGCACTTTAGTTTTCTTGTTTATAACACTAACAGAAGATGTGGGTTCTGTGGGTTCTGTGGGTTCTTTTGTGGGTTCTTTGCGTGCTTTCTTAGAACAATCTCTTTTCATGTGACCTTGAGCGTGACACTAAAAAGATCTTCCTTCCTTTCCATACTCGGTTCCTTCTTCAAGACTTAACCAACCTCCTACTATTCCTTGAGCGGATTTTTGATTAGGTGTCAACTTAGGGGGTTCTTGAGTTTTAGCCTTTCCTTTATTATCACTATTAGGTGAAGAGTTATGTGCTCTAGTTGTAGTGGAAGAGTGAGAAAACGAAGAATTACCGTTGTTCTCACCATTGTTCGTACCATTCTGTTGGTTTTGAGGGGGTACATGACTTGTTCTCCTTAGGCTTACCTTTGTTGTGCTTCAATTCTTGCTAGAGAGCGATATGGAGGACGTCATTGTAGTCAGTGGGTCGGAAGACTTTCACGTCGTATCTAATGTACTCGTCCAAACCAAAGAGGAAAGCCTCCTTGTGATCATCACGCCGAGTTGTGCAATTGAACACCAATCTGCAAAATACGATTAGAAAAAGGTATAACAGGAATTCCATTTGGCTTAAGGCCCCTCCATTCCTTTTTCAACCGATCGCCGTACTACGGTGGCACAAAACAAGCCTTGAGCTTGTCGTGGGAGTTGACCCAACTGAAAGACACTGGTATGTCATCTGTGGCATGCTCAAGATGCTCAGCCAACTGTACCTCTTGCCAGGCTTGATACCAATTAGCAACAGATACATGGCAACAATCAAAGCAAGCATTGAATTGATGCAACCAAGAATAAATCACAGAAGCATCCATCTTACCATCATACTTACTGAAAGTCGACTTCTCAGTGACTGGATTGTTGGAGTCGTTCTCTCTACCTAGGCTAAGTGATGACTCGCCAGTCTCCTTCAATGGTTCGCTAGCACTTGGAGGACCAACTCTTGCATGCGTTGGTCTCGCTGCGCCTCACGCTGTAGCTCCATAGCTGCACTCTTTTCTTCAATTGCTATGTGTTGAGCTTTGCGTGCTTGCTCACGCTATAGCTCCCTAGCTGCCCTCCTTTCTACTTGTTGTAGCATCATCTCCACCATGGACTTCATCAAAGTCTCCATCGACTTTGGTGCAATACATGGCATAGGTGGGGATGGATGAGGATATGGAAACAATCCTCCTCGTGGGACTTCTTCTCCAATTCGACTCTCATCACCTTCACACAAAGTATCCATTCCGCTTCTGGTGATGACCATGCACAAAGTACTTGGGTACTTGGGATATTTGGGTACCTGGGGTGCTTGGGGTTCTTGGTACTTAATACGGCTTGCAATCTGCATTTATGAAGGCTTGCATTGAGAGGTGCTTCGTATGCAGTTTTACCTAGGCTTGGTACTAATGGGGACACTCCCCAATGCCTACACCTAGTAGACACGGATTGTGCTCTTGTGCAATTAGAGGATATGCAGCTACTCTAAAGTGCTTGGACATGTCCAGTGCACAGGCTCACAAGGATGCAAGAACACTTCCTAGGCTGTCCTAAACCCTGGAAACAGGAGTTAGCTTGTCCACATGCACATAAGGTTAGATGTGCATGTGACACGGTCCCAGTTTCTCCTAGGGACAAGTGTTAGGGAGTGAGGGCTGTTTGTGGTTGTGCCCGGCCAATGTGAGGCAATTTTCTCATGTTGGGACATTCCAACCATGTTTCGCTCAAGATTTTGGCTTGGTTCCATGGCCATGTAGGCTCCTCTTGCCTTAGGTTATTTTTCCTTAGCTATCCCTCCACTTTTCCAAGGCCCTATGAGCCTATAGATCCTGTTTCTAGCTATTTATTGAGAATTTTCCTAGTCGTGGAGCTTGAGGGCTGGGTCAGGCAAGTTGTGTTTGGTCCTATATGGGGAGCGCGATGGGGAGGGGGGGGGTCGTGTTTCACCTCTTACGCATGCAGATTACCCCAGGAGGGGGCCGCCCTCCCTTGGTTGGGTACCCCAAGGGGATGGCACTTGGAGGCCAGCAGGCAGCACATAGGAGGGGGAGGGCAGCCTAGCGTTTTTGGGCAGCCAGCCATGAGCGGAGGTTGGGGAGATGTGCAGCCGGAGGGGCAGCTAGTCAAGCACACGATGGTCCTTCCACATCCATTGGAGTCACTTCTCCATGAACCCGGAGCAATAGTCCTAGATCCGATGATCCTCAGGGCATACCTTCCTATGGCAGGAGGAGATCTAGACTTGCTGGTTTCCCAGTTGTTGCCAGAGGTCTCATGTGCGGGAGCAATTGGCAGTGTCGGTAGCAGTTGCAACTGTGTGTACCTCGGGTCTATCCATTGGGGCATGTCAAATCTATGCCGGACCACCCTTGGTCTTGTATGAGTAGCTTGTTATCAACACAGAGAGCCTTCCCATCTCTCTCTCTCTCTCTCTCTCTCTCTCTCTCTCTCTCTCACAGATATCCTCTCTTTCTACCTCAGTGATCTCTCTTTTTTAGAGGTGCCTTGTTCATGTATGTGGCATTGCAAGTGTTCTAGATCAGAGTCGAGGTGTCCACTGGATCCCGAGCCAGTTCTTGTCTTCATTGCATCTTCCGCTACCTACTTTGACATGTCCAAGTCTCTCAGCCTGTGAATGATAAAATAGGACTTTGTTTGCTCCCAAATAATGCTTGTCCCTTCCACACACGGCAAAAGCATAGTTACCTGGAACGGGAATCCGGAACGCGGAACGGGGAACGGCAACGGGCATGAAGTGCCATTCCCTGTTACGGATACTCACGTCTAAAACACGGAACGTGGATTCGGAACAGGAAGTTGGAACGGGAAGGGGAACGGAGACCTGAAAATGGCCATTCCCTGTTCCTATGGGCAGAAGATGTAGGCTCGCACCATAAGGGGACGGAGGAAATCTCCATTGTGCTCCGCCCGAGTAAATAGCCATGACAAATGGCAGCTTGGCAATTGGCCATAAACTCTCGTGACGCTGGGCAGGTTGGAGACGCCGAAAGAAGTGGAACCCGACAAAGAGGCAGGAGGGAAATTGGGAACTACAATAGGAAGGCTGAAGAGGTGTAAGGTGGGTGGGTGTGTGTGTGTGTGTTTTAGGGGGGGGTTGGTGTCACCAGCGTGTGACTACTATCTATCCTTTTTGTTGATTTCTTTCTTATTATTTATTTACTTTCACTTTTTGGAAACACCCCTCGGGAAATCTAACTGCCCTGCATTGCATAGCTAGTGTGGAACTGTCTAGAGGGAGTCCAGGCCTGAGGGCAAGAGAGCACTAAGGTTGGACAAGGACTATGGTTAGCCAAAGTGGGGTCATTGACTAGCCAAAGTGGAATCCTTTGCTACAGAGGCTACATTTCAGTTCTGGGTGTGGCTGCAGTGTACAAAGGGGGTCAGATGACCTAGAAAGATACAATGGCAGCATCTCCTAAAATTTAGGGAACTACTATTTTGGGACCTGAAAATGTGTTTGCGTCATCACCTCCGGAATCACAAGGGAAATATTTTCTTACTCTGCCATGAAGTCAACTGGGCAACCGGTTGGGAGATTTTTAGGCGGCAACCCCGAAACGGGAAATAGGCTGTAAATGTGTCAAGTGGCACATTTCTGTGCACTTTTCTCATGCATGAAGAACTGGCGCTGAATTTGAAGGGAGGAGGAGCTCATTTGCAGATTTTGTCACAAGTTAAGAGCTATGGAGTGCTTGCTTTCTCTCCTATGTACAGTGCGGTGCCAGGAGTGATGCCCTGCACGCTACGCACTGCCCTCTCTCTCCCCTATGGCAGTATGTTATGCCCCTCTAGTGGGCTTTTCAATTGACCAATGTACAGTTGTGTAGGTTCATGCGCGGTTGCCGAGGCAAGAGCCTCTTGCACAGGTACTGGATTAGCTAGCGGCTAATCCCCCGCAGGTACAGGTGAATTCGGAGAGGTTTCACGCCAGAAATCTCGTCCGAATCAAAGGGCAAGTAGCCCTTCAGGTGCGGGAGCTCGAGGACTTGCTACGGATGCGACCGGCACGCAAAACGGAGCCCGAAACAGAAAATTACAACCTGCTGTGTATTTTTGCAGGTTTAGGATTTTGGCCCTAAACGGTCCCTAATACCCCCAGGAGGTTTGGGGACGCGAGGGGACCGCTGTATAGGTGATCTGGCGCATTTTCGGGGCTGAAAACAGAGAATTCAGCGTGCTGCAGATTCTCGCCAGGTTTTGCAAAGTGCCCGTATGTGTCGGGAAAGTCATTCAATGCGTGGGAATACTGACTGTGAAGGGTCCTAGTACAGTTATGCTGCCGAAATCGGGCCGGAACAGTTGAAATTCAGCCAAGCTTGTGCGGGCAACTTGTAGGGAACCACAGCGTTTATTCCCTCTTTTAAACAATAAAGAAATACCGAAAGGGGCGCCTAAGTTAGGGGCCAATCTGGTGTCGGTCTACTCATACAGGTGCAATCTAGCAGTCTGTATCCCTCTCCCCTTTGTTGTGTCTTGAAAGTACAGGTAAAGTGGGCGACGAATTAAATGGGTGAAAGCAAATAAGGTTTTAGTCTAAAGTCTACCGCCCTTTTTGAAGTTAACAGGCCGGTTTCAGTTGGGAGGGGTTGTTTGGGGAGAACGGGGATCAGCATCCATGGTGAAGGTAGAAGAAGGGTCAAGCACTGGGTGGGATGGGGCAGTGTCACCTCAGGCTCGGTGCTGGGTGGAGGCTCTTGATGGAGAAGGATGGGAGACCAGATAGCTGAGGCCTGGGAGGCGACAGGGAGATTAGGCTGTGGTTGTCAAAGGGCCGGTGGTGTATTGATGTCAACGAAAGGTATTGCATTGTGGAGCCTGCTGCCAACCATCAAAAGTGCCCTGAGGGGATGAATGGGCCCTGGAGCACCTAGAGAGGTTGTCTACACCACGAGCCAAATGGCCAAAGCATGACATGTAAGGCACTAATCCTGTCATCCGGTAACCACCATAGTCTGAGAGTATACTCAGCCCTGCTACTCTAGGTCTAGGCATTTAGGAAAAGTGCCCCTTGCTGTGCATACCTAGACAAGTGGGGTACCGATGCTTGGAACAAGAGATCCCAGAATCATCAGACCCCAGGGTGCCGAGGTCAAGGCCAATGAGGCCTATACAACTGGATTGCCTGTTTTGTCCTATAGGTCGACTTCTCTCTCAAGGGTGCCGAGCAACATTCAGTAAGAAAGGGCAATCAGATATCACTCTCAACATAAACAACACTTCTGCTCGCCGTTTTCTGAAAGTGCTGAAAGTATTAGCACCGGGATTTCTAATTTTGTTTTACATTCTTTCAATAAGCACTTGATGTAAGCCATTTTGAGTATTGAGCTATTGAACATTACACAAAAGCAACACATTAAAGAAGAGGGGGCATTGGGGAACAAGGAGATTTGTGCAGGACTTACTTTAAGTTGGCCCATTTCCCAACCACTAGAGAAAGCATTAACACCAAAATCCATTCTATTCTGTTTTTCTTTTTTTTCAATAATCATTTGAAGCAAACAATTTGGAGTCTTAAGCTATCGACCACTACCAAAAGCAGCTCACAGACAAACAGATAAAAGAACAGCAACCACACACCTCCACAAGTGCAGCAATGCCCAGTTTTTTGCATATTTTCGACATATATCTAAGGTCCTGATCTGGTAATACTGCTGCAATCAAAAGAACAGCATCTGCACCATGCAACCTTGCAAAATAAAGCTGCCAAGCGTCAATGATGAACTCCTTGCATAGGAGTGGGCACTGCACAATTGAAATTGTTTCTGTTAGGCTCAGGCACACAACATGCTTATCTGTACAAAAAACTTGACAAGTTAAATAGCAAAGCTCAAGCACCTGAACTCCTGCATTCCGAACTCTCTTCAAGTACTCAAAATCTCCCTATAATTGGGGGAAAAGAAAACAAAACAAAATTCTTACAACCTAAGCACAAAATAGTGCAGCTTTATTCAAGTAGAATTACATCTACTGACCTGAAAATACTTGTGATCTGTCAATACACTAATACATGCAGCACCACCATCTTCATAAGCTTGGGCAATACGCACCTATATATATATAAAATGGATGTGGATTCACAGAAACTATACTCTCCCCTTTCAGAGAAAGGAAAACACAACCTTCAAGGGGAATTGCGCCTTACTGGATCGAAATTGGGTTGGATTACCCCTCTACTTGGAGAAGCCTTCTTCACTTCTGCAATGAGAGCTGGAACATTTGTCTCAGCAGCCCGTCTTCGTAAAGCTCCTATAAAATCTCTTGAAGGGGGTGCATTTGGAAGAGCCTGTAGGATCGACAACAAGGGATGTCTTTCTTTCATCTGGAATGAAAATAGTATCCTTTACTCAGAGAGACTGGAAAACAAAATTACTGAACCCCAAGTAAAAATAGAAAGTCTAGTTCCAGCGTAGTTACAATAAGCCTGTGCAAAGTAGTCACTGCCTTCAACATGTTTACAAGGGTGAATGCTATGCTCATCACACAACAAAAAAACAGTGAACTATTGATGTCAATTGATGCATAATGCTATGACGTGATTTTCCATGGTATGCATCCAAAGGATAGTCTGTTGAAAGTATAAATACCCCAAAACTTAAGAATATATAAATGTCACAAGCCTCGTCTACCAAATCCCCTCATTGCTCCCTGGGACACCATTAAGTTAGCCTAAGGTACTAAAACTGTACAGAATACAGTGCCTTAACCTGCAACCACCCGTATTTTGGATTGCTATATGTAAAAGCTGAAAGGGGTAACAGAATGTATTAACATTATTCATTGCTACATCTTCCACCGTGCACATAACACCTAAATCCTTGAAATAATGGTATCAAAAAGTAAAAATAAAATGAAAACATGCCTGTGCTACTTCAACATCCTTGTTCCAAATTATTTCTTCCAGCTTATTTCGAGGTGTGTTTCCTTCATTCTGTATTCTGAACTCAAATGGACCTACATGATGTTGAGGAGGACCTGTAGGCGGTCTTCTGCGGATCGTGATACCTTGATTGCTTACCATTTCCTCCTCTTTCTTTCTCTCCTGCCAATCCTTCCACTCAGGAGGGGGTTTAAACAAAGCGTTGTCAGATGATGAGATCAGAATGTCCTGGGACGTGGACCCTTCCTCTCTACTTTCGCTCTGCATTGAACCAAAAAATTATATATAGACATATGACATCTGGGACTCTAAGACGAGCAAAAACAGAATTGTTCCATTGAGAACAGGTTTGACTTAAGAGTCAAAGCATTGACAAAGAGAGTCAGAAAACTTTGAGCTCTTTCTTTAATCTTCACTGTATAAAGTATCAGAAATAGATATTGAATAGCATCCCACCGACCACATTTCTTAGCATAGTCGCAACTCGAAAAAGTGGTAGAAATGAGAACAGGGAACAACGATGTTTGGGAGTTGTCTAGTTCTGTCAAATCACACATAAACAGATAATACCCAAACTAAACTTAAGGAATCTAACAAAATATCTCACAAAGATCAAATATCCACCACAATCAGTTAAAACTCAAATTTCACTGACATCAGGAATCCGGATTCCTCGACACTCATGTTGTCCACCTTAAATTTCATTATGAAGACAAAACACCGTACCAATATGATTCATCACATAAAATGTAAGGATGCTGCAAAAGTCTCAGCATGGATGAATATTGAATTAGAGAATCATAATGAAAGTGGTAGCAATAAATATGTATATGTAACCAACGACTCCCAAAACTACTAACATAAGAATTTGTGCTCACACATAAAGTTGTTCAGTAGAATACTGCCAACCTGTCACTATCTGTATAATTTCGGAGAGATATTAGTGACTTTATTCCCATCGAGGTAACTTGTGACGAAAGAGTGGAGTGGCTCCCCTTTTGTGCAATCCGCACCGTACCAGATTCAGATTGTTGATTCATCTGTAAATATCGGAATAGTTGGTGCTAAGCCAAAAGCCTCAAGGTAAAGCTCTAGTATTTGAGGAGAATCTGCTAAGTCCTCCTAATCCATCCACTTTGCATCAAGAGTCGGATACTTCTTGAACTTGACTAAATATTAGCGGACCAATTGACCTTTCACTTTCCTTGTGTGCCACGACTTGTTCTGGAAGGAGAATCTCTTTCATCTCTTCCACTTTTGGTTGTTTGTTTGGCTCCATGTCCTCTGGTACTTCACCTTTGAAAGATCGAAATAGAGTGACATCGAATGCATTGTGGATTTCCAAGTATCTGGCAACTTCACTTGAAAGGATACATCGTAAATCTTTTGGCGTATTTGGAAGGCCCCATAATATCGCATAGTAAGCTTCACGAACAGCCTGTCCTTGCCCTTCCTCTTTCGTAGGCATGCTTTCTCAAATTGAAGTAGCACCCAATGATCCTCCTTCACCTTCAAGTCGCATCGATGCTTGCCTGCTGCCTTCTTATGCAATGCTTGAGACTTTTGCAAAGCCTCCCTTACCTTGGCAAATTTAGTGTCGAGATCCTGTGTGTACTGATCTGCTTTAAAAAACTTGTCCTTGGTGCTCAAAATCGGTGGAACCTTTTTGATGCCCTCAACAATCTTAAATGGCACCTTCCCGGTAGACGTGTGAACAATGTTATTGTAAGCAAACTCCACCAAAGGCAAATACTTCTCCCATTGAGTCTTGTGATCAAAGGTATAGCACTTCAACAAGTCCAAACCACTGAGTTGGCTATCTCCAATTGCCCATCTGTCTATGGATGAAATGAGGACGAGAATTTAAGTTGCGTGCCTATATTCTCCCACACTGTTCTCCAGAACAAGCTCGTAAATCTGGGGTTTCTATCTAACACTAAAGATATAGGCATGCCATGTAATCTGAAGATCTGTGAGACAAAACAGTTTGGCCTTAGAGAAATCTGATATGGCTTGCTCACCAGGTGGAAATCTTTTTCTTTTAATTTTTTCAACACATGTTCTCCCATCAGCTTTAAATGTCTTCTTTACCGAGATGAATTGAGCTTGCTTGTTGGATTTATTAATGGCGGTCCGAATACCATCATGCCCACTCTGAGTCTTTGGAAGATTGAAGATAAAATCCATTGCTATACTCTCCCAAGATCAATCTGGAATAGATAAAGGATGTAGGAGTCCTGCCATTGTATGCCTGTCAAACTTGACCTTTTGGCACACCAAACAAGTGTGTACAAACTCATCCACGTTCTTCTTGAGCTGAGACCAGTAGAAATACTTTTCGATCCCTTTCAAGGTACTCTTGATGCCTCAACAAAAGATGGATTATGGCACTCCGTCAACACCTTTTCTATCAAATCCCATGTTATACACAACATGGCTTATCTCATTAATTAACCTTTCTTGATAGTATAACCTGCAATTGTCTTCCCAGTGTATACCCAATCAAAGATGTCCGCAAAATCAAGATCTGCAACACACTAATCAAGCATATCTTCAAAGTTCTCGTGATGTATCGCCAAGATGGAAATTGGAACGGGGAATGCGTAATGGCAACATGCATGAATTGCCATTCCCTATTTCGGATACTCACATTCCCAGTGGTGAAAGATGGTCAGATGACCAATGAGAGTCCAATGGAAGCATCTCCTAAAATTTAGGCAACTGCTATTTTGGGCCATGAAATTTTTTCGCATCATTAGCTCCGGAATGACAAGAGGAACATTTCATTACTCTGCCACTAAGTCAACTGAGCAACCAGTTGAGATATTTTTAGACCAGAAGGTCCAAAGCGGGGAATTAATGCATGAGTGCCACTTGGCACATTTTTGGGCATTTTCCAACTTAAGAAAGAGAGAAGCATTAAAACAAAACGTGGGCTACATTTTTCAGCCATATGGTGGATTGTTGCGGGTACCAAAGCTACTGTGTGCTTGCCCACCCCTATGTACAATCAAGTGCAAGAACTGAAGCCTTGCACTACATTCACTGCTCTCTCTCTCCCCTCCGTGCAGTTATGTGATGCCCCACAAGAGGGCTCTTCATTTGACCTATGTACAGTTGTGTGGGTTCATGCACGATTACCGAGGTAAGAGCCTCTTGCACAAGCACTGGATTAGCTAGTTGCTTATTCACCGCAGGTACAGGTGAATTCGGAGAGGTTTCACGTGAGAAATCTCGTCCGATTCAAAGGGCAAGTAGCCCTACAAGTGCGGAAGCTCGAGGACTTGCTACGGATGCGACCGGCTCGCAAAACGGAGCCCAAAACAGGGAAATACAGCCTGCTGTGTATTTTTGCAGGTTTAGGGTTTCGGCCCTAAACGGTCTCTAATACCCCCAATCGGTCCAAGGACGCGAGGGGGCCGTTCTACAGGTGATTTGGCGCATTTTCAGGGCAAAAATCAGAGAATTCAGCGTGCTGCAGATTCTCGCCAGGTTTTGCAAAGTGTCTGCGTCAGGAAAGTCATCTATTGCGTACTGCTTGTGAAGCGTCCTAGTACAGTCATGCTACCGAAATTGGGCCAGAACAGGTCATTTTCAGCCTGGATTATACGGGACAGCTCTTAGGAGATCACAGGTTTTATTCCCTCTTTGAATACAATAAAGAAATACTGAAAGGGGCGCCAATCTTTGGGGCCAACAGGTGTTGCGTCTGCTTGGTAGCGCTCTAGCTTCCAAGCCATGTGTGTTTGAAGTATCAATTCCCGTTACAAGTTTTCTTTTGCAAAGTTTCTCTGTGTCCTAAAGTCTAAAGTAAAGTTTCGGGTGAAAGCCTACGTCTACCGCCCTACGGACCGGTTTCAATGTCTCTCATAGGCAGTGTGATTGGGAACGGTTCCTTCCACAATTAGAGTTTTCCTACAATAGTAGCAAGCATTATTCTACTGGATTTAGCCCGTTCATGCTGATGTATGGATTTGAGCCTAAATCCCCTATTGCTATTGGCTTAGAGAAAGTCAAAGATCGCCAAGCTCGTGATTTCTTGTATGATATGCAAGAAATGCTCGGATTGGCTAAGGATAGTATAAGGACGGCTCGTGATCGAGTCACTACTTATGCTAATCAAAAGAGATCACCAAGGAATCTAGAGGTGGGACAATGGGTCTATCTGAAGATACCCAAGGATTCCAAGACCATGCAAACTGGAAAGCATTATAAGCTTTTAGCTAGATTTTGTGGTCCATTCTTATGTTGCCTATAAACTAGCTCTTCCGTCGGATGTTAGTGTACATCCACTGTTTCATGCCAACGTTGTTATGCCTATCGAGGAAAATGTGTGGCAAGATATGCAAACTGAGTATATTCCTCGAGAACTAAAGACTGTTTTAGATCATCGTACCCGTCATTCACGACAAAAAGCTTATGATGAGTACCTAATTAAATGGAAGGGTCAATCTGAAAGGTTTGCTACTTGGGAATCGGTTAGAGCTTTGAAAGCTCAGTATCCCCACTTCATTGATGAGGACATCAATGGTTCTTAAGGGGGGAAGTATGTTTATGTCCCGCTTACAAGAGAGGGGATCTAGCCTAGACGCCGTCGGGATGGGCATCCAGTGTGCGGGCAGACGTAATGTGAACCTGGCCAGCGTGGCCGGCCATTATAATAAAAGGGAGGCCAAGGCCTCATTTCTAGTTATCGACCCCCACTGGCAGAGTGCCAATGGTTAGCCCATGAGGCTAGTAGTGCGTGAGGTCACCTTGAGGAGGTGAGGCCAGGTGGTATGGACGCTCGGTCTTACAAGTGCACACCTACGTCCTCGGACGTTGGCTCCAACACGGGGGAGCTGCTGGATGGTGTCTATGGTTGGGTGGTTTGTCCGACGTGTGTCTGTAAGCGGTTCGTGTAGCCGGGAGATCCTCTCCGCATGTTTGTTTCAGGCCTCCTGCAGCTCCTCTGGCTGTAATGGCCGCTCGAGCCGTTGTCGCATCTCCTCAGTGACTAGACAGGGCATCTGTTCCCACACCGGTTGCATGCCTCTCGACGCTCTGACTGCGGCTCAGCTGATAGCAACTCTCTGTAAAAGTCAGTAGCAATTGCACGCATATCCTAGGGTTCAGTCGCAATGAACCTATAAGGCCCCCTCAACTACCTAACACTAGTGTGTGCGTGGCGAGGACCCACAATCTCAAAAAGGTCCAGTGACTCTGTCCCCAACCTGTGTCCTTCTGGGATGCATGTCAATGAAAGGCAAAATCATGACGCCGCTCCTCTATGGTGATCAGCTCCTACCGAGCCTGTTGCAGCTGCCCCTCTATCCAGGGGCTATCCGGATGACGCTCCTGCATCCGCTGTAAGGACGCAATGCCCCGTTGGAGTCACCTCTCCTTCTCCTGGTCACAGCCAATCGGGCTGCAGACTCCTGAAGAAAGAAGCGGCTAAGCTCCTTCAGGCCATTGGCCCTCTAGTAGCCAGGTCCCCCTGCATGGCCAAGCTATCTGTCCACAGTGTCACAACTTGCTCTCTGAGCTCTGTATCCAACAGAATCCTCTATGGGATGCGAAGCATGACACTCCCACTCTGTCTGTCTGCCACTGTGAGAATCACTGGTGCATCCAACTGAGTCATCCAGGTCATAAATGTGATCACTAGCATAGAAAGATCTATCCTGGATAGATTCACGCTTCCCACTCTACGATCTGACCATGAGAAGGAAAGGCTCTTTGAGGGCCGTGCAAAGCCTGCATGTTGTCATACATCTGTAATCCTCAAAGTCATACATAGGCGCTCCCAAGCAGCCAACTCTGTCCCATAGATAGTAACATGACTGCCTCCAATCCTGTCCGAGGGGTCCTCCAACAAGAAGCGACCACAACTCAGCCCGTGCACTCGCCTAGTTGGGCACATAGATATTCAAGAAGCCTTCTAGGCTGCCCTTAACCTGTATGGTGACCCACTGGGCCCTGCCTGGCATCACAATGCCTCTGCCCACAATGGCATGCTGCCATGAATCCACAATGGTCATACATACTCCTCCCTTGATATCACCAGGCCCAAAGGCAGCTGACCAAAAGGTCTCATAGCAGCCACGCAAAATCTGTCCACAACGCCGAATACGGCTCTCACAAAGATGGTGCTCCTGTCGCATGAGAATATCAATGGGACCACCCACTAAGCATTGCTACAACTCCTGTCTCAGTCGACCCCGCTGGCGAACAAACTGAGGTCCTCCAAGGCCCTGTATGCTCCATGAGACTATCCTCATGGGATCAATGGGAGAAAACTGATGTTGTCGCTGCAGCCAGGCGCGCTATCTTCGAGGCTGGTTTGGATGGGGAGTAATCCGCATCCGAACGACCTTGAAATAAGTGCGTCTGCAACTCATGTCAAACCCATGATCAAGAGGCTCGTGCAGTCCTCTGGGCCACATCCTCTACCCAAGAATCCTCATGGGTATATACGTAACATGGAGGTAACTGTGCATCTGCAAAGAAGTGAACCACAATGTGCCTGCACCCTGTGGCATCTGGGAAGGTCACTCTGAAATTGGCCAGAGGCTACAAAGTTTGTACCAGATCTGTGGCCCCAAGTTCCTCTGTGTGGTGAGAGAACTTCATAGGCTGAGTCTGAAGCCAACCAAGCATCGAGTCCAAAGTCCAATCTGGTCATGACCACGCAGTGGAAAAGAGTATCCCACTGCAGAATCCACAGCGTCTGTACCACGTGCCACCAGGAACAGAACATGTACTAAAAAACAGGCTGCCTCTAGGTCGGCATGGGGGTCGCCCAGAAAGCGGGTAAAATCGTAACTGAAGAGGTCCCAACGTCTACTGATGTCGAAGCTAGAGACGCCCACTGGAACACCTGCAAAGGCCGAGGTCTCCACCAGAAGCGGAGGACGGAGAAAGGGTTGGCTCTCCCAAGCTAGCCGACTCGAAGCGAAGGTGCTACCCAAGGAGCGGCAGGCAGCATGAGAGCGCACAGACCCAGCAGCAAGAGGAGGAGAGGAGTGAGGATGCAGTGGAGGGGAGGGAGCGAGAGGAGACTGCAGGGAGAGATGGAGTGGTATCTGAAGGGGAGTCGGAAGGAGGCTGAGGCACTGATGGAAAGGGGGGGGGGGGGGGGGGGGGGGGGGGGGAGATAAGTGAGTCTGTAACTCTCTTGTACACACGAAGATTTGAAACCGCTTGAGCACTACGCAATAGGAAAAGTTGGTGTACTATCGTGCGAACATAAAGCTCGTGCATAGTTTTCATGCTTTGGGCCCTGGGGTCACCCAAGCAGTTAAGTCTTAAAAGAATCAAGATCATTGCTAGTAGCTGCACGATTAGGAGACTCAAGTTTGTAGTTAATGCAATTGAAGAAGTGCACCAAGGGGATTGACTACCCTGTTCTTCTTCCTCTTCTTCCGACAGTTCTTCTAGGCTCTTCCTCTTCCAACTCGAGCGAGGAGGACAAAAAGGGCAAGAAGCGAAGCAAGAAACAAAGTTTTGGAAAGAACAAGAAAAAGGCAAAGAAGATCAGATTTTGACCAGTTTCTAACACTTCTACGAATGAGTCATCCTCTAACAGTTTGGAAACCGACGATCACATCTTTTATGCAAAGAAGAAACACTTTTACAAAGCCAACCAGTATGATTTCCTAAAAGACAAAGGAATTTAAAGAGGGTGGACAGTCAGTGAAATTTGAATCCTTTTCTAGATTCCGAGATGCTCCGAAGGCTTTGGCTTTCATGTAGCAATTGATATAGCCTTCTCTGGAAGACACTACTTAGAGCACTCCAAGATCAAGAGGGCAGCATCGTTTTTGAAGGGAAATGCACAAACATGGTGGTCCACTCTTCTTCTGAGAAAAAAAGCCTCGACCAAGTGGTTGAAGTTCAAACGGCTCTATATTTTTTCTTGGTTGACCCACGAGTACGAACGAGATGTGAGAACCGCTTGGAACCATCTTCGGATGACCAAGGGTGACACTTTGGACGCATAGTGTGAAAGGCTTTTGGATTCTTTTCTACAGACTTCTTCGTTTAAGAAGGTTCACTTTCAAAGAACAAATTGAGCACTGTTGTTTTGCGGACTCCATGAAAGATCCGAGATTACTGCCTTGAGCAAAAGTCCGAGTCCATACAACAACTGACAGGACATGCAAAGAGGGGATTCTCGATACATTCGGGTAACTTGACCTACCCCACTGACGAAGTTTTGACACAAAGGACCGAACAAACCTCGACAAACGACAATAGAAAGAAGAAGAACCCCCAGAAAAAGAAAAAAGCACGACCCCGCGATTGACTGCGGAACAGAGAGCAGTGTTGCGGGTAACAAGGGCACATCTCCACAAAGTGCCCCAAAAAGGCACGACGACGACAAACTGAAGTAAGGCCTAACAGTTCTAGAGCAGCGCATGGGGCAAAGTCAAAGATCAGGAAGCCCTCATTTTCTTTGATAGAGGAGCCAAGGCCAACTTCATTTCACCTAAATTAGCGGCTCGACTCAAGATTACGCCCGACAGGATGGGGCCACCGATGGAGGCAGTTCTAGCGGCACCCGGATGAGATGTAGCCATTACACCTATCATTGGAAAACTTTGTTTGCATTGTCAGGGGTATTTAGGGCACAAGGACATTTACATCATGCCTTTGGAAGGGTGTGACGTCCTCCTAGGAATCCCTTGGTACCACAAGAACAACGCCGTGGTCGACTATCGGGCCAAGAAAGCGACTTTGACCAATGAGAAGGGCAAAAAAGTTGTACTTGATGTAAAATTGAAGGGCGAGTCCGTCCCTATTGTATCGGCTTCGGCCATTTCAAAATTAATCACATCCCGTCTTTTTGTTTACTCAATCTATTTGAAAGGATTGAATGATGAACAACGAACAAACATGTCTGAGTTGGACAAAGAACGAAAGAATTTTTGCACACATGCTGTCATGCTGACTGTTTCTCAAAAGGCCTACCAGGCAAGTTACCTCCATCTCGTCCTAAGGACGACACGATTGATTTGATCCCTGGAACCACACCACCGAACCGGCCACCTTATTGTGTTAGCCGAGCCCAAAATGAAGAAATCATGAACCAAGTGAAAGACCTTCTTGAAAAGGGTCTCATCCAGCCTAGTACTTCACCTTACTGTTCTCCGGTTTTACTAGTAATAAAGAAAGAAGGATCTTGAAGAATCTGCATTGACTATAGAGCTCTCAATAAAATCACCATCAAGAATAGATTCCCGATTCCAAGGATCGATGATATTCTTGACAGACTTCAGAGATCCTCTTGTTTCAGCAAAATTGATTTGAAAAGCGGATATCATCAAATCAGAATCGCTCCAGGAGATGTCTACAAGAAAGCCTTTCGGACAAGCTTTGGTTTATACCATTTCTTGGTGATGCCCTTTGGACTTACAAATGCTCCAGCAACTTTCAACCGAATGATGGATAGGATTTTCCGAGAGCATCGATCTTTTGTATGCACTTTCTTTGATGACATTATAGTTTTCTCCAAGAATGAACCAGAGCACCGACACCATCTAACTACAGGTCTTTCAGGCATTGCACGATCATAGATTGGTTATTAAAGCCAAAAAGAGCGAGTTTTCTTACCGGAGATACATTTCTTGGGACACATTGTCTAGGCAGCAGGAGTCCAGATGGACCCGGCCAAAATTGAGACTATCCGCGATTGGCCTGACTTAAAGAATGTTCATGAAGTTCGAAGCTTTTTAAGCTTGTGCTCTTACTACCAGCGGTTCATTCGGAAGTTTGCAAAGATAGCTTCGCCTTTGCACTTATTGACTCAGAAAGGAGTCCCTTTCTCGTGGCGACTGACAGAGGTGACTGCTTTTCAGACACTTAAGGAAAAATTGACTACTTGACCAATGTTGGCTTTGCCAGATTTGCAAAAGCCATTTGAAGTTTATTGTGACGCTTGTGGTCGTAATCTGGGAGCGGTCTTTATGCAAGAAGGCCATGTGATTGCTTATGAAAGTAGAATGTTTTCAAGGCCAAAATTGGTAGCCCAGATTTATGAAAAAGAGTTATTGGTAGAGATCCATGCTACTCAGAGCCGATTTCACAGTTTTTACAGATCATAAGAGTCTGCACTACTTCTTGTCACAGAAGCAACTTTCGGAAAAGCAGATGCAGTCTTGGCTATTTCCGTGATCCATCATAGAAGCTTCGAGGATATGGTTGACCAGTACGCCACAGATCTAGACTTACCAATGTTTTCACTCGGATACAAAATGGGGAGACAGTTCCAAGATATTCCATACGGGATGGCTATTATCAATGCTACAATCATGAATGCTAGTCTCGTTGATGCACCCTAACTCAACAATGAGTATCAGAGCTTATGGTTTGATTAGCATTCTCTAATCGTTTTCTCCTAATTGCACATCTCTTTTTTTTTTTTTTTTTTGGAAAAAGTCAGGGTTGTATATTACTGAGTACAATATAATCCCCAGCGGATGCCAAAATAGCCTATCACGTGGGGTGTACAAGCTGAATGTAAGGGGAGCCACTATAGTGACAACTCGACTAGAACAATCTCATGGTGGTCGGTGTGAAGAGTGGAGGAGAAACCACCGAGGAGGGGCATAATGCCACGTAATCTGGCCACCTGTAAGTGTGAAGAAGAGTGGGGATCGTGCCCAACGCCGAAGGAAGGCAAATCGGCGAGCCTCGGCTGCTCGAGATATACCTGAGGAAGAATCCCACTGCCAAATCAGGGTGTGAATGATGTCCAGCCAAATGGCAATGAGGGTATCCTGAAGGAGCTGTGGAGCCGCACTTAGAATGTGGAGACAACGAGCTCTCCAAACATTCCATAGTGTAATACTAGTGATGACTGAAAAAACTTCATCACGTGTCTGAGAATCCCCCTGCCAAGCAATCTGTGGTAGCATAGCCAAAGTCCCTCGCCGATAGCGAGCTGAGGTGAGCATAAAGGCTGGATCTGTGTCTGAGCCCTCGTAGAAAAGATGTGGGCCGGGCATTGGCATCAACCATGAGACAGATCCCCAAGTAAGAAATCCATGCTGAACACCTGCTCTGCTAAGAAGAAAGCAAACTGCAAGCCACACTACATGGGAAGCTGAGCATGACCAAAGACAATGTGCAGGTGACTCAAGTAGTCGCAAAGGACAGCGAGTACATAACGGATCATGACCTATAGTAGCTAGCCAAGTCCCAACTGGAAGTCCCGCATGTGCAATCATCCACATGAAAAAAGAAATACGACGAGCCGCATGTAAATCCCAGATGGCGGACCAAAACTGCTGCAGACAGGCATGGGAGAGGCCTGAATGTAACCAGAAACGCATACGAGTGGGCTGCTCTGGCTGCTGTCTCATCAATGCTGATAGTGTACTCAAAGAAGGATACAGGTGCACCGGTGGGGTCAGAGTGAGGCCAATGCCACTCGCCTGGGTCCCAATAAAGTTGAGATAGGGCACGACCCTCCCACACCGAAAGCCTCCAAAGTGCAGCATCAACGGAAGCGAAACAGGGGTCAACACAACGACGCTTCCCGCGCGAGCCAACTACTCTGATGGCCTCCCATCGAGCTCCGGGAAGGGCAAGGTGCGGAGAGGTGGCATCATATGTCAATCTAGCATGAATCCCCTGAGACTGGTCAGTATCAACTGTGAATAGCATGGTGTCTAAACGAGCTAATAAGAGAGTGCTATGAGCAAAGAGGCCTTCCCAGCCACAATGGGGAGGCATCTGAACCGTGCCTCTCATGACTGCATCCCAGAGTTACCGGGGAACGCCCCCTAGCCTCCGTTCCGGCGTTCCGGGGGGCAGTTCCCTTCCCGAACGTTCCGAAACGTCCCGGAACATCTGACGTTTTGGGTGGCTAGTGCAAACCGGAACGGCCGTTCCGGAACGTTCCGGAATGCCCCTCGAACGGCCAACGGCTACAAACAAATTTGGCAAAAATTGAAAAAATTGAAGTAAATGTTTGGGCTTCTGTTTGAAGTGTGCAAGGCCTCAAGGACTCATAAAATGCACCCCCCTCCCCCTTTCTCTCCACAAGCTAATCCTCAAGGCTCAAGCTCTCTCCCTCTCACACTCTCAAGATCTCTCTCTCTCAAGACTCACTCTCTCAAGGCTCAAGGCTTCAAGCCTTCAAGCTCTCTTCCTCTCCCTCCCACTCTCTCAAATCTCTCCCTCTCCCTCTCACTCTCTCGAGTCTCTCCCTCTTCACTCTCTCTCTCTCTCTCGCTCTCTCTCTCTCTCTCTCTCTCTCTCTCATCATCTAGTCATAGCAAGGTTGAATGGTCTTCAAAACGAGTTTTTTGTGAGTATTTAGAGTCAAAGCACTCTAATACTCCTTGTATTTAAACACAAGGAGCTAAAAAATGCACTATTTGGGTGTTTTTTATACCTCCCGTTCCGCGCCGTTCCCGTTCCGGACCCCTAGCCGTTCCCCCGTTCCGTGGGGATCCCGTCGCCGTTCCCGTTCCGCGTTCCGGGTAACTATGCTGCATCCCACTGTGAAGGAACAACGGAATCAATCTCAAGCAGTCTGTCTGGCACCCCGCGACCAATGTCATAATGTTCTGCCACAAAATCAGCATCCAGCATACATGTCTCATGAAACAACCGCGTAGAGGCAGCATGGCCAGTGTCCCAGGCAGCCCAATCAATGTGAGTCCTCTTTCCAAGTTGACGGGGTGGATCAACCGAAGAATCAAGAACTGCAGCATTCCAAATGAGAGGCTGGCGCTCAATCTTCTCACGACATGAGGGAGGCGAGCGTATGATAGCCCGTCGCATGGAAACCCAATTCTGAAGGAGCGATCGGATGAAGGGTGAGAGGGAGGCGGTGGACAAGGGGGCATCAGTAAAGAGAAAACGATACCCTGTATGCCAAGTATGACCATCTCTAGTGCCGAGTCGTGGAGTCACTGCGCAAAGAGCGGCCTGAAGAAGCATCTTCCAAGGTTCTTGTCCGGGAAAAAGACCCCGAACAATAAGCTTGGTAAGAAGGGCGCTGCTCTGTAACTTTGGATCAATAATGCCAAGGCCTCCCTCTGACCTAGGACAAATAATCGTGGACCAGCGAACTCGAGCACGGGTATCAGTAGTCCCATCTGTGCCACTCCATAAAAAGTTCCGCACTAAGCGGCGGAGCGAAGCTATCACACCAGAATGTAACATCCAACAAGAAGCCGTATACCATACTGTAGCAAGAATGACTTGGTTGGCGACCAATGCACGGCCAGCCAACGACAGATGACGTGAAGACCAATGGCATAGCTTCCTACAAATAGACTGTAGTACGGGTGCAAACTGCTGCTGTGAGGTAACATCGAATCCAACCTGAAAGCCCAAATATCTGCATGTCTGACCCGGTCGCAACCATGTGAAACCATCAGCTACCCCCCAAGTAGGTATGTCATCACTGCCAACCAGTAACCCAAAGGATTTATGCCAGTTAATGCGAGCGCCACTGGCAATGCAAAAAACCTCTAGGGCCTCCCGCATGGCATCAAGAGCAGCTAGCAAATAGCGTAACATGAGCATAGTGTCATGAGCGAACTCCTGATCGATAAGGTCTGGAACTCTAGGTACTGGCATGGTCAAGCCACAAAATTCATGACTCTGAGCACGAAGAAAGTCAGACATAGTCTCTCCTACAAACAGATACAGATATGCTGCTAGAGGACATCCCTGACGGACAGATCAAGAAAGCTCAAAACTGCGACTGACACGGCCACCAATAGTAATAGCACTGTTGGCAGTCCTGAAGAGAGCGAAAATGCCTGAGATCCATCTAGAAGGGAAACCCATCCTGGCTAAAGTTCCTTCAAGAAAGTCCCACTCAACACAATCATATGCTTTCTCGAAGTCAAGGATGAAAAAAGCGAGAGGCTCAGAAGATGATCTGGCCCACTCTACTGCCTCATAAAAAGTGAAGATATTATCCAGGATGCATCGATCCATGACAAAGCTTGTCTGAGAAGTATGAATAATATCTCGTAAGAACGGCCGCAAGCGATGGCTGATCATTAACGCTAATATCTTATAGACCGAAGGGAGTAGGGTAATAGGTCTCCACTGTCGCAGCTGAGTGGTGTCACCCCCCTTCGGAATAAGAGATATGAGACCTGAACAAAGATCCGGATGCATATATCCTGATGCAAAGATGTCCTAACAACCGCGAAGCAGTGGTATATGCAATACATCCCAATATGTCAAAAAGAAAGCTCTAGTGAGGCCATCCTCTCCTAGACAGGAGGATGGATCAAGACTCTCTATAGCAGCATGGAGCTCTGCAAGTGTGAAGGGTGCCAACAAGATCTCTGCCATAGTGTCTGTACAACGGTGTCGCGTGTGATGCCAGATCTGCTCACGGGCAAGTAAAACCTCAGTAGTGCATACATCAGCAATGAACAATGTCTCAAAATAATCTGCAGACATATCAAGTATAACATCAGGATGCGTATGTAGTGTCCCCTGAACATCGCACAAAGTCCGAAGGGTGGTGCCAAGAGGGCGCTCTTTATGCGCAACGAAGAAGTCTTTATTCATTCGATCAGCTTTAGCTATCCAATGAGATACTGAAGCATGGTGAGTGAACTCAGACCTAGCATCCTGTACGCGACAAATCTCCTCTGTGAGCTCTATCTGTCTAGCAGCGAGGTATGCATCCTGAGGCCACTCCTCAAGCAAGCGCTGAGTGGAACCAAGAGGGATGTGAAGATCAGACTCCCGTACTCTCAACTAACGATGAATAATAGCGGTCTGATCACGGCAGTAAATACTAGATTGAGTAATGCAATGAGCAATAAACTCTCCAGGGGGTCCACAATAAGAAGCATCCGTGGACCATAAGTCACAAATCTGTTGCTGCAATACTGGGGTGGTGAGAACACTGTCAGGGATGCGGCAGCCTCGTCTCTGTGCAGAGGATCTAGTAAAGGAGATAAACAATGAGATGGGTAAATGATCTGAGAGGCTGGTCCCTCTCCACATAGTAGTGAATCCGCCTAGAGCTGTTGCCCAAGGGCCAATGTAAAAACGATCAAGTCGCTCTAATTGAAACCGGCCCGTAGGGCGGTAGGCGTTGGCTTTCACCCGAAATTCTTTACTTTAGACACAAACACAGAGCACTTTGCAAAGAGAACCTGCCGACGGGAATTAACACTTGAATACACACAGCTCGAAAGCTAGAATGCTCTGAGCAGACACCGACAACCTGTAGGCCCCGAAATTGGCGCCCCTTTTGGTATTTCTTTATTCTTTAGGAGGGTAAATTACAAGGTAAGGTCCTGGGAATCCTTCACGTGTATCCACTTAGATACCATTTGATTTGGCCAAATTTCGGTAACATAACAGCCCCAAAACTTGCGCGAAACCAATTCCCCTGCTAGAACTCACTTGCACTGGCGTATACCCTCTGATTCCTGCCCAAAAACAGTAAATTCAGCACGCTGTATTTACTGGTTTTTGCCCTGTTTTCAGCCCCAAACAATCGCCTTACTGTCCTCTGCCAGTCGGGCACGATTCCCAAGTGTCCTGACGTCCGTATGGCTGAAAAACAGTCAAATTACAGCGCATACACAGAGCTGATTTTGCACCTGTATGGTGAGGTTATGACCCTCACCAGTGCCTGCTTTGGAGTAGCAGCTAGCTACCCCTGTTCCTGCTCAAGGAGGCTCTTGCCTCAGCACGAAAGCATGAACCCACACAGCTGTACATCAGTCAAATGAGGAGCCCTCTTGTGGGGCATCACATAACTGCACGTAGGGGAGAGAGAGAGCAGTGTGTAGTGTGCACGGCATCACTCCTAGAACCACACTGTACATGAGAGGGAAAGGAAGCACTCCATAGCTCTTAACCTGTGACAGATTACATAATGAGGCCTTCCCAACTTAAAAATTCAGCACCCATTTTTTCTGGAAGAGGCAAGTGCATGAAAATGTGACACTTGGCGCATTTACAAGCATTTTCCTGTTTCGGGTTCGCCGCTTAAAAATATCCCAACCGACGCGTCAGTTGACTTCGCGGCAGAGTTATAAAGTGTTCCCCTAGTCATACCGGAGGTAATGACGCGAACACATTTCACCGCCCAAAATAGCAGTTCCCTAAATTTTAGGAGATGCTTCCGTTGGGCTCCCACTGGTCTTCTGACCATCTATCCTCATTGGGACCGCATCCAAAAGTGCAATGTGGCTCAACTTTCGGATACTTTTTGTTGGTAGTCCCACCTTGACTTTACGCCTTAATTGAGTTCATTTCCTAGTATTCACCAACTTACTAAGTGCGACGGGGGAACCTATATGATCTTGCTCTGAGCCTAGACATCCTCTTACTATACGAATTCCAGTGCCGACCACTTCCCGTCTGCGGGTGAATCTACCGTTCACATTGGCCATACAATGTCCAACCGTTTTCTACTTCAAAAAGAGGGTCTCAAAACAAATAAAATAAACCCCATTGGAAAGAAACCAACAACCAAGGTTAGCAGTAGCCACATCCTTGTGACATGGTTAATAATTGCCACGTCCTCGTGACATACCCCCCTCTTGAAATCGCAAACGTCCTCGATTGCATACCATAAATACACGCCATTGATGATCTTGTGCTATTAACACTCTTTTATCATTGCATGTATCCGCAAGAAAGGTCGTAACATACATAGATACAAATGACTTAATGAGACCTTCATACTTTTGCCATTTCCATCTATGGCACTGAATTGATATGTACATTTGATGTACTAGCTCTATCATTACCCCTCTTTTGCACACGTTGGGTTGGGACATAAGTAGGCTGTAACCCAAAGGCTTCAAGGTAAAGCTGCAATACATTTGGTGACTCTGACAGTTCATGCTCTTCCATCCACTTTGCATCCATAGGTGGATAGTTCTTGAACTTCACCAAACAGCATCTTGCAACTTGTCCTTCAACTTTTCTGTCCTTATGTGCCAAAACTTGCTCAGATACCAGGATCTCATCAAGTTCCTCAACTTCTGGTTGATCCTCATCTGGCATATCTTCTGGCACATCACCCACGAAGGGTCTTAGAAGACTCACGTGAAACGGATTATGAATCTTCCATGCATCAGGCAATTTCAGCCTGTAAGCCACATCGTTGATCTTGTCAAGCACTTGAAAAGGCCCATAGTAACGCATGCTGAGCTTAGGAAACGGCCGTTCCTTGCCCTTCATCTTCTTTAACCTTGCCTTTTCAAACCTTAACAGAACCCAATCACCAGGTGATAGTAGCAATTCACGACGGTGACGATCAGCAGTCTTTTTCTGCTTTGCCTGAGTCTTCTCCAAGGCAACTTTAATCTTCTTATACATCTCATCCATGGTCTCAACATATCGATCTGCCTCAAAGATCTTGTCCTTTGTATGCAAAATGGGAGGAACCTTTTTGCCACCTTCAACAATTTCAAAAGGTGCTTTGCCAGTAGACGAATGCACCGTATTATTGTACGCATACTCAAGCATAGGCAAATACTGTTCCCACTTGCCCTTATTATCTGACACATAGCATTTCAGCAGATCTAAGACAGTAGAATTAGTCTCTTCTGACTGTCCATCAGTTTGTGGATGAAACGAAGACGAAAACTTGAGCGTAGTGCCCATGTTCTCAAACAATCCTCTCCAGAATAAACTGGTCATGTGAGGATCACGATCACTGATAATCGATTGTGGCATACCATGCTACTTAAACACATTGTACATGAACAAGCGCGCCATCTGATCAGATTTTATCTTCTTCCTGACAGGGATAAAATGGGCCTGCTTGCTGAACCTGCAGATAATGCTCCATATACCATCATTCCCTATTGGCGTCCTTGGAAGATCAAAGATAAAGTCCATTGCAATGCTTCCCCATGGCTTATCCCGAATCGGCAGTGGTTGTAACAACCCTGGTGCCTTTTGCCTGTCAAACTTGACCTTTTGGCAAACTATGCATGCTCGCACAAAGGCATCCACATCTCTCCTCAAGGTAGGCCAATAGAAGAATGTCTCTACCGCTTTAACTGTCGCATCAATGCCACGATGCCCTGCATACGGTGGGACATGAGTCTCTTCCATGACCTTATGTCGCAGTGGCCTAGTGACACAAAGTTTGCCATGCATCATCATAAAACCATCTCTGAGGAGGTAGTGCTCGTGATGTTGCCCCTCTTGTAACTGTTCAAAGATCCTTGCAAAATCTTCATCAGCAGTATATTGTTCCTTCATGCCATCTAACTCATGATGATATGGAATTGACACAGCTGAAATTTGTGGCTTTCTTGATAACGCATCAGCCACAACATTCTTCTTGCCTTCCACATGCATAATCTGGAAGTGGAACATGGAAAGAATGTTTGCCCATCGCATATGCTTTTCGGATAACTTTGACTGTGTCAAGAAGTATCGCAAGGTCTAATGATCTGTTTGGACAACAAAATCAGCATCTAAGAGGTAGTGCTTCCAGCTAGAAAGCGCATGAATCACGGCCAAGAGTTCTTTCTCATAGACTTGCATAGTCCTCTCTGGCCCTTGCAAAATTCGGCTTTCATAAGCTACTACCCGTCCATCTTGCATTAGCACTGCTCCGATGCTACTGCCACACGCGTCACACTGGACCACAAATGACTTCCTAAGATCTGGCAAAACAATAACTGGATCTGAAGTCAACTTTTCCTTTAAGAGACTAAAAGCTGAAATCTCTTTTTGGGTCCATCTGAAGGTGACCTCTTTCTTTTGCAATGCGTGAAGAGGCGATGCTATCTCTGCAAAATTTCTGATAAATCTTCTATAGTAGGAACACAATCCCAAGAAGCTTCTGACATCGTGCACAGTCTTCAAGTCTGGCCATGTCTTGATAGCTTCGACCTTTGCGGGATCCATTCTAACACCATCCTTTGAGACTATGAGGCCCAGAAAGTGGATCTCTTCGAGGAAGAATTCACTTTTCTTAGGATTGACAAGTAACCTGTGACTGCGCAACTCTTCGAACACAATGGTCAAGTGACGCCTATGCTCCTCTTCATTCTTCGAATACACTATCATGTCATCGAAGAATGTTCCAACAAACTATTGATGCGAGCGGAAAATCCGGTCCATCATTCTGTTGAACGTGGTAGGAGCATTTGTTAGCCCAAACGGCATCACTAGAAACTCATAAAGACCAAATGTCGTTCTAAACGCAGTCTTGTGCACATCCTCTGGCCTTATACGAATCTGATGGTACCCACTCTTAAGGTCTATCCTACTGAAAATTGCAGCACCCTCTAAACGATCGAGAATATCATCAATTCTAGGAATAGGGAACCTATTCTTGATGGTATTCTTATTCAACGCACGGTAATCAATACACATGCGCCATGAGCCATCCTTCTTCTGCACTAGGAACACTGGGGAGCAAAAGAGTGAAGAACTAGGCTGAATCAACCCCTTCTCTAATAACTCCTCAACCTGGCCCATAATCTCTTTCTGCTGCGCCGCACTAACCCTGTAGGGAGGTCTATTTGGTGGGCTACACCCTGGCAACAAATCTATCCGATGGTCCTCAGGCCTCTCTGGCGGCAATTGCGACGGTAATGAATCAGAAAAACAGTCACTAAACTTTTGCAAAAATGCTGACCTTTCTTTATCTAACACAGATAAATTTGACTGATCACTATCTGAGACATCACGTGCAAAAATCAAGTACACAGAAAGATGATTCTTTATTACAAAAGTGATAGCAGAAGCAGATACAATAGGGATTGACTCTCCTTTAAGCTTTACATCCAAGATGTGAGTTTTGCCCCTATGTTGTACAATGATCTTTTTGTTGTAGGCATCCAAGACTCCATGCACTCGGAACATCCACGAGATCCCCAACAAGGCGTCACAACCTTCCAGCGGCATGATGTAAAACTCTTCAGTGTCCACAGACGATTGAATATGCAGACGCAGTCTTCCAATGATGGGAGTAACACACTCTGAGTGGCCAGGACATGCCAACCCTGCCTCTGCTGTGTACCCCATCTCTTCAGCTCTGATGCACAGCTTCATAGCTAACTCTAGTGAGATAAAGTTGGCTTTGGCACCTGGATCAAAGAAGATGAGTGCCGTATGATCCCTAACTTTACCCCATGCCCTGCATAACTCACTGGCATCTGTGCTGGGCCTGTCACCCACCATGTCTGGCACTAAACCTACCGTGGGTTTTGGCTTCTTGCCTTTCTGGTCTTCTTTATCCTCTAAGTCAGCTGGCCTTTTCCTTTGTGGACAATTGATAGAAAAGTGACCAGGCTGCTCGCATATAAAGCATTTGTTCTCAGCCATTAGGACCTTCTTTTCCTCGAGCGACTTGCGCACAAAAGGCTTCCTTTTCTGTTTCTTTGCCTGCGCTCCAGAAGTCCCGGCTGAATCCTTGTCTTTGGTGGCCTTTTCTGACCCCTGTGACGCATCAGGAGCCGTTTTCACAAAGGGCTTCTTCGCTGAATTTTTCTTTTGTTGCCCTCCTTTGTCACTGCTCGGAAATCCACTGTCCTCTCCTTTCAACAAGGCGAGACCAGTGTTCGCAACTTCCATAAGCTAAGTAAGGGTAGCCACTCTGTTCTTTGTACAGTAATCGCGAAGCCCTTTAGGCAGCCCACAACAGTACTTCTCTATCTGCTCTGTCAATGGCACAAATCTGTAGGAGGTCACTGAGAGTAACGCTTTACAAAACCTCCTATTGTACTCCAGCAAGCTCTTACACGAAGCTGAAGTAAGCTGGTGTCAATCTGTCATGACGTCGGCTTCAAATTCATTTGACAGCCAAGCAGATGCAAACATTTGCTTGAAGTAAACCCAAGTGGCGGGTGCCTGTCCTTGCATTAACAATGTCGTCCACCATGTAAGCGCATTGTCCTTTAAGAAAGTGGCAACTTTCTTGACCTTTGAGCCCTCTGTAAAATTCCCTCCCGCATAAGCTGTATCAAACTGCTGGAGGAAAGTGAGGGCCTTTGTCTTATCCTCGAAACCACTGAAGGTACTGAACTTTACTGCTGCACCACCTTCTTTGTAAGCCTTCGGCTTCTCTAGTGCCCCCAAATTGTCATACGGAATGGTCTGCAACATGGGCATTGTACTAGGCATGATCGGCACGTGTTGGCCATTCACATTTTGCGTCAGAGGTGCGATATCTGGCTGCTGTCCAAAAAAACCAGCCATGCGTGGCACCCCAAACTGGCCGTGGTTGCTCTGAAAACCCTGCTGCATGCCGATACTACCATACATGGGGTTTGGCATGATGCCTTGCATACCCCCGAACATTGTTCCTGGCATGTACGGCTGACTTCCAGGCGCATAACCAGCCATACTTTGGAACACTGATCCACCCCCGAAATACACAGGATGTACCGTGGGTGGTGGAAAAACTGAGTGCATAGCTTGGTATCTAGCTCCCTGTCCATTCAAGACAGCATGCTGGCTCTAAAAGGTGGCGGGCTGAACTGGCATAACCTGTGGAATAGGCGTTCTAGCCACCTGTTCAAGCACGGGAGGAACCTGCTTTGGAGCCCCCGACTCCGCAACATGCGAGTGTTCCCTTTCATCCTGCGCCACATGAAGTACCTGGGCTTGAGCATCAACAAGCTCCGTACGCGGCGTAGGTTGCCTATTTTGTTGTTGCACTAGTGGCGCTTGCAAGAATTCCATAAACCTCGGATTCTGCACCAGCTGCGAAAAGACATTCACCGCGGCAACTAACTGAGTCTTAAACGTATCATCCTCAAGTTGCCCTGTCATAAAGCCCTGTACTACTGGAGGGACATTCACGTTGACAGGAGGTACAGACTGACGTGGCCGTGAGCTCTCGCCAATCTCAAAAACCATAGGGATCTCCTGCCTGTCCTTTGAAGAGGAACCCTCCTCCATAATTCCCTTCCCCTTGTCGGCCATAGTGTAATCCCCGCGTTCCTACACTCTGTCTTTATCCCAAAACAATCCAGGCTCACTCTTTAAGGAAAAAGTGATTGATATCCCGACAATGGAACCATGAAACCGGCCCGTAGGGCGGTAGGCGTTGGCTTTCACCCGAAATTCTTTACTTTAGACACACAGAGAGCACTTTGCAAAGAGAACCTGCCGACGGGAATTAACACTTGAATACACACAGCTCGAAAGCTAGAATGCTCCGAGCAGACACCGACAACCTGTAGGCCCCGAAATTGGCGCCCCTTTCGGTATTTCTTTATTCTTTAGGAGGGTAAATTACAAGGTAAGGTCCTCGGAATCCTTCACGTGTATCCACTTAGATACCATTTGATGGCAAAATTTCGGTAACATAACAGCCCCAAAACTTGCGCGAAACCAATTCCCCTGCTAGAACTCACTTGCACTGGCGTATACCCTCTGATTCCTGCCCAAAAACAGTAAATTCAGCACGCTGTATTTACTAGTTTTTGCCCTGTTTTCAGCCCCAAACAGTCCCCTTACTGTCCTCTGCCAGTGGGGCACGATTCCCAAGTGTCCTGGCGTCCGTATGGCTGAAAAACAGTCAAATTACAGCGCATACACAGCGATGATTTTGCCCCTGTATGGTGAGGTTATGACCCTCACCAGTGCCTGCTTTGGAGTAGCAGCTAGCTACCCCTGTTCCTGCTCAAGGAGGCTCTTGCCTCAGCACGAAAGCATGAACCCACACAGCTGTACATCAGTCAAATGAGGAGCCCTCTTGTGGGGCATCACATAACTACACGTAGGGGGGAGAGAGAGCAATGTGTAGTGTGCAGGGCATCACTCCTAGCACCACACTGTACATAAGAGGGAAAGGAAGCACTCCATAGCTCTTAACCTGTGACAGATTGCATAAGGAGGCCTTCCCAGCTTAAAAATTCAGCGCCCATTTTTTCTGGAAGAGGCAAGTGCATGAAAATGTGACACTTGGCGCATTTACAAGCATTTTCCCGTTTCGGGTTCGCCGCTTAAAAATATCCCAACCGACGCGTCAGTTGACTTCGCGGCAGAGTTATAAAGTGTTCCCCTAGTCATACTGGAGGTAATGACGCGAACACATTTCACGGCCCAAAATAGCAGTTCCCTAAATTTTAGGAGATGCTTCCGTTGGGCTCCCACTGGTCTTCTGACCATCTATCCTCATTGGGACCGCATCCAAAAGTGCAATGTGGCCCAACTGTCCGATACTTTTTGTTGATAGTCCCACCTTGACGTTACGCCTTAATTGAGTTCACTTCCTAGTATCCACCAACTTACTAAGTGCGACGGGGGAACCTATATGATCTTGCTCTGACCCTAGACATCCTCTTACCATACGAATTCCAGTGCCGACCACTTCCCGTCTGCAGGTGAATCTACCGTTCACATTGGCCATACAATGTCCGACCGTTTGTACTTCAAAAAGAGGGTCTCAAAACAAATAAAATAAACCCCATTGGAAAGAAACCAACAGCCAAGGTTAGCAGTAGCCACATCCTTGTGACATGGTTAATAACAGCCACATCCTTGTGACATGGTTAATAACTGCCACGTCCTCGTGACACTAATAATCTCCCCTGCTGTCTCTGAAACCCCCAAGAGTAATGAAGTGTAGCAGGGTGGTGACCAAAAGAGGGTATGTGCGAGGTGAACACCTTGAATAGCTAGAAGAAATCGATCCCAAGCTGGGCTACTCATCGGGAGAGATGGATGATAGAACTGGAGGTGTGATGGCTCGCCAATCAGAGTCGCTCTCAACGTTGGTGAAGTCACCTCCAACAACCCAAGAGTCTACAGCAGGTAGAACAGCAGCCAAAGAGGACCAAAATGTAGCCCTCTCCCGAGGAGTAGTGGGTGCATAGACTGACATAAAACCAATGATAGATTCCCGAATCCGAATAGAAACATAAACTGCTCTGCGAGCGACAAGGGTGCCATGCTGCTGAACTGAGGCCAAGTAACGTGGTCCCACTGAGATGCATACACCGCAACTCTGTCGACGAAGGCCCAGAGCAGGCTCCCAAAAAGTGCGGGCGCCCGAGGGCATGAGATTGCCAAAGGGAGTGGCAATCTTATGCTCCTGTACTAGCAATATATCCACAGTGCCCACTACATGAGCGTGTAAATCTCTGCCAAGTAAAAGCTTACGGGAACCTTTTACCCGAGAAGTCTGTAAACCATTAGCATTCCAAGAAACTACATGTAAATCCATAGAGTGCATGAAAGAGTATGAATAGCATCTGACTAACTGCGCATCTTCTTGGAGGCAGCTGGGCCATCCAAGGGGTGAGCTTCAGGTGGTAGGAAAGCTACCCGCAAGCCCTCTCTAAGATAGGGTGTCTCATTGCACAACTGCGTACCTCAGCTTGTTTACATTGCATTATCGATGCTGCAGCTTTGACACCCCAAATGCGCATAGACATAGGAAGCACCACATTTGAGGATACATGAATGACCATAGGCAATGAATAGCAAGCATCACTCCACTCCATAGCACCAATACATGAAGGGTAGTGAGGAGACAAAACATCAGGAGCGGAAGTAGACAACCATAAATGAAGCTGAGCCATAGTCTCTAATTAGTACTCTAATTATTGTCTAATCTGTCAAGTTTGGACACGTTCATGGCCATTCCATAGAGCCACTACCGTTCTTGACAGACTTGTATTGCATTCACTTAGTGTGCTTCCATCTCCAGATTCCTTTCTAATAAGCTCTCTAATTGAGCATCATTAATTAGGATCACTCACATTGTCTTAAAGCGCTCTTTGCAAGCTTTCGATGCCAGTGTCCCGTGACTTGGTAGTGAGAGTGGCAACTTGTAGGCAAAATATGGGTGAGCCCCAGCCTCCTTTTGGCGTCATCTTGGAGGACAGTTCGGTCTGTGTTGGACAGCTTGGTCCTAAGAGACTCGTGTTCGAGGGGAGGTGTCTTTAGTCTTCGTGGCACCATAGTCCATCAAGTCATTATAACCTGGGTGGTATGGGCTTTATGGCAGTTGTACTCTTTGTAGTTGGTCACTCATCAAGTCCAAAGTCCATGGACAAACGAATAACATTATCAAAAGACAAAAAAAATGAGCTTACAACCACAACTTTTCATACGAAAAAGCCTAGGGATAAGCAATAGGAAAAAGTACACCTCAAACCCTCCACACATCATACAGCACCATAAAATCATACATCATACATCATACATCACCCTAAAATCAAGGCAAAACATGTTACATCATACAGCATACAGCACCCTAAAATCAAGGCAAGGCATGTTACACACGACATTAAGCCAAAAAAGATCATTGACCACTACTCAGTCGTGTAAATTTTGGGTGTTGCATACAACAACTAAGTAGAAAAGTGGACACCCTTGATTTGGGGATGGCGATGCTTTCCTCCAAGGTTGCCTAGGGCATTACTTGTTCAACATGCGGACATCAGCCAAAGTCTGGAAAAACTACCATATGCATATAGAAAAACGAAAGTGCTATACCTCAGCCTGATAATCAACCTTCTCTGCAGGTACCTCAGCTTCTCCTACCTCTCCTGCAGTAGCTTCACATCTAAACGAAGGTGATGCATATAATAGCGACCTTGCAGAGTCTTCAGTAAAAATGTGTCTAGCATGATAAAGGGATTGCCCCATAAGGACTGTCTTAGGAATCCTTGTCTCGCATCGCCTCAAAGCCTTGCTTGTTTGGAGCCCTTGCGCTGCTTGATAGACAGAAGAATTCGTTGTCTGCAATCAGTAAGATAAAAGTTATTGTAGCAACTACTTATATACAACTGAATGTAGGACCAGCCCACTTGCTCACCGCTTCTCTCACTCTTCTCTAACCCTGGGATGTCATCTACCATGCTCGAATGGGCATGTTGGTATATGGAAAGTTTGGAACTTATAAGAACAGGCACACCTAGCTACTCGATCCATGTCACATTTATCTGTAAAATAACTGCCAGAATCGTGCACAAGTAAATGAACTCAATAGATAAAGAAAGGTTGGCAGCTCAAGGGGCTGAAGTCAACAAGCAAAGTACACTCCCTGCTTGCATATGCTTGGTGGCTGTGGGCAAAAATTTGCCAGTGAATCCTCAAATTCCAAGTCTCTAGTGGAGAATTCTCAAACAGACGTCGCATTGGCGATCGCTACCATTTTCAATATCCTAATTTGTTATTACTACAAAAACGTGCAGAATTCAAAATGTTTGAACCTCATTCCACATGTCCTTGATCACTGTCCACAACAGGGCTACACCAAGTATAAAGTAGCTCTGCAGATTAATGCACAATCAACTGCTTGATCGCAATTGAAGTCCCCTGATGATTTACAACAAGACTGCAAATACAAAATGAGAGAATTTTTCTCTCACGCACACAAGAGCACAAGGACAACCTTCTCGGAGACGGAGACCGCAATCCTGGTGAGGCCCACAGCAGCCATGGCGGAGCCAATAAAGGGCTTGGGCTTAGAAGGCAGGTCTCGCTCAAGACACAAACGCTGCTTTGCTTTGACGCTGGAATTTTGTTGCCTGTTAAATGGTGCAACTGAGATAATGCACACGTTTTTGGATGCAGTCCATGTTTTTCTTTTTGCCTGCAGCTTAGTATGTGTACTGGTTCGTTCTCACTTTTATTGCAAAGAATCTTTTCAGATGCCTCATCTGAGAGATCTTTTCTGGATTTGCTTGCCGCCTCATCTGGCAGTAGCGCACAGGCAACACAAAAAGCTCCTCTCACATTCGAACTCGGGTCCACATGAGTAAAGGGCACTGTACTAACCAACTCATCTTGTTGATTTAGCTATCTGAAAACCATCCTTTTAAAATTCATTAAAATAACTCTTGCAACCCCTCCCAACCTTGCGTCTACCTGCGAATGTCCTCATGCACCAACTACCTTCCTCGACCTGCAGTGGTTGGCCCTCTGCATCTCTTTCGCCCTCTAGGTGCACGCGTCATGATCAGCAGAAAGAGGGGCAAGGTCAACTGGCGAAGGAAGGAAACAAAAAATTTTCACGCATCTCGTTAGATTCGACTTTTACTTTCTTTTTCCAAAATCGTAGGGACATACTCAGGGAGCAAAGTTGCAAATCATGCTTGGTTGGCATTCTTGTAATTAGTTCGAGGAGATAAAAAGAGTGATGAGATGTCATAAAATTCATGTTATTAATACATGGTTAATTTTTCATATGGATTAAAACTTCGTTGGACATTCACATCTTTATCATTATATAATTGAAGGAATGTTAATGCATTCCACGTGGACAGAAAAAAATACTCGCATACAAAGATTTATGAAAGGCATGAAGTTCAATTGGTCATATTAGACATAGGTTTTCAATAAAGAGAGTTATGTTTTTAGGGTCTTGTCTCACGAAATGTGTATCGATGGAGGGTGAGCTCGCAATATTGTATATATTGATGGATACTTTTTCTAAGATATGTTTTATGTGTAGATTTCTAATGACCCGTTCAAAAATGCAGTTCTTCATTAATGGTTTGAAGCAATGAGCCTTGTTCTGCATACTTGAAGAGTATGTCTGTCATGGTCTACCATTATTCTATTGCAAACATATGTGAGTCCTAATGACATTAGTCCTTTTCTTAGCACATGACGGACTACACTATTTATGTGTTCTATGTTGTCCTCATTCCATCATAAGTTATTTGCAATGGTTGTATCCTATTTTTTGTTTTGCGTGTGATATAAGATAGCATGTTTTTTTGTTTACAATTCTATGGAATCATATAATGGATATATATTATCCTCATACCTATTTAACATGTCTATTGGAGTTGATCATTAAAGACTTATGGATCAAGCTAAAGCTTGTTTGTAAAGATCTTGTTATGATGCCATCTACTTTTTGAATTTGTTGGTGCTTAACATGTCTATTGGAGTTGATCATTAAAGACGTATGGATCAAGCTATTTAATATAACGGATATATATTATTTCTATACCTATATAATATGTATATTGGAATTTATCATTAAAGACGCATGGATGAAGCTAAGCTTGTTTGTAAAGATCTTGTCATGATGCCATCTACTTTTTTGATTCGTTAGTGTTGGCATGTTTTCATTGGACTCCTTTTTGAAGTAGTTCAAATCTCACTGGCTTCTTTGTTTGACAACTCTGTGAGATCATTGACATGGACATGTTGTACGGATTATATAGGATTTCAATTGTATAAGGGTTAGTATTTGACTCTTTTCGGATTCATTGATTCGCATTAGTTGCATCCAAGTGTTTTTCAATGTTCTTGATAGTCTCTTTAATGTGACTAGCCCTTGAATGTGTTTAGTAATATAACAATGTTTTATGATGAAAATTAACAACTATATTATTTGGTGTTTGATGCTTCACATGAGGTATATGTATGTGGACTAAAATATGTTATATCTCAATGCTGATTAAAATGTGGATTGTAGTGCCACTTGCCCCTAGTTGATTTTTTTTGTTTTAGTGTAATCCTTTTGCCAATACATGGAGTGACAGCCTTAATACAACTTCTTTGTCTAATGTCTTTTTTTGTGTCATCAATGGTATATGTGGCAACGTTTGATGCACGTATCGTTGGATCAACATTTTCAGACATCATGCAACTTTGGTGCAAATTGCAATGGCATCAAGCTCATCAACTTTTGAGCTTGTAGCCAATATTGGCATGTTGTTGTTCATTGCTTCTACATTGTGTAATTTCTCTAGGGTAATTTTGTTGGAGTGATGCACATCCGATCTCTACGTACTTATTGTCATTGCTCAACACATGCATCCAAAGTGGCCTCACTTTATTTTTTTATGGTTTTCTTCCACAAATGATGGTAAAAAATTTCATTATCGATATATCTATAGTGTGCCATATCTAGTATGACATTTGGTAAGTTTGCACATTCAATGGATGCAGCTTCTATTGTGGAATGTATAACAAATTTTGGTTGCATGTTTACATACATATTGGAACCAGGAAAAATGATGGCTTTGTTAAGGATTGATTAATGTGCCACTAGTTATTTTGACAATATGATATATGGTACTATGAAGAGTCATTCATCTAAGCATTGAGATTTCATTAGATTGATTGTCATGACATCCTCTTTACATGTCCATGACTCCATGTATCTCTTATCTAGCTCATGAATGGACAAAGAATATTGTTGATTTCTTGTGGGTATCATAAGTTGCTAATGGATTGTTGCCCCTATGCTACTTACTCTTCTTGTAGTTTCTCCAGTTAAGGAGGCAAGTATAGCATTCTTATCAAGTATTTTTTCCCTTTTTTAGTGTATTTGTTACATTATACAAGCCATTGCCATTCGTTGTCAAAAGTACTAGGCATCTGTTTGTTTGTGTGTGATGTGCCAATCACATTCGTCAACTCTTTCATACAGTTATATGCTTTCAATCTATTTTGATTTGCACTCGAGTCACACTCAGGCGAGCTTGTCATTATTTTATTTGGTATTCTCAATGCAGCCTTTTAAATGATGATATTAGAGGAGTTAGTCAATTTGGTTAGATGTGAGACTGAGGGAACTGTCGCGAAGGATTCTCTGCCTTACCACCCATAATATAGGCCCTTGGCCAAGCATACTTAGAATCCCCTGTCCACACCAAGCAGTTGGCCCTTGGTCTAGGTCCGTGACCCCCCTTGGGTTTGCCCTTGGCATTACATTACTCCCCCCTTGGAGAAGCGTTTTCGTCCTAAAAAACAAAAGTGGTGATATCTTTATAAGAGCGTTAATGTTTTCCACAGTGGCATCCTTCATGGATCCAGTTTTTTGTTGGACCGAAACACGATTCTCCAGGAGGTTCAATGTGCTATAGATAAAATCGAAGATCTACTGAAGTTGAATTGTATTCACAATTGGATCGTTTTTAGACCTGAAAATCCATAATCTTGGGTTTTTGTGAACATACGTGTTGTCTAAAATACTTGCTTCATATAGACACCTTGGTAGAGATAAGAATTTACAAGTTTAAGACTTTCAAAAACTCAACTTGATCATAGTGCTAAAATAACACCCAAAAAATCAATAATGGCAAGACGCTTACTTGTCCATTAGAATGATGGGTACTCAAGTAGATAGAATTGTTCGATCTTGAAAGCAATCACTGATTGATTACACACAGATGTCTCTTAGCCCTTCGAAAACAGATGGCTCTTAGCCCTTCTTGTTACCATATCGACAAAGAAAGATTTTAGTAAAATCATGCTTAATTTCACCTTTCTCGCAGAGAATTAGGAAAGAGAGAGAGAATGATGGACTGAGGAATATCCCTTATGGTATGGGTGTATGCCCCTGATCGATGCTTCTGTGCAAACGATATCTAGGTCGTAGCTTATCCTATAAGCATAGAGCAGTGTGCTTGTACAACACTCTCGTAGAAAGAGGTAACGTAAGTCAGGTCTTGACCCACCTACCTTGTATGTGGTCGTGATTGTACCAGGATGCCTTAAGTATGGCACTTTGCCTGTGAATAAACATAAATAAGAAATGTTTTAAGAAAACACTAACTTACCTCGTCCTTGATAGAGTAGGTTCCGTTATTGTGGAAGTGTATCCATCATACTAGTAGGCCATGCATACATATAAAAAAAAGAATAATAAGCCCTTGGCTTCAAAGACAGACTCAACCATGTGAACACCTGGTATACGTTGTCAAGATAATGGGAGGTGAGCCGAGTCAGCACCGGGCTACTTTCTGTGGGAAATAAGAGAGACAAGATGCATGACACAAAGCAAAAGACTCTGACGACACCTCAAAGTGCTTAAAATTGACAACTTGAATGCTTTATGGTGCTAATGATTAGCCAAAGTGGAATTCGATTACGATTGTTTGCCGTTAACGGTGTTGATAGAGTAAAGAGAGTTTTAATGCTCCCAAATTTGACCAAGACTGAAAATCTTTCACTTATGCCTGCCATTAGAGCTTTTTGAAGATAATTAGGAAGGAAGTATATGGCAAAAATTCCTTGCTTGATGCCCTTGTAGCATTAATGCCTTCCTTTGCCGATTCTCTCCCAAAAAAAAGTTCGAGAGAGACCAAGATCTCTCGACTGCTCTTCACTTCTCCTTGCCCGTTCTCCCTTTCAAAGGCGAGAGCAAGCTCCCGTTCCTTCCTCTCTTTTCACTTGTTGATTCTCTCTCGTGTCCCAAAGCTAGAGAGAGAGAGAGAGAGAGAGAGAGAGAGAGAGAAAGAGAGCTTGCATCCTTTGCTTGCCTCAATCTCTTGAGCTTCAACGCCTTGAGTCAAGAGAGCCTACGAGCCCTTCTTCTTCGAGCTCTTTCCTTCTTCTCCTACCCTTCGAATCGACACGTTCCTTTCTTTCCTTCTTCTTACACGCTCTTTATCCCCCTCTTTTAAATGCTCCACTTTTCCTAAGCAATGACGGTGTCATCATTGCTATGGGAAACAAATTGATGATGTGGCAGCCTCAGCATGAGATTTGCACAAAAATTGGCACCGTTGATGCCAAATAGGGTCGTCATGTCCTTCTCTTCCACTTTCGCTTCACGATCATTGTCGTTTGAGGCTCGAGCTGGCTGGCGGGGGCATTTTTCTCCTTCTCTGCGCCTCTGTTTGCTTCCGCCATGCCATCTCCTCTATTATTTTCCCCCATCCACACACATTGTGTGTGTTGTTTTTCAAAGGGGCGGTCATCGATATGGTGGGCGGACGGCCCTTGTAGTGTACCAAATTTAGTTTACATGTCCACCAAGGTAGTGCCACATGCATTCAAGATGCAAGTATAGGTGATTGCATTTGGCAAAAGATCTTCCCTTTGCATTCAGTTAAAAGCACCAAAGCTTCTTTCACATAGCTTGGTCGGGCATATCCTGCAATCAATGTGTTCTGATAAACAACTTCTTGAATTGAAAGCTCATCAAGAACTTTCATGTGCTTTTGTAACGGCACCACATTTGGTTTGCAGGTCAATCAAAGCATTACCAATCATTATTGAGTACCACACATTTGGCATACACCTCAGCCAAAGCATTACTGATCATCATCACCGTAGCTTATATATCAACCAAAGTACTGTTGCCAAGCTCAATTACTGTGCCAACCAAGCACTGCATGAGATGACATTCCACACGAGATGCTCATTGACCACCTATTGCCTTATTAAGTGCACCATATTCCAGAACCTGGTCAATACCCAAAAACGCCCAGTTGGCACACTCGCTCCGGTGACCAAACTGGTATAGAATCGACCCCGATGAAACTTAAACTGCTAATAGCTTGGAAACCAGAGCTCCGATTTCCAATCTGAAAAGACCAACGTGCTCCACAAGACGAGCACTTCAGGCCCATACATTCACTTCATCCCTGATCCCTCATCTGTAGTTGCCCAATTTGTTATGATCTGCTATCAATCCTGACTTCAAACTATCATATCTTCCTCACCGTAGCTCTTACTAACAAGCTGTAAATACATGCCTATAGAGCACCTTGAGCTTTTCTAATCCATAAACGTCCATTTTTAATCACCTCAGACATACCCACTTTTAGCATCAAAAACATAGGTTATGGCCCTTTAAGCCACATCTAGCACATCAAACCTTGCCCGTTATGAAGCCCTGGTCACTGCTCAATAAACATATAGGCTTTAAAGAAGCTTAAATTACATTCCTTTGCTCTTTTTCCCATCATGAAAGCGGAGCGGCATGACATCCACCCCCTCTGAACCTACACATCTTGCGGCATGTGCCAACCGTCTTCTTTATTAATTTGGATCCTCAAAAGCTTCATCAGACACATCCTTTGATGCATACATATCATCATCATCCCTTGATTGTTGATCTATGATTTGATGCTCCAAATTGAACTCACCTTTCCGTTTCTTGAACAGTTTGATACTTTTCCCTGTAATAGGCACTCTAAGATTAGTGCCATCAAGCTCACATAATTTATATGTTGCATTGTCATAAACATGAAGTACAACATACATTCCAAACCAATGTTTGACCATCTTTCGCATAGCAGAGTATTGGTTTTCCAACCTACTATCATAAATGAGTACCCAATCTCCATCTTTGATAGCATATGGTCGTAGTCTATGCTTCTCGTCAAATGCTGCTTTATTCTTCAACCTTGCCTCCTTGAGCTTTTCTTTGGCCTGCTCAATACCTTCTTGACGCCTCCCAAGTTGGCAAATACGTAAAGCAAGCAAATCTTCTGTAGACATACCCACTTCCCATGGCATTATAGTCCAAGACATAACTGCCTCCTTTGTGTGCATAATGGGTTTTTGTCCATGAATCAATTCAAATGGCGTATAACATGTAACGAGACTATGCATAGTGAGATCAACCCACAAAGAAAAAGGTAGCAGCTTAGGCCAATCACCAATATGTCCTCCTCGTGCCTTTGCTAAAGCCTTAACAATAGTCATATGAGCTATAGAGTTAATAGCACCCTATGGTAGAGTGCACATCCTTACCAATCCGAGAGGTGTATGCATGGTAGTAAGATCCCCGCTCTCCAAAGCAAGCTAAAATTGATCATATCTTGAGTAAAGATCACCCATAGAGCAGATAGATCTACCTGCAAAGTCTTCAACAAACTCATCCACAATTGGACATGTACCTACATTGCGGATTGATACCTTATTGACTGGTTGCATGTCCTGAATGAACCTTAGGGTACCATTCTTCTTTGAAACAGTAAACCACTGATTAGAGTATGGTACGCATGATGGTTCCAAAATGTCCATCCTTATCTTCTCATTTAACAAATCGATGAGCTTTGGCAAGTGAGCTTTGGGTACAAGAATAGGGCGTGAACTCCATGGCATATGAGGAACAGTAAATATAACCATCGGAGAAACAACATTTGGATATGCACATATAATCTCATTAGGCCCAAAAGCAAAGGCTTTACCATGATTTTGAAGCATCTCTTGAAAGCATTTGATCTCCTCTTTAGTAAGGAAATCCTCCTCCCCAATCTTTAGCTGCTTCAATGTCTCTTCAGTGGATTTATATCCAATGTTCTTCGGATCTCTCAATAGCAGCTGCCAAGAAGCTTTCTCTATCACTCCATCACTTCCTTTTGGCAAAGGTGTAGCCACTCGCCTCACCTTCTTTGCAACAAATTTATATTTTGTCTCCACTTGAACTTCAACTTCTTCACCCAAATCCTCCTTTGTATGTGTAAGTCTTCATATATATCCAGTTCTTCATACATGTCCATTGAATGCACTTTAACAATGTCAGTTCCACTTTATAACCTATATTGCATGATCCCTCTAGCTCTGACATAGTATCCACATAAGAGCTAGATTTCAAGAATCTTCAAAGATTCTTGAAATCACATCATCCGGTTCAAGCACATCACATCCCTGCAATTCACTTTGAATACTTGAAACATATTGTTTTTCCCATTTAGGTGGCTCATTAAACTTCTTGTATGACATCGAACCCTCAGATGTTAATCCCAAAAACCCCAAAGAGAAAGTCTCTCTTTGCAAGAACTTTCTCTTCTCCGTACCACCATAGTCCCGCTCTATAGTGGCACCCCGAGAAAATCCTGTGAGAAACCTGTGTTCTTTGAACTCTTTGAGTATCTTTGGAAATGGATGATCACGTAGGCTATCTTTATTTCTGGCATGATCAACCGTACACACAATCAAAATTGAACAGCCCTTTTACTATCCCTGCTCCGGATCCTTGCATAGGCTGAGACATCATCTAACACCTTTGTTTCCATGCGCACAACCATAATGTAGGGTTGTCCCAATATGAGTGGATAGGATGAATGCTCATGCATAAAAAAGTTTTGTGCATTGCAAACATCCCCAATAATTACCTTAACGTTTGCACATGCACAATAATGATCCCCTGAAAGCATATTGGCAGCTCGAATCCACCTACCATGATCAACATCAATAGGCCATTTCCCTTTTTGGTGTAAGCTCTTTGCCATAAGATTGATTTTTGGCCCTAGTCCAAAAGTTCTAAGACTGGCTCTTCAACATCCCTAAGCTTCACAATGGTTTTTGTCGTTGCTCTGGCACAATGAGTCCTAGAAAAGCGACTCTTAGGCACAATTTCCTCATCTCCATCTTCATTAAAATGAACATGACTTATCTCAGGTATAATTGGATTTGAAACCACCACAGCCTTTGAATTTTCATCTTCAAATGCCTCTACATAAGCATCCAAACTTGACTCAATGTGATGAATCACTTGGCTCATAACTGCATTCGATTCTTGCTCACTTGGTATCTGTCATTTCCTTTTTATAATGTCAATAATATCCTCATGAAACTCATGCTTGGCAATTCCCAAGATGTCACCCAACGTGAGCTCCACTTTGCTATTGAGAATGCGCTCTTCAAAAACTTTCTTTAAATATGTAGCCAACACAATGTCAGATTTCAGCTTATAAGAAGGTCCCTTGGGATTACCTTGCTTCTTATCTTTTGAGGCCTCTTCCATAACCACTTCAAGAGAAGGTTTGGGAGCAGGCCCCTCATCTTGCTCACTGCTAGATCTGGTTGTTCTTTTTGATGTTCCTGCAGAGTAACTTCATTTCTTTTGTGCTTCTCCTCTACTATGACTTCATTTGTTTTAGACTTGGCAATAAATGCATGTACGAAAAGAGAATCCATTGGGTCAGCCCCCATCCCGTAGTTTCTCGAATGTAATTCCCAACCCTGCATAATTTTCCATGAGTCACCTTGCCTGCTTCCGCGTTCTTCAAAGCATAAGGCCACAAATCACCTTTAGTTCTTGCACCTTCATCACATTTGCATTATTGCATACCTGCAACCCATATGTAGCTGCTTCTACCATAGCAACATTATGTTGTATTTCATCCATTAACTTCTTCATAGCACCCCTTCCAAAATTCAAGCGGAGCGGCCCACCTGTTGCCCTGAGATGAATCTTCTCGTCTTTCTAAAAGACCACATTTTTCTTGTAAGCTTTATTAAAATCATCACAGTCTTTGCGTTCATGGTCTTTACTATCACACCACATGCATTGGTCATCCTCCTTGCCTGGAGGACGTTGCCTTGGCTCTGAAGTGGAACCCTTTAAGCTTACCCCTTCAAAGCATAATTGCTTTCAAATTCAAATTTAATTCTTGTATATCTTTGTTTAGCTCATAAAGAACCGTCTCTTCTAATTTCTCTTTCCCAGAGGCTGACTTCTCCTTAATTTCCTCATATGTTGTCTCCATGGGATTGACTCAGCTTATCCACCCTCATCTGCCTCTTTACAATCATGTTGACTGCTTCAGAAACCAGTTTCCAATCAGATGTTAAGCCCAATTCACTTGTTGAATCCTCAAGTAATTGCACCAAGCTCTTTTGAAGTCGTGGATCAGCAGCTTGGACAAATAGCTCTACCCATTTTGGTTTCAATGACCGCTGCTCTCCTATAAATAATTGCTCAAATTTCTTTTCAAATTCTTGTAGCAGTTCTTGTGCAAATAAGTCTTTGTTTTTCTGCTGGATCCACTTCATAAAACTTTGCTTAGTTACCCTTTGAGAATATTCAAGTAAATACTCCTCCTGTAATTCCTTTTTAAAATTCTACCAATTTGTTCCTTGTGCAGTATGTATCTCCCCAATTCGAGCCCTAAGCTCTAGCATGGCAATCAAGTAAAAACCTTCAACTGCTTCACGATCATCAATCCCATTATCCTCCAATATATTGAAGGATAACCAGCCCTTATCTACCACCCACCTATAGCACTATATAACGAGACCATTTCGATGTATCATGACATCCTATATTGAAGGATGACCAGCTCCTTGTATTCCAACCTACTAGCTCTAGTTTTTTATATCACTGAGATGTCGCCATCTAAGCTCTATCTTGAGAGTGCACGGGTGAATGATGCCATCCCTTTGTAATAGTGCTAATCCAAATTATGATTTTCAACTAATCTACTTTGTGTTGTATCTCTTTCTAATCTCCTTTTACTACAAGATCCTATTTGTTTGACATTTCTTACATATATACTCGCTTTTTGTGGCACACATCTTGAGAAATACGTAACTTCCCCTTCTATAGAGATGATTTGAGATGATCTCAAAATATTGGGCTTCCGTCTCATTATACCTCTGGTGTGTTTTATTACATCCCTTAGGAAATGTTTGTGTTTTCAAGGAAATGTTTGAGTTTTCAAGGAATCTATAACATATTTGCTCCAATGTATTGACCCTATGACTTGACACATGGACACATAATTATGCATAGTCATTGTTACATTATATGGTTTGAACATGAACCTAGGTTAAGTAGGTTTGTTGTTCCACTCGTTTAGTGCATAAGCATAAGATTTGGTCTCTCCCTTGTTTATAGAGACATCTTGCCAAAAGAAAGAAAGATTTGCTCTTCTCCAGCCTTTTTGGTCGTGTTCGATGTGTACCTTGCCTTGGGTATAAAGATGGATCAAATGTTCACTCCATTTTGGCATCATTTCAATGTTGAATAAATAACAATTAGGTAAGTCATCATCTATGCCTTCATGTGCTTCACCATTAAACATCTTTGATAGATTGTTGGCTTGTTGATGGGCTACAACCTTTTTTACTACAACAGTGAAGTCAAATTAGAGCAATATAATAAACCATCAAACAATATGCCTTGAATTGCAAGGTTTATTCACCAAGCACATTAGGACTTGATGATCTACAAACAATGTGAAATGATTGGCTAGTAAACAATGTCAAAACCTTTTTATTATGTAGATTATTCCTAAATCTTCTCTCTCAATGGTCATATAGTTCTTTTCAATGCTATTTAGCTCCCTATTGCATAACACATGGGGAAATCCATCTTACTCTCACTTGGTTGGGCCAATAGGCACCCTATAGCAAAAGTTGATGCAAGAATGTGGACATGTTTCCAGTCAGGAGCTTTTAAGCTTGGAGCAAAAATGAGGTAGCCTTTTAGCTTTTGAAAAGCCGCTTAACACTCTTTTTTCCACTCAAAATTTGTAACTAATTGGTAAAGGGGTTTTGCAACAATTGCATATATGTAGATAAATTGCCTCACTGTGGCCCATGAGGGCTTATATTTCCCTTACCATGGTAGGTTTAGGCAAATTCACTATCACCTGGATCTTTTCTAGATATGTAGATATCCCATTTCTTGACACAATATGGCCTAGGTTTTTGCTTTGTTGCACTATGAAAACACACTTCTTTAGGTTGAGGTAGATTGTTTAAGTTTTTCACTTTTGAAATACCTTTTTCAAGTGCTGGATGTGTCCCTCTCAGAGTAATGAGTGAAGACACATGTCACATAGATTTCTAAGAATATCTCTAAATATTCTTGTAATGCATGACTCATCAATGATGAAAGGTGGTTGAAGCATTAGGCCAAATGATATAACTTGATAAGCATATATGCCCCATTTTGTGGCAAATCCCATTTTAGGTTAGTCTTTGGGTTTAATGGACAATTGGTGTAGTTCAAAAGTCCATCTAAAAGTTGTATGCTTCCCTACAAGTGCGACTCTTTCTAACACATAATCTATAATATGGAAGAGGATACTACGGTCTCTAATGGTTGTAGCATTTACCTTTTTGAGCTTCATGCACACTCTGAATTTCTCTTTTTTTTGCATACCACTACAATAGTAGAAACCCAATCTGTGCACTCAAATTCATAAGTGAACTCTGTCTCCTTTAGTTTGTCTATCTCTTTCTTGATTTTTTTCACTCACATTTTGTTGTACATATATGGACATTGTCTATTGGGCTTAACCGCACTCTTAAGAGGGATGGTCTACTGAAAAATGTTGAGGTCTACTTATTTGAGATCCTTTGTAAGACCAAGCAAACACATCCCCATACTCTTTTAAGTGTCAAAATCAAGATTTTGGTTTCTATCGTAGGAAAGTCATCTTGATTCAATGGTTTGAACCATGTCAAGGCTGTTCCTTCCAATGTCAATCTAAATCCCTCTTCATATGTGTCAAAGTTCTGCACTTGCTTTGTCTTTAGGAGCTATTTAAATAGAGATACATGTGCATGGGGATTAGCCAATCCACCATACTTATTGCTTACACATTTGGCAAATTGAGATGGCCTCATTTTTGTGGTTCGGTCATAAATTTGATCATTCTAGGATCTCTCAATAGGGCATCTCTCCCTATCTCTTATGCTCTAGGAGGGAATCTTGACGGAGTTCTCCCCATTGCACGGTCTACATCTCTACTCTCAATTTGTGGTCCTCTTGGGTTCATAGGATTGGTGTCTTGGCTCTCATGGATAACTACCCTGGAGGTATGTGATCCCATTGATCATGTAGGCTGAGCCCCCAAAACATGAATGTGGTCCCTTGGCTCATTGAATCCAATTTTTCTCATGGTTTGACCATCTAGGCCTTGTGGATTAGACTCGGAACTACCTGGTGGATTCATGCCTTAAGGAATAGTTGGAAGAGACTGGAGCTCCCATATGCGAGTATTTTTCTAGTTCATTTTGGTATACCATTCTATATTCCCTCCCATACTTGTCTACTAAGAGGATCTATATTCCTCCAAAATTCGAATATGTGAATGCATACAGGTTCTTATAGTCTAAGAGTTCCCTGGGATTGGGCTTTAAACACCTATAGAAATTGTTTTGATCCCCATACATGAACCCAATAAAGTCCCACATAGACATAGTCGATCTAAACTCTCACGGACTCATTGGTTTTGATAAACTTGGCAATTCGCTTGTGGATTAGAGGAGGTTTCTCTTTTGGCTCATTATCTACTTTGCCTTGATACTTGTCATGCCCCACTTATTGACAATGTAGGGATCAAAGACAACCATATACTCCATTCCATATTGAAATATTGTCCCCGTTATAGCCTTTAGGCACTTAATCCCTGAAATTTTTGGGTCTATTATCCACTTTATTTTAATAATGCTCCTTTGTATCCTTGTAGATCTTGGCTTCTTGATCATTGCCCAAAAAAATGTTGTAACTGTACGAATTTTATCTTTGACTTGGCACTAGAGGTTTCAATGACCTCGTCTTCATTTTTAAGGCACATATGGATGGATCTTTCTGACATGATGTGGTACAATTTGTCAAACACAAAGTATCCAACATATTTTGGTCTCTAATTTCTCAATACCCTCTTAGTTTACACTCTCTTGAGTAAAAGCGCACGATACACAAATGCATGGGTGTATGTGCGCACAAAAAAGGGGAGAAGAAAGCACATTGTTGTGTGGTAGGGACATGCCTCAAAATGAGGAGCTCCTTATTAGTTTAATTATGTGAAACTAATAAGAAAAGGATAGGAAGTGGATGGCCAGATACCGAATGTCCGTCCTTGAGAAACTTGGCACGTCGCCTTTACCAACAACCTCTCAGTTGAAGGAAAATGTGATGATAAGTGAGTGCTACTAGTTAAACTACTAGTATATACAAGAAAATAGGTGAAAGACTCTCTCAACTTATGCCCATTGGTTCATTTAATTGATCTACATTCAGGCGTATCAGCTCTAGTGATAAGGCGAGCGTGTGTATCCATGCTATTGCTTGCATGAAAATCTTGCACACATATCTGATGGTCTGCATAGCTCCATAATGCATCATGCTAGTGTCAGTCATTGTACGATTGACAACCCCTAATGCAAGTACTCCCATTGTAGCTACTAGGTCAGGCCTTAACACTAGTAGGTCATATATGAGATGTCCAAACATTGACAAAATCTACGCAAACCTGCAAATACTAGCCTCCTTAGCACTAACTCCATACACTACATCATTAGGACTACTCATCATGTATAGATTTGTCATTTCCAACACTGGGATGGCTACATCCTTCTCATCCATAAGCGAAATTGTGTGTCCTGACATCAACTCATCAACCTCTAGCATGAGTGTTAAATGAGTCAATGTCAGTGAACAGTAGCTGCTAAAGATCGAAGACGTACGAATGCACATCAAAGATCAACATGAAGAAGCGGTAAAGATTGTAGTTACACATTTTTCACGTTTTCCCAAAATGGTCATGTATTATAAATTCCCGATTTATTTCAAGCCATTGTAATATTTTAATGTGTTACGGGCTCAATGGGAGTTCCAAGCTATAAAGAACAGGTCGGTTAGTGTGTCTAGGTTGCAGATTCAGTAAGTGGTGGAGCCCTAAAGGCCTTGGGCGCACGAGCATTGTATATTTTTACCCTAGGTATATAAGGCAGTGTATAAATGAAATTAGGGTTCTCAAGCTCATTTGTTGAGAGCACTCTTTGATGAGAGCTCTTGAGGTGTGTGGCTATGGAGTCCTTGAGCTTCTCCTTGCTCATGTGACTTGGTTAACACTAATCAATGCTTAATTCTGTTTCACTATGCCTTTGTCATGCTTCTTATGATTGACTATGATGCTTTGATCAACTAGATCTTAACTAATTAGTGGTTAATCCCGCTCTAATCTTGTGTGATTGCCCTCTCTTGCTTGTGTGTGCATGTAGGTTTGATTGGAGTGTGGTGCTCGATAGATCTATGTGTGTGCGCTTGCGATTAGTGTGTTGCATGATAGGATTAGTATTGTGTGCGTCTTGCAATCATTAGTGTGTGTGATTAGGTTGATTAGAGGTGAAGAGGAGTGGATGTGGAGATTGCCCATCATTGTGGCTTAGCTCCTCCATAGACCGAGAAGGTCACCTCGTAGAGTCAACCATTCGTGTTGCCATGAGTAGCTCACTAATCTTTTGAGTGTTTCCATGGCCTAGCCGGGTAGCTCATCCCTCCGGATTGATAATTTTGTTGGTTATTGGAGCTATGCAACGATGAAACCCCCCAACATTTGGCACCATTGTTGGGGGACGATGGCCTTTGCTAGTGTAATTGTGGCATAATTGAATGTGTTTCCTCACTAATTTCACTTGTGTGTTTATGGTTTTGTGGATTTTGGATGTGTGTGCATGAAGCAATATGTTCATTATTTCTTAATTTGTCACCGTATCTTGCCAATTGTGTGTTTACACATTCTAATTTCACACTAATCTCTTGCTAATTTCACTAATTTTGCTAACTTACACACTAATTTGCTATCAAGGATTGGAACTTTCAACCGTCAATCTATCTTCATTAGAAAGGTAATTAAGGTGGCATTCTCAACCTCCCTAGAATCTAAACATGTATAGAATTGTGTAGAGACTCCACAATGATGCACTGTAATGTCAATGCCAATGCAATGTATGCTATGATGCTATGAAATTTTTTGAATTGTTCATTTTCATGCTGTTGTAATGTCAAAATTTTCCAGATTTGTGGCATATGAAATTGACAAGTTCAATTGTTAATTGGTGAATATGCATTGCTAATCGTGTCCCTATTTGATCTAATTGCATGCTTGAATGGTCAATTGCAAGTGTGTGTGCACTAAAATCAAGTGTGTGTGCACTATTTTGCCCTTGTTTGTGCACCTAAAAATCAATGTGTGCTTAATGATTTTTCAATTGTGATGATTGATTTGTGTTGTGGTCATGCCCAACTAGAGATTGTGAAATCACATTGTAATTTCGACAAGATTAACCCTTTTGTGTGTGCACCTAAAGATTGGTAAAAACTGTCAATTATTAGTGTGTGTGTGTCTAAAAAATGCTTAATGTGCATGATTAATTCAATTTTTTATTGCATATTTGATGTGTGTAATGGTTAACTGTTGCATTTTTAAGCTCAAAACAAGGATTTACACACTTCAAATGCGTCAAATTTTGACCTAATTTTATCAATTTAATTGCTTAGTTTGGATTTTATTGATCAAATTATTTGGCAATTGAATTGATATGATTTTATTTGGTTGCACTAGTCCCCTATGTGTGGAGATTTTTTTTTTAAATGGGTAATTTTTTGCTAATTTTTGCTTGATTCGATAAAAAAATGATATCTTGCTATGTTTACGAGCTGTTTTGAATGTGTATTTACTGCATGATTTTGAGTGCATTTGGCCTTTCGTTCTGCAAATTTTGAGCGTTTTGCTATTTCCGGAGATCGGGTTGATGATTTTGTCGAATTTGGTTTTTTCGATAAAAACTGCTATTTTTGGTGTGCTTATACGCGAGCGTCGAAAGTGTTTGATTGTGATTGACAATGATATTTATAGATTTTTTTTTAAATGTGGAAATTTTTTGGATTTTTTGGGATTTTCAAGTGATTTTTTGTGTTCTTGGGTGATTTTCGACCTAATTTTGGCATTTTTAAACGTTTGAAAATAAAATAACAATGAAAAAACCATTTTCAAGCTTCGACGCCCTTGCCTTTTGACGCATGAATTCTCCGTGTCGAATAGATCTTTATGGTCTCTTGGGATGGTTTCCTATGACGTAAAATAATTTTCTTTTTCTTCTTTTTTCTTTGCCGTCCACTTTCTTGCTTTGTGGTGCGTGAACCCACCCCATCACACATACACACACACACTCCCCACCCCAAGCGATCATTGTCACTCTCTCTCTAACTCTCTCTTTCTCTCTCTCCCACAAGCGATCATTGTCATTCTCTCTCTAACTTCCCCTCTCTCCCCCCTCTCCCCAAGCGATTATTAACCTTCTCTCTCATCCCCCCCCCCTCTCTCTCTCTCTCTCTCTCTCTCTCTCTCTCTCTCTCTCTCTCTCTCTCTCTCTCTCTCTCTCTCTCTCTCTCTCTCTCTCTCTCGCATACTCTCTCTCTGCCTGGTCTGACTCATAGCATGACCTTAATACACACACACTTACACGCTCCCTCTCTCGTCTACTTTACGGCTCTGTGATTGGTGGCACGTCGCCTTGAAAGTTGAGAGTCACACACACACACACACACACACACACACACACACACACACACACACACACACACACACCGCTATCTGCCGCATTCAGCACGCTTCGGTCGAGTGGCTGCCCACCGAGTGGCTGCCCACTCTCTTATCTCTCTTCTCTATCAGCCTGCCGTGCACGCGCCTCTTTCTACTCTTTCTCCTCTGCTGTGACTGCGCACCATCAGCGCCGCCAGGCCTGGGCCCTACTCCTCGCCTCCAATCACGCTGTTGTCCTTGCCTTTTTTCGCGTGGCTCGTGCTGGCCTTCATCGACTGCAGGTCAACTCCCCCCCATAGCCTGCAGGTAAGTCAAGGTAGGTTAAGTTAAATTTTTTTATAAAAAAAGTTCAAAAAAGGGGTTCTTAAAATTTACAAAAAAACAAATAAATAAAACACACAAAAATTAAAAATAAAAATGCATAAAAAATAGTAAAAACATAAATAATTATAAAATTCCAAAAATTTAATAAACAAATCAAAGAAAGATTTAGAAAATTACAAAACATTAAAAACTCATTAAAAAATTATTAAAAAAAAGCAAAAAACCTTACAAAAAATTCATAAAAAATAAAAAAACTCACAAATAAATCCCTAAAAATTGTAGAAAATTCATAGAAGCTGAAAAAATTCATAAAAAATCAAAAATCGATCGAAAAAAATAAAAAAAAACCATTAAACCTTTATTTTTTTTGTAAAAATTAGTAAATTCATAGGAAACAAAACTTTCTCAGAAAATTATAAAAAATCGTAAAATTAGCAAAAAATTTAGAAAATTCAAAATTTCAAAAAAAATAAAAAATAAACAATAAAAAGGAAGTCGTCGAAAAATGCAGAAAAGCAAAAAATCAACGCCGAGAAAATCACAAACCGCAAAAGCAAACCAGATCAACCGAAAAAAGCGAGCAAAAAGACCAACTCAAAGCAGTACAGCGGTATATAAATTTCAAAATTTTGCATGCTAGAAATTGGCAAGTGCAAGTAAGTGCATTGCAAATTGAGCTTCTAATCGGACAAATAGGGGCACAACTCACATGTGAGTGCAGATTAGGCTAGTACGAGCAGCAAAAATTTTGCTAATCGATACCAAAATTTGCAAGGAGACAATTTTTATAGAACCAGTCAACATGGACTCAAATCGGGCCGAGGATTCAACTACAGCAAAGCAAGCAAGTAGCAGTGGCAACACATTACAAGTGCAACATAGCAGATTTTACAGCTATATGGCTACAATGGAGATAAAGTCTTATATGCAGATTCAGAAGGCCATAAATATCTTATGAGCAGCAAAAGCAACACAGGAGCCAAGATCCTATTGATCAGAGTAAAGCCAGATTCAGAAAACTCCCAGATGTTCACATAGTTCAATGGAGCTAGGTATTGCAAGCTCAAAGATGAAGTGCAATAAATTGACCCAAGTGGTTATCCAAAAAATCTGCTCAAGTCAGCAAAACATACAGTTGGTGCATATGTAATCAGGGTCATTGTACATGGATTACAGTGGTCAAATCTATAGTTGAGAACGAGAATTGCAAGATCCAACAGATCAACCAATAGAAGCCAATCTAATTGGAGAATCAAGCCAAAGACGGTACAAAGGTAAAGACGAAGCAATCTACAGCTTGATGCTTAGTGTTTTGAAAGAAGATGCTGACAACTTGGCAAGCATAAAAGCGAAAACTCCTCCGGTAGAGCTTGACATGACAGAACCAATTGAAATACCACCAGTCATGGCGTATTGCGCAGATTGTGGACGAAAAGGTGGACATTTTTCTGAAGATTGTCCAAGAAATCCAAACAACAAGGACACGTCGATTGCCAAGTAAGGTACATAGAAAATTGGAAATGTGAATCTCGATGTAAGTACATCTAACTTGTCACTTTTAATGCAATCGAATGATTCTGCATTACCTTTAGAATCACTAGTAAAAACACTGCAAGTTCAAAAGCAGCAAAAAGATGCCCAGGCACCTGAAAAGCTTAAAATTGATTCTTTAAACAACAAATTCCTGCATGAATTTGGTCAAGGTGTCCAGATATCACCGAAGGTTGAAAAGACTGTTAGGTTTGCAAATGACTCTGCATCCATTGCCACAAGTGTGCAATCATTCACGAGTCTAAGGGACACATCAAACAGAATGTTGTTAGCATTGTATGGTACACATAACTCATATGCACACTATGTAGACAAAAAAGGGAAACCCTACAAAAAGGGAAACTGTACAAAAAGGATCAACCATGTTTGAACGGCCCACATACCAGCTCATAGAATTGCGTCCAGTGATAAATCAGAAAGGATGGTTCATTTCAGAGAAAAGAATCTATTATAGCCCATCCTCTCTAGAACTGAAGGATATTACTCGAGTGAACCCAAAAATCTATTCAGAGCCAAACTCTCCTCCATCAGAAATCAAGCTTCGACATTGTAACCATACGAGCATATACTTGACCAAAACAGTCGTAGATATAGACAAGAGTCTAGCATCTATGATGCCTTGGGTCAGAAGCTCATATCATAGGAGATCCATGGGATACACAATATCACAGAAAAGATGATGCTATCTACAACTTTACTTGGGGAATAATTTTTCATGTTTCACGGAGATAGATAGGAAACTATGCAGAAGGCTTACAGATGCCAAACATCAACAATGCTACCCAAAGTGTATCTTCACAGTCCGAAATGGTGAGACTAAACCAGAGCCAAACAATTCTGAACTCTTACAATGAAGCAGACTATAGAGATCACCCTAGGAAGGGGGGAGCTGAAAATCCATCAAGCTTAGCTTATGTACCAGGAAATTCTATACCATTGTGAAGCCCTAGAGCCTCTAGCCAACATACCCCTTCAAAGCAGAAACCATTGAAAGATCATATGGTTGTTGGAAGTTTTCAATTGACCCCGATTCCCTTAGAATCTGCAAACAAATACCTCTATGAAGATCATAAAGGACAAAAGTTTTAGCTGATCTCCACAAGTCAACGCCAAAAGCCGACAAATCCAATAGCGTTCAAATAATTACATGTGACCAAGCTCACATATGCATATCGAGATGCACATGGTAACGAATATCAACAAGATCATGACCTTGTACAAACCCCTATGGATGGTACGGCTGAAGTCAAAGACTATCAGAAGATGATGCAAAGCCTCAAGTTGCTAGAACACGTGACAGAGAAGTCAAAGTCAATAGAAGCTAAAGTACACAAAGGTCACCACCAAAATCTCCTCCAAAGAGACGGATTTTGCCAGACAGTACAATGGATCTTCTAAGATTAAAGATTACTCAGATGCAGTAGACAATGCTCATCGATTGCAGACAAAAAGTGCAATATTACAGTCAATGGAGTCAACATCACTCACGGACGACAGCACAAAGTCTTCAAGCACAGTTAAAATGGAGATCGATATCAAAGCAGATCTTATTGAAGATGAATCATCTCCATTGAACAGAACTTCAGAAGATCTTAAAGCAAATCAGGCAATAGCAAGTGAAAATCAAACAGACAAAGAGCAGCCACGAAAGCTGTTGAGCAGAGAATACCACCAAAGCTAGTAGTAAAGAAGAACGGGGTTGCAAACAACCAAGAAGCTATAGGAAGTCCACAAATCCACACATTGCCAGTCAACTCAACCGATGTAAGTCAGATTGGAAAATAGAGTCTCAAGACACCCTCCATAGAGACACATTTAGATCAAGATGAGACCATGGCAAAAGCAGGACAAATATCTTCAATAGAACCAACAATGAGAATAGCTATAGTTCTTAGCAGTACAAAAGGAGCAAGTGTCAGATGCAATACTCTATTGGATAAAGAAGCAAATTGCAATATGGTTGAAGACAACATTCAGAGCATTCTTGAGCTTACTGAGAGCAAACGAGATAATAGAGAAATCATGGTAAGGCTACAAGTCAAGAAGAAATGGTTGGTACCCTTAGCTTCCAACAACATGAACTGCAAGTAAAATTTTAGGTGAAGCCTTTAAAGGAAATGCTTGTAGATGTCATCCTAAGACATCAGTGATTAGATCAACACAAGGCCTACAAAGAAGACATAATGCTAATACTCTCTTTTCCAAGAGGTAGCCATCAACATTTACAGGTACCGTTAATGCTAGATTCTGAGTTGCGGAAGTCAAAAGAATCAAAGATAAATCTTGCAGACAAAAGGTAAGGCTAAAGTGGACCTTCCACCGGTTAGAAAAGAAGGTGTGACATCATATGCCTCTACATCAAAGAACCCTCATGGACCAGCTTCTCCAAGCAATTCAGGCTTTCAAAATTTCAAGTTAATTGCTGACTCAATTAAAACCTCTAAGGAGACACCTAGAAAAGCAAAGGTATATCAGCCAAAGTACTCAAGAAAGCAAAAGATAGTCAAGCAAGTGTTTGTTCCAAGCAGTTTAGTCAAAGTCAATGATCCGGTTTGGGTTAAAGACGGGAAATCAACACAGGCAATCTTCTTGTGGGATGCATTTTAAGCACCATGTTTGCACACTACTTGTGTATATGGTTATGTGCTTCACGGTTAATTGAGTTGTTTGTCCCAGATTGATTGGACTCACTTGGTTTAATTTTGTCTATGCATGTAGATTATGGAGCCGTTTTATGCATATGCAAGCATCAGTTTTGATGCGGTTGATCATGGTTATGATTAGTGCAGTGGTCGAGTGATCTCCCACTTTGTTACCATGTTGGCATGGTCTATGGTTGAGATTTTTCTTGAGATTTTTTCTCAAATTATAGGGAATGTGTCATATTTCTCTCAAGATTTCACGCCATAGTTTTGGTTTCCTTGCACCTATATAGTAGACATGTGTGACACTTCAGAGTCGACAGTGATGACTCATGACAAATGGCGGTCTTGTAGTTGCCGATATATGCAATGTAGGCATTGTGGTAATATAGGGTACATTAGGTGCCACTATTTTAGACGTATAAGGGAGAAATGGAGATGTTTTTATGATGCAAAGGAGGTTATGACATATGTTAGAGTGGTGGCTTCATATGCCAGTGACAATGATGTCATGTTCACCTTTAGAGTTCCTCTAGTGTGAGCTTTGTTTTTGTACACTTGGCCAATGGTTCGGTGCTTGACATTGCAAGTGTAGGAGATGTTTGCTGGTCATTACCCAATGGTGCATCCTATACGCTACAACATGTGTGCTATGTTCCTCAGCTAAGACAGAGCATGATCTCAATAAGACAATTAATAGACTATGGATGCCAGACATTGCTCAAAGAGTAGTCTTTCCAAATGCGTTGCAAATCACTAGTAATTTTTAGGGGAGCCCGAAGTGGTTTGGTCTACCCTATGCATGTATCTGAGGTAAGAGATAACATAATGAGGGCGAGAAGAGATGTGTCTCCTCCACAAGTGAGCTTCAATATGCTCAAAAGATAGAGCATGTAGATATGCAGGACGTTCTAGTAGACTCTATAGAGATAGAGGTAGAGTAGCAGTGCTCTAGCGAGACACAACATGCGTCATCGGAGTCTATGCAAATAGAGGTAGAGGGGGTTTGCTCTCTAGAGACATAGACATAGAGGACAAATATGGAGTTCTTTGATATGCTCATTGTTGGGGGGTTCCATCATTGCATAGCTCCAATGACCAACAAAATTATCAATCTAGAGGGATGAGCTACCCGGCTAGGGCATGGAAACATTCACACGATAATCATGGCAACATGAAAGGTTGACTCTACGAGGTGACCTTCTTGGCCTATGGAGGAGCTAAGCCACAATGATGGGCAATCTCCACATCCACTTCTTTTCACCTCTAATCAACCCAATCACACACACTAAAAATTGCAAGACGTACACAACACTAATCCTATCATGCAACACACTAATCGCAAGTACACACACATAGATCTATCAAGCACCACACTCCAATCAAACCTACATGCACACACAAGCAAGAGAGGGTAATCACACAAGATTAGAGCGGGATTAACCACTAATTAGTTAAGATCTAGCTAATCAAAGCATCGTTTGACAATCATAAGAAGCATGCGAGAGGCATAGTGAAAGAGAATTAAGCATTGATTAGTGTTAATCAAGTCACATGAGCACTCCATAACCACACATCTTAAGAGCTCTCACCAAAGAGTGCTCTCAACAAATGAGCTTGAGAACCTTAATTTCTTTTACACACTGTCTTATATACCTAGGGTAAAAATATGCAATGTCCGGGTGCCCAAGGCCTTTAGGGCTCCACCACTTACTAAATCTGCAACCTAGACACACTAACTGACCTATTCTTTACAGCTTGGAACTCCCATTGATCCCGTAACACATTAAGATATTACAATGGCTTGAAATAAATTGAGAATTTACAATACATGACCATTTTGGGGAAACATGAAAAATCTGTAACTCCAATCTTTACTGCTTCTTCATGTTGATTTTCTATGTGCATTCGTACGTCTTCGGTCTTTAGCAGCTTTTATTAACTGATGTTGACTCATTTAACATTCCCTCCTTTCGATTTTGCTGCCCGTCCTCGGGCACTGTTGAAAAGTGTCCGTGGACGTAACGGAAGGTTTTGATTGGTTGTTGATGGGTTGATTGTCTTCATTGGTCATTGAATTTGTTGATGAGGTTCAATTTGTTGCAACATCTTCATTGGACTAAATTAGCTAATGTGAGAGATAATGTTGCATTTGTCCTTTGTAATAGCATAATGATGAGGCTACTGTTTATTTATGAAAAGTATGTACAAACGAGGTAGAATGATGAGGTTCTAAATTAGGGTCTAATACCTAGATGACCAAAGGGAAAAAACCCAGTGGAAAAAAAGTGCCTTTGGAATACGTGAATTATTGGAGTACTCATTAGCATGGGAAGTATTAATAAAGTGCTCAAGGGGTTTTGTTGATAGATATAGAATTAAACAACGTGATAGCTGTGGAAGTTTACTCGGCCCGACACCAATTTTCCAAGGTCAGCACCAAGCGATGGGGAGCGTTGGACAGTCACCAAGTCTCCTATTTGCTCGGCGCTGACTTCATTGTCGCATGTAATGATTTAACCCCAAGGTCAACACCAAGCGATGGGGAGTGTTGGGCAGTCCCCAAGCTTCCTATTTGCCCAGTATTGACTCAATTTTCTGACTTGTAATCACATCACAATGGTCTCCATCTTTCGTTACACCAAGCGATAGGGAAGTACTTGGCAATTTTGGGCTTTTGGTTTGGTTTTTGATATCCATATTTACTTTTGAAAAAACCACTAGACTCCTTGTGATGTCCTCTAGCTATGGTTGCAAGTTTGGTATCGGTCTGTGAGAGAGGAACATGGATCACAATACATGTACCTATGTGTCAGAATGCACTAAAACTTGGTACACACCTCTCTCCTTGATCCAATGATCTTTGTTATATGGTTTTTGTAGGATTTGGACTTGTTTAGGCCAGACAAAAATCAATCCCTAGGTCTGTATTAGGGTTTTCACCTTGAACTGTTTTTGACACTTTTGACCTAGTTTTTGAACTTTTTTGACAATGCTTATTTGGGGACTTTTGTTCACAACGGTCTCTGCTACATGCTGGAAAAGTTTTTGTCCAAAAATTGTTTATAGCTTGCTCCTTAAAGAGTTTTTGAATTTGGATCAGTTTTCCCCACTAAATCTGACTTTTAAATTCTGTTGTGGTAGTGTTGGAATGTTCTATTTTTTGCTCTTTTGATCACATTTCTCAACTTTTTTGCAAATGGTTCTTTTGGGAAAAGTGTGTCTATGTCTCAGCTACCTACTACTCAAATCTCAGCCCAAAAATTTGATGAGGTACATGGATCACAATCCATGTTCGATCACATCAAGTCCAAATTTGGCGGGATGATTACCTACTGCAGTGTCAGTAGTCTATTTCACCACTTCTTTTTGAATTTGGACAACTTTTTCCAAGTCAAAAGTGAGTTTCTTTTGTCTACTTTATAGTTTTTGACTAGTTTCTGTATTTGTCTATATTGACCAAAATTTTTTAATTTTAACATGGTCCCTTTTAGCAAAGTTGTTCCACTAGTTATTAGAGATGTACTTGTCAAGTATCAGCCCCAAATGTCAAAGGTACATGGATCACGATCCATGTTTGACAACATTTTTTCATGAATTTTGTTATGATGGTTCTCTATTTTGTAGAAGCCAAATCTCACCCCTTTTTGAATTTGGATCCCAAAAAGTTGAGAAATCCCAAATTTTGTATTTGAAATGCTTGCTTTGCTGTTTTTGCCCAATCAGTCAATTTTGATGTGATTTTTGAGTTTTCTTTCAAGAAAACTTGATCAGAGCAATGTCCCACTGATGCACACTATAACTGGTCACTTTCCTACAAAAATAATCTCTGGGGTACATGGATCGCACTCCATGTTCCTTCACAGATTATGGCCAAACTTTTGAGATTGCTTCTAGAGAGTTTGCTAATGCCCTTGATCCACAAATTTTTGAATTTGGATCACTTTCGAGATCTCTACCATCAATTTTTCATAATTTCAGAGTTATGGTCATTTCGGTGAAAATATGGTTTTCACTCTTTTTTTGTCAATCTTTTAGCCCATATTTGATGGTGATAGTTTCTACTTACCCTACTCTTAAGTACTGCAATGAAACATGAAACAAAAACAAATACAACGGTACAAAATAAAGTCGAAACCAAAAATAAAACAACACTCTAAAAGCATAGAGAAAATCGAAGAATGAAATGCTTTTGGCTATCTCATTCACAACCCTCTTTACCTCTTGAGAATAGACCTTCTAAACTCTATCAAGCACTAAACCCCATGTCTACTTGCTTCACTGCTACGATGTAAATGGAATGGAGAGACAAATATTCAAAAAAGAATGCTCTAAATATGCGCTAGGTCACTCACTATCGAAGGATCATATCCTCGGCAGTGGTGCCAATGTTAGCGGGTCACCACGGCGGACGTCTGTAGCATAGCTATTGGGCACTAACATAATGTCAATACTCAGGGAAGTGACTCGGATGGGGAACGGAGACTCTTTAAGATCGTCAATCTCAAGAAGTGAACCTAACAACCAAACACACCAACTCAACAAGCAAACCAATCACTCAATGATCAAGGAAATCCACCTATGTCCTTTCTCACAGCTCTAGGTCATCATGCCATTTTGGCACTCGAACAAACTTGAGATGCAATGAAACTTTAGGAGGAGGTTTAGGATACCTAAGGGCACTATCGTAGCAAGTTTGGTGACAATCCGACAAGGTACCAAAATCACAATCCATCACGAAAAAGGTCCTAGAAACTACAATAGAACTATCTAGAAAGGTCGCCCTATGGTCTATTAACACTCTCCAATGTTTAAAACGACTAAAAATAGTGATTTAAGCACTCAAACATGAAGATTAGAGTCACTAACGTGTAATGCGAACTTCAACAAAACTGACAATGCTTACACTTGAATGAAAGAGCAAAGAGTGAGGAACACAACGCAAGTTTCAAAACTAAAAATGGATTATTCAATCATTAGTTGCGATGATTACAAGTTGGAGCAGCTTCGCAGCTTGAGCGTACGTACAACAGAGCAAAGAGAGAGAGGAACACAATGCAAGTTTCAAAACTAGAAATGGATTACCCAATCATTATTTGCAACGATTACAAGTTGGAGCAGCTTCGTAGCTTGAGCGTACGTACGATAGAGCTCTTTCTCTTCTAAACATAAGCCTTCTTTTTACATGAAAGTTGTTGAAATTTATACCTAGGGCATTCTAAATGGCCAGTGGCCGGTTCACATGGACCTCTACAAATGTCATGACATGATTACAACTCAGGGAATTGACTGCTACTCTGGAATTAGGATTTACACAGAGTATCACTACCCTAGCTTGGCAAACTAATACGAGTCCAAATGTGGTGTCCGGCTAGGTGGACGTCCGTTCGATCAATCCTCAAACATGCGTGTGGTTATGTGATTGGATTGGAGAGGTAAAAACCAAGTTTTTTGTGGTTGGAGTGCACATAGATAATTTCATCGAAGTGTATTGTGTTTAGATGAGAAATTGACAACCTCCTGCATACCTCCATGCCGTAGTTGAGTATCTTGCTTTTGAGGATTGAAAATTATAGTCTTGGATCCGCCTCATTTCAAATGATGACTATGTAGCCTTGAGACATTGGTGTTGTTGTCAGGGAATGAGTACCTAGACTAATGTGGACACACACAAAACAACAAGGTTGCCTGAGTTAGACTAGTTGGATAGAGCAGGATAGAATTGGAAATTGAGGTATCCTTGATCTTTGTTATTCAGTGGTGAGTTTCAGACATAGAAGTGGTAAAGAGTAGAGTAAGTAGAAGAGTGTGACAAGTACTCTCCTCATCTTGGATTTGGATCGAGTCGAAAGACCGTCATTGCGATTTTGAAGCTAAAGTGTGGTAAATCTCTAAAAAGCAAAACAGAATAAAGCAAATTGTGATGTGAGAGCACAAATTTCATGTATAGGAGTGTGTTAATACACAAAAGCAAACAAAAAATTCAAAAACTTGATGATCAGTCTTTGTAGAAAAAAGCACATTTGTTTCCAAATCTGCAAAAAATTTGCACAATTTGACTTGACAAGGGTGTTTGGCTAGTGTGTTTAAGCACCTGTATGAGAGTTGAGTGCAACTAGAAGTATAGTTTGTGTGTAAGAACCAAGAAGCTTTGTGTCAGTAAGTTCATATGCTTGTTGACTCTAATTGGCAAGAGAAAAGTGACATGTGAAAGAGGCACTAGATTAAGGAAAGAGGAAAAAAGAGTTTTTTTGGGCATGTTTTTTTTCCCAAGATAAATCTAGGAGGTCAACTTTTGAATTTTTCTTGAACACATGTCATGTTCATTGGATGTTTGAAATCTAGTTTGTGCTTGGAAGTTGCATGCTTGTTTGTAGAAACTCACACACACACACACACACACACACACACACACACACACACACACACACACACACACACACACACACACACACACACACACACACACACACACACACACACACACGGACACAAAGTTTTGAGATGTTAAAAAGTCGTACATGAACTTAATAAGTAATAGAGATCATCAAACTTGACCAAAACTGGGTGTATAATATTTTTGAGAGTGTTAACTATAGTATAATTTCCAGAAACCTGATTGAACTCAGGGGCAGAAGAATAAGAAAAAAAACACGTTTTTTTCTCAATTCTTAGCTACAGGAGTTAAAACTGGGCAAAATTTGGTACAAAGGTTCTTCTCAACCGAAGAAAGCAAGCCATCATCTCAAAAGTGAGTTTAGGCACATAGTGTGAGTGTGAGGTCAAATCTTAGCTTCAAGGCTGAGAAAATTGCTAAAATTGGAATTAAACTCAAACCAGACATCCAAACATTGTGAAACTTGGTGATTGCAGTCTTGAAAGAGAGCTAAACACTTTGGAATTGATAAAGTTGCAAAAAAGTATCAAAAGCAAGATTTAAAAAATGTGTTTTTTCTCTTGGATTTATGATGGAGGGATAAATTATGGTCAAGCTTTGGACCAAGGGTAGATCTTAATGCAAGGATTACATTGATCAAGAAAAAATATAATTAGGATTTTACATCAAGCAAAACCAAATCCTATTTAGAAAACATGTTACATGACCACTAGAGACCATCAACAATTTAAAAAGTTGGGATTGGTGCATGAATACATTGATGGAAGTATGTTGCATGCCTATGAAAAATTTGTTGTGAAAATCTTGTAATATGCTAAAAGACAGGATTTTTTTTTCCCTACAGAGAGCAAGGAACAACCATTGCTGGAAAATTTTGATTCCAAGGAGTGATTCAAGCTCTATATAGAATAAATAGCCATTTGGATCAATAAAAAGTTGTGCTTAAGGTGTATTAAGTGCAAAAAGTGTGTAAAGATCAAGTGGCATCCCTGACTCAACTCAACTGGCACTTTAATTTTGTGGAATCCTATGCAAACAAGGAGTCTAGTGCCAAGTGAAGTTGGAGCAAGGTGGAGATTATCAAAGGATCTTAGAGTTCCACGTAACAGGTCAGGTTTCACTTTCCCATATTGTTCATGTTCTTGAGGTCAGGAACCTTGTATAGCTTAGGTGGAAGACTTCCAAGAGATCAAGTGAGTTGTGTGTCTATTGAAGAGAGTGTCAACTAGGTTGAATTAGAGCATCTACCGATAGTTCAAGAAGAGGTGGTCTCAGACACTTCATCTGAACAAGCATTTCCTATCTTCATAGCCGAGGGAGCACCAAGTGAGTTATTATAGTGGAGGAGATGTAGGTGGAACCTCTAGGAAACGAGAGGTTAGGCTGATCCGACAATTTGTCAACATACGATTCCCCTTAAGCCAGATGATAAGACAAGTAGACAACATCCATATACTTACAATGAAACCTTTGTAAATAAGATCAAGGAAGAAATTGATAAGTTGAAGGAAGTTGAATTCATTTATGAGATAGAGCACACTGGTTGGATATCTCCAATTGTTGCAGTGCCCAAAAAGAATGGTAAGCTGAGAGTATGTCTGAATCTAAAAAAAGTGAACGAAGCCACTATTTGTGATAACTATCCTCTTCCCATTATAGATCATGTCTTGAAGGAGTAGGTGGCAAGCAAGTATATAGCTTCTTAGTCAGATTTTTAGGTTATAACCAATTGGCTCTTAAACCAAAGGATCAACACAAGACAAATTTTGCTACCGAGTGGGGAATTTTGCATATCGTGTGATACCATTTGGGTTGATGAATGCACCTACCATCTTCCAAAGATTTATGGCTCATGCTTTCAAGGAATACTTATTTGCAACAAGTATTTAAGAAAAATCTCTATGAATGATTTGTGTGTACACTTAATGTTTCATGAAGACCATATAGAATATCTAAAAAAAGTATGTGAGAATCGTCATACGCCTTAACCTGGAGAATGTGTTTTCATGGTAACGCAAGGTAAGATCTTGGGAATATCCATGGACATGGATAAAATCAAGGTGATTGTGGAAATGCCACATCCAAAATTGGCTAGAAAGGTTCAATCATTTATGCGACATTGTGGATATTACAAAGAGTTTATCTACATGTATGCTATTAGTACCCAACCTCTTTATGGCTTGATAGTGGCCTTTGATTGAACATAAGATTGTGAGGTCATTTCAAAATTTGAAGCAGACATTGGTATCAACACCTATCCTTAAGGCACCATAGCAGAATAAAATCTTCCATGTGCATGTTGATGCCTCTACATTTGCCGTTGGATGTATATTGGCACAACTTTGAAAAGGCAATATGGATTTCCAATTTGCTATGCCAATCACCTATTAAAAAGCGCTGATTGAAATTACACAAAGATTGAAAGGAAAGGATGGGAATGGTCTATGTAGTGAAGAAATTTAGGCATTATCTCCTCGAATCAATTCATTTTCTTTGTTGATCATCAAGTATTGTTATATCTTGTTAACATGCTATGCAACACGGGCAAAATAGTAAGGTGCTTCGTCATTTTACTAGAATCAGATTTCACAATAGTGATAAAGAAGGATACTATCCATCATCAAAGGACTGATCTCAGATTGTGGATCGGAGCCATGGTTTGCAAGATATGGTCATTTGAAGTTTTTTCAGGGGCCGGGTATGAGCCCACTTGGCCGCATCGGAGAATGCGCCATCTGGCGTCTTTTGAGTACATACGAAATTCTAGAGCAGAGTGTACACCATATGGAGCTAGCAGGAAGTGATTGCACGCCAAACGGAGTCCGGGGACAGATGTTATGGCAGTCGGGAAACTAGGAGTCTTTGCCCAAAATTGTTTGCAGATGATTTTTTCCATTTTTGAAAGCCGTGATTCGAAGACGCTGAGAAGTCAAAATGCAGTTACAGAGAGGGTGGTTGTAGCCGGCAAGATGGAGTTTCGGCCGGGCTTTGCGGCTCAGCAACAGGAGCTAGGGTCAGAGAATGGTGTCCAGGCAAAGGTAGGCAAAACAAAAAAAAAGTTTTTTGTTAAAAAACCAAGATGTTTTTGAGTTTTTGAAGCCCTTGGGGCTCAAGGCACCGGGGAATGCCACGTGGCGCAGGAATTAACCCGCATGCGGGGTGCGGGCACAGCTAGCAGGGGTATAACATGCGGACGAAGGCACCATTTGAGAGCATGAAGGTGGGTTGGAAGTCCTTGGGAGCTCGTTGGCCATGGAGTCCGCGCATTGGGCGCTGCTGTGGCGATGATGCGGTGGTTTTGAGCGGTGTAGCCGGCGAGGTGGGGCGGCAGGTGGCGCCCGCGTTGTGTGAGGTTGATGATGACGTGTCGCCCGGCTTGGGGGGGTTCCCACGGTCCATTGGGCCCCAAAATTTTAAAGAAATAAGGAGGGGGCAATAGCGAGGTCGCTATTGCCTCCCTACTTCGTGTAAGGGAGATGCCCCGCAGTAGCATGCAAGGAGAGCGAGAAGGGAAGTCCGGGAGCAAAGAGGTGGACAAAGCCAAATGAAATGCAAGGGGCCAGTGTCTTTTGACCAAGGAGGGTTTTTTCTTGCCAAAGCTTTTGGAGCTCATTGTTTTGGTTGCCGAGGTTCATGCCGACAGTGTGTTGGTTGTACATGACATTGCCTATGCTAGAAGACTATTCTCTACTGTTTCAAGGCGTCATTCCCCCTTCCCCCTTCTCTTCTCTGCTTGTGTACGTGTGTTTCCGGACGTGTGTAGGCGTGTGTGCCTCCCTGAGGTTGGTCGTGCAAAGAGAGATAGAGAGAAGTTGTGTGAGTGTGGAAGGCTGTGAATTGAGCGGAGCGGAGTGATTGAGTCTGTCTGATGCATTGCAGGGTGTGTGTGCGTATGATTGTGTGAAAGCAATGGTTTGTTTGCGGGTAGTTTCGAGTTTTGAAGGTGAGTTCTAGTGGATTGGGGCGCTGTGTATACCCTGGGCTATAGTGAGGCATTGTGTTGTGTGCTGGGTGTGTTCCCCTTTCCCCCTCTCCATCTTTTGGTGCCCCCACTGAGGAGCTGTCTGATGCTCCAATTTGCGGTTGAAAGTGGTGTTTTTTAGCCGATGAAGCGGTTGGCTGTTGGTCGAGAGGTTTGATGGTTGAGGTTAAAACTGACAGAGATGGTGGAGCCAGGTTTTGGCCCCATATTTACGGGCGTCGGAGATCCCGAGGATTGGTTGGCAGATTTCGAGTTATGGTTGCTGTTGATGCGGATGTTGACGGGTGCAAAAAGGTTACAGACGGTGCCGTTATTGATGCGAGGTAAAGCAAAGGTGTGGTTCGATGGCCTAGAGAGCAGTGATCGAGAATCATGGCAAAGGTTGCAGAGTCAGTTTCTAGAGCGGTTTCGAGAGGTGATTACGGCAGAGAAAGCTGGTGCAAGACTGAAGGCGGTATGCCAGGATGTAAGTAAGGATTTCTCTCTTTTTATTGAGCAAGTTGAAGCTTGTTGGAAGCAGTTAGAGATTGCAACTGGGGTCAAAAGCAATCAATCTTTGAAGCTGTCAAAGTTGTTAGAGTGCTTGCATCCGAGGATTAGAGAAAAGGTCGAAGATGGTGCCGATACCTATGAAAACATGGTCTATTTGGCAAAAATAAAGAGCAGAAAGGTGAAGCCGAAGCTGGAGTTGGGAATGCTAAAGCCAACAGATTATATGCCTGTTGCGGAGGTAGCAGAGTGCTTTCGGGTCCAACCAAAGGTGATTCCAGTTGTGCAAAATGCAAGGCCTGTAGAGGTAAAGCCTACTATTGGTTACGTTCCTTGGAGGTTTCCAGTTTGTGATGTGCATGTGCCGAGGGTGGAAGAGCTTGTCAACGAGGAGAAGCTCCATGTCGAGGTGAACCAAAATGCAAAAGTGGTAGCAGATGTGGAGGTTCCAGTACGGATTGAAGAGGTAAAGCGTGGTCTTGTTGAAAGTTTGCATGAAAAGGTAGCAGAATGCAATCGTGATGCAGATACCGAGGGTTCAAAAGCTGATGAAGAAAGTGAGCAAAGTGGTGAAGATGGTCAAGCTTTTGTGGAGCAACAAGTGGATGCAAATGCTGATACGGAGTCGGTATATGATGCCGATGCCGATGATGATACAAGCTTGATTTGCTGGGAGACAAGCGAGGAGGATAGAGCGGATGAGTCCACATCCTATGACAGAGAAACGGAATCTAATGAACCCAAACTGGTAAAGGTAAAGCTGCCCTCTTATATGTTTGATGATATGGTAAGAGCACATGTGCAAGAAGAGCAGGGAACAGAGCAAGCCGAGATAGTTGATGAAAGCCAAAAGGTGCGGTCTAGACCTACAGATGATGGAATGCAGGTGAAGGTAGTGTGTGGTGCCATGCTAATGGCTGTGTTGATGAAAGTAGTGGTGGAGTGTGCCATGGTGGCGCAGCAGATGCACCATTTTGCCAAGAAAGATAAAGCGGCCATGTCTATGGAGGAACTGGAGATGAATGCGGTAGAGGACGAGTTTCTCTCTTCCCTAGAGGAGAACGATGCAGCGGTAGAAGAGGTGATTGAAGAGCAGGAGACTGAAGCTGGACAGAAGGAAGTGCTGAGTGACCTTGAAGGGCCAATCGATGATGAAAGGCTTGATGATAGTGTAAGTGAGTTCGAAGAGGAGGTGCAAGAGAGCATGAAGCCAGTGCAAGAGATGTGTTCTATGGCATATGAAGGAGGTTACCAGGATGTGTCCCAGCTTTCAAAAGGGGTATGCAACCCATGGTTGAAAGGTACACTTGTAAGTGCAACTGTGCAGTATGTTATCCGTCAGATATGGGGTTCCTTTGAGAGGAGCTCTACTTTACATGGTTGGGAGGGAGGGTCAGAAGTGTTGGTTTATACAGATGATGTGTTTGTAGAGCCATATAGGTTGATGAGGCAAGATGATGTTCGAAGAGGTGCTAAAGTGCTATGGGACTTTTGTGTGCATGGATGGCTACGTACTTCGGTAGGGCACTATTGGAGGTTGTTACAGATGGATGAAAGTGAACAGAGCCAGGTGTTTGATCTAGGTGGAAGCTATGTTATGCAGGGGGTGGGGCAACCCACTTGAAGGTTTGGCAATAGGGTATAATAAAACAGTGTACATATGGTTTCAATTTTCTCATAGTGTGTGCCAGGTTTTGCAGTTTATAGTGGAATAAAGCTTTTATGTGGTTGCACATAAATGCTCAACAGGGGGGTGGGCAATGATGGTGCAGCCAAAGTGTGTCAACCCTAGAAGATGTCATGGAAAGGTGTATGCAGGTAAGCAAAAGCATGGCAAAGGGATGGTGCAGCTAGGAAGGTCATAGGATGACAGGTAGCAGCGGAAGTGTATGCATGATGCGGCTTATAGGCCAAGGAAGACTACATAAGGGGCTAATTGGGGTAGCAAGTGAAGGAGATGCAAAGTGCAGCCTTAGGGTCCAGAAATGAAGAGCTTGGAGTGCTGAAGGAGCAGGTCCAGATGGTTCATCAAACCAAGCTACGGAGCCCAAGTTATTGAAGGTTAAAGTTTTGGTGGTTTGCAGATTCTTGCCGGACAAGGCAGCTGGAGACAGGTGGTCCAAGTGGAACTTAAGGTACAGGTGTGTAGAGCTCAATTTATGGAGCCTACCCATCTTTTCAGATTGTGGATCGGAGCCATGGTTTGCAAGATATGGTCATTTGAAGTTTTTTCAGGGGCCGGGTATGAGCCCACTTGGCCGCATCGGAGAATGCGCCATTTGGCGTCTTTTGAGTACCGACAAAATTCTAGAGCAGAGTGTACACCATATGGAGCTAGCAGGAAGTGATTGCACGCCATACGGAGTCCGGGGCGAGATGTTATGGCAGTCGGGAAACTGGGAGTCTTTGCCCAAAATTGTTTGCAGATGATTTTTTCCATTTTTGAAAGCCGTGATTCGAAGACGCTGAGAAGTCAAAATGCAGTTACAAAGAGGGTGGTTGTAGCCGGCAAGATGGAGTTTCGGCCGGGCTTTGCGGCTCAGCAACAGGAGCTAGGGTCAGAGAATGGTGTCCAAGCAAAGGTAGGCAAACCAAAAAAAAAGTTTTTTGCTAAAAAACCAAGATGTTTTTGAGTTTTTGAAGCCCTTGGGGCTCAAGGCACCGGGGAATGCCACGTGGCGTAGGAATTAACCCGCATGCGGGGTGCGGGCACAGCTAGCAGGGGTATAACATGCGGACGAAGGCACCATTTGAGAGCATGAAGGTGGGTTGGAAGTCCTTGGGAGCTCGTTGGCCATGGCGTCTGCGTGTTGGGCGCTGCTGTGGCGATGATGCGGTGGTTTTGAGCGGCGTAACCGGCGAGGTGGGGCGGCAGGTGGCGCCCGCGTTGTGTGAGGTTGATGATGATGTGTCGCCTAGCTTGGGGGGGTTCCCACGGTCCATTGGGCCCCAAAATTTTAAAGAAATAAGGAGGGGGCAATAGCGAGGTCGCTATTGCCTCCCCCCTTCGTGTAAGGGAGAGGCCCCGCAGCAGCATGCAAGGAGAGCGAGAAGGGAAGTCCGGGAGCAAAGAGGTGGACAAAGCCAAATGAAATGCAAGGGGCCAAAGGGCCATGGTGTAGCATGCAAAGCTTTCCAAAATAACTAGGCCAGGTGTTGGCAATGCATAAAACTTCTAAATAGAACTTCAAATGGAGTGCACGACATGGAATCACACCACCTTTTTTTCTTTTTTTGAGATTTCCAAGCATAATCCTATAAAAGGAGGTTTTGGTTCATTTGTTAGGGTCTTTGGGACCAGTGTCTTTTGACCAAGGAGGGTTTTTTCTTGCCAAAGCTTTTGGAGCTCATTGTTTTGGTTGCCGAGGTTCATGCCGACAGTGTGTTGGTTGTACATGACATTGCCTATGCTAGAAGACTATTCCCTACTGTTTCAAGGTGTCATTCTCCCTTCCCCCTTCTCTTCTCTGCTTGTGTGCGTGTGTTTCTGTGCATGTGTAGGCGTGTGTGGGCGTGTGTTTTCGGGCGTGTGTAGGCGTGTGCGCCCCCCCGAGGTTGGTCGTGCAAAGAGAGATAGAGAGAGGTTGTGTGAGTGTGGAAGGCTGTGAATTGAGCGGAGCGGAGTGATTGAGTCTGTCTGATGCATTGTAGGGCGTATGTGCGTATGATTGTGTGAAAGCAATGGTTTGTTTGCAGGTAGTTTCGAGTTTTGAAGGTGAACTCTAGTGGATTGGGGTGCTGTGTATACCCTAGGCTATAGTGAGGCATTGTGTTGTGTGCTGGGTGTGTTCCCCTTTCCCCCTCTCCACCGTGTGGAGCTCCTCTAACTGAAGGGACAGTTCAAGCCGCTAGTGCATCTCCTCAGTCACAAGACAGGGCATTGGTGCCTACACTTTCTCTCTACATGCATCCTAACACTCTGATTGAGGCTCTGCTGACAAAAGGTCATGGTAAAAGTCGATAGAAACTGCACGCATGTCCGCTGGCTTTGAACCAACTGACCAATCATACCTCCTCAATTGGGTGACCCTTGGATGTGCATGTTAGGGCCTCATAGTGTCAAAGAAAGCCCCTGTCAATCTGTCACCCACTTGGGTCCATTGAGATGCCTATCGATGAACAAAAAACTCCTAGCGCCTCTCCTCTGTGCTGTCAAGCTCGTGGCGAGCCTGCTACAAACTGCTCCTCCAATCAAGGAGTGTTTGAGTGCTGCTCTTGCATCCTTTGCAAGGAAGAGATGCCTCATCAAAGACTCTCCTCCTCCTCTCTCATTGTAGCCAGACGGCGGGCCGTAGACTCCTGGAGAAATAGCCAACTAAGCCGAGTAAGTCTAGAGGCCACTCTGTCAGCAAGAGAGTCCTGCATGTCTAAGCCCTCTGTCCAAAGAGCCACCACTCACTCTCTGAGTGTAGAGTCCATCAAGACCCTCTCAAGGATGGGAAGCATCATGCTCCCCCTCCTCTCTCTATTTGTCACTATGAGGATCACTGGTGCTTGGTCCGAAAAAGAATTCCCCGCCAGAATGCAAATTGACCCACCCAAGTCGCAGAAGTGGTCACTAGTGTAGAAGCGATCTATGCGAGATAGATTCACTCCTCCCACTTTGTGGTCCGAATGAGAAAAGGCCAGGCTGTCTGGGAGCCTCACAAAGCTAGAGTGTTGCCACACATCTGATACATGCAGGGTTATACATAACCTCTCCCAAGCTGCCAACTCAACTCCATGTACAATAGTATGGCTACCACCAATCCTGTCAGAGGGGTCCTCCAACATTTTGAAGTCACCCCCAATGCAGCATTGCTCTACCTGCACATAGATGTTTAGGAAGCCCATGAGGCAACCCTGAACTTGCATAGTAATCCACTGTGCCTTGCATGGCAAAATAATCCCTCTACCCTCAGTGGCATGCTGCAAAGAATCCACAATAGTCATACATACCCCACCCTGGAGGCCTCCAGGTCCAAGTGCAGCTGATCAAAACGTCTCATAGCAACCACACAGAATCTGACCACACCGTTTAATGCGGCTGTCACGAAGATGATGCTTCTGTAGCATGAGAATGTCAATCTCACCACCCACAAGGCATCTCTGAAGCTCCTGTCGCAACGGACCCCTCTAACGCTGAAATCAAGGTCCATCTAATCCCTGAGATGATTCTCATGGAGTTAGTGAGAGAAAACAGTTGTTGCTGCCACAACAACCAACCTCACTATCTTTGAGGCCGGTTTGGATGGGGAGTAATCCGCATACGAACGACCTCTAGACAAGCGTGAAAGAAGTGACTATCCCGCCTAGGCCCAAGCCGAGCGTGCAGTCCGAAGGGCCACATCCTCTATCCAAGAATCCTCATGTACAAATACATAACACAGAGGCTCTAAATGTCAACAAAAAAATGCACCACAATGTGCCTGCAACCCGCTGCATCCGGAGGCATCACGCTGAACGTGGAAAGAGGGCAAAGTGTCTGCACCAGATCTATCACCCCTAAGTCCCCTGTGTGGTGAGAAAACTCAGTAGCCTTAATTTGGAGCCAGTCAAGAACTGTGTGCTGGGTCCTCTCTGTGAGATCCCTACCACATAGCACAAAGGAGAAACCCACCATTGTGTCCAAATCCTGAATGCCTCTAGATGCAAGAAAGAGGACGTGGACTTGAAAGCTAGCCTACCGAGTGAAGCTGTAGTCAAAGAAGTCCCACCATATGTCAAAGCTAGTCAAACCTCTAGGGACTGTTGCAAAGGGAGAAGGCTGCACAAAAAAGGCAGTGGGGCTGTCCTTCTCGAGCCACACGGCTTGTAGAGAAAGCACTACCAAGAGAACGTCTCACGGTAGAAGCGTGTCCAGTCCCCTGCGTTTGAGGAGGAGGCGTTGGGAGATGAGTCTATGGGCCCCATTGAGGAGAGAGGAGGGGCGAGAGGCGAAGGTCGAGGTGGGGGAGGGGGAGGAGGAAGGGGAGACGAAGCGGCAGTGTTTGAGAGAGGTGGAGGTGGAGGTGGAGGAACTCAAGTGGACGAGGCCTCCTCAGGCGGGTCCTATTGAAGGGGGAGCAGTGGGGCGAGCCCAACGGTGGCCAGGCACCTTCTACCAACCGTTAACTATCTAATTGTTGGTCTCAGTTGAGGTACCAGCCTGTGCATCCTGTGTAGCTGGTTGCTAGACATGCTCAGCCTTGGGAGGCTGCACATGCATTGTAGGTATAGGTATTCTATGAGGACAGGCCTTTGCCAAATGGCCCATCTGTCTGCAAATGAAACAAGGATTTGGGAGGCCCAAATACTCCACGCTCTGACGGAACCAACCACCACTCACTTGAGGTAGTAGGATGACCTTTGGGAGAGTATGGGTGTCCCTAACCAGAACACATACTATGAGTATGCCGATTGCCTTGGCATCTATAGAGGCTATCGTGCGAGGTGTCTCTAGGACAATTCCAATCACTGAGCCTATCCTGGAAAGGAGTGAAAGGTACTCCCTCCTCAGGCTGGGGAAGCATGCTGAGATGGGCATGTATGCCTCCTCGACAAGAAATTTGGTAGCAGGATCAAAACCATGGTGCCACTTTCAAAAGTGTGCTCAAACTGCTCGAATGGCTAGGGGGCTCATCGCAATGACCTTGGATGCCATCGCGGGAGTCTCAAACTCTTTCTGGCAGTAGGCACGTCCGAGAAGCTGAACCTCGAGAATCTTGCCCACCTCTGCGAGAAGGCAGGCTTGGAGGAGATCACACACCTCCTCTCTACTGGAGGCTGGTGCCAAGAATCTTGCAGATAACAGAGGTGGCCTAGAGGCACACCACCTCTACCTCTAAACTCGCTTTCTCTGTTGGCAAAAGAGAAAGTCGGTTGTTGGGTTCTGTGGGGTCGGTTAAGGGGGACTTCAGTGGAGTCCCTTTGTGGCGGAGCACAATCCTTCATTTGTGTCTGCTGCTATGAAGACGGGCAAAGGTGAACAAGAGCGTCAAAGAAGAGGCTAAATGAGGCAAATGGCTGAGCCACTGCCAATGGGAAACAATACCAAGGCCAGACTCAGGTGAGCAAACCAACGAGCAAAAAAAAAGGGGGGGGGGGGGGATGGGCGAGGAATGCATGGCAAGAAACGCAAGGCAAGGTGCTAGGCGTGCTACCTTAGCATGGCAGCTTGCGAGTGGGTAGGCTGGCTAGAGCAGATAGCAAGAGCACGAGGACAGGGGACAACAACGACGAAGGGCAAGGAGCAGCTCGAGCTGCTGGGCGGGGGGGAGGGGGTTAGCGATGACGAGGGAGGAGCGTGAGCAGCAATGAGTTTGTCCTATCTCCAATAACTATTCCTTGTAATCATACTTTTTTCCAAAAAGCTTTAGCGAGGAGATCTTTGCTATTTAGTTGCTCCCCATTTTCTCAAACAATCACACTCATTACCATCTGCTTGGCAAGATTCAATTGTAAATGCCTAGGTCTAGTTGTTGTTGACTTAGAAAACACACGAGACACTAGCTCTCTCATATGCTGGATTGTAGAGTGCAAAACTCCCTTTGTGACTAGATGATTGTGGCTTTCAATGTAGATAAATAGCCAAGTCTAGTTATAATCGGCGAGTAAGTAATAAATAGTCCATGAAAACTCTCATAGCACAACTAGGCTCTGACTATAGTGGAAGAATTTTAGTGTTCCATTAATGGAGCTTAATAGACCAATTGACGCAATTGAAGTCAACAACTTCCCTGTTCAAGTAGTCTCATTTGGACTTCCGCTCATGGCATTCATCAAGAAAGAGCTATTTTTGTAGATAAGATGTCCTGCATATTTACTTCCCTTGATCATAGCTAGATACTTCATTCTAGAAAGAACTAATTTAACCCAACAATGGCCATCCTACTTTTGATCCATCCTAACATCTTGGGGACACCATTTGGAACAGCCTCCAGCTTGTAAATGTAGTCTCCATTGTATACCTCGAATGCGGCCACCTTTTGCTTAGTCAAGCACCTAGAAATCATTCGATTCAACTTTGGTACCTGTGGTTGTTCAGAGCAATGAACTCCGAAGTACTCTGTGTTTTGTCAGAATAGCTAGCACACGATGGAATCTTTATGTTTTCTTTTCTTTCTTGCCAGCCATCACCTTCCCCCTTGTTTTTCCTAGGAAAAAGTAAATCCCCATATCTATTTTTTGGGTTTCCATCAACAAATCCTTTGTTTCCATCAGTGGAAGAGTCAGACAAGTCAACTATTTCACATTTGATCCAAGTGACTTATCCACACCCATATCCGGGTCTATGACCAACAAAAACATTGAAGACAATCTTGAATCCAACACAAATTGGAAATTATGACCCAATGTCACACCATCCGAGTGACTTATCCACACCAATATTGGGGTCTATGACCAACAAAAACATTGAAGACAATGTTGAATCCAACACAAATTGGAAATTATGACCTAATTGTTGGAATTAGGGTTCTAGAGAAATGCACAAAACTTGGAGAAGATGAAGGAAGCTCAAGGCACACAACAGAGAGTGTATTACTTAGTGTGCAATGGAAAGATAGATAGCCCTAGAATGAATGGGCCTATATACAATGCACGGGGGAAAAAACCTCCTAAAGAGGGAAAAAACGCCCCGGTGGCCCTAGTGTGTTCACACACACCACTACCACATGTATATGGTAACAAATCCCCTTGGAGTGATGTGGTGAATGAGAGCTGGCACATGAGTAAGGGAAGTGCCATGCTCTGAGGACATGATAAGTCCACAAAGGGGAGTAAGCCCAAAGCTTTACGGAAAGCTTCGAACTTCTCATGAGACAATGCTTTTGTTGAAAGATTTGCAAGGTTATCCTGTGTTGGCACATAAGCCAAGCTGATCTCTCCTGCTAAGAGCCTCTCTCTGACATAGTGGTAATGCACCTCAATGTGATTTGTGCGAGCATGAAAAACCCGGTTCCTTGCAACTGCCAATGCACTCTGACTATCAGTGTACATAGTGTTGGCAGTGTCCTGTCCAACACCCAACTCAGCCCATAAGGCGTCTGAGCCATACACACTCAACCCCGTAGCAGTGAAGACTGCCCTGTACTTAGCCTCACAACTGGAAGTGGCCACAGTAGGTTGCTTCTTGCTCAACCATGATATACATGAACTGCCAAAAGTATGAAACAAAAACCACTTGTGGACACTCGCGTGTCAAAACAACCTGCCCAATCTGAGTACGAAAAAGCATGTAAGTCTGGCGGCAATGATCCCCCCCTTGGGATAAAACAAGCCAAGATGTAAAGTGCCACTAAGGTAGTGGAAAATCCTTTTGGCAGCCTACCAATGCTTAGACGTTGGGCTATGCATAAATCTGCTGACCTTTGAGACTGCAAGGTGAATATCCAACCTCGTGTTGCATACATAAATGACGCACCCAACAGTAGTTTGGTAAAGAGTGACATCAACAGGATCACCAGATCATGTAGACTCAACTTCAACCCTATTTCCATAGGAGTGGCAATAGGTTTGCAATCCTCAAGTCCAAACTTACATAGCAATGTCTCTATGTAACTTTTCTGACACAAGGCAATAGCACCATCACACTACTTAAACTGTATACCCAAGTAATGATGCAACAGTCCCAAATCTTTCATCTTGAAAGTAGCATTCAAATCAGCCTTGAATTCAGCAATATGTCTCTCATTTGCTCTAGGGATCAACAAATCATCTACATAAAGAACCACAATGAGAAGTACATTACCCTCACGCTTTACATATAATGTGCTTTCTGTTGGACTGTTACAAAAGCCTTGTTTGACCAAATGAGTGTCGGCTTTCTCATACCAAGCACTGGGACATTGCTTCAACCCATACAAACCCTTCTTACATCTACACACTTTGTCCTCTTGTCCTTTCTTGACAAAACCGCAAGGCTGCGCTACATAAACTTCCTCAAATATGTCACCATTAAAGAAGGCAGTAACAATGTCTCATTGATGTACATCCCAACCAAAATGAGCTGCCAATGCACATAGAAAACGCATAGTAGTCATACAAAAAGTGGGAGAAAAAGTCTCTTCAAAATCTATGACTTTTTGCTGTGCATACCCCTTTGCAACAAGTCGAGCCTTATGGCAATCAATCTCACCATCCGGCTTGTGTTTCAACTTGTAAACCCACTTTGTACCAATGGCCTTTTTTCCAGGAGGCAAATCACATAAAGTCCATGTGCCATTTTCTATAAGTGCATCATATTCTAATTGCATGGGAGCCATCCAATTTTTTGAATTCTATGCCTTATCAAAAGATAGAGGTTCCTCAACATCATGTAAGCTAGACACAACCAAAGCATAACAATCTGATGCATAAGATGCATAGCGAGAGCCTGAATGAGTACGACTAGACAAAGGTGCATCCAATTTACTATTACACAATGTATGCACTAGCCATTTTAGCATACCTCTAGCCTGCTCATTTTCAATCCTTTCCTCATCAAGTACATCATGTACATCTGCATCAGTAATAGGCTGATCTGTAACATTTTTGAAAACCCCCCATGGCTGTACATTTGCCTCATTGGAATTAACATTTGAACTTCCACCACTGGAAAGAGGCAACAAAGTGTCATAGATGTCTTGTGAGCTTACACTATGGTCTCTAGTACATGACAGCAAGGGCTGAACAGAATCTTCCACAAACACTACATCCCGTGAAACCAAAATACACTTTGTTTGAGGATGATACAACCTGTTACCTTTGCTTTCAACACTATAACCAACAAAAATACATTTGACAACCTTATCATCCAATTTTTTGCGCTGTGTTTGTGGCACCAAAGCATATGCCAAACAGCCAAAAACACGCATGTGCTCAATAGAAGGCTTTCTATCATGCCATGCTTCATATGGAGTAATAGACTGCAAAGATTTTGTAGGACACCTGTTAAGTACATAAGTGGCTCACATGATGGCCTCAAGCCAAGAAGAATGCGACAAAGCTTGACTTTTGACCATACATCATGCCATTCCGTAAGTGACCTATTTTCCTCTCAGCAACACCATTTTGTTGAGGTGTATAAGGCACTATACATTGGTATTTTATCCCACGACTAGCCATAAATGAATTAAATTCATGAGACATATGCTCCTCCCCTCGATCAAAACGGAGGGTGCCCATAGTACATTTCAAGGCATTTTCAGCCATAGCCAGAAATTATTTGAAGCACATAAAAACTTCGGACTTTGCTTTAAGCGGAAATACCCATGCATGCCTCGAGTAATCATCAATGAAAGTCACAAAGTAAAGATAATTCCCCAAGGATGGAGTTTGCATGGGCCCAAAAACATCACTATGCACAAGCTGCAACCTGCATGTGGCCCTAACTGAACCATCCTTTGGAAACTTAGAACGCTGCATCTTACCCAAAATACAGCCTTCACAAACATGTTTGACAGGTGCTTCAAGAGGCCGCAAAGAAGCAATCATATCAGATTTTTGCAAGGGTAGCAAACTGGAAAAATTCAGATGACCAAAATGTGCATGTCAAAGTTTTGCATCTGAAATAGCCTTTGAGGCCACACCTGCATTTGCAAAATTTTGCCCACACTTTTCATACAAAGTGAGCTTATACAGCTCATGTCATAATATGCCAGATGCAACAATTTCATCACCAAAACTGAGATCATGAACTGTACATTTGTCATCCACAAATTTGACTACAAGTCCAAGTCTAGCAAGTGCAGATACAGACAAAAGATTCTTCTTGATCCTAGGTACATAAAGTGCATCAACAAGTGTGAAAGAACTACCATTTGCAGCAGTAAGCACAATCTTTCCAACTCCCTCAACCAGATAAGAGGCATTGTTGGCACAAGTGATAGATTTCCATGAGGGATAGACTCAAGAGAGGTGAACAATTCACAATGTGAGGTAATGTGCTTTGTAGTACCACTATCAAAATACCACACATCTGAATCTGCAGCAACTGACTTGCATGCATCATGGACAACAAGAATGTAAGTGCACTCTGCACTAAAAGCCCATTCTGCATCAACATCAGCATCACAGTCTCCTTTTACAGAAGACTCAACAATGGCTGCATTTGTAGTGGAACCTGCATTTATAGTGGAACCACTCTCTTTCTTCTTAGCCTCTTTGGCCTTCAACTTAGGACACTACTTGATCAAGTGATCATTAGCTTTACAATAATGACAACACATCTTCTTTTTGCCATCGGAATTGCCAAACGAAGTGCTGCCAGGAGACGCATTGAAACCAGAAGTTTTGCGACTCATAGCAGAACCATAAGAAGTGGCTGCATTGTTGGCCACCCTTTCTTTGAGAAGCAATAAAAGCCTGTTCAACTGCACGCTGCCTAGTCTTGTCTTTTTGGAAAGTGAATTTGCAAACAACAATGTGCATAGTGCATCAAACTTGACAACTTTAGGATTTGCTTGGGTCATAAGTCTCCAAGTACTAGCAAAAGTCTGGTAAGAATTTGCTAAGGCATCAAGAACAATCTGCACAAGGGAACTATCTGAAATGACTTCATCTACAAATATAAGTTGCTCATTGATATCCTTCACACCAACAAGGAGAGTGTCCATATTATCTTCCTCATGCATATCTTTGATTCCAGCTCTTTATGCAGCAAAGCAATTTTTGCCTCATTACGGCTTGCATAAAGACCAGCCAAAATATCCCAAGACTGTTTAACAGATTTTGCTGAGCGAATGTGAGGAGTAATGGTGCGCTTCATAGACAACACAATCAACGCATGAGCCTGTGCATCCTTTACATCCCAACGAGCTTATTTTGCCGTAGGCAAAACAACTCTAATAGCAGCAATCCTTGCAGCAAGACCTGCAACAACTCTAATAGCAGCAATCCTTGTAGTAAGATCTACAACAACTCTAATAGAAGCAATCCTTGTAGCATGACCTGCAACATCCTCAACATTGCCTACATCCTCAGAACCAGGATGTACATCAATGCCCTGCATAATATTCCAGATGCTCTTTGACACAAGAATGTGTTGCATCATATAAGCCCACATAGGGTAATTGTCCCCATCCAACCTGTCCTCAGCAGGAGGCAAACATTTTGAACACATCTGTGTTGTCGTCAACCATGGTAAATGCTGCACCTGACGTGAAAACTTCCCAAAAAGAGGAGAAATGGAGTGGAAACAACGTATGCTATATAGCACAAACCGTAGAAAATTGTAAGGCACCTGTTATGAAAAAAACAAGAATGACAGAAATTCTGCACAAAATGATGAAATTGCATGTGCAGACCTCCATGTAGTGGAAATGGAGGCCAAAATGAGCCCAAATTAGAAATCTGAGCAGATTAAGCTCTATGAGCTTTCTCGGAATATTTTTCGACCTACGAACGCTCGCCAAATCTCACTAAAATCGAAGAACGTGAGCAGGCGTATGCTGGAGCAGCTGGCGACTAAGCCCGGGAGGATACAACCTACTCTGATACCAATTGTTGGAATTAGGGTTGTAGAGAAACGCACATAGCTTGAGAAGAAAAATAAAGCTCAAGGAACACAACAAAGAGTGTATTACTTAGTGTGCAATGGAAAGATAGATAGCCCTAGAATGAATGGGCGTATATACAATGCACGGGGGAAAAAACCTCCTAAAGAGGGGAAAAACACTAGGACGGTCCTAGTGTGTTCACACACATCACTACCACATGTATATGGTAACACTAATGTCACACCATCTTTTATTTTAGTTTGAATGTTGCCATTTGGAGTAGAGATAATGGCAAACATCTTGCTGTGCCTACTGCCTCCATAATTTCCAGAGGATAGCATGGAAAATCTTGTTGGACAATCTAGTGTCAATGGACTAGCCTCAAGAGTATTAAAAAACAAACGAACCTTGAATGTCAAGGTGGAAGCCATCACTAAACATGTTGTATTGAGCTTATTGGTTATCATATTTTAGTTGGCCATCATATTCAAGCTATCCCCCATAGTATCTTTGATTCTTAAATCCACTTTTCCAAAACTTTTTTGCAAACTGGCTCTATTTATCCATCAATCTCTTTGTTCCATTTCTCTCTCTTTTCCTCTCTAATTCTCTACTTTTCTTGAGATGACGACTAGCGCTTATGAATTTGAGAGCCTATCGTTAAGAAATATCAAATATCTATGCATATTTTGGCAAAGAGAGGTTGTCTCACTTGGTATTTAATACTAGTGCCATAAAATAATAAATTGAACTGTTGTGGCGTTAAGTAATCTTTCTCAATAGTAACTGCTTGTAAGGTAGTAACTTCCTTTTCTATGTTCGCTATTCATGAATTACAGAGGCATGTCCTACTTTGGAATTATCATGGAAATTGTGCAAAATATTAGCCTAATTCATCAAGCCTGATGTCTCCTTGTATCAGCTTGATGATGCATAGCTGACTTGTCCATGAGCAAGGTCAGCCTATTGACCCCCACCATTCTTCCTCTCCACCATTTTTAGCTTTCAAAAATCATTCTGGTCAGTTCAAACCATAGTGATGGCATAAAAGATTACAATATATTGAGCTACCAAATCCTCATTTGAATTCTAAAGAAAGATACCAAGATCCAATTTCTCCTCATAACGTTCACCTTCTTCAAATTGAAGCTCTAAGTTGTGTATAGTATCCCTCAACATTGTCATGAAATTTTTGGATGATCATAAAGTCATTAGATCATGCCAAAAACCTTCCTCACTAGCTTCATGTATATATGTGTACGTAGTGCTTCGAGTCTTGGGAGTGACCATGTAAATATTCATGTACAAGATTTGGTTTTTCCAGGCTTGGGTACTAGTGTTTTGGGTTGTTTGAGTGCCTAAAACATGGTTTTCAATGAGTATTTTCAGCCATGCTTTATAACTTGTGAATCGGACTTGTACACTATGAGTTATATGCATCCGAAGTGGGTGATCTCGACTTAAAAGGTGGTTGCAGATGCATGCAACAAAGGAAAATGAGACAACTTGATGATCTAAAGTTAGAAATGTTGAGATTTTAAGTTTCTAGAGATAGTCAAAGTAATGGGCTCGAAGCCGTGCTTTACGGCGTCGCATTTGGTGGCCCGAGCGGTGCATTATGCTCTTGAGAAGTTGGTCTTGAGAAGGGGTTCAAGATGGAAATTTTCTGGGGGGAGGAAGGAGTTGGAGAAGTGCAAGAGGAAGATGCCATGTGACATTGGGATTAACCCACATGGGAAGGGGGAAGGAGGAAATGGGTGGTATAAGGGGAGGATGGGGTGCCCATTAGGGGTGTATCAAAGGAGAGAGGAGCTCTCTCAAGCCTTGGCCATGGGGGCTCGTGGGCTTCATGGGGGAGAAGGTAGCACCATTTTGGATTCCCACTGCCTGCAAGCACATGGCCATCATTTTGGTCCCCTGGAAATTAGCCCCACCCCTTGGCCTAAAAATCACCGGATGGCCCATTTCCTATCCAAATAAGACAAGAAATGGACCAACTAAATGGAGCCTTGCAAGAGAACCTTGTTGGATGAGGAGAGAGAAGAAATCTCTTCAAATAAAAAATAAAAAAGGGCCCCATTTTATAACTGCAACACCTGAGAGCTCATTTTTGAGCAAGAGAGAGTACACCCCCAATTTCGAGTGGCCATAAATCTCTCATCTTTTATCTGTTTTTAGCCTATGGATGCTCTATGGACATCTACTTAAGACAAGCTATGTATTTATGCCCTTGGTTTCTCCTAATTACAAGTGTTATTCATGCTAAAAGGGTTCTTCATAAAACTTTACAAGTGCTCATCACAAGTGGTTTCGGCGGTACAATAGTTCTTCCTTCCAACAGTGTGACTTGTGCAAGGCTATAGAGGTACTTTTTTTCCTTGTCACTTGCACGGTAGCATTATTTTGGTGCCCCCACCCACGGAGAAAGTGATCATGTGCTCCAATTCTTGTGAAATATGTCTATTTTGCAGCCAGAGAATGTAAAGGGTGTCATAATAACTAATATCTAATTCTCCTAAATAATCTTCTCATGTTAAATTGATCATTTAATATGGGGAAGTTCTAGGGGATAAAAAGCTAGAATATTGGTTAAGTTGGCAGAACGGCCACAATAGGTATCCAAAGGAGAGAAAATAGGGATCCAAAGGGGGGGCCATCTACAAAAGAGCAATGTGCAACAATGGGCTTTAAAGACCTTAAGGTTTAGCCCATTAAGAATTCTGTTTGAAGCAAAATGGCCGGCTACTTGGAGAAAATTGACCTCCATAACTATTTCGAAGCAATACCAGCAGGAGTGGACGTGAAAAGAGTATGGGAGTTTGTAACAAGCATCAAAGAGGATGGAGTGGCCAAAGTGACAGATTTGCACGGCAGACCCGATACAGAGATCATTATCACAGAGCGGGTTGTAGCCCATGCACTAGATATTTCCAATCAGGGAGACAATGTGACAAAGAGAAGGGATGAAGTCAAGGTGTACAAAGAAAAAAAGGCTAATTACACCTTCGAAGACATCGCCAACCCAAAGGTGGCGATCATGAGCCAATTGTACAACCAATACTTCCACATGTGCACGAAGAGGCCACAGAAGTACAGGATGCCGCCAGGTGTAATTGCCACAACGTTTACTTGGGCAATGAAAAAAGGCACCCCAAAGATAATCAACTATGCGGCATACATACATGATAGCTTGGTAAAAATGGGAAACAAAAAGCCAACCTACATAGTTCCAGGAGAAATGATAACCAAGGTAATTTATGCAGCACTACACGCCAAGGGAAGGTGGCCCGACCCCCCATCTCAGAATGACTGGTTAAGGGTAAAGGAAGACAAAGAAGAAGAGCCACAACGAGCACCAAGGGTGGCTACAAGGTTGAAGAGATGACTAGAGCCAGTGGCAGAGGAGCAACCTGAGCAGAAGAAAGGAAAAAAGAAATCTGCTCAAGTGCCGGCCAAAGAGACAAGATCACAAAAAGAGGCTAGACTCGAGAGGCTAATGGAGAGTTTCCGAGCAGAAAGAGCTCTCAAGGGTGATTTAAATGAATTATGGAAGCCATCTCTCGAGTCTATGTCCGGATCCTCCAGAAGAGTGCAGAGGGACCGCTTCAAAGACTATATCAAGAATTTCGAGATTCTTGATGCTGCAGCGGAAAACATTCCCCATGTCCCTTTCACCGAGGAAGAAGTGGAGCAGATAAGGCAGACATTGCTAGATGAACAAGAAAACCAAGAAAGGGAAAGAAAAACAAAAGCAGATAGAGACTTTAAGGGCAAACCTACAGCTTTACCAGATAGCCCTAAACCCAGCCCACAACCATCACCACCTCCTAGCAGCCCTCCACCAGAAGATAGGGAGGCTGGGGACAATCAAGAAGAACACCAGGCTGAGCAGCAAGAGCAAAGGCCAGAACCTGAGCCCAAAGAAGAGACCAAGCCTACGTCTGAACAAAAAGAGCTCGGGGAGGCATATTATGCATTTTTGGACCTGCTAGCTGCAGGTTATACAAGGGAAGAAGCTGCCACAGTCGCATTCGACTTGGCGAGAACAAAGCATAAAGAACAGATGACAGACATTCGGCTAGTCGAGCTAAAGGAAATTGCTACCAACACGGTAGACCTGCACTCGTCCTCGAATGAGTGGGACGTGGTGATGACAATGCTAGCTAGAATAAGAGCACAATCGGTGGCATCAGACGAAGAATTAATAACTATAAAGGCCACCGAAGAAAAAACTAAGATGGAAAAAGATATTCTGCGGGCACAAAGCCAAGGACAAAAAGAAAGAGAAGCTGACCTCCAGGCCAGCTTGGCCACGGCTCTACAAAACTGCCAAGCAAAGGAAGAAGCAAATGTGGTAGCAGCAAAAAGATTGCAAGCAGCTGAAGAAGAGTGTCTGCAACTGAGCAAGTCATTGCGAGATGCCGAAAAAGAACGGGATAATCTGACACTCCAACTAGCAGAGGAAACTAAAGAAGTAGAGGCCATGAGGAATGCAAAGGAAAAGGCAGAGATAGAACAAGAATCAAGCCTGGATGAAGTCCTTGAGCTCAAGGACCAATTAAAAGTCAAAGATCAAACCATCCAGAGGCTGCGAGCATCACCTGCGAGAGTTAGAGCTACAAGCTCGACTCAAATCATTTCCGAGAGTTAAATATATGAGGAGCAGATGCAAGAACTCCAGAAGGAGTTGACTCGCGAGAAGAAGCAGAGGTTGATGATGGCTGAAGGTTCTATCGCAATGCAAACAAGACTGGAGGACAGCCGAAAAGTCCTACAAGAAGAATTGGAGAGCATAAAGATAAAGCTCGAGGAGGCTGAAAAGGTAAATGCTGAACTTAATGACCTCCTCGTGACTATGGGCGGTGAAGCTGAAGCGGAAAAGCAGACACTCCTCAAGCAAATAGAGGAATTGAAAGGCCGGCAACAAGCAGAAGCAGAGAGCTCAGGGCCGGCTGCCAATGAGGGCATCGACCTCGACAATGTGGCAGATCCTGTGGACACCCCATGCCAGAGGAAAGCATAGCAGGCTCCTCTCAAGAGCTCCAGGATCTAACACAAGAAGAGGAGGAAAAATTGCGTAAAGCAATAGAGGCAGAGCTCAGAGAAAGCACAAAGGAAGCCTTGGAATGGGAACAGAGGGTTTTCAAATCTATGACAATTAAGAAAATCGCCGCCAGCAATCTCAAGTGTGAATGGCTTCAACCCTCTCTCCCATATCCATTGCTGAAGTATGGGGCATCAACAATAAACAGGCGAATCTGTGAAGAGCCAACGGTCCCTCTCTACAACGCAGACACCTCAAGGCCAGAAGGAGTAAAGCTAATAGTGGATTCTCAGCCAAAGTGGAGGAAGGCTTGGCTTACCAAGTACCCGCAATACCTAATACACTTGATAGAGGCACCAAAACACATTAGAGATAACCTCAGCTTCTGTCCTCTACCAAGGGTTAGGACGTGGAAAGCACAAGAAATCTTACAAAGAAGCCAACCCACTTGGTTGAACTACCCAAAGCTGCCAGGCGTGAAGGCAAGTGAGAGAATAAGTGTACAATACATGGTGAAAACCCTAATGGGCGCCATAAAGTTGTTCACTGGCTCACCTGACCTTACATGCATTATGATGAGAAAGATCTGCAGAACCATCCTAGCACTGTTTGAGACCTTCAAACCAGGACAGGTGACTGACAGCATATTCTTCTTCCAGGACACATACACATGCGCTTATGATATGTCAGGTCAGTCTTCCAAGGAGGTGATACATGCGTTGTATCAAAGAATTATGTTTCTCTCATCCTATCACCTCCAGGCATTTGAAGAAGCATTCTACACGGGTTTCTTCACCATGCATACAGATATCTTCGGCCCAACAATGCTAAATCTACATGCATGGTACGAATCACTGCTAAAGATGCGGGAGACTCTAAGATGAAGCAAAGGTTCAAGGCCATGTCGGGGACGACATGAACAAGGAGGGAGGGGATGTTAGAAGCTGGACACCCCCCACAACATCTAACTACTCGGTGGACTATTATTTTATGTAATTATTCATTCGTTAAAGAAAACCCGATTTTTCACCTTGTAAATATTAGAACTTACAGAAGTTTCCAGCTTGTATCCCAGTTTTGATAGTTAGATGGAGTAGATGGTTGATTGTGGAACTTTAGTGCTTGATAAGTTGTAAGGTATATATACCACTTTTTGATCTTAATGAAAAACTTCTTGTCATTTTAAAACAAGTTTTAAGTCTGTGAGTGAGCGTGCTGTGTACGTGAGAGAGAGTGTGAGCTTTGTCTTGACGCTACGTGTGCTACGGTGGTCGGAATCGAGTGCGGAGAAGTGCAGCGTGTTGCCCCTGACTAGAGCTACAAGCCGATACCAACATTGCGTGCGTACGGTCCGGCTTTGGGAGCTCCTTCTACGAGCTTCATCGGTTTTTTGGGTGAGCATATGTTATTTGATTTCGCATTGCAGCATATCCACACGTTCACATTGAGTAGAGCTACACATTAGGCACTTCAGATTTCGGAAACGAAGACCTGCAGATTTCGGCCAGACATCCTACGTGTTTCTGCACCGGGTGTTTTGGGTCGTGATTTTGGTTCATATACCTTAGGGAGAGCAGCCTATAGGTATTAGTAGGGTCTCCTTCAAGTTCTATGGTGTTTCGAAAGTGTTTGATGGGTGTTCGGCTCTAGCAAGCGTTGTAGGAAGAATCCTCTTTTGCACTTTTGAAGACTGTGACTTAGACAAGTGGTAGGGACCTCTGTAGGAATTAGTTAGGAGTCGGTCGAGTGTAGGTTGACATCTTATGCTTGCTTCCACACGCCTGCGGGTCGAGCTTCGTCCTTAGCTGACATTACTTGTTAGGTGAGTTCTCGCTGTGCTGACGTCCGTCGCGGCGTACCCGTCCAACACCGTAGGCAAGCCCCATAGGACTCCACTATTAAGACCATGTCTCTTGATGGTGATGCCTCATTATCTACACGAAGGTAGACGCACTACAAGGTTGAAAAATCCCTATTCAACTTACTCAAATGCGATTAATAATACCAAACATTTATAGCTAGCTTAGGACCTCCCTTCTTGAGCAAGAAAAGAGAAACCTTGTGCTCTGATACCAATGTAGCATTTAATGGCCTAGTAACTTATGTGTAGCGGAAAATAGCATGAACATAGTGAGAATTTCATTAAATAGATTCCTAATGAGAAAAACAAGAGTGCTTGGGTGGAGAGAGCAACAAAAAGTATAACATAGCTTAGTAATTAGCATGGTAGAGGAGATGAGCATGCATTGAAGCTTGGCTCTTGGTTGGATTTGCATCACAAAGCCAAGAGTTGTTGGTGTAGGCCTCCCTTCTCACAATATTTGAGTAGGTGGTAAGCTTCTCATTGTTAAGACTAGAATGGTAACAAGACACTTATATGTCCTTGGACTCTTTTGTGTCCTGTTAGTGACCATTTTGCTTGAATTGTTTGAAGAGTATGAAAATGTATTTCTAGGTGCTATTATCCACAAAGTTGCCTTATGAGCCAAAAAAAATTCGACATTTTTTTTGGAATATTGATCTCACCATTAACCTTACTCTTGCACAACATTTTTGAACCTAAAGTGTGTGAAAAAACGGGTCTTGTTTTTGGCTTTTTTTCAAAGTTTTGCACCTATACTAAACTTCATGTTTGTGAGGTTTAGATTGCTAGAGAATAAGCCTTTATAGTTCTCAACATGTTTTGATGCTTGTAGGGAGAACTAAGTGTTAAAATTGAAAGTTATGACCAACTTACAAGAATTGCATAATCCTGTTTTTTTTTGACCAAAATTAGTACTTCTATGATTTTTTTGGTGGATTTCTTGATATCCAATTTCAATTTTGATTGTGTAAGTGGGAATGCATAACATAAAGCTAATCTTCCTTGAGTTTTGGGGGACCTAATACACTATATAGCATAGTACATGATGATGGTTGAGATTTTTGATGCTGATGAATACGAGACATTTTAGACTAGCAAGTATAACTTTCTTGATATTGTTAGTTTCTTAGGCCAACTATGTGCATTTTGTAGGTACTAACCATATCTAACTTGGCTAGATATTGAGTAGTTTCTATGAGTTTCTAGAGGTCATAATGCTAAACCCAAATTTTTCATGTTTGCTGTATTTAGCACTTTATCATTGTCCACAAGGTTCCACTTAGTAAGAGACCCATTATCCTTTTGACATGCTCCATGGCTCCTTTTGAATCCAAAGGCCCAAAGGGAACTAGGAAAACATGTATATAGTATCTGTATTGAGCGTGACTATAGAAACTTTGATGATAGGTCCATAGAATGGCAAAAATGCAACTCTTTTGTACCTATTTTTTTTGCCCAAAAAACATTAGTGAGATAAAAGCAATCATATATTTTGATCACCAACCCATTGAAGTTAACAGGACATTTTATCTCATGTCCTACAAAAATCCCCACTCTTATTTATATGCAATCAACCATAAGAAATGGCTGCTTTGGGCAAAATGCCCTAGTTCATCAACTTTGGAGGCTTGTAGTGACCAAGAGATGAGAAATTTTACAAATTTCTCATTTTTTCCACATGTAGTAGTCCTTGAACTATAAGCTCATGAAAGGATTTTTCAAAATGAGTGGATCTACTATAGTTTTGGAGTTTTTTTCCAAAACACTGAAAGGACACTTTTATGTCCTGTTAAGTTACCAGAGTAGTGTTAAAGCTTGAGAAGGAGAGAGAGAGAGAGAGAGAGAGAGAGATAGTCTTCTTGCTTCACACATGAGTTAGTGTGTATGTGTATATGCAATAATGCCTTGTAAAATTCAGCCCCCCCTCTCTCTCTTGGTCGACCCCTCTTGCTATTTGCTCTTGCTAGCACCTCATTGGACCTCTCCCAGCTTAGATAATGAAAGTTAAGTAGCATAAGTGATAGCCTTCTGACATGTATCCCCCTTTCCTCTTTTGTAAGAGCTTTAGGTAATTAATTAATGCAACTAAACTCTCATTGGACCCCTTTGTCTCCTGGCCAATAGGAATCAGGCAAGCCATTGGGCTGCTGAATGCTCATTGGACCCCTTGGGAGACTGTCCAATAGTTCTAGAGAGCTTAATTCTTATTGGTTCTTTTACTAAGTGTTTTTAAATTGATTAAACTAGATTTACTCTCATTGGTCCATCTCCATGGCCTTTGTGTAAAGTAGCTTGTGAGTGTGTGTGTGTGTGTGTGTGTGTGTGTGTTTTCTCTCATCCCCTACTTCCAGGGTTCGCCCCCTCCTATGTAGGAACTATGAAAACTTTTTGAACACACACAAAGCATCCAATTTTCCTAGTGTTTGACCTTTGGACATAACCTTTGAATTTTGGAACCCGAGGCGCCTTTTGCGCGTCCAGTGCCTTCTCGTATCTGATTCTTCTTTCTTTGTCGGGCACTTGCAGAAATTGCATTGTTACTTTATTTTTCAGCTCCACCGCTGAGTAACCTACAAAACTGGATGTTAGGTTGCTGATTACCGACACAAATATCTTCGTTTGCCAGGTGAAGAATCTAGTGTAGAATGTTTCTTCAAAGGTTAGCATATTATTCAATGGCAAGAACATACATCTGGCATAGAATCCGTAAAGGACTTCTTCCGAAAGTTGCCCACTCAGATCATAGCATAAGCCTTTGTTTCCTTCCAAGGGTGATAGCCATGGGGCTCCTGTTTGCTCAGGCTCATTAAAAACTTGTATACATGTGAGCAACATCCTACAAATTTTATATAACATGGCGCATGAGAGATCTGGCAGACTCTTGAAGAAAGACATGGTGCCCGTTAGGGTGTTCACCATGTATTCCTCTATCTCTTGGCCTCTCTCTGGAGTTGGCAGCTTGGGGAAGTTAAGCCAAGTTGGCCTCTTCTTTTGTAGTGATTCATGCGCTTGCCATGTCCTTACTCTGGGTACAGGACAGAAGATTGGATCTCTTGGAAGGGTTGCAGGTGCTCTTGTGAACAAAATCAGGTATCTTGGATTCTTGTTCAGCCAACTTAATCGCCACTTTGGGTGGTCTTTATCTGTGCCATCTTCTTGCATATTTTTTTACAGCCTTTCTTTCACCTGTAATAATTCTACTTTGATGAGAGGGCACGACAGGGATTTTTGATGCCATTGAGCGTTGATCTGATTGGGAGTGAGTTGAGTAACGTTGACAGAGTGTAAGACTCTCAACTCCCAATCCATTGCGGATTTTCACTACTCATCCACCTCTAGGGTGATCTTTTCCTTCAGTGCATCTTCTTCAGCCTTTGACAACTAGACCATTGGCATTGTGTCTTCATTTGTGATGTTAATCTGAAAATCTTCATCACCACTTGGCTCTGTTGTTGAATGTGTCTCAAACTCTGCAAATGAGACTGAGGGTATGTCTATCTGTGGTGGCTTTGAAGTGCGTGCCTGATCCTGCGTGTCTAGTTTTCCATCTTTGAGGAGTTGATTAATCAGCTTGAGTTTTGCTATCTCCTTAAGAAGCTCCTCCTCTCTCTGAACCCGCATCAATGCCAAGTCCCTGCACTGTGATTGTTCTAGCTTTAATTCCAATTCTAGGTCTTTGTTTTCTTTTCAAGTGCCTTGTACACTTCATCAATTCCTTTGATCGAGGCCACGGCTGGATTTTCTCTGATTTGTGTAAGAAAATGGCATGATCATTGATCCTTTGTTCAGAATACTGCAGAGAGGCATTGGCAACATCTAATTGCACCTGAATTTTTTGAGCTGACGCAGATGTCGTAAGAAGTTCATTCGTAACTTCTGTCAGTTGCTCATCTTTTGCTTTGCACGCATCGGATAGTTTGATGAGTAGATCACCTAACTCCTCGATCTGTTTTTGTTGCCTATCTCTGGCTAACTGATGTTGTTCCACTTATGCGTTCATCTCTTGCACGTGCCTTTGAAGATCAGTGATGACAATCATCCTGTCTTCTAACTCTCCTTGGAGAGCTTTGATCACCATCTCAAGTTCTTTGGCCTTGGTGCTACGGTTTAGTGCTGCTGAGCGGAGTCTTTCCGTCATTTCCTGCATCTGCCGTGCATATTCATTGACCTGTACTATTACTTCGTCGTTTGACTACCACTCCTCCTATCTTACCAGCTGGGATGTGCCTGCAGCCGCATGTGTGGCTTCTTACTGTGTTGTAACTGCTGGTGGTGTTTGTGTAGAGGTAGATGGTCGGTCTTCTTCTTGGGTTTCCTGAGGCTTGGATGCCTCGGCAGTTTCTGGTTGAGTGGAAGTAGAGGGTGTGGGCTCCAACCTTACTGTCTCTTGAGGTGCAGACCTTTCTTCCTTCTCTGGATCAGTTTCTTTCTCATGTGCAGTGGTAGACTCTTTTTCTGCATCTGCCTCCTTATCAGTCTCTTGTTCAAATCTACCTGCCGTTTCCTCTTCTATCTTTTGAGTATCTTCAGCTCCGTCTCGGTTTCTTTTTCTGTTTGGCTCTCGAGATGGTCATCTTCTTTTGCGGATTGTGTTGGTTTGGTGGACTCAGAATCTTTCTCTTTCTTAGGCTCTGCTTCTTCATTGGTGTCTGTGCCTGCGGGTGATGGTCGTGGACTAGGCATGGGATGGTCATGTTGTTCTGTAGGCGGTGAGGTGGGTCGGGGAGATCCATAACTCTGTTCTTATGATCTTTTACCTGACCTTGTAGCTCTTGGAGAGGGTTGTGCTGCCAATATCCATGTATTCTGATTAGGAGCAGGCGGTAGGTTGTTGGCCATGCCAATGGCATGATATGCTATTCGAGTCAAGACCTCTGGTGCACCCAAGTAAGTGATTTTTCCTTCTTTCTTGGTGCCCTTCAATGTAGTCAGGATATACTATGCGTGGTCCACTGGTTGCCTTGTCGTTGACTTGAGAACCTGAGTGAATGTGGTGGCCACAACGTGATTTGGTGTAGTGTACCTTGGTGGCCTTTTTGCCAAGAAATGAAAGTGTTGGTGGTACAAACGGGCTGGCTCTTCCACTTTTTTGTGGATAAGGTCGGCAAATGTAGCCGCAGCTATCTCTTTTGTAAATGTGCCTGCGGTTTTCCTGTCTCTTGCTCGCATGGTCATTCCTTTTGTGGGCAGTTTGAGTGCCTCTGCCACTCTCTCTTTTGTAATTACTACTTCGACCTTGTTCCCTTGGGTGTCGGTTACCTGTGCGGTTCCGTCTTCTTTGATGGTGGATAGAAGCTTATAAGCCTTCTGAAAATCCACTCCACAAGGCTCTTGTTTGTAGAAATGCCTTGGCCCCAGCCTACGGTTAGCCTCTTTTATCTCTGGCTTTGCGGCTACATCATAGACTTCTTTGAGCAGGACTTGCAACTCCACCTGATGCCCTTCTTCACTTTTGAACCTGCCAATGAAGACCGTAGTGTGGTGCTCTTCCAGCTGTTCTCTAAAGAGGTAGGATGCCTTTGCTGCTTTGACTGACTCGGGGGTCTAGTTGATACGCGGGCAGTTCTTGTAGTTTCTCTTTTTGATTTAGCTTCTTCTTGGCCCTCTTCATTGCTTGCATTGCTCTTGTTCAGTGAATAGAGTGCAAAGTTAGCAGATTTGTTGAAATTTTCTCTGAAATGTCCTTTAGGCTGCAATGCTGATGATTTGGTCCACTTTGCTTCAAATCAATTTTTGAACAAGCAAAGATGCATAAAAACAAGCAAGGAACAAAACTGTGTGGTCAAAACAACACTTTGCAACCAAAGTAAATAATCGCGATTATTTACAACTGAGGAATTTTTTCAACTTTTTGCAAACTTAGCTTTATAGGCTTGAAGTATATACTAAATACATGCTTTGAGTGAAATATGGGCTCATTTGGATGCATAGGGTGAAAATGGTACCAGATTTTGGCTTTAGGTCTCTGAAACAGTGGATATAAAGGAAATTTGAGATTTTGAGCTCCAAACTGATTCAAAATTGGCTAGTGGGCTTAGCACATCATGTACTTTGGATGTATGATGGCAAAATATCAAAATTCCCCAATTTTGACCAGAAAGTAAATAATCGCGATTATTAACTTTTCTTCTAAAATTGACATTTTTTTGTACAAATTGGTTCTAGGAATTGTATAGACCTTAGGTATGAGACATGAAGTGATTTGGATCAAGAATTGTGGTCCATAACCCAAGTTTTGGCTTGCAAAGACTTCTTTGCTTTTTTTGACAATTTTACAAGTAATGGATGGTCATTTTGGCTCATACTTGATTTTTGGCATGTAATAGGTGTGTATGCATGATAGGTAAGATGATTTGACAATTTCCAAGCAAAACTAATGCAAAAGTAAATAATCGTGATTATTTACAACAGTGACAAAAACTTTGCAAAACCTACAAATTTTGACCTAGATATTTTCAATACACCTAATACAAGTCCTAAATTGAATTTGGTCAAGTTTGGTCATGCTGACATCCCTTTGTGCTCTTTCGACTTTGAAATCACCGCTTTTTGTGACTACACTTCCTGTCGGGTTGGTCGGTCAACTTTGAGGCTTTGGACTTGTCCACAACATAGTCGTGAAGAAACCTATCCAATTCTAGCTCATTTGGAGTCAGCTTGGCCTTGTATGTCGAATTTGATGTTTGTAACCTTTGAACCGTTTTCTGTTGTTCGAGGGCTTTGCTTGATGGATTTCACCAAACCAATCATATACATTGTCTATGGACCTCATTAGCAAGCCATCTGTGGAGTCAGGTCGGAATTTTGGCATTTGCCAAAAACCTAACTTTTCTACTGGGGACCCCCTCGACCCCAGTCGAATGGTCATCTGATGGTATAAAAGGATTCTAATTTGTTAGGGCATGCTATGGTTCAAATTCCATCCGATTTGGTCAAGCTGGCAGGCCGCTATGGTCAGTTTTAGGTTGTAGGTCTTCATGCACTGCTCGGCATCTAGGGTTTTTTCTACGGCTTCAGACTAGCTACCGGCCGTACAAAATGGATCATAGTTGAGTAAAGAACTTACCCCTCATGTCTCGTGTGAGACAGTGCTGAAAAAGGTCAACTGTGGGCTCCGAAAAAGTCGCACAAAAGAGGCCGAAATCTCTCTCTACAAAGGCTCCAAGTGGAAATGAGGTGGTTTTAGCTTAGCTTGGATATCTATACCTGGACTTCTCGAACCAAATTTTCCCAAATTTCCTCGTTCCTCCTACTAGGCCGTGAAATCTATGTTAGACTCAAAAATTTCCCTGATCGGATTCCTGTAGCTCATTCTGCAAGAATTTTGCAAAAGGAGGCCTGGCTGCCTGATTTAGGCTTCCCGCTTCCATCTTTTGATTTGATTGAAAAATTTTGTGCTTGTCCGCCTTGTCTTTCTGATCACCATCGTGTCTTCCATTTTTCCATCTGAGCTTTTCTGATATTTATTATTAATTTTTGACATGTTTATTTGAAAAATCAAAGAAAATAGCAAAATGCTCTTAAAAAGTAAAGTGAAAATTCAATCATTAAGAAAATCCCTTGAAAAACACAGCTTTACTGTTTTTTGTTGGATTTTTCTATTTTTAAGCCTCATTATCAGTAAAAATGATGAAAAATACCCAAAAAGGACTATTTTTGATGATTTTCTTTGATAATATATGCACTATTTACACTCATCGAGAAGATATTATCAATGAATTTTTCCTTGATGATAAATTATAAGGACATTATTAGGTAATTTTGTAAAAAATCACACATTAACATCAAACTTTTTCCTCCCTCTGCAAACATTGCCCTTAATTACTTAGTACTTAGTACTTAGTGCCCTTCCACCCCTCCTAGATAGCATACTCCGGGACGACTGTGTGCATGGGTCGAACAATCGTGTCTATGCATAGCCATGGTTGGCTCTACCATGATATAAAGATCAATGAAATTCAAACCAATACGCTGTGCAAGAGCTGGGTCTTGAGTAATTAACTCAAGGGTTTTCGATGTCGAGGTTTGCTGCTGATGTCTTCCAAAGAGAAAATATTGTAACGTGTGTGCTCCTTGTTTAATTGTACCATCAGGCTGATTTAGCACACTGATTTCTTGAGCTTTTGGTAGCACTATTGACGGTTGTCGAGCTTTTTCTTGCCATTGGTAGCTTGGTCAGTTTGGTGCTACATGGTGTGGTGGAGTCTTCTGAGACTTAACTCGCCATTGCTTGATTGGTTTTATAGTTTGTGGAGAAGATAAGTGCTCCGTTTTCTTCCAAACCATTTCCATGTTAGGTTCCTTGCTCGGAGATGGTCGTCTCTGTTTCTTTACCTTTGTAAACTGTTCTTCTTTTGTTGGTGAAGTCTTAGGCACCCAAATTTGAAACGGTTTATCCTTAAGCTGTGCTTTTGGTACCCAAATATGCCTGACTCCTTGCATGCTACTTGTAGCATTTGATTATCGAGGGGATGGAGAAGATTCACTACTTCGCGGTTTGGTATGTGTTAAGTATGGAGCCTGATTTACCCTTGTAATTTTCTGTGGTAAAAGCGCACATTTATAAGGCCCCCATTATGAGGAGAAGCCATCGTGCGTGAAGGAAAATCACTCACCGGCGGAAACCAAAATTTTGACGGACAAGAATCAGGGGCAACTTTAGGGGCCTCGGGGGCGGAGGCTCCACCCCCGAGACTTTTTTTCCCTCGCCGGAATATTCCTTTTCGTCGGAATATTATGGGCGGCCGACGGCCGGAAAGTGGTCGGAAAACAACCGGTCGGTTGGCCGGTAGTCAATGGCCGGTGGCCGGTGGTCGGAAGTCAATGGCCGGTGGCTGGTGGCCGAATTCAAAAGCGGACTTGTCTTCTCAAGGGCGGACACACATGGGCGGATTGGAGGGTCCGATTTGGACTTATTCACACAAGGGTGGCTACACATGGCTGCCTCTCATAAGAGAGGGCAGCTCTTTTGGCCTATAAAAGGAGGCCATTTCTACACACATTTTATAGTGTGAAGTTGATGCAATAAGGTGAGTGTGAGGTGGTGAGCGTGAAGCAAGGAGGGAGCTCCATTAAGGGTATAATCCCTTTGTAAACTACTTCTTGTTTTGAAGTGCTAAAGCCATTGAGTGGCTGCTTTTCCGTGGACGTAGCCCACATTGGGTGAACCACATATATCGTGTGTACTCTCTCTCTTTCTCTACTCTATAATCTCGTATATGTAAATCTGTCTCTCTCCATTAAGTAATCTACTCAATTATCTATTTAGCTACGTCTTATTTCCTAACAACTGGTATCAGAGCAAGGTTTGCTCGTAGCTAAATTATCTCAAGGAAAGGATTCCTTGAATTGAGTGGGAGTTATGGCGGAGGAAGGGAAGCTCAAGATTGAGAAGTTCAACGACAAAAACTACCAACATTGGAAGATGCAGATTGAAGACTATCTCTACCAGAAGGATCTCTATTTTCCACTAGGTGGTCTTGCGAAGAAGCCCGCAACAATGGTAGATGAAGCATGGATTGTCCTTGATTGAAAGGCACTGGGAACAATCCGGCTAAGCTTGGCATCAACGGTGGCCTTCAAGGTTTCAGAGATGAAGACCATGGAGGACTTGATGAAGTCACTTGACGACTTCTACGAGAAACCATCGGCATCCAATAAGGTATTTCTTCTGAAGCGCTTGTTCAATCTGAAGATGACAGAGAATGGTTCAGTTGCAGAACACCTGAATGACTTTAACACAAACATAAGTCAACTTGGATCGGTGAAAATCAATTTCGATGATGGAGTGCGAGCTGTCCTTATACTATCATCTCTACCGGATAGTTGGGACAGCCTTGTGATGGCTGTATGTAATTCTATTTCTGGCACAAATACTCTTAAGTTTGATGATGTTGTGGGTGTTCTCCTAAGCGAGGAAATACGAAGGAGAAGCACAGGAGAATCATCAAGTGCTGCCATGTCAGTAGAAACAAGAGGAAGGCCTAAGGAGAGGTTCAAAAACCAAAAGGGTCGTGATCGCTCAAGGCGGAGCAAGTCACGCACAAAGTCAGTTCTTGAATGTTGGAACTGCGGCAAGAAGGGCCACGTCAAGAAGGATTGTTGGTCCAAGAAGAAGAAGGAGACAGAGTCTCAAGACAACAAGCCAACATCGGAGGCCAATGTGGCAGGTAAAGTAGAGCAAGATGCTCTAATTCTCTCATTAGACAATGTGTCTAATTCCTGGATAGTAGATTCCGGGGCTTCATTCCATGCGACACCACACAAGCAACATTTCCAAGACAACACCAAAGGTAATTTTGGGTATGTATACTTGGGAGACGATGAAGCTTGTGAGATTTTCGGCAAAGGTATAGTTTCTATCAAAACTGCTAACGGAAATGAATGGAAGCTTAAAAATGTTAGGCATGTTCCTTCTCTTCGTAAAAATTTGATCTCTACAGGACAATTGGACGATCAAGGTCACAACATTTCATTCGGAAACAAACGATGGAAGATATCAAAGGGATCTTTGGTGGTTGCCAAGGGAGAAAAAGTTGATACACTTTACTTGTGTACTGTTAGCACGCAACCTTCATCTTGTGCAGCAACTACGGAAGTTGGCAGTGCGGTGTGGCACTACCGACTTGGGCATATGAGTGCCAAAGGAATGCAAATCCTTCAAACAAAGAAGCTTCTACCAGGTTTGAAAGAAGTGGACTTAGAGTTCTGTGAAGATTGTGTTTATGGTAAACAAAAGAGGGTAAATTTTCAAAAATCAGGAAATGAAAGACAAAATAAAAAACTTGAGTTGATTCATTCTGATGTTTGGGGTCCTGCAAGTACACCAGCACTTGGTGGCTCATTGTACTATGTAACATTCATAGACGATGCGACTAGAAAAACATGGGTTTATGTCATGAAGAATAAATATGATGTATTTTACATATTTCAAAGGTGGAAAGGCTTTGTGGAGAATGAAACAGGTATCAAGGTTAAATGCCTTAGATCCGACAATGGAGGCGAATATTGCAGCCAAGCTTTTGAAAGCTTTTGTGCTAGCAATGGCATTTGGAGGCAAAGAACAACACCAAGGACACCTCAACGAAATGGGATTTTGGAAAGGATGAACATGACAGTCATGGAGCGAGAACGAAGCATGCGGCTACATGCAGGCCTACCGCTTGAGCTTTGGGCGGAAGTTGTAAGTACGTCTGTGTACTTAATCAATCGGTCACCCTCCACGACATTGGATGGGGGAGTTCCAGAAGAGGCATGGACAGGTAAACTGGTGAATTATGCATTTCTCAAAGTGTTTGGGTGTGAGGCTTTCATGCACATAGATAGAAGCCTAAGATCAAAGCTAGATGCAAAGTCCAAAAAGTGTTTCTTCATTGGCTATGGAGAAGGTGACTTTGGGTATCGCCTATGGAATCCTGAAGATGGTAAAATCTTAAGGAGTAGGGATGTAATTTTTAACGAATAAAATATGTACAAAGATTACTTAGAAGGAAAAAAAACAAAAGAAACAGGTGATGAGTACATGGAGCTTGAGGACGGTGAAGACTCAAGGACTGCAAACGGTGACAATGTGCAACAACGTCAACCAAATGAGGAGCCTCAACCTATTCCCCGAAGATCTACAAGAGCAAGTAGACCTCCAGAAACGTTTTTTCCTTCCTTCAACCATCTCTTGATCTCAGATTCTGGAGAGCCGGAATCATACGAAGAAGCTATGCAACATGAATCCAAAGAAGAATGGACGAAGAGCATGCAAGTGGAGATGGACTCACTACATCGCAACCAAACATGGGAATTGGTTGAGTTACCTAAAGGTAAGCGGGCACTTCAAAACAAATGGGTGTACAAGGTTAAGGAAGAAGAAGGTGGAAAGAAAAGGTACAAGTCTAGGTTTGTGGTAAAAGGGTTTTCTCAAAAGAAAGGTATCGACTTCAATGAAATATTTTCTCCTGTTGTAAAAATGAACTCAATTAGGCTTGTCTTAAGCCTTGTGGCTGCTCATGATCTAAATCTCGAGCAAATGAATGTAAATACGGCATTCCCTCACGTTGACTTAGAGGAGGAAATCTACATGCTTCAACCAAAGGGGTATGAAGTAAAAGGTAAGGAGAAAATGGTTTGCAGATTAAAGAAGAGCTTGTATGGTTTAAAGCAAGCATCAAGACAATGGTACTTGAAGTTTGATCGATGGATGTTGGATCATGGATTCACAAGATGCAACTCGGATCACTGCGTCTACACGAAGAATTTGGGAGATGGGAAATTCATCATCCTAATGTTGTATGTTGATGACATGTTGATTGCAAGTGCTAACATGCAGGACATCAAAGACCTAAAAGAGGAGCTGTCTAAATCTTTTTCAATGAAAGATTTAGGTGGTGCAAAGAGGATACTTGGTATGAAAATATCAAGGGACAGGACAAAGAAGACGATAAAGCGTATCTCAAGAAGATTACATCAAGAAGGTACTAGAAAGGTTTGCAATGCAAAATGCAAAACCAGTTTCTACACCTTTGGCTGGTCATTTTAAACTAACGAAGGATATGTGTCCAAAGACACAAGAGGAGATAGCCTATATGTCTAAAGTTCCATATGCTGCAGCGATAGGTTCTCTAATGTATGCTATGGTTTGGACAAGGCCAGACATTGCACATGCAGTGGGAGTTGTGAGTAGGTTCATGGACAACCCAGGTAAAGAGCATTGGAAAGCTGTGAAGTGGATACTTAGGTATCTAAAAGGGACAACAACAAATGCTTTGTATTTTGGAGGAACTGATATTTTTCTAGAAGGGTATGCTGATGCAGATATGGCAGGTGACAAAGATACTCGAAGGAGCACTACTGGCTATGTGTTCACGGTTGGAGGCACAATAGTAAGATGGGCTTCAAAGCTGCAGAAAGTGGTTTCACTTTCTACCACGGAAGCAGAGTATGTAGCAATGATGGAGGCAAGCAAAGAAATTATGTGGCTTCACAGATTCTTAGAAGAGGTTGGATTCAAACAAGACAATTGTGTCTTGTACAGTGATAGCCAAAGCGCTATCCATCTTGCGAAGAACTTAGCCTTTCATTCAAGGACAAAGCACATTGAGGTGAGATATTACTTCATACGTACTCTTTTGGAAGAGGGACAACTAAAGCTAGGAAAGGTGCATACAAGTGAAAATCCTACAGACATGTTTACAAAGGTGGTCAACAAGGAGAAGCTGAGCTTTTGCTCATCTTCAATCGGCATTCAAGGATAAGAAGCCAGGATGGAAAGCAGTCATAGGTTTGGTTTGGAGATCAGTCTCCAAGTGGGAGATTGTTAAGTATGGAGCTTGATTTACCCTTGTAATTTTCTGTGGTAAAAGCGCACATTTGTAAGGCCCCCATTATGAGGACAAGCCATCGTGCGTGAAGGAAAATCACTCACCGGAAACCAAAATTTTGAAGGACAAGAATCATGGGCAACTTTAGGGGCCTCGGGGGCGGAAGCCCTCGAGACTTTTTTTTTCATTGGTCCAAATATTCCTTTTCGCCGGAATATTATGGCCGGACGGCGGCCGGAAAGTGGTCGGAAAACAACCGGTCGGTTGGCCAGTGGCCGATGGCCGGTGGTCTGAAGTCAATGGCCGGTGGCCAGTGGCCGAATTCAATGGCCAGTGGCCAAATTCAAAAGCGGACTTGTCTTCTCAAGGGCGGCCACACATGGGCGGATTGGAGGGTCCGATTTGGACTTATTCACACAAGGGTGGCTACACATGGCTGCCTCTCATAAGAGAGGGCAGCCCTTTTGGCCTATAAAAGGAGGCCATTTCTACACACATTTCATAGTGTGAAGTTGATGCAACAAGGTGAGTGTGAGGTGGTGAGAGTGAAGCAAGGCGGGAGCTCCATTAAGGGTATAATCCCTTTGTAAAGTACTTCTTGTTTTGAAGTACTAAAGCCATTGAGTGGCTGCTTTCCCGTGGACGTAGCCCACATTGGGTGAACCTTGTATATCATGTGTACTCTCTCTCTCTCTCTCTACTCTATAATCTCGTGTATGTAAATCTGTCTCTCTTCATTAAGTAATCTACTCAATTATCTATTTAGCTACGTCTTATTTCCTAACAGTATGCTGATTGCTTCTTTTCCATTCCTCCTTGCTTGGTGAAATTGGAACAATGAGTTTCCCTCCTTTAGGTGATAGCTTTAGCTGATTCGTATCCCAATCTGGTATTGCTTTATACGTACGCATCCAAGGAATTCCAAGAATTATCGTTTCATTCATGTGTTCATTTGGCAAGCATACAAATTGATGAGGACATGAACATCCATGTACTATCACGTTCAAGTTGACTATTCCCAATGTTGAAGTTGGGTTCTTGTTGCATCCTTTGATTGTCGCTATTCCTACCGTCAATGCTTGACTTGTGGCCTTCTTGTACGTGGAATAACTGACTGCATTTACTCTAGCTCCTGTGTCGACCAAAGCATTGGTGCTATGATTGTTGAGCTGTACTTTAATGCGCATGTCCATTCCATCTAACCAGTCATCATCTCTTGAAAGTGCGTCTTGAGGTAATTCCCATTGTCAATAATCTATTTCCAAAGTGTTGATGGGAATTGGTATGTGTTGATTCTTGAGAGGAGCCTTCCGCTTGAGTACCCAAAACCGAGCTTCCTCTTGGGCTTCATCAATAACCTGCTGGCGTTTGATCTTTCTTTGCTTGGTTGCATGCATTCTTTCTAACAATTCATTGGTTAATGAAAAATTGTATTTCTTTAAATGACATCCACTAATGCAATTAGCCATTGGTTCACCATCTAGGGTGGACGACTTTATTGCTCCACTTGGAGATACATCTTCAATGATAAATGGTCCGTTTCCCTTTTTCTTAAACTTGGGAATGTGTTGCTTAAGGGAATAGACTAGAACTAAGTCCCGTTTCTTGAAGATTTTTGTGATTAAGTGGGAATCAAAAAAACTATTTTTGTTTCTGCTTTTGTGCATAGATATGAGCTACAGTAGCTAGCCTTTGCTCGTTTAGCTTTTCCAAATCTTCGAGTCTTTCTGACAATTCATGTCCAGTCCATTCAAGATTCTGTGCTACCCTTAATGTCGGAAATAGAAACTCTATTGGAAGTATGGCATCAAGATCATAAACAAGGTTAAAGGGTCTAGCATCTAGAGCTATATTGAATGAAACTCGATAAGCCCATAGAGAAGCATGGAGATTCATTTCCCAATCTGTCCTTCCTGAACTAACCACTTTAGTCAGCATAGAGCTAAGAATTTTATTCGTATGCTCAACTTGTCCGTTTGCTTGTGGGTGATAGAGAGCTGATTTGTTATGGATGACCATAAACTCATTAAGCAAATACTCTATTACCTCATTGAGGAAATGAGTTCCCCGATCACTGACAATCTCTATTGGCAGTCCAATTCTCGTGAATACATACTCATATAAAAATGCAGCAGTGGTTATGGCATCATTCTTTTGAGTTGCTTTAGCCTCGGCCTACTTGGTCAAATAGTCCGTAGCTACAATGATATATTGATCTTTGGTTTCATAAGCAGGTGGCTGTATTGGTCCAAAAAAATCTATACTCCATTTTGTGAAAGCTCTAGCCCCCATCATTGGTCTTAAGGACATGCTATCTACGCGTGTTGGCATTTTGGCTCGTTGACAAGCATCACATCTTCGAACATATTCTTTAGCATCTGCAAAAAGTGTTGGCCACCATATGCCTACCATCAAGATTGCTCTTGCGGTGGTCTCACTAGAAAAGTGACCTCCAGCTAATCCAGCATGTGCTTGTTCTATAATCGGAATATACTCATTTTCATTTGTACAAAGATGCAAATGCTAATCTTTACCTCTCCGATACAATTGGTTCCCAATAAGAGCATAGTCTCTTGCTTTGGTTTCAATTGCTCTTTGACGGCGTTTACTCATATCCTCAGGAAATGTTCGGCTCGATAAGTAAGTAACCAGATAATTACTCCACTTAGGAACATGTGAAATTTGAAACAATATTACATGAGGTATGGGTGTTTGTTTTTGACATTGAGAGAAATCCTTTACAAAAGATCGAACATCTCTCCTCATAGTCGGCCAAAAAAATCCAAGTCTCAAGATTCGTTGCATAGTTTGGTCTTCTGCAAAGTGAAGTCCTACTATGGTAACATGTACTTGACTTAGGTACTGTTCTTTTTCTTCAGAGTTAATGCAAAAAAATAGTATCCTGTCCCGATTTCTTTTCTCTAGCCTTCTAGCTAGTAATTTATACATAGCCGATTGCTTAATTTTTCCGATTGTGATAGGATTTGGTATTTGTGAATCCACTTGAGCTATTGTCATTATTGACACAATGTTTTTTGACCATCTAGGTATCATTTCCACGGAGAACAAATAGGCATCTGTAGATCATCGTCTACCCTTTAGGTGATTCTCCTAAAATAATCCTTGACAAATGATCTGCTCGTTGATGTGTAGTGCCTTCTTTTACAACCACAGTGAAATCAAATTCGAGGAGAATGATGAACCATCTCACTATTCTCCCTGTGCTGCATGGCTTGTTAACCAAATACAACAAAGCTTGGTGGTCCACAAAGAACACAAACTGTTGGCTAATAAGTTATGTCTATACTTTTTAACGGCATAGATCATTCTGAGTCCTTCTCTTGCGGTGGGGGTGATGTAATTCTTTTCCGCCATGTTCAATTTTCGGCTAGCATAAGAAATAGGAAAGTCAATTTTCCCGTCTCCCAATTGAGCTAGTATACAACCGATAGCAAAATTAGAAACATCTACATGTATGTGGCATACCTTATCCCAATCTGGTGCTTTCAATATTGGAGCTGAGGTGAGATCTTACTTAAGCTTCATGAAGGATTCTTCACATGCCTCGGTCCATTCAAAGTGCATAATCAAGCTATACATGGGTTTTGCAATTATAGCATACATGTAGATGAATTGTCTGTAATATCCACAATGTCCCATGAAGGCTTGTACCCCCTTGACTGTTGTTGGCCTAGGAAAATCCGCAATGACATGAATCTTTTCAATATCAATAGCTATGCCATTTTTAAACACTATATGTCTAGGAATTTTTCCTTGTCTATCCATGAACGTGCACTTTTCAGGATTTAAGCAAATCCTATAAAGTCTACATTCTTTGAATACCTTTTTGAGGTGTTCAAAATGATCAGCCTGGATTGATAAATGTACGCATAGATCAACCATATATATTTCTAAGAATTTCCTAAGATATTCTTTGAAAGCATGGCTCATCAACCTTTGGAATGTAGCTGGAGCATTAGTTAACCCAAACGACATAACCCAATAGGTAAATATACCCCATTCTGTTGCAAAGCATTTTTGTGATGATCTTTTGTGTCAACCAAAAGTTGATTGTATCCCGAAAATCCGTCTAAGAAGCTGTAAGCTTTTTTTTTGCAACTCATTCTAAAACATGCGCTCAATTATTGGAAGTGGAAAGTTGTTTCTGATGGTAGCTGCCTTCACCTTTTTGAGATTAACACACACTCGTAATTTTCCATTCTTCTTGGGTACTACCACAATTGGAGACACCCAATCTGTGTGTTCAATTTCATAATGAACTCGGCTTCCTTCAGTTTTTCCCTCTCTTCTTTTATTTTCCTGGCAAATGTTTTGTTACACATGTATGGTCTCTGTCTACTTGGTTTTGCATCATCTCTCATGGGTATGGTATGTTGACAGATTTCTGGATCAACACCCTTGAGATCCTTGTAAGACCAAGCGAATATATCTCGGTATTCTTTCAGCAAGCTTAGCAAAAGCTTTTCTTCTTCTTCTGTTATGTCATTCACAATGTAAGTAGGTCTAGGCTCTTCTCCTGGTTCAGCCAAGTTTATCCTTTTAGCGTTTTCAGGCCCTTCATAAGACTCGCCTTGTTTTCGTAGTTCCCTAACAGGTTGTTCAACTATGATTTTCCTATCTTGGAGAGTATACTTTTTGTAATGGTATGGAACATGCATTACATCCTTACCATCCTCTTCCGTGGTTTCCATTTTGGTTGTGTATATCTCCTTTAGAGCTTTTTTCAACTCTTGATATTTCTTCCGTTCGACTTTGGTCATGAGTGGCTTCTTATCCCATGATTTTCCTTGAGTACCCTTCCTTGTTTTTCTCGATGTCTGAGACATTTTTGAATTTTTGTTTGAAGGATCTCTGCCAATTATTTTGTTCTTGACACAACCATTAGCATCTATCTGCATCAGGAATTGTGTTTTACTGGAGACTGATGGCATAGGTCATGTTTTCACAATGTTGGTGTCTTTCCTTCGTCTATACCATTTTTGTCTTCCTCCCCTCCTTTTAAGAGTAACTTAGCTCTCATATGCTCTTTTTCTGACCCAGAATCTTCTGAGGTGGCTGAGTGTTCATCCAACTCATCAGTTGCATCGTAATAGAGGTCTAAAAAGACCTGTTGAGCTTTCATTAAGTCCTTGGGTTCCTCACCTTTTTCTTCAATGTTGAGGATTGAAATCATTTGGATGGGAATTATGTCGTAGCCATCCTCATTGCAAAATTGAGTAGGCATAGACGTATTCACACATACATCCATTGTTGCTAAAATTTGAGTCCACTCGAATGGATCAAACAAATGCTCTGGAAAGGGTTCACGTACGTAGGCTTCGTCTGTGCAATCCCTTTCTAGGATACATTCTTCTCGTCTTAAGCTTTCATTTTCTGAAGCTCCACACATCCAAATAGGAGTGCCTTTGTTTAACCAAGATGGGAGTTTAGTTTCAGCCGAAGAGACTGAATCAAACTCTTGGATGGGTGGTTTCAAGACATCTCTATAAGTGTGATCCTTTAGATTTACTCTTGTTATAGATCCCACTTGCTTCAAGTACAGATAGTTGTTTCCCCAATCTTGGATAAGCTGTACCTGTTGCGTGAAAGGTCTTCCCAATATAATTTCATAGTTGAGTTTTTTCCCAAAGTCTACTATGGCAAAAGTGTGTTGATATTCAATTCCACAGGAATTGGCTATCACTTTTTCAAGTAGCCCTAATGGTCTCTCAATGTGTCCGTCAGCCAACTGCAATTTCATTCAAGTTTGTAATGGCTGGCTGTCCCCAGGATTCCCATACTGCTTTAGTGGCTATGGCTATGGCAGCTCCACTATCCAGTACGCCATGATTTTAATGTCTTTATATTTCACAAGGAGGGCGGTGTTTCCTTCTTCTCCTTCATAATATTCTTCGCCTTTGTTCATTGGAACTGATCGAATCTCTTTGTTTTCCATTTCATTTTTCAATTTTTCCAAATTGTTCTAGATTAACCCTGTTATCCCCACCTTCTCTAGGGTTTTCTGTAAATTATTCCATAAGTATGGTCTGAGTTTTAACAGTTCTTTCAAGGTAAGAGTGCATTGGATGGGTGTAGACATGAGTGAATGAATGTTGTCTACTTCTAGTGTCTATTCAGCTCTTTTTACTTGGGTGGTCTTTCACACGATGGATTCATCTTCGTTATCTCCCAAGTAAGAAGGTAATGTTTTTAATGTCAATGGTTTTGACATTCCTGAAGCTTCCGATCCACAATCCCCGTACAAGGATTGTAAATCCATGTTCATATCAGAAGGTAGGTTATCCAACCAGAGTTCCTCTATAGGAGCTGACTTTAGAGTTAGGCTCCCATCATTGATCTCTCTTACTTTTTTCCATAAGTGTCCTGGCCAGTTTTCCTCTACGAATGGAATTCTGTCTAAGGCATCTTCGTTGCAAGGCACTATAAAATCTGGTTCGTTTGTTTCAAGGTGGGGTTCTACCACCACATCAGATTTTGCTTTTGTTTCTTTTATCACAAGCTCTTCAAGTTTTGCAATACTTTCAAGCTTGGGTTTTTGTTTTTCCAGCATTTCTTGCGTGATTCTTACCAAATTTTGATAAGCTTCCAACTTAGCTGCTTCCATGTTTGGAGATGGATAGTTTTTCCATCTGTTTTCCATGTTTTGGCCTGCTTTAAGTCCTGCTTGGTAGGCTTCCCAGGCAGCCTTAATAGGCTCAAAAACTTTATCAACCAAAATGGATCCTCCGGATTTCACAGTTGTTTCCTTGAATTCATTGCCAGTTTCTTTCAACTTGTCCTGGACTAGCTTCTTTGCTTTCTCCTCAATTTCAACCCGTTGTCTTTGTTTTCTCATCTCGTATCTTTTGCTTCTGCTCCTTTTGATTCTTTGGGAAGAAACTTTCGTATTTTCTGAATCATCAGAGGAGTTGAGTTTCTTTTTCTTTGCCTGGGCTCTAGTGATTACCTTGATTGGAACAATCGGTTCACTCTCTGATAAGCTACTAGGTATCACTTGGACTACGTTTACTACGGTTTTACCCTTGTTCAAAGGATTTTTTGGAAAATCATCCGGAAAGTGTTCTCCCTTTTTACAACATTGTATGCAATAGGCTTCAATTGGTTTGAGGTTTTTGTTAGGCTCTGGACATTCGTTTTTCCAATGATCATAAGCACCACAGTTATGACAGTTTCGCGTTCTAGGCTTCATCATGGGTCTTCCCACGGGAGGTCTGACACATTGATTAGCTACATAATACATCAGTGCGAGCTTTGGTGGAGCATAAGTCACTGTTTGTTCCATTGGTGGTGGATGTGGATTATACCATTCTCCTTCTACCATTACTGTAGATGTACTAGGCTCTGCATAGGGTGTAACAGGCACTAATGCTTGTTCATCTATGACTCCTTTAGAGTGCATGTACTTTACAGGCATTGCATTATGTCGTGGATACGGAGGTTTTTGTCCCAACACAGGTTGAGGTCTTTCCATACCCATTGGTGGTCTTTGAGCTTGGGCCATATTAGGTTGATACCCTGTACATGGGTTGTCCTTGTGGCCTCATGGGCACGTATTGAACATTCCCATCGTACTTTGGTCTGAAGTAGCACTCGTGGGTCTCATGGTTGGTCCATTTACCCTCGATTGCACACCATTTTTGTGGCCTAATCGGTTGTCCCTGTGGAGGTATCCCTTGTCCTGGTCCCCTCATAGGTGCTTTCAGCATGTTGTTCATCATGTCGTTCATCCTTTTTAGCATATCTTATATGGATGAGACTGATACCGCATCAGTCGTTCCCACTTGTGCTAGTTTTGTGGATGCTGTCTTCTCGCTTTGTTTATCCTTAGGGACATCTTCTTTGTTGAAAATCTCACAATTGTCTCTCAAGTCAAGAGCATCAGATACACACGCTTCTAGGGTTGTATGCTTTTTACTATAGAGTATAACATGAATTTCTTTGTTTAGCAGTCCCTCCAGAAACAAAGATACAAGTTGTTCTTCTGCAGGTATCTCCATCTATGGGCATCTGGTAATGTATTGTTTTGTTCGAGTTGCACAATCCCTAACAAACTCACCATGTTTCTGTTTAAAGCTGTAGATTTGAGCTACTGTATTATGTTTGATCCTTTTTTTGGAACAAGCAACTACAAATCCTTGAGCTAATGTGTTCAAGTCCATGATTGATCTTGGTGGAATGTTTTGGAACCATGTCAATGCTTTTCCTTCTAATGTCATTCCAAACCCCTCGAATTGAGTATGAAAATTGAATATGCGCTCTGGTCTAGCACTTGCTTAAAGTTTGCTAAGTGGTCGTATGGATCCCCTGATCCACTGTATTTTTTGACCCATTTTTGAAAATCAGTTGGTCTGACGCGTGTGTTTGGTTCAACTCCCGGTCTCCTGACAGTTGGTCCTGTTCCGAGTCCCTCAAACCAGTCTATTGGAAATACTGACTCATTTAGCCCTGGACTAGCCTTAGTGTCACTCGGTTTTCTATGTGATGAGGTGGTTTCTGGTTTCTTCACATTACTCTCAGATGATCTCTCACGGTGTTCATCACTTGAAATTGTTTCTGGTTCTTGCCCCAATATCCAATCCCTTATGGAATACCCTTGGTATTTGGTTTGTTCTACCTCCTCAGGAGTCATCATAACAAAGTTTTTGTTATAACAATCCCTAAATAGGTAGGTTGGTGGGTCTGTTGATCCCTTATCTTTGATCTTGAAGATATAGATGATCTTCATGGCCGTTAATTGTCCTAGCTTGGCATGTGAAGTCCATATGAGGTCTTTTACATTTCTATCCTCCCAGCAATAGACTCCGATCCTAGGATTATCGTACTGACATAACTGAGATTATGGTGTTTACTTCTAACCCCCATTTATCTATCACGTCAGGGTGGTCCTTCTATTACTAATATATCTGGGATTATGGTGTTTACTTCTAACCCCCATTTATCTATCACGTCAGGGTTTTCGACCTGTAAATACTGAGTTCCGTTCCGATCCATGTACATTTTTCCTTGTTTGCTTGCCTTGACCTCTTCTTTGAACTCAATACCATGGTCATCAATGCGAATAGCATACTCCTCGTTAGGCTCCAAGTAAACTTGGGCACCATGACGGTTAGTTTTGTAAAAAGATAGTATATGCTTATAGCGCACTGTCGTTCCGGTTTCTGAGTGAGTTGCGTAAGAAGACATCTCGGATGTTGAATCTGAAAAAGTGTCTGAGACTTCTTCAAGAATGGTATGCAAGGAATTGCCTTGATTCACGCTTTCTTCGGTAGATACTCTACTGGAGGTTTCTCCGAATATGTCCTGATTTCCTAGTACCCGACCAGATCTAAGGTTCATATAGACTTATGAAGCCCTGGATAAAGTATTCACCTTTGGATTGACTTGTCATCAATTCCCACTTGATTCAATTGCAACTTCCTGTCGAGTCACTGATTCCTCGTCTGCAACCTGATTCCTGCACAAACTTGATCAAGTTAGCTATTCTCCTATAAAGATAGTAGAGTTTTTGCTACTCTCGTAATTGGTCTTTGTGTATCACTTCAATTTGAGCTATGGGAGTCAAAATGTGACTTTCAAATTTGACTTTAGCACAAATCAAAGGTTTGATCTGCAACTTGAAAACTAAGTGTACATGTATCAATTTTGATCCGATTGAACCCAAAATTTCCCTATGGCTTTATATTATGTTGTTCTATAACTCTATAAGTTCAAAAGTCAAAATTGATGTCTCTGGATAGCAGATGTAAATAATCATGATTATTTACTTTTGTCATTTTTTTGCACTTTTTTGATTGGTTTGGAAAGTATACAACTTGTTAGAGTCCTTGGACAAGTTTCAACAAGTTTGGACAAAATCTGATCAAGTTGATCAACTGTTTGGTGTCCGCTGATTTTGATTTTGAGAATCTGGCTTAAGTCTCACTTTTGGGATCCAAATTTCACCAAAATGGATTTGTGAGGTCTACTTGATGTGCTTGACCTTGTGATGCACGCAAATTTGTAAAATCATCAAGTTTTGAAGCATATGTAAACAATCACGATTATTTACTCTAGCTATATTTTTACAAGTTTTTGCCCCAACTTTGACACAGATCTGTTAAGCACCTTAAGTTAAGGTTACTAGCCAAGTTTCATGAAGTTTGGACAATTTTTGATCAAATGGTCAACAATTATCTGTCCGCAGACTAGTTTTGCACTTTTAGTCACAATTTTTCAATCCAGTGATCCAAATCTTACCAAATTTGTTTTGTGGGCTTATTACAACATGGTAACACTAGTGCTATGCTGACTTGGATAAAAAAGTTGAATAATAGGGCAGATGTAAATAATCATGATTATTTACTTTTGACAAATTTTTATAAATTTTTGGTCAATTGAGCATGTACACATGTTTATCACATCAACATAAGCCTATGAATCAACTTTTAACAAGTTTGGATAAATTTTTCCTCAATTTGTACTCAAGATTCAAAAAGTCAGTACAAACTTTAGTTTTTATCGAGTTTTTTGCCAGTTTAGTGATCCAAATCTCTCGGGCCTTTACAAAAGTTGTTTGTACACATGCAATGAGTCAATGGTATGATCCTTGGCCAATTTAGAGCATAAAGTTAATAATCGTGATTATTAACTTTAGGCTTGAAATGAGCATTTTTTTGCAATTTTCTCAAAGACAGTTCTTATATGAGCTATTTTAAGCCTAAGAATCAAGTCGAAACTTAAGTAGGCCTGAAATGTCAAGAAAGAGTAAATAATCTAAGTTTTGGCTAACTCTTGAAATTTTTACCTCGAAGTGTCTTTGAGCTTACCAACTGTTTCAGACAACTTTTGGGCTTACTCTCTAGTCGGATTTAGTGGATTCGAGTCTTTTCGAGCTATTTCTAGCCATAGACCTGAAATTATGCAACTTCAAATAACAACTCACACTAGATTCTTTCAGAGAGAGAAATGTTCTGAAATCCACCTCGGATCCTACTTACCCTACTCCTAGATTCTCATGCAATGAGGTTGTGGAAAGTGTCCACAAACACTCGTTTTCTTGTGTTTTTTATGTTTTCCTGAGCATTGATCTTAAGACTTATCTCGCCTATCAATCATCCTCAAAATCCTAATCTAAATCTACAATCCTACAATCCTAAAGGCACTCGACAAATACGATTACTTCCAAGCTACCTCTACACAGCAAAAGACGACAATCTTAAGCTATGCGGTTTCTAAAAGAAAGTTTTGGACTTTAGGCGAACCTATAGGAAGTTAAAGGACAACTACACAAGACGCTCGTGTTTTTCTCTAGTTTAGGTCTATTCAATCCCCAGAAACGGTGCAAAATGTGGGACGCATGTCTAACCTCACTATCCTATCTTATTGCAGTATTAGCGAAAACCACGATTAATTTGTCAAACCATGGGATGAAGCTGACTCGACTAGTGCATAGAGGCTACAAGAGGTTGTTAATGTCTTGGAAAACAACTAACAACTCGCATCTAACTCAAGCTACACTCAAGTGACTGAAATCACCAAAAGCCAATCGCTCATCGGCAAGCAGATCACATCCGTTACAGCATCAAATGACATCCAAATGTAACGGAACTTCTAGGACAAGTTTATAAGACCTAAGCACACATGCCTATGGCCTCAAACCCCACTGTAGGTCAAGTTCCAAAATCGCGATTATTAACAGTAGTGGATTTTTGACCTAATTGTTTTTGACCCAGAATGCATCTAAATGCTTAGCAATGATGCCCCAATACCCCACCTATGCTTAGTTTTTGATTTAAAAGTGTAAATTCCTAGCTATGATGAAATTAGGCCGCGGGTCGACGACGCCAAAAACTACGAAATACTGTGAATGGCTTACTTCAATGCGTAGAGCTCTTACCTGCGGTTGCAATGCAACAAATGCAATCGCAATGAGAGGGAGTAGGAAGCGCGAGAAGGAGAGAAGTGAGTGCCGTTAGCTCACACTGTGTATTTCTTATCCAAAAACTTATAAAAAACTTACCAAAATTGGCTTTTATACCTTAGACAAGGTTTTTGGGTGGTCAAAACTAATAATCTGGAGTTTTACCAAAGCTGGGTGATGACTGGCTGATACAATCTGGAAGCTTGTAGCCCCGGATCATTAATTACAGAGTTTGTCTGAGAAAATACGAGTTACAATATTCTCGACTTATCAAAATAATAAATGTTTTACAAAGAGAACTCCGAAAAATGGTGTCCATGTTAGCTTGCTGCTAACATCAATAAAGAGCTCTATTTTTGTGTACATGATTTTTGTTAAAGATTCTCAAAATGAACCTAATGCTTTAGTCAAAAGAAAATATAAACAACCACAAGGAATTAGAGTTATCCAATTTTCTCAAGGGGTTTCAAGATGTCTTAATTGACGACATCCCTTGTGAGCTACCTCCTAAATGAGGCAATGATGACCATGCAATTGAACTTATTCCAGGAATTTTACCGCCTAATAAACCTTCTTATAGAGTTTCTTAAGCTCAACAAGAGGAGATTATGTGGCAAGTGCATGAGTTAGTTGAGAAGGGCATGGTTAGGCCTAGCTCATCTCCATTTTTCTCACTTGTGCTATTAGTGCAAAAAAAAGACGGCACATATCGTATGTGTTGACTATAGAGCACTAAATAGGATCAATATCAAGAATAGGTTTCCCATTCCAAGAGTAGAGGACCTATTTGATAAGCTACAAGGGTCCACCTACTTCAATAGGATTGATCAAATAACAATAGTTGATCAAGACATTGTAAAGACCGCATTTCACCACTACGTTTGGTCTTTACAAATATATTGTCATGCCTTTTGGCTTGACCAATGCACTAGCCACATTCAACCGCTTGATGGAGAAGCTATTCAGGCCTCACCAAACCTTTACTGGAGTGTTCTTTGATGATATTATCATGTGCTCTAATGCACTAGATGAACACAAGCAACACCTCCAGGTAATATTTCAAGTTTTAAGAGAAAATAAACTTTATGTTAATCGAAAGAAAAATGAATTTTTCTTGCAAGAGATTCAATATTTAGGTCATATTATCTCTCAAGATGGCATCCAAATGGATCCATCAAAGTTAGGGGTAATAAAAGGATGGCCTAAACCAATGAATCTTCATGAACTAAGAAGATTCATAGGTATGTGTGCACACTATAGACGCTTCATAGAAAAGTTCTCACTAATAGCAGGACCATTACATGACCTAACAAAGGAAAACGTTAGGTATTTGGTCTACCAAGGAGAACAATGCTTTCAAAAATCTTAAAGAAAATCTTATCTCTTAACCTGTGCTTACATACTACCGGATCTCTCAAAGCCATTTGAGGTCCAATGTGACGCTTGTGGTGATTGTCTTGGAGCTGTTTTGCTTCAAGAAGGGCACGCCATAGCCTATGAAAGTCGAAGGCTTGACCATGTTGAGAAAGCTCTAGGAATATATAAGAAGCAACTCCTCACAGTTCTACATGCCTTAGACTCATGGAAGCACTATTTATTGGGGACTCCTTTCATTCTGCGATGAACGGATCACCAAAGTCTTAAGTACTTCATGATGCAGACCAAGCTCTCCCACAAACAAACGAGGTGGGAAAATTTTCTTTTGCAATTTCATTTTCATTTTTCTCACATTGTTGGAAAGCATAATCAAGTAGCCGATGCACTCTCAAGACGAACGAGAGTGAATGCGGTTTCCATACCAACTCACAATGATCTATCTTCTAAGATAGATGAGTATGCTATTGATCCCAATTTTAGAGATGTGATTTCAGCCCTTGCATTAGGGAAGAAAGAGGAACTATTTACTTTACAAGGTGGTTATCTTCTCTATGGCAATAGACTATGTGTTACTAACTCACTACGTGAGAAAGTAATGTATGATTCTCATGCTCCTCCTTATGCGGGGCATAGAGGGATTTAGTCCACTCTAAAGCAGATTGAAACATATTTCTATTGGCCTACCATGAAAGAAAACATACAGGAGTATGTTTCTAAATGTGTGGTATGCCAAAAGAAAAAGTTTGATAGAGGGAAGCAACCTGGATTGCTTCAATCTTTGCCAATCCCTAATTCACCATAGGAGAGAATATCCATGGATTTTATCTTTGGATTGCCTAAATCTATCCATGGAAATACTGGAATATGGATGATAGTAGACATGTTCAGTAAACAATATCAATTTATACCTGTCAAAAAGGCTATCAAAGCCCATCAAATGGCAACCCTCTTCATTTCACAAATCTTCAAATTCCATGGCTTGCCAATGTCCATAGTGTCGGATAGAGATTCTAGAATGATCAGTAGTTCATGGAAGGGTCTCTTTGAGAATTTAGGGACAAGGCTAAACTTCTCTTTGGCCTATCACCTGCATACAGATGGACAAAGTGAAATAGGTAACCTAACAATTCTTGATCTATTAAAAGCCTATGTAACGGAAGTAGATCAAAGGTCCCAATGGGAGAAGTACTTACCCTTAGTGGAGTATGCCTACGATAACACTGTACATACTTCCACGGGAAAATCACCTTTCGAGGTAATTGAGGGAAGATAAAAAAGTCGCTTGCTACTTAAGGTACACGGGAAGATCTTCACTGTGTAGATGAGTATAGCCGAGACCTACAAGAATCTCTCCAAAAGATTAAGGATGCTATCTCTATCTCACAACAAAGGAAAAAGGTTGCTACTAATAAGCACAAAAGAGCCCAAGCCTTTAAAGAAAATTATTGGGTCTTACTTAAATTTCCCAAGGCTCGATCAAGGCACATGATGGGAAAGAATCCTATGGGACACCAAAAGTACTATGCTAAGTTAGCAAAAAGGTACTATGGTCCCTTCCAGATTCTTAGGCCAATCAATGAGATGGCCTATCAACTCAAGTTGCCCAGCCATTGGCTCATACACAATGCTTTCCATGTGAGCCTACTAAAGCCTTAAAAAGGAGAGCCACCTCAAGAACCAACTATTGAAGACCCACCGGAGATCGAGGACCAACAAGAGGTGCTGCAGCCCGAGTCCATTCTCTGACATGAAGACAAGGTATTAAGAGGCAGTAAGACTATCCGACAATATCTTATTAAGCTTAAGAATTATCCTTTTGAAGATGCTAGATGGATGCAAGGCATACAATTAAAGGATAACCTAAACCTTGTGAATGCTTTCAATGCTTCCCTAGAGTAAACAAATGTACAAATGTTAAAAATGAGCAAAGTTTTTGTCTTATAAGACTCTCTTTTTCTTTATTGTGGACAAAAATGAAGTAGTATGCATGCTTAGATCAAGTGTGCAGAAACGACGTCTCCCGAACACCAAGTAGAGCTTTTCACTCTACTATGGAAGATTGATAGGACTAATGTGTAGACATGCTTGCGGTAGCTTAGGCTCTCAAGTGCCAAATGGACTAGTCATCCATTCTGGAACGATGTCGTAGGGTAACATAGGGATCCTCTACCTGCTAGGAAAAGGACTAATGAATAGGCTTTATCTTCTCTACCCCATAGTCAAGGATGACTATGATTTCAAGAGAAAGGTAATGTCATAATAACTAATATCTAATTATCCTAAATGATTTTCTCATGTTAAACTGATCATTTAATATGGGGAAGTGCCAAGGGAGAAAAAGCTAGAATATTGGTTAAGCTGGCAGACCGACCACAATAGGGATCCAAAGGAGGGAAAATAAGGATCCAAAGGGGGGGCCATCTGCAAAAGAGAAATGTGCAACAATGGCTTTAAAAAACCTAAGGTTCAGCCCATAAGACTTCTAAAATGCTAAGGTTCCAAAATTCAAAGGTTATGTCCAAAGGTCAAACAGTAGGAAAATTGGATGCTTTGTGTGTATTAAAAAAGTCTTCATAGTTCCTACATAGGAGGGGGTGAGTCCTGGAAGTAGGGGATGAGAGAGAAACACACACGCGCGCGCACACACACACACACACACACACTCCTTTACACAAAGGGAATGAGGGACACATGTCAGCTCCCTAGCCAAGACACCCACAATGTGTACTCAAATCCTATTGGATGGCCATGGAGGTGGACCAATGAGAATTAGGCTAGAGTAAATCTAGTTTAATTAATTTAAAAACACTTAATAAAAGAACCAATAAGAATTAAGCTCTTTAGAAGACTATTGGACAGTCTCCCAAGGGGTCCAATGAGCAATTCAGTAGCCCAATGGCTTGCCTGATTCCTATTGGCTAGGAGACAAAGGGGTCCAATGAGTTGCATTAATTAATTACCTAAAGCTCTCACAAAAGGGGAAAGGGGGACACATGTTAGAAGGCTATCACTTATGCTACTTAACTTTCATTGGCTAAGCTGGCAGAGGTCCAATGAGGTGCTAGCAAGAGAAAATAGCAAGAGGGGTTGACCAAGAGAGAGAGAGAGGACTGAATTTTACAAGACATTATTGCACACACACACACACACACAAACTCATGTGTGAAGCAAGAAGACTCTCTCTCCCCTTCTCAAGCTTTAATGGAGAGCTTAACACCTACTCCAAGCTTGTGAGAATGGAGGCCTACACCAACAACTGTTGGCTTTGCGATGCAAATCCAACCAAGAGAGAAGATTCAATGCATTCTCATCTCCTCTACCATGCTAATTACTAAGCTATGTTATAATTTTTGTTGCTCTCTCCACCCAAGCTGTTAGGGCGGTTACGCTGCTAGCGGAAGCTAAATAGCGAGAACTCAACCAACAACAGAATTTGTCAGACGAGGACGGAGCTTGACCCGCAGGCGCATGGAAACAACTAGGTGGGTGTCAAATCACCTACTCGACCTTCTAATGACAATCACTACTAAGGAAATCAAATCTAAGTTCTAAAATACGTAAGTGATTGAAATCCGTACTACGAACGAATGCCCCCCAGGAGTGTGCAGCATATCTATAGAACCACAACGAGTAGAGCTACACATTGGTACCATCGGGGTCAAGTTTCAATCACCTGTATTTTTTGGCCTGTCTTCATACGTGTTTACCGCACGGAGTGGTTATAGGTTGATTTTGCAGTTCAAGTCTTTAGGGTGTTGTTCTTACCTAGTGTATAGACTTCCCCTTGAGTTTGAGATCTATTCAATGATTCTAGATCTTGTTTCGTATAGCATTCGTTCGTAGTACGGATTTCAGTCACTTGCGTATTTTAGAACTTAGATTTGATTTCCTTAGTAGTGATTGTCATTAGAAGGTCGAGTAGGTGATTTGACACCCACCTAGTTGTTTCCATGCGCCTGCGGGTCAAGCTCTGTCCTCGTCTGACAAATTCTGTTGTTGGTTGAGTTCTCGCTATTTAGCTTCCGCTAGCGGCGTAACCACCCTAACATTTGGCGCCGTTGCCGGGGACGAGAGCCCTAAGTAGGTGACCTTAGACTAATCCTACGAGGTGAGTCGTATAAACTACTTTGTATACTTTAGTTAGAAAAGATCTAGGAGTGGTGGACTCCGAAGATCTCGAGAGATACTAGGAAGTGGGGTATTCCTGGGTCTTCCGTGTTGACAGTATTTTTAGTTTAGCTTAGATTTGTTTGTTGTTTTGTTGGTGTTGAGTAGTTGTTGATAGAAAAAGAATTTGCTAGTCCGTGAGTGGCAGTGGATCTCTTTAAAATCACAATTACCAAACCCATTTTATGATTAGGAATAGCTTAGGTAGGACTTCATTTGATCCTGATCTAGAGCTAGTAATCATTGGAGTATTTGCTTGATATGGTTGATTGCATGTTAGATCACTAAACCGTCGAGTTAGTAGTGAAACTTGCAATAAACAAAAGTCAGAGAAATTTTCTGTGTATCTGGGAGTTGCTGAGCACTTGAGAAAGCTTTAGGAAGGATTCTGTGCCAAAAAACTGGAAATCTGCAACTTTAGACATCATACGCGTATGATGTCTAAATGACCAAACAGAGACCAAAACAGAAATTTTGACTTTACCAGAGTGTTCAAAAGGGGAGTTATACCCTAATTTCAACTTAAAACAAGAGCATTAACACTCAAAGAAACCCAAAAAGACAAGTCGGAGTCCAAGAAACGCAAAGAATAGGAAATTTTGGATTCAGATCTTGTTTTTACATTCAAACCTGACAAAAACACTTGAAACTCAATTATAAACATTGGAGAAGGCTTAAAACCAAAAATAGTCAAAATCTGGGACAAAAGACATCATACGCGTATAATGTCTTTTAGCACATCCACTGCTTAATTTTGATATCTGACCTGACAAGATTGTTACAAACACTGTAGAAAGCATAAATATCAAGTCTTGACCCAAATTGAGGAAAAAGACATCATACGCGTATTATGTCTTTTACCTAATTTTGGACATATTTTGATACTTTGCCAACACATATCCATTGTAATAGCTGTCTAGAGGTTATATTTCAAGTTTCATCCCATTTGGATCATAATTGACCCAAAACAAGTCAAAAGTGGAAAATTGCCAATAAAAGCCTAAATTAGCCATAACTTGCTCAAACAGAGTTCAAACTGAATTTTGTGAGTGGAAAGAGCATAAGGGGGCTACTGAGAGTGAGCATAACCAAAATAGTCTAAATCTGTGAAAAAAGACATCATACGCGTATAATGTCTTTTTCAGCATAACTGTAACAAAATTCTCACTTGATGAAACAGAAGTTGTCCAACTGACAAGATTAAACAATCGACCAAGTATCAATCAGTTTGGATCAATTCTGACCACAAAAACTTGGGGAAAACAAATTGCCGAGACGGAAAAGTTAAAGTCCTTTAGGGGAATTGATGAATTTGAGATCGGGCAGGAATCTCTAGAATAACCAACCAAAACAAGGGGAACACGCAAGTGTCATATCAACCGAGGGAAGTGTAAACCAAAGTTGGGTGCAACCATTAGAGCCGATCTTTGAAGGAAGTGTTTCTGATACTTCTTCGGAGAGATCTTACGAGATTTTCACCGAGCACTTGGAACACTTGAACCTGAACAACAGAGAAAATATGGCAGCAGGATCATCAAACCCTTCCGCCACAATGAAGCTATTGTTCATAAAATACCAGTACGACAATGAGCAAGGTGCCAAGATCTACAAAGATGGAATGGACCGCTATTGTGTGAAGATAGAGGAGAGACCTAGTGAGTTCAAGGACTTAGTGCCTGTGAGCTATAGCGGAGATAGATATCTAGATGACGAGGGTACCATGTACTTGGTAGTCCTTAACCCTAACATTGTGGACAAGTGGGGATTGATGGGCACCAAAGCCAAAGTAGATGAAGAACTTGAGGAGAAAGCACCAATAATGAACTTTCCTGATGCGAGGTTAAGAAGAGAGAATCAAACTACAAGGATCAACACTGATAACATCTATGTGGGGCTATACAAATATAATAATGGGGAGCAAGATCTCTATTATAGATGTGAAGAACCCTACACTGGAGAGTTGACAGACCAAAAAAGACTTTATGTCTTTACCTACACAGAGGGATCGGAAGTGAAAATTGCTGCTTACGACAAGTATGGGAGGCAATACTCAACAATGGGCAAGAAAGAATTAGAAGGATATACATACTTTGGGGGACCACTACATCAGTATTATGTTACTTCTAGCTCACAAAGACCAGCACCAACAAATGGAGTGCAAAACCCAATGACGACATGAGGACAAAGAACTCAGGCTGCTGACTCTTTCAGTCAACCTCAGTACTCGAAGCCCGGACCAATGGGATCATTACATTCCAGAGAGTCAATGGATACGAATCGAGGTAGTGCAGTTCCAATCCCCACATATACCACTCCAGGTCCAAGGTTCGAAGCGGAACCATCACATTTACCTCCTAGTAGTAGATTCAGGGCAGGGGAACCGACAAGGGTAACCCATGAAGTCCATGATGCTAGAGAAAGCTTTAGCCGGGACACAAGAGCAATGAGATTGGTAGCAGACCATAGACGTATGAGACCATCTCAAGTAGCGAAGTGTATGCCAAAGAAGTATGGTGGTTCAGGAGATCCGTATGCACATGTGTCACTCTTTAAGCAAGTCTTAAGAGCTGAGCAGATAACAGATTTCCATACACAATACGAGGGATTTGGTCTTACTCTAGAAGGTACGGCATTGACATGGTTTCAAACACTGAACATAGGGGGATTCCATGACATTGACCATTTGCTAAGAGAGTTTGCTGAGGAATTCTCAAAACGAGGGATTAAGCACAATACGGTCTCACAAATATATGCTTTTAAACAGAGAGAACACGAAAAAGTGAAGGAAGCTTCACTTCGCTTCAAACAATACATTGAGAGATGTCCAGTACGTGAACGACCACAAGATGACAGACTATCTGTTCTCTTTATTGAGGGACTGAGAAACGACACTCTCAAGAAGGACTTGCACTTGAAAGCTTGTACAAGTTTCGAGCAAGTAACGAGAGAGGCATTGTACTTAGTGGATAACTGTACGGTTTATGGAGAGGTGTCAGCAGATACAGATTTTGCATCCAGTAGCTCCTCCTCCGTAGCGAGCGAGACTACCACTAAAAAGAATGTTCAAACAACAACCATGCCAAATGTAGAGCAAATGATAGAAGATGCTCTAAAAAGGATGGCACCATACCAAAAACCATTGCCAAAAACACTGAAATGGTGTGCTATTGAACAAAAATGGACAAACCATCCAACAGAGGAGTGCTATTACAACAAAGGGTATGTAAGGGAGCGTCAGTATGCACCTCCTGCTCAATTAGCACTGCCTCAAGTACATCCAGTACCTCGATACCCAACGGGAAATGTACCAGGACCTATGGGGATAGAAAGACCGCAACCGGTATTGGGACAACAACCACCTTTACCAGGAGCAAGACTAGTAGGCATTAGATATGCACTAACCTTAGAGAATCAGGAAGAACAAGCCTTAGTGCCTGTTCAAGCCTATTATGAAGAATCTGGTGCACACATGTCTCCAACTGTGTATTACCCACAAGAAGAACCCAAACAACCAGAACCATGGGGCATGATTGGGAATGTTGGAATACCAACAGTTATAAGTGTTTCTGATGAAGAGAGATACAATTTGGACGCAAGAACATTGATATTCATAGCTCATGGAGGGTTAACAGGACAAAGACCATCCTATCCACAAAGGACGAATCAAATGGGACCAAGACCAGCACTAGGACCCTGTTACAAGTGTGGAGGTGACCATCTGATGAATGTTTGTCCACATACGGAAATCATTAGAATTAACGCTTATTGCACTGAGTGTGGGGTTACTCACTTCATTGAGGATTGTTCAAAGAATCCAAACAAAGTGCAAAAGACGACATTGAATATGCTAGAAACTATTTCTACCAGTAGTGGGTCTGAAAATGAAACTCTGATACCAACGCAGGTTGTTACTAGAGCTCAAGCTAAGAAAACCACTAGAGAACCTGAGAATGGAAAGTTAGCGACTGAAGTGGTTAGTCAAGGACCGCGGAATCAGAGAAACACATGGAAAGCTAGAAAAGCACGCATGAAGTTGAGAAAAGAACGTGAAGACGCTATTCTAGCTGAGGAACTAAAGCGAACTAAAGATAGATTAGAAAAACTTGAGAGTCAAAACGGGAAACGAGAGATGAGCCCGGAAAGAACGAAACAAAAGAGTATCAAAGAAACAACGAGATTAAGCTCAGAGGGATCAGTGCTAGTCGACAAAGTACACGAACCATTGGACGCACTGATGAGAGCTTACGAAGCTAGGTTAAAGAACAACCAAACACAAGAACAGAGGTGGATGACATACCCAAACGCGGAATTGGAAAAGCAGAGACTTGAAATGTTGCAGAGAATGATCGAGACTGCACAAGCCTTATTATAACCACCAAAAGAAACAATGAATTGTGGAACGGAAAACCCAATTCAGCAAGAGACTATCATTTCACGGGTAGCTGAAAAGACTCCCAGTGCACAAAAGCCTGAAAATACACACAAGGATGACCGCATAGTATTGAACACAACCAATCAGAAGATAGAGAGTTTTCATCCAGTCATACAGAGGTCTTACGGAAGAGATGAGGATTACAATGAATTTTGGAAACAAGTGAGAGAGGAAAACTTTGCAAACGAGCTAAGTTGCCAAGCTAATCAGACAAATTGGGAAAAGGACATCAGGAATCCTCCCATAGTGGAATTTGAGGCAGGATCTCAAGTGGACTTGGATCTGCAATCTTACTGGGGAGATGGGGGCTCTGTTAGAACAATGGAGAGCAAACCTCACTCAGTGAATACCTTACCTTCATACTTAGGAGAGTATGAAGCAAAATCCAAGACTAGAGCACTTCCCTCACGAAGAATCTCATCAGAAAAAGTCATGGACTCGCAAGGATTGATAGAGATCTTGTCAACACCAGTGACATGCACTATCACTCTAGCTGAGCTTTTGAGGCTAAGACCACATATGTGGACCACTGTAGGAAAATGCTTGGAGAAATTTGGGATAAAAGACCCAACATCGAGACTGCAAGAGGGTATAGAAGAGCTGAGTAAACCACAAAAGAACGCTAAGCCTGTACCCTTAAACAAGGTCGGAGAGTATTGCGAAGGTGAAGAGGGGAATACAACCTTACCAATTGAATTCCAAGGAGTGAACACGATGGCAATACTAGACAGCGGAGCTGGGGTAGCCATTGCTACAAAAGAAATCTGGAAAAAATGGGGGAAACCAGCAATAAGGAAGACTAGGTTGAAACTCCAATTAGCAGATGGACACATGGAGAAACCTATGGGGTTATTAGAGAAAGTCGTAGTGACTTCTTGCGGCATTGAATACGAACATACTTTTGCTATTGTCGATTTTGGCAAGGAGAATAACTATGATATCATATTGGGAAGACCATTCATGAGACAATTGAAAATGGTCCAAGATTAGGGCTACGATCACATATACCTGAGAAATATGGAAACCACTACACGTGTGAACCTGAGAGACCATAGCTACAAAGATGTGAACCGAACACCAGTAGAGGAGTTTGATTCAGCTACTTTGGCGGGATCCGAATTTCCAGCTTGGTTAGGTAAGCCCAAGGAGTTATGGATGTGTGGAGCCTCGAAATGTGGAAGTCTGAGGCGAGAAGAATATGTTTTAGAAAGGGCTATCGAAGACGAAACTTATATAGGAGAACCCTTTCCAGAGGACACACTTGAACCATTAGAATGGACACACATTCTAGCAACCCTAGATGTTTGTGCAATTCCGGATGGTCCCACAACGAAATTTTGCGACAAGGACGGGTACGACGTGGTTCCGTACTTCATGTTGAGAACTGTACTCGAAAAAGAAACTGAAAAGAACGATACACTGGAAAAGGAAGATGAAGAGGAGGTGTTTCACGACATTCCCGATCATCCTGAGTGGGGAAATGAAGCAGACAACGAGTCAACGGACAATTCAAGCGAAAACGAAGAAACTATAACGGATGTCCGATTTTATGATTTTCCGAACCAAACTAAACAACGCCAGAAATGCTATAGAGCAAAGAGAAAAACAAAGGGGGTTAGAACCAATCCGATGCCTAGAATAAGAGGAAAAAATCAATTCCTAATGCTAGTAAAGGCGGAAGATTGTGTTAAGGACAAGATTTCTGGAAGAATGAGAGGCAATGATCAAAAGAGCTTACGAAAAGACAAAAGAGGCTCAAGAAATCAAGTTCAAAGGAATGGAACGAAAACAGAAACAGAAAAATCAGAAAAGAACAAGCGCAACAGAGAACACACGGAGTCCAAGTTAGAACGTAGAAACAAGTACAGAGAGCTCAAGAAAACTCTGAAAGAAGTTTGGACGACAGAATTTGAGAGTGGAGAGGACGAAAATGCCAAAATCAAGGAAAACATGGATGTTCCCTCTCACTATAGGAAATTCACAATAGAGGATAGGAAGGTGGTATTAACCCAACCTATTCGAGAGAGAAGGGAGAACGAATCTTATGACGGACCGGAGGATGCAAAAAAAGTTGATTTAGCAGCTCCAGGTGAGACACCTAGACCGGTGTACATAGCCACAGATTTGTTTCCAGGCGAGGAAGAGAGACTTTTGAGTCTTCTCAGAGAGTATAGGGATGTGTTTGCATGGTCTTATAAGGACTTAAAGGGAGTTGACCCATCAATATGCCAACACACAATCCCACTGAAACAAGACGCAAAGCCTAGCAGACAGAGACCATACACAGATAATGATACATTTGCTAAGCGAATCAAAGAAGAGATAGATAAGCTAATGGAAGCTGAATTCATATACGAGATTGAACACACCGATTGGGAATCTCCGATTGTGGTAGTACCCAAGAAGAACGGAAAACTCCGAGTGTGTGTCAACTTAAAGAAAGTGAATGCTGCAACAATCAGGGACAATTATCCCCTGCCGATAACTGATCATGTTCTAGAGCGTGTATCAGGGAAAACAACATACTCTTTTCTTGATGGTTTTTCAGGATATAACCAGCTAGCCATAGCACTGGAAGATCAACATAAAACAGATTTTGCAACGGAGTGGGGAATTTATGCTTATCGGGTTATGCCTTTTGGTCTAACAAATGCTCCCGCAACCTTCCAGAGGCTGATGACGCATGCTTTCAAAGAATACTTAAGGTTGTTTCTAGAAATATACATGGATGACTTATGTGTACATTCTCTTCTGAGAGATGTGCATCTAGAACACCTAAGAAAAGTATTTGAGAAATGTAGGACATATCGCATTTGTCTCAATCCTGAGAAATATGTGTTTATGGTCCGATAGGGCAAAATTCTGGGACATATTGTCTCACAAAACCGAATATCCACGGATTTAGAGAAGATAAAAGTTATAGTGGATATGCCTAGACCAACCAATGCGAAACAAGTACAGAGCTTTATGGGACATTGCGGATATTATAGACGATTCATTTACATGTACGCTATAATAGGCCAACCACTTTACAGGCTAATAGTGAACTTTGAATGGACAGAGGAGTGTGAGGAATCGTTCAAGAAATTGAAAGAGGCACTCATTACTACTCCAGTCTTGAAATCACCAGATTGGGAGAAGATATTCCATGTGCATATAGATGCTTCGGCATATGAAATAGGATGCATTCTGGCTCAGCCAGAAGAAGGAAACATGGATTTTCCTATCTGTTACGCCAGTCGACAGCTCAACAATGCAGAGAAGAATTACACCACAACAGAGCGAGAAGGATTAGGAATGATATATGCTGTGAAGAAATTTCGGCATTATCTTCTAGCCAACAAGTTTGTGTTTTTTATGGATCACCAAGCCTTGCTCTACCTAGTGAATAAACCATGCAATACCGGGAGAATAGTGAGATGGTTCATTATCTTACTGGAATTCGACTTCACGGTAGTAGTAAAGAAAGGAAAAACACATCTTAGAGCTGATCATCTTTCGCGATTGACGAACGGAGAAGACCCTATAGGAGTAGATGACGACATGCCAGACGCGTACTTGTTCAACATAGAAATGATACCGAAGTGGTCTCAAAATGTCGTTAACCTATTAACCTATGGAGGAGAGTTCGATAGAAGAGAATACAACCAGAAACATATTGCTATTCAGCAATATGTTTCTTGGATTGCTATTCAGCAATCCAAGAATCTTCAATTGGTTGCAGGAAGGTTGCATCAATTGGGAAATGATCATGTTTTACGACTATGCATCAATCCTGAGGAATATAATATATATCTGCGCGAAGCACTTGTTTAGGAATGTGCATTTGATTGTTCAAGAAGGAACACATATAGGAATTTGTTACAATTGGGAGTCTATTGGCCAGGAATGAAAGAAAGCGTACATGAATATGTCACTGTATGTATTGTATGTTCATCAAAACCGCCAGCAGAGTATTCGACATTATATCAGATAATGATCGCTCCAGAATGGAGTCAGTATATTGTTGAATATCTCACAAATAGAACTTTCCCAGAAGGAACGTCAAAAGCTCGTCAGAAATCTGTAGAGACAGAAGCTAGAGATTACGCTTTAATAGGAGATCAACTCTATAAGAGAGGTAAAGACAACCAGCTTAGGATTTGCGCATCAGAGACTGAGTATGTGATAATACTAGAGCAAGCTCATGGAGGAGTAGGTGGAGGCCATTTCTCAGGTGATAAGACAGCAAAACTTGTCTTAGCCGCAGGAATATGGTGGCCAACATTACATATGGACGCTGAGGAATACGTTAAACGGTGCGATGACTGTCAGCGGACCAAAGTACGACTTAAAAGAGATGATATGCCGCTTAGACCAATGATGGGGGCAAGAGCTTTTGCAAAATGGGGGATTGATTATGTCGGACCCATTTCACCTCCTGCATATAAGACTCATGCACAATACATCGTTGTGGCTACAGACTATCTAACAAAGTGGGTCGAAGCAAAGGCAACTCAAAAAGCGGATGCCAGGACCACGGCACAATTTCTATATGAATACGTCTTTGTACGATATGGATTGCCAATAGAAATTGTGAGTGATCGAGGCACACATTTTATAAATGAAGTGATAGAGATCCTTCTAGATGAATTCATGGTAATCCATAGGAACTCAGCCCCATATCATCCACAAGCAAACGGACAAGCTGAAGCAACAAACAAAACCATATGCACGGTCCTCACGAAGATTGTATCTGAGTCAAGAACTGAATGGGACCAGAAGTTGCATTCAACATTATGGGCATATAGGGTAGCATATAAAACATCAATAGGAACGACCCCATATAACATGGTTTTTGGGCTAAATGCTATCTTACCAATAGAATTCTTGATTTCAACCTTAAGGGTGGCTAAGGATCTAGAGTGGACAGGGCACGAGCTTTCTGATAGAATAGATGACCTGGAAAAGCTAGACGAGCTTCGCCTAAAAGCAGTAGCTTCTATCTACGCTCAAAAAAGGCGACAAAAAGAATTTTTTGATAAGCATGTGCGGACTAAAGAGTTTAAGGTTGGGGACTATGTCCTAGTTTACACTCTGAAACAGCATGCTAAGAAGCTTAAAAAGCGAGGGATGGGACCTCTGGTGATAAAAGATCTATCACCAAGTGGAGCCGTCAAGCTTGCTACATTAGACGGAGAAGAAATGCCCAATTGGATTAGTGGATGCAGAGTGAAAAAGTATCTTTTGCCACTAACCCAAGACATGCTTCTCAAAATACATCAAGAAAAGCTGCGTGTCCAGAAAAAGAAAATGATTTTGGAGGAAGCGCAAGCCGAGGCGAAGGAAAAAATGGAGAAAAGAAGACTACTACGTCAGAAATAGCGCAATGAAGGAGCAATACGAATAAACACAGTCAGTATAACAGAAATGGATAATGACAAAGAAGAACCCATCATTGAATGCAAAGTAGGAACCAACCAAATCAAAGCCAGAGCACTATTGGATTCAGGAGCTCAAACTAACCTACTTTCACTCAGTTTGTATAGACAATTGACAAATGACACTAAACTACAAACTGCCAAGCAAGAGTTAAAGAGTTACTCTGAGAATTCAATCAAAACTGTCGGATGCACAGTTCTACATATACAGATTAACCAGTATGTGTATCCTCATATGTTTTACGTGGTTGAAGACCAAGCTACACAACATCCATTATTGCTAGGACAACCATGGCAGAAGCAATACAATGCAATGATTGACTGGAGTTCTACATCAGTGCTTATCAAATACGAAGGTGAAAGTCAATCAGTTAAGTTCACCAAAGGAGAAGAGCCAACTCCAAAGGACGAATCCAAAGACAAAGGTAAACAACAACCAGAGAAAAAGAAGAAGCAATGGCAACCAAAAGTTTCTATACAACCGGATTACTCTTCGACGAGGAATTCTCAACAGTGGATAAGGAAGACAAGCAATAATATAACAGCTCAACCTTGGGAAAAAACGGAGTCAAAGTTGGTATGGAGACCAAAAAAGGTTGTGCCAGAGAACACAAAGGTGGAAAACAGAGTCTTCAATACCAGACAACAGAGTGATTCCAGACAATCAAGGACAGTGAAACAGATCTGGATTCCAAAGAAGTTCATGACGCCACGAAGCTATAGCAAGCAAATTTGGATCCCAAAGATTTGTAAACAGGAACTCCCTTCAGTACAATCAACGGAAACTCCTAGGTATTTCAAGTCGAGGAAATCAACACAAAGAACAAAGCAGGTTTGGGTCGCAAAGAGTTTGTGGCAAGCACAAGTGAAGCGGGAGCAGATTTGGATTGTAAAAAAGAACAACAAAGTAAAGAAGAATCTATCTACTGATTCTACTACCGAAGTGCCAAAACCAACCCAAAACCCGACCACCAATCCTTCAATCAAACAAAGAGCAGCTTTATTGGAAAGACTGTTGTATCATCGCTCTACAATTGCATTGGGAACTTATGACCAAAACAACTACAATGCTTCGTCCACAAACACTTCATAGTCGTCCGGGGGGGCTCAGACTAGGAGGGGGGGAGGTATACAGGTATACAGGAGTTACAAAGCAGCTACAAGCGCTAAAAACAAAAATTATATTACAAGGGCAGTGTCTTACATGATTTTGCAATTTTTATGTTTGATTGCGGATATTGATAATATTTATGCCCTTATATACCTTGTTTTGCAACAAGAAGAGATCAAATGATGAATTTGGGTCTCTAGACGTGTAAATATCACTAAATAAGAGTGTTTTTGGAGCTAAAAAGTGGAAAAAAGTGGTAATCCAAGTCCAGAAATCACAAATAATTGTATATTCATATACACAGAGTTACCAGCTATTTATTGTGTATGTTTGGAATTTTTTGGCTTCAATTTGCTATTTTCCTTTATTTTTTATGATTTTCTTGATAAAAGTAAAAGAAAAATAAAAAAGCAAGTGAAACGAGATCAGAAAAAAGAAAAGAATAGATGGTGATGATCCTAATGACAAGGGCAACCCATGGTAAAAATTGAGTACAATTCGGGAAAAGTTGCGGAAAGCCCGAAATGACAGAATTTTGGCAAAGTGGACAGATTTCTCAGAAACAGGTCAAACGGAGTCCAAATTGAGAAATTTCAAATCCTAAAGTGCATTTCACGACGAGATAGGAGCACATGTCAAATTTGGTAACAAGTGATCCGGGAAGTCCGAAGTTAAGTATTTTTCACTTCACTTTCAAGCTCATTTCCACTATTACCTTCTTGGAGAGAGCAAAGAGCACACAAGAGCATCCAACCTTCTACAACATTCTACGACTGCTATGAGAGCTCAGAGGACACCAGACATGAGAGGTAGACTCGTTTCCATAAGCTTTTGATGCTTATCATTAACTTTTGTCGCGAAAACTGACCAAAACCAAGAAACAAGAGCAGACGGGGAATGCGGTAGAATGCTAGGTAGTGACACAACCGCCTAATCAAACCTTGCAAGAACTTATAGGTGGGTTATCCTAGTATAGAAGATGGGTTTCTAACACTCAAAGCTCGAGAAAGAACGACTGGAAAAACCCTAGGTCAACAGAGCCTGCAAGAGGCAAACAGGAAAAAGTTGTCGAAACGACACAAAACTTCTCAGGAAGCTTAACAACATCGAGGGCAATGCAACCATGGAGTATCTCCAGGTTTGGACCACCAAAAGTAGGTCGGAACAACCGATTCGGCTGCGGACACACAAAGCGTCATTTTGGCATAACTGCTGAAATTGACGACCGAATGAAATGAAACTTCACAAGCAGCTTCAAATATACATGGATGACTTATGTTTGCAAGCAAAACCCAAAAGAAAGCTGATTCACTTACCGATGGTGAAAAAGACGCTTTCGGGCAACCAAAAAGAGAAAGATGGAGAACGGGAAGCCAAAGTCAAGTTCAACCAAATAGATGGCTTCACAACATATCCAAAGAGCGGGAAATGCAACTCTCGAGAAGAAAAGTTGAAGAAATTCAACTCCAAGGCAAAAAGACGACTTCGGAGACTGAAATGCCTATAAGGGGGCTTTTTAGCTAAACTAATGACTTTTTAAGTTGAAAACTAGTTAGCAGGGCTTAGGGCACTAGCACAAAGCATTCTTTGCACAAAAAGACCAACATTTCAAGAAAAGACATTATACGCGTATGATGTCTCTCAGCATGAATTTCACATGCATTTCAACATTTGAGTGCATAGCCTCATTCCACATGTTAATCACATCCTATGAACCAAGTATCATGAGAATTGGAGTTAGAAAACCCAAGGAAAACCAAAAAGACGCAAAGTAGGCCATAAAATTGAGTTTTGGTCCTAATTTTGTCAAAATAACTCCAAACTCATTGAAACTTTGTAGGATTGTTGATTAACACATCTACAAGCTATCTGGAACCAAAAAGCACCATTTTGACACAAAAGACATCATACGCGTATGATGTCTATTTGCACTTACAGAGCCAAAACTGCTCATTTGTCATCACACATCCATTATATATATCTAATACATGCTACATATGAAATTTGGAACCATTTGGTCAAGAGGATCACCCCATTAGCCCAATTGAGGAAAAATCCTTCACCTAAAGCCTATTTTTGGCCCAAATCCAACATACTCAAGTCCAAACCAAGATTTGAGTAGGGACAGTCCTTCACTAGTACATGGGGAGTCTACAGAACCAATCCCATGAAAAATTGATGAAAAAGACATCATACGCGTATGATGTCTCCAGAGCCATTTTTAGCCCAAAATCTATTTAAACTTCATAAATCCACTGAATAAGCCTATCTAAAGCCAAATCCAAGCTTATAGAGAAATTTGGTCCAAAAATACACTAAAAGACATCATACGCGTATGATGTCTCACTATGTGATTTTGGCACCTCAGGGCTTCAACCACCAAACAGAAGTGATCTACATGCCATTTGAAAGTGAACTACCAAGTTTTATCCAATTTGGATCATAAAATCCAATTCCCTTTCAAAATTTTGCCAAGAGCCAGAACTGGACTAAATTGGCCAAAACTTGACCAAATGGTATCCAAACTCAAATCCAAGCATATGATAATCATGTATACACTATCAGCTACAAGCACAACCAATATGAAGTCATTTTGACACAAAAGACATCATACGCGTATGATGTCTCCAGCATGATTTTGAGCCCATTTTGCATATTTTTTCACCTACCTTGCATCCTTAGGCCCTGAATAGCTCATGTTTCAATTTTCAAGTCATTTGAATAGTTAAAAGATTCATTTCGGCTTTCAGTACTAAAAAGACGCTAACTTCTGAAATTGGAGTTACAGGATCCATGGATTCCGCCAAGTTATCGGCAACGAAGAGAAAAAGACCGACAATCAAAAATGCTCTTGCAGAAGCGGAACCCTTTGACATTCCAGCAGAAACCCTCAAGCCAACCAAAACTTGGGTGGAGGAAGCAGTATTGGAGAAAGAGGGAATAAAGATCTACCAAGGGACTTTCAGAGATCCTCAAGGGCAAGCGGTGGATGTACCGATGATCCCACAGGAATTGGTAGATTATAGCAGGTCAGAAGACATCAGCAGGTACCTGGAAAGGGCAGACTTGCACAGTTTCTTCACCTCGAGACCATCAGGTGTGGATACAAGAAGAGTGTACGAGTTGGCAACATCCATTCAGAAGGATGGGAAAGCCACATTGACAGCCATGGATGGAGAGAAAGTAGAAGTACAGATCACTCCACAGCTCATTGCAAACGCATTGAAGCTGCACAACAAAGGGAGATCTGTCAGGGAAAGAAGGGAGGCCATAGAGGTCTATGGGCCCAAGAAGCAAAATGCAACCTATGGAGATATGGCGGACCCAAGAGTGGCAACCCTTTGCCGACTGTACAACCAATTTCTTCATGTTTGCAGTAAAAGACCGCAAAAGTATACGACACCACCCCATGCCATTGCGACCACCATCACATGGGCATTAAAGAGCAATATGCCAAAAGAGGTGAATTACGCTCAACACATCCACGAGCAAGTAATTGCCATGCACAACGAGAAGCCAAAGTACATAGGAGGAGCGGAAATTCTGACAAGAATAGCTTATGAAGCTATTGGAGCTAGAGATCAGTGGCCAAAGGTTCCCTCCCAGAATGAGTGGCTTAGAGAAGCCGACGAGGAGGAAGAACAACCCGAAGTATCCAAGAGGGCATCCACAAGAGCACGCCGGAAACTAGAAATAGTTTCAGAACCTGAAGAGGAGGTGGACGAGCCGCTTATGAAGAAAGTAAAGAAGAAGGTTGCTCCCAAGCAAACCAAAAGTCAGAAAGTGGCAAGAATGGAAAGACTAGTGGAGCAGTTTAGAGCAGAAAGAGCTCTAAAGGGTGACTTTGAAGAAAAGTGGGTGCCAGACCCCACCAAAGTCGGAACTAGCTCAGCCAGGCCACATGTTGATCAATACAATCAATATATTAAAGCTTATGAGGAGTAAGAGGCTATACTGGAGCAGCAACCTGTTGAGCCATACACTGAAGAGGAGGTACAGCTTTTAAAAGCTGAGCTGAAAAAGGATGACAAGGGGAAAGGGAAAGTAGATGAGTCTACTAAATCTCAAGAGAAAGACGGGCAAGCCGACAAGGGGAAAGCCAAGGAAGCTGAGGACATATACCCCTCTATGACTGATGTACCAAGCCCGAAGAAGACGAAAAATATCGTGGAAGAGACCACAATAGAGATGGACACAGATGATTTGGAAAAGCCGAAGGCCGGGACCAAAGAAAAGGAGATAAATCCAGTTCAGCAAAAGAGAAATGATTATGAGGATCTAGTAGCAATAGGATACACTGAAGCAGAGGCCCTTGAGGCAGTTTATGGGATCACCCTACAAAAACAAGATGATCGGAGAGGGACGGAGGAAAAAACAAAGAGTACAAAAGAAAGTGAAGAGAAACTGGACGAACAGAACGTACTAGAAGAGCCGAAGCCAGTGGAGGTGGTGGCAGAAAGAGCTTTATAGTTGACAGATGAAGATGAAAAAGACATGCACATGGTGCATGAACTGCTAGGCAAGATCAAAGAAAGATCCAGGGCAAAGGAAGTAGAGATTGAGACAGCCAAACAAAGGGAAGCACAGTTGCAGAGGAAATTAGAGAATGCTATGACTGAATCTGAAAGTCATAAAGCATCCCTCTATGACGCGGAAAACGAGAGAGACGGCTTGATACTCCAGCTAGCCGAGGCTTCAAGAGAGGTAACAAGTGCACAGGAAGCAAAGGAGCGGAGAGAAGATGAGTTGGAGGCAGCCAAGGATGAGCTCATTGAGCTAAGGGAAAGAGTCGAGCTCCAAGAAAGAACAATCACTAGACTTAGGACTACCCCTAGAGCTAGTGTTAACCCTCGTGGCTCACGGACACCCTATCGCCTACGACGGACACTGTAACCGTATTATTTATTTAAGTAGAGTCAGGCACCGGGCTTGTCGGTCCAATAGGGAAAGGTAGAGTGATCGCCGATGAGAGGCACACTCTAACACGAACATGCTAGGGTTAGTTGGCTAAGCATGGGCGCCCAAGTGTGAATGGGGTGAGCTCACATAAAAGCCAATTAAACCTAAAATTGAGTCATTCTCTCATTGTGCAATAGAAGCTGCTCTTGCTCCATCTCCATCTCCACCTTCTCCTTCACCATCTCCTTGTGTGTGTGCGTGAGAGAGAGAGAGAGAGAGAGAGAGAGAGAGAGAGAGAGAGAGAGAGAGAGAGAGAGAGAGAGAGAGAGAGAGAGAGTGCGATCGAGCGTTGCGGCGGCACGACGGCGGCGAGGCGGTTGAGCGCGGCGTAGCGGCGTCTCCCTCTTCTTCACGGCGAGGAATCCTCTACGGCAGGAGCATAAGGCGGTGAGTGACACACCATTGCCCTCTTTGAGCTTACTAGTTAAACTAGTTGTGTGCTTGAAGCCGTCTGCGGCTCGTACACGGTGTATCGGCAAGTCCCTTGCTTCGACAGTGCGGCAAGGAGCGCACATTTTTGGCGCCGCTGTCGGGGAATAGCCCTGCACTAAGCCCAAGAGGCACTTTGTGCTTCTTGTATGAGTGGTTTGCAGTAGGAAAGAAGAGGGAGAGGAAGGCGTATTTTTTCTGCAAGTTGTTAATTCTGTTTTTCTGTTGCGCACAGTTTGCATTTTCTGTGTTTTCTGCTGCGTACATTTAGTATTAGTTAGACAGTTAGCAAAATTTTGTTTTTCTGTTTACACACAGTTAGCATTTCTTGTTTTTTTTTGCATTTTCTGTGTTTTCACTGCACAGTTCTGTCAAGTTTCAATTTCTGCATTTGCTGTGTTTTCTGTGTTTTCTGGTTTGTGCACAGTTAGGCGCACAGTTAGTTAATTAAGTAGGTTAGTAATTAGGTGAACCACTGATTAGCAGGTCAGTAGGTAGGTGGGACAGTAAATAGTTAGGTGAGGTCAACGCGCACCAAAACGCGTACCAAATAATATCTCGAAAAAAAAAAAAATTTAAAAAAAAAAAAAATTAAAAAAAAAGTAAAAAAATAAAATTAAAAAAAAAATCAAAAAATAAAAACGTGAGCGAGGGGGAGGTTATAAAAACGTGAGTTATAAAAACGGACAGGTTGGTTTGTATAAAAGTTAGATCGGGATTGGGATCATTTGCCCAAGCCCAAGCCCAAGCCCAAGCCTCAGTCCTCAGTCTTTTGATATATACTAGACTCACTCTTATATATATACCCTACCTCCTCAAGAGGGAATGAGAGCATGTGGGACAAGTCCTCCACTCTCCTCCCTTCTCTTCCCACTTGCACCTTTAGACTTGCTATTTGGAGACTAGTTCCCCAGCTAGGAAAAGACTGTTTCGGGCTTTTCTGGAGCAAAATAGAACCAAACGGTGGGCTGTAAAGCACAACGCGTCCCTCCTAGCGATACGATCGTTTCGAGCTATCACACGGCCCATTCCACGACACGCTCTAAAAAATCTAGCAAAAAAACAAACAAAAAACACGCTAAAAACTAGTCACAAGGCCTCCTAGAGCAGCTTTTTGACACCTTATGGTATCAAAAGCATATGCACTTACGCTCTGGGCGGGTGCTAGAACACGAGCATATTGAGGGTGCCTCTGTTCATACGGACACCCATTACCCATCCACAATAGGCTCTAGACCCTCAGCGGGGACACAAGGTAGCACCACCCAAGGCCCTAAAATAGCCGCTAGTGATTCCTCCTCTGACTCAGAAATCATGGAAGCATACCCTACCCAAAACACTGAGAGAGAAGGCCATGCACCTCCCAAAGCTCCACAGCCTAGTACTAGTATGTTTAGCCGTTTCAGGTAGAGCGACTCGCTCGGAACCTGATGCAAATGAAGCACACGAAGGGGGTGGGGAAGTGGACTCTCCTTTCACATCACACGTGGACCCCACACCCCCAAAGAGTGTCCATGTGGATATCCTGCCAACTTCTTACCAAGAAGGCCCTGTTGAGCTGCCTCCTTCAGAAGTTCCCTCTAGAGTACCGTTGGTGACAAGTAAAACCACGGGGAGCAACATTGCTTCTACCTCACAAGAAACCGTTAACACGTCGACTCTAGAAGGATTGTTCATTAATGATCATTGGACATACGACCTCCACATTGAGGTGTTGACGGATCTACACTCTGGCCACGCCTACCATGTAGGATGGATAGAGATTGTACAATCCACCTCTAGTGCCACGAGCATCGAAGATCAACAGAAAATGATCTGTAATGTTATCCATGGCATTATTCAATCAGAAAGGAAAAACCGAGGGGTAAATATACTCTCAACTGGCCCCATGAGATTTCTGGATACGAGCAAGGCTCAACAGCCTACTCTATCACAAATGGAGACTCCTCTAATGAGCCCCATGGACCCATCTTACGTCATTTCACCTGGGGTCTCTATGCAATCTGAGCCTCCGAGCGACAACTTTAGTTTCCCTACCTTGGCTCAACCCTCTATTAAGGAAAACACAGTGCTCACTCCAGGGATAAGCCTGACAGAGAACGTACCGATGACATCTACGGTTAGTGCAGTGCCACTACCTAGTGTCGTAGTACCTAATATGGGGCCTCGACCGTATGTGCCTCTAGCCCCTTATGCACACATGGCCCCCACACCTCCAATTGTACCACTTGTTTATGCTCCTCGAGTGCCGCTCCCTAGCCCTTATCCGAGTGGACCTATGCCCGGTTATGTTCCATATCCTGCATCATCCACACATATGCCAAGACCGATACCCGTCCCTCTCCCACATATGATTCCAAGAGTACCTCCACCGGCCCTACCTCCTCACATAGGTGACTTGGCAGCGTTTGCTCAAACCATAGGTCGATCTATCGCGGAAAATATGCGTCATGCATCTGATAGAGAGCCTAGAAGTAAGGCAGTACAAATTGCCAAACTCACGCAAAAATTCAATGGGGACGAAGATGCTAGGAAACACATTGAAGTGTTTGAACAAGTATGTGATTCCTTAGGGGAACGCAACGAACTACATAAGTGCAATGCCTTAAGCTTGACATTAAGTGGGAAGGCTGGAGATTGGTATAGGACCCTAAGGGTGGACGAGAAAACAATCTACCCTACCCTTCGAAGGTTGTTTCTAAAGGAGTACATACGAGAAGGTGTGCTTTGGGGTGTAGCATCTCAGCTACAGAAGGCCGAACGTAAGGAAGGAGAGTCAGTAAGGGACTTCATTAGTCGTCTAAAGCACTTAAACTCTCGCTGCCCTGTAAATGAGCGCTTCAACAATAACCAACTGCTTGATCGATTCATTCGAGGGTTGAGGAATGAAGGAATCTATAATGGACTAGTGATTAGAGGTATCACAACCTGGGAAGATGTCACTGCCAATGCAATCCAATTAGAGGACAACTTGATGATAACAGGCATGAGGGTGTCTACTGACACGAGATCTACTAGCTCACAAGCCATTGAGTATGAACCCATGACTGCAAAGCCCATTGCCAATGAGCCAAAGGTATTTGAGACATTCTTGACAGACCTCACCAAGGCAATCCAAGAGTCTCTTAAGGATAATCGACCCCCTCAAAATAGTCACATGTATCCAAGAAGGGAGCAACAATGGTGTTCCATTTGCTTAGGTCCACATAGCACTAGTGAGTGCCCTACGTTTAGAGTAAAATTTAATGGAACTTGCAACGCATGTGGTAGGTATGGTCACCAAGCTAAGGATTGTTTAATGATCAAACGCATTATGGCAAATAGACCACCTGTAGCCTGGACGGATGCACCTCGAGCTCTTGTATTGATGCCTGCTCCACCTGTTGAGCAACTACCACAACACATGGTCCCTAGATCTCAAAATGTTGTACAAGCTACACCGCTACCACCTCCTGTGCTAGGACCGCAGCCCCCGCATCCAAGAGTCGCCCCTATGAACCAAGTGGGTTGCGAGCCATCAAATGCTTATGCAGATGGCTGTGAGGAGGAAATAGACACTAGTATTGCCTACGGACTTGATACATTGGAAGAGTGTCCTATATACTACATGGAAGATTGTTGGGGGCAAGTCAAGCCGGTTGATCAAGCTGCTGCTCTCGCATCCAGAGGTCAAAATATCAACACCCAGTCTAGGAGGCCACCTCTTCAATGCTACGAGTGTGGTGGACCACATCGGGTAGCGGAGTGCCCTATTAGGCTGCAAAAGAATGCTACACAGATGCAAATGAATCAAGGGAGCACGTCTGCAATGCCAATACTCACATGTAATCGTTGTGGCATAGATCACTTGATTGCCCAATGCCCCTATAACCCAAATGCGCCTAAAATCACACCCCTAAATTTGGTCGAAATTGCTAGTGTGACATCGCCAATACCACCCAGGCCATATCCTCGAAGAGAGAGATACCGCGTCAATTATCCAAGCAAAGAAAAAGAAGACGCGAAGGAAGAGGTCGCAGAATACGGGAAATTCAAAGCCAAGTTCCAAAACAAACATAGGAGCAAGAGATGACCCCGTGTATATGAATGACCTCGAGGATGATTCAGATTCAATTGAGACAATGGAGACTAGAACCAATACCACAAAGGGAAAGACCGACAAAGAAAACCGTAACATGGAACCAAATGAAAACCGAATAAGAGAAAACCATAAAGAGCCTCTGAAAACACCACAAGTGTTTCCAAATCCAATCCAAGACCCCCAAGATAAACCGCAGGGGCAAAAAGGGAAGAATCGTAAAAAGAAGATTGGGACGTACCCAAACCCAGTAGACGAGATTGAGCAGGTGAAACATCTAAGAGGTTTAGTGGAGGAGACTCAAAGGAAACTAGAACCAGAACCCATGCATGCCAAAATTCATGACAGAGTGTTTCCCACACAAGTTCATCCAGCCCACATGAACCATAGACCGTTAGCCATATCTAGTATCATCCAAGAAGGGAGTGAGGACGGGGCATCAGAAAGTGAGCATACACCTTTCTTGTTGGAAAGGATGTTTAACGAAGGAATACTTGATCCCATTGAGGAATATGAGATTCCATCCTCACCAGTTCCTAGTCAAGGACCTACACCCTGCAAAATGCCAATGAATGTTGCCAAACTAGTGGACTTCATGTCTTCTGAGGTCCGAACCACGATCATAGCAAAGCTGTATGGAGATCCTAAGTTATTCCTTGCACTTCGAGCATTCCTTAACGGAGAGCTACGAACGGGATTACCGCAGTTTGCGCAACCAAATAGGCCTGACTCGATTATGATTGATGAGGAAAATCATGTGCAATCACTTGACTTAGATGGACACGAGTCTGTGATCGAGGTACCCATTAACGAATTAGGGCAGTATTTTGAAGGCGACGAGTCTAATGTGACCCTACCCATCACTACCAAGGGATTAACTATAAAGGGAATTCTTGATGGTGGTGTGGGAGTTAGCATCGTTACAAAAGATTGTTGGGAATCCATGGGAAAACCCCGCCTCAGTGTTACTAACATTGTGGTAAAGATGGCAAATGGTACCATAGCCAAACCTATGGGGATGCTCAAGGATCTCAAGATCAAAGTTCTAGGACACAAGGTACGACATACGTTCATTGTAATGGATTTCTCTAAACACCTTATGTCATATGAAATGATTTTAGGATGACCATTCATGAGGGAAGCACAAATGGTTCATGATTGGTCTAAAAATCATGTCTATTTGCAATTCCAAGATTCTGTCCTTAGAGTGGATTTGGTGACTGGTAAGGTACACCCCTTAGGGAGTAAAACCATTATTGATCATCGCTCTGACACCCCTTAGGGAGTAAAACCATTATTGATCATCGCTCTGAAACCACAGTACACTCGGCCCCACTACAATATTGTTACACTTGTAAGAAGGATACAGACATTGGCCAAGATTCTCCTTACATGGATGTGTTACCGGGTATGACGGAATCAGACAACGTAGATTGGGTACACCTAGCTGCAACCATAGATACCTGGGGAAATAGAGGAACCACTTGGGTCACACCAGAGGGGGAAGAGGTACCACAAATTGCACCTCTGAACATGATAAGTGCCATACATGCATCTTCTAAGGGCAAGGCAATTGTGGACCAATTTGACAGTGACACCGATAGCTCAATATAAGACTTTGACCAACACGACTTGGACACTGACTCCCAGAGTGAAACGGATTCTGAATCTCATGAATTAGAGAGTGGAGCAAGTTCAGAGTCAAAACATTCGGAAGGACCGAGCACATCAACCGATGATAGCTCCCCCGAGAGTGAAGAGGACACCAACGAGGACTCCTTTAGTGAGCCAGATCTAAATGCAAATCAAAAGCAGGACTCAAATAAGAAAAAGCAAAACCTTAAGAGGCGTCGATATCGAGCCAATGTACGTGCTAGGATAAAAAAGAAGAGATCCTCAGCAGAATGGCTCAGTTATATAGGGGCATGTGATGCTCATCGAAAATTGGTAGACAATTGGGGTGAATATCTCCAAAATGTTATGTGGTGTAGACCACGACCCCATGACATAGCCCAATTAGAGATCATAGACAAGCCAAAGTTGAGCCGCACTACAAGGAGGCGTCAAAACCAAGAGTTAGCTCGACAACACAAGAAAGCAGAAATGGAAGCACAAACCAAAGCACAACCAGAATCCACAGACTTGCATCCTGCACCAGAACATTTCAAATCTTACACCACAGGGGAAGCAAAGGTTGTGTACACAAAAGCCCAAAGAATACCTATCGATGGGAATAATGGAATCTATGATGGTCCGGCAATAGTTAAAGAAATAGAATTAGCTGACCCCGGTGAAGAATGAAAACTTGTTTTTATTGCCCAAGACCTCACAGAAGTTGAAGAGGCGGTCCTCAAAGAGCTTCTCAAGGAATTCAAGGACGTATTCGCTTGGACATACCATGATATGAAAGGTGTTCCACCTTCTGTGGTCCAACATACAATCCCTATGATTAGCACTGCGAAGCCCGTACAACAAAGACCCTACCCGATGAATCCTAAGTACGCAAAGATCATTCAAGAAGAACTAGAAAAGCTTATCAAATGTGGGTTCATATATCCTATTGAACACTCTGAATGGGTGTCTCCAATAGTTATCGTGCCAAAAAAGAATGGGAAACTCAGGGTGTGCGTGGACCTCAAAAAAGTTAATGCAGCTACTAGAAGAGACCATTACCCCCTACCATATTCCGAACATGTACTCGAAAGAGTTGCAGGCAAGGAAGCTTATAGCTTTCTAGATGGGTACTCAGGCTACAACCAAATCACGATAGCGCTAGAGGACCAAGCTAAAACTGCCTTCATCACAGAATTTGGCGTGTTTGCATTTCGTGTGATGGCTTTTGGCTTAACAAATGCCCCTGCTACATTCCAACGATTAATAAACACTGCTTTTAAAGAATATTTGAGAGAGTTTTGTGAAGATTTCTTAGACGACCTTTGTGTTTACTCTTCTTGGAAGGAACATCTATCATGTTTGCGGAAGGTTTTTGAAAAGTGTAGGTTATATCGTATCTCATTGAACCCGTTCAAATGCCAATTTTGGGTCAAGCATGGAGTCATTTCAGGGCATATAGTATCCAAGAATGGTATCTCAACCGATGAGAGCAAAATTAAAGTGATTCTAGAGTTACCACCACCAACCAATTACAAGGGAGTTCAAAGGTTCATGGGACACGTGGGTTATTATCGACGGTTTATTTTATTTTTCGCTGAGATAGCACGTCCTTTGTACAAGCTTCTCATTGAATTTAAATGGACTGAAGAGTGTGACCAGGCCTATGAACAATTGAAGAAAACACTAGCAAGTGCTCCGATTTTAAGGACACCTAACTGGGATGTCATTTTCCATGTGCATATTGATGCATCAAACTTTGCTATTGGGTGTGTTCTCACTCAACCAGGAGAACATAAATTGGACTATCCCATTAGCTTTGCAAGCCGTCAATTGAACGATGCTGAAAGAAACTACACCACTATAGAGCGAGAAGGTTTGGCAATGGTTTATGCAGTAAAGAAATTTCGCTACTACCTTCTGGCAAACAAGTTTGTATTTTATGTGGACCATCAAGTGTTGCTGTATCTGGTAAACAAGCCATGCTCCACAGGAAGAATCACACGATGGTTGTTAATTCTTCTGGAGTTTGATTTCACGATTGTAGTGAGGCCCGATAAAAGGCACGTCATGACTGATCATTTGTCTCACATACCCAATGGTGAAGCCCCTACAGGAGTTGATGATGAATTACCCGATACTTCCCTATTCATAGTTGAGACTATGCCTGAATGGAGTGAGAACATTGTTAACTTTTTAGTTAATGGTTTTCCACCCAAGGAACTTCGTTAGGATATCGCTCGAAGGCTAGTAAAAGAATGTGAACCCTATTGTTTGATTGCCGGAACTCTGTATAGATTAGGCAAGGATCATATTCTTAGGCGTTGTGCCCGCGAGGATGAATATTTGTATATCTTGCAAGAAGCACATATGGGCATAGCAGGAGGACATTTTTCAGGAGACCTGACTGCTAGAAAGGTGCTGCAATCAGGCTATTGGTGGCCAACTTTATTTAAGGATGCATCACTTTTTGCAAAAGGGTGTGATGAGTGCCAACGTTACAAGACCACACAGCGCAAAGACAGAATTCCCTTACATCCTATTAAAGTAACCCAACCATTTGAAAAATGGGGCTTAGACTTTGTAGGTCCAATTAGTCCCGCAGCTTGCAACACTCAATCTCGATATATTCTAGTTGCTACGGACTATGTAACGAAGTGGGCTGAAGCTAAGGCTTCACAAAAAGCTGACGCGAGGACAACAACTAAGTTTCTTTTTGAGAACATTATCACAAGATTTGGTTGCCCTTTTGAAATTGCTAGTGATAATGGTACCCATTTTATAAATGAGGTAATAAGAGAGCTTACCACTACCTTTATGATATCCCACCATAAGTCTACACCTTATTACCCGCAAGCTAATGGACAAGCCGAGAGCACCAACAAGACTCTAATCTCTATTTTAACCAAGACGGTAGAAGCTCATCGCACTGATTGGGATTTGAAGTTGACATCTGTTATGGGCTTATCGTACTGCTTATAAAGTGGCTATTAATTGTACGCCATTCAAAATGGTATACGGCCAAGAAGCGGTTATGCCTTGGGAGTTTTTCATTCCTAGTCTTAGGGTAGCTTCGCAAGAAGGATGGAATGGTAACCCCTTAACTGAGCGTTTGTATATCTTAGAAAAACTAGACAAAGAGAGACAGTTGGCTGTGCAAAATGCTCTTGTGGAAAAGGATAGGAGAAAGAAGTGGTTTGATCGCCATGTGAAGGACAAGGACATCAAAGTTGGTGATAAAGTCCTTATGTATGGAGTACGTAAAGAGAAGAAAAAGTTGAAATATGCTGGTAAAGGACCATATAGAGTATGTGAAATTACCCCACAAGGTACCCTTCGTGTGGAAACTCTTGATGGAGTTGAAACCATTGGATTCTTCAATGGGAGTAAATTCAAAAGATATTATGATCCTTTAAGCCAAGAAGAACTATGGGCCATTCATCAAAAGAAGGCCGCCAAAGCACAAACCGAGTTAAACAAGATACAAGCTCAGGCTGAGGCTAAGGAGCGACAACAACGTATAAGACAAAAACGAGAGGCTAACCTTGGAGTCACAAATGCATTCCACGTGGAAATCGAAGAGGATGGGTTGGACTCTGACACACCTCTATGATACCCCATTGAGTTAAATAGTGCCTATGGAAAAGTGCTATATAATGCCTTATTGGACACGGGTGCTAAATATAATCTGCTATCCTATGGGGTGTGGTGTCAGTTAGGGAAGCCACCTCTATCTGAGAGTATTATCCAAGTTAAGGGTGTCAACAAGAAAAAAACTACTGTTTTTGGAATCTGGCACACTTCTGTCAGTTATGACAATGGGGTTGTAGCTCAAGACTTTTTGGTCATGCCTACTGGAACTATGGAGGGTAATATAAACCTAGGCCGCACGTGGATGATAGCCACCAAATGCACTATTGATTGGGGGACTTGGGGTGTTACAACGCAAAAACCAACTCTTAGCCCTACCACTCAAGCCATAGTCCCTGAGATATTGCCTAAGGAAATAAAACCCAAGACATTGCATGTCCAGGAGGTTGAACCATACGTCCCCATAGCCCAACTCTCTAGAGCTTCAACTGATGTAGTTGAAAGAAAGCTTGAGACACACAAGAACCATCCTAATATAACACAGAAAACATACAAGTGGGTCCCTAAAGCCTCTGTAGTGAGCATGGTTGATGCAAAAAACGGAAACCTAGTAAGAACCGTCCCACTCACTCCAAGAAATGTAAAGAAACGTTGCGTTGGATTCCTAAACGACTATTGGAAGCCCAAGGATACTATGAAGGAAATGATCAAATCTGGGTGCCCAAACGTAAAGTGTAATCTTACCTGTCACCTGGCCCATGTAAACCCAATCCTGTGGCTCCAAAACAAATTGAAAATCGCGGAAAAGAAAAAATCATGGAATGTTACACACCCGATCTAGAGCTAGTTTGGGTACCAAAGAAAGAACGATTTGTTCCACCTAGCTCAGGAACAGGGAAATCAAATGAAGCTTCTTGATCTTCATGTAGTTCCTATACGCAAATAGAAGCTTCGACACAACCTCCACCTACCACTGTACATATCCATACAAGCACGAAAGAGTTTGCACCTCCCGGGGTAAGTTCACCACCTACAACAATGTTGCCAATAAAATTATGGGAGAGTACCTTACCAGCCTTGCAACTAGATGAAACGCATAGGGCGGTCAAAAACTATTGGTTAAAACCTTCACCCATAACAACTTGGAACAATTGGTTTCAAAAGGTGATGACCTCCTTCCAAAAGGTATGATCTACCCAAGGAAGGGGGGAGTGTTTGCTAACATCAATCATTCACTCGCTCCCCTCTCAACCTTCCTCCCTGAGCTCTCAATTCCAAGCTTAGGGAATGTATATATATAGCCTTATACTCACAAAAACAAGATAAAAAAGTAAAAGAGCAAGAGCCATAACATAAAATCATAAAAACAAAAACAAAAATAGTAAAAACAAGAGCGACTAGCAACGAGAGAGCACCCTATCAGATCTTACATATAAGTCCAAATTCACCGTGTCAATTCAAGCAACACACAAAAACAACTCTTATGTTTTAAAGGCCTAACCAAATCTATCTGTCTTGTCAGAAATGGCTACTTCACCAGAGGCATGCACTTCTATTTTTGATGAAAGGTACCCTTTGTCTTTTCCTCAAGTGTTCTACGTATGCTACCCTATACTTTCTTGCGAATGGGATTTGATAGAGAGCCTTGCATGTGAGAGAAATTTTGAGGAGTTAGAATGGCTGATACGTCTATGGATAACTAGTGATCCCTACCCAGTAGCGAATGTGTCTCTAATGGCACATGCTTATTCTTTTGCACAAGATGAGTATCCACGCATCGCGAGGTTCTTGATTAGCATGCTTGCACAAGAGGATGATGAAGAGAAACTAATAGAGACCGAGGAAGACTATGGCCTCACGGACAACGATTTTATTTATCTAGATGATGAGGATAGAGGCCTAGCCTTAGGGTGGCCACCCGGTTTATATAATATCCTCTTTCCTTGATTCTAAAAGGGGTGACAGATAGGTAGGTTAGGGGTCTAGATTGTGTTTTGAGTTTGTTTTTTAGGAGTTTTAATTTTTCACACTGACATGCCTCCTAGAGGTATAGTGCCTGTTTTTGGATGTGTTAGGTAGGACTTATATGGATCTCCATCCACATGGCTGAGGACATCTGCTTCAACGAAATGAGCCACTCCATACCTCCAGGTGTACTACTTTCCATGATTCATGTTGGTGGATATGTGTAATTGCTAATAATGATTTTTCATTTTTTGTTTGAGTGCAATAGTTATGATGTTATCTGCCATTATAGATGTATAAATTTGTCTTTGCTTAAGTTGATTGAACTCCAGTTTAATCTTATGGATGAGCCTGGAGATTAGGAGACCGTGACTTTAGGTTAACTCATTTACTTGACCACTAGGCCTAGCTAATAAAATTATCCGAGTATTTGAGACCTTAGGAATGTTTTAGGCAGAGAAAGGCTTGCTCACTCAAACAACAAAAAACACTAGTGCGAATACCAAGGAAATGGAAGCAAAAAAAAAAAAAACATAAGTGCCACAAATGAAAAATCTTACGCTGGAAGAGAAATCCTGGCTTGAATTGGTACTTCACTCACATGTATTGTCTATGGTACTAGAGCCCTAGAGGTTCCCAGTGTGGGCGCTTTTCCTTGAGAAGCAAAAAACCCCGGACATACAAAATAAGCACACACGTCACATGATTGTGACCTAAAGTAAAAAAGTATTAAAAAAAATTAATAAAAATAAAAAATTAAAAGACTTCCATTGAGCTTACAGTTAACATTTCAAGCTTTTGTTTGCAGTTGTGAGAGCAAGTTGGCTAATCAAAGCTGAAAAGCATAATTAGGGAATCTTGCATTTAGATAATCTTCTTAGCTTAGCTAGTACTAGAGTAGTTGTTTTAACCTTAGTCATAGCTAACTAATTGATAGACTCACCCATAAGCTCAAAACTCTTGATTAATTAATTTAATCAAAGTGCAATTTATTTGTCCTTAATGGCAGTTTAACATTTCATAAATCTTGCATTTACTCATTTCCACATGTACTTTACATTCCCCTCATGATTTATGGCAATATAATTCCGCTTGCTAAAACAGTGACTTTGCCTTGCGGATTCAAATCTAGATGCTCTACAACATGGACATACCAAGCTTCAACTCAATAGCTTCCGAGGACGGAATCTACATCAGGAAGGGGGGCAATGTTAACCGTCGTGGCTCACGGACACCCTATCGCCTACGACGGACACTGTAACCGTATTATTTATTTAAGTAGAGTCAGGCACCGGGCTTGTCGGTCCAATAGGGAAAGGTAGAGTGATCGCCGATGAGAGGCGCACTCTAACACGAACATGCTAGGGTTAGTTGGCTAAGCATGGGCGCCCAAGTGTGAATGGGGTGAGCTCACATAAAAGCCAATTAAACCTAAAATTGAGTCATTCTCTCATTGTGCAATAGAAGCTGCTCTTGCTCCATCTCCATCTCCACCTTCTCCTTCACCATCTCCTTGTGTGTGTGCGTGAGAGAGAGAGAGAGAGAGAGAGAGAGAGAGAGAGAGAGAGAGAGAGAGAGAGAGAGAGAGAGAGAGAGAGAGAGAGAGAGAGTGAGAGTGTGTGTGCGATCGAGCGTTGCGGCGGCACGACGGCGGCGAGGCGGTTGAGCGCGGCGTAGTGACGTCTCCCTCTTCTTCGCGGCAAGGAATCCTCTACGGCAGGAGCATAAGGCGGTGAGTGACACACCATTGCCCTCTTTGAGCTTACTAGTTAAACTAGTTGTGTGCTTGAAGCCGTCTGCGGCTCGTACACGGTGTATCGGCAAGTCCCAAGGAGCGCACAGCTAGCAGAGCAGGAACCGAACAAGAAGGAACTCTCGTACCAGCTTTAGAAGACCAGATCCGAAGCTTACAAAGAGAGCTAAGATTAGAGCAAGTGCAAAGGTTGCACATTGCGGAGGGATCATTGGCCGCAGAGGAGAGGCTCACATTAGAAAATCAAACACTACGGACAGAGAATGAGGCCCTCCGCAAACAGCTCCAACATCTACAAGAGCAACAAAGAAGAGAGACAGAGACACCACACGAAGAATCAGGTGGAGCAGCCATAGAGCTACCAGAAACTGGAGAGGCAACCACAATTGAAGATCCAGCCCCAGCTCAAGAGGTGGTCTCGACTTCAGGAATCTCTGAAGAAGAAGAACAAAGGCTCCATGACCAAATAGAAAAGTCAGCAGAGGAGAGTGCCAAGGCGGAAATGGAATGGGAGAGGAGACTCCTAATCTCCATTAGACTCCAGGGACTAGACACAAAAGTGCTCCATGAACAGTGGATGCAACCCAGCCTGCCTTTCCCTTTGATGAAATTTGAAGTGCTAAAGACGAAAAAGAGAATAGAGGAGGAGCATTATGTCGCTCTTTACGAAGGCGACATCACAAAGGAGGAACAATCAAAGAAGATAGTAGATTCACAACCTAAATGGAGGAAAGGTTGGCTGAACAAATACCCAACCTACCTCATCTACTTGGTGGAGGCACCAAAGGAGATTCGGGAGGATGCAACCTTCTGCCCGGTGCCAAGAGTCAGAAACTGGAAAGAGCATGGCAGGATTGCAGAAAAGAAGCCAAATTGGCTTAATTACCCCAGGATGCCAGGACCAAAGGCAAGAGAGAGAATAGGTAAAGCCTACATGGTGAAAACCCTAACGGGCACCATCAAGCTCTTTACTGGCTCTCCTGACCTTTCGTGTCAGATGCTCAAGAAAATCTGCAGGACTCTCTTAGCTTGCATTGAAGTGTTCGCGCCAGAAAAAGCCACGACCTCGAGTCTGCTATCGACGACCGACACAGTGACTGATATGATGTACGATCTTTCATTACAGCCTTCTCCAAAAGTGTTACACCTCCTATACCAAAGGATTATGTTCTTGCCTAGCTTCCACATGCAAACATTCCAAGAAGCTTTCTACACCGGCTTTTTCACCCATGAAAGCAAAATATTCGGCCCAACCTTGACCATCGGCAACCTACAATACGAATCACATTTGCAGATGCTCAAGACGACAGGACTTTATTGACCAAGCATAAAAGTCATGTCAGGGACGACATGAACACGGAGGGGGGGAGTGTTGAGCCAGCAGAGGATCACACCCACATTTTTGCTTACACTCATCATTTTTGTAACCATTGATTGTAATAAATGTCTTTCCGACATTGATTTTGATTGGAACCATTCATTAAGTAACGGGACTCAATTGAGTTTCCAGCTTGTAATCCCGAAGTAATTTCACTTGCTGATGTAATTAGTTAGAAATGTTCTCACCTCCAAGGCTGAGGTATATAAGCCAAAGTTTTTGTAACCTAAGGGGATTCAGATTATTAATCAAAGTGAGTTTTTGAGTGCCGTGACTGTGTCTGAGAGAGAGAGTGAGAGAGAGAGAGTCTTATCTACTTGCTACGCGAGCTACGGAGCCGCCATTGGAGAAGCGACACCGCCATTGTGTTAGCAATGGTGAGAGCTACGCATAGATACCAAGAGTGCGCGCTATCGGCTTCTATGTGTGGTAAGTTCCTACGAGCTTCAGTGTGAGTTTTCTTCCAACTCGTGTGTCGGAATGGAGTGTGCAGCATATCTATAGAACCACAACGAGTAGAGCTACACATTGGTACCATCGTGGTCAAGTTTCGATCACCTGTATTTTTCGGCCTGTATTCATACATGTTTACCGCACGGAGTGGTTATAGGTTGATTTTGCAGTTCAAGTCTTTAGGGTGTTGTTCTTACCTAGTGTATAGACTTCCCCTTGAGTTTGAGATCGATTCAATGATTCTAGATCCTGTTTCGTATAGCATTCGTTCGTAGTACGGATTTCAGTCACTTGCGTATTTTAGAACTTAGATTTGATTTCCTTAGTAGTGATTGTCATTAGAAGGTCGAGTAGGTGATTTGACACCCACCTAGTTGTTTCCATGCGCCTGCGGGTCAAGCTCCGTCCTCGTCTGACAAATTCTGTTGTTGGTTGAGTTCTCGCTATTTAGCTTCCGCTAGCGGCGTAACCGCCCTAACACAAGCACTCTTGTTATTCTCATTAGGAATTTATTCTAGTGAAATGCTATTGACTATGTTCATCCTATTTTCCACTACACACAAGTTACTAGGCCATTAAATGTTACAAAGGGGATGTAGGTCCTTGTGGAAAACCACCTATGTATGTGCAAATTGTGGACATCACTTGAGGCGGTCGTGTAATTGGATTGCAGCCTTTGGAGGGTCGTAAGGTTTTGTGAAGCCAAGCACTGGGAACGGGGCTACCTAGTGTGAGGTGGATTAAGAATTGCAGTGATCCATCAACGTCCCTTGAACTTGCGACGTCACATCTAAGTTTTTTTTTTGGCAATCAAACATGGCAGACGAGTTTCCACAATTTCATGGATTGCCTAATGAGAATGCATGGACTTTTATTGAGAAATTGGAGGTTAATTGCTTACTACAAAATATACTGGATCAAGCAATGTTATTGTGGTTACTGCAATACAGTTTATAGGATGAGGCAAAATTTTAGATACAAAATTATGAAGAGGCGGTACATGCACAAACTCCAGGGTGGTTTTGGACTAAAATCATGTGAAGTAAGCTTTTTTGGTACAATACAGATCTATTGAAGTACCCGATGAAGTTTGACATGAAATTTGGGATACACTTAGAAGGATAATCAAAGTGTTGATGATTTTGTCATGCAATTCACCCGTTTATGGGATAAATGGGCTCGAGCTTTGGGAAATGAAATCCCTCTAGCCATGTTAAAGAAGGACCATTTTGTGGCAAACTTAAAGGAAATTTTAAAGTTCAAAGTTGAGTTGAAAAGGCCCGCTACCTTTAAGGAAGCAATCACTATCACTAGGGAGAAAGAATGGAAAGCTCAAAGACTATATGAGTATGGGAAAGTGGTCCATGTGCAAGTAATGGTGGTGACCAAAATGAGGGAAATCACGCAGAGGCTGAAGTCCAAACTGCTCAAAGGGTTGCAAACACTGAATAATTACAAAAAAATATGCAAGACATGATGACCATGATGTAGGAATTGCAACTCAGTGTTCTTGGAGGTGGTTGTGGTCGTGGTAGCGGAATGGCCTAGCCATATGAAGCTCAGCCTAATGCTAATGTGGGCCATGGACAAGGTGTCTTTGAGCCACAAAGAAGGTTCATCCCTACCTATTATAATTGTGGTGAACTTGGTCATATCAACACGCATTGTCCAAGACCAACAAGGATGGGAGGTGATATGTCCAACCCGGTGCAGAAATATGTAGGATGTCTGGCCGAAATCTGCAGGTCTTCATTTTTGAAATATGAAGTGCCTAATGTGTAGTTCTACTCAATGTGAACGCGTGGATATGCTGCAATGCAAAATCAGACAACGTATGCTCACCCAAACAACCGATGAAGCTCGTAGAAGGAGCTCCCAAAGCCGGACCGTACGCGTGCAATGTTGGTATCGGCTCGTAGCTCTAGTCGGGGGCAACACGTTGCACTTCTCCGCACTCAATTCTGACCACCGTAGCACACGTAGCGTCAAGACAAAGATCACACTCTCTCTCACGTACACAGTACGCTCACTCACAAACTTAAACTTGTTTAAAATGACAAAAGGTTTTTCATTAAGGTCAAAAAGTGATATATATACCTTACAACTTCTCAAACCCTAAAGTTTCAAAATCATCCATCTACTCCATCTAACTATCAAAATTGGGATACAATCTGGAAACTTCTGTAAGTCCCAATATTTATAAGGTGAAAAACCGGGTTTTCCTCAATGAATGACTAATTACAAAAAAAAATAAATCCGCCGAGTAGTTAGATGCCGTGGGGTGTGTCAAGCTTCTAACAGTCGTAAGTGAGATGAGTAGAATTGTCAAGTATTTGAATTGTTTCTACAAACATTTTTGTGGTTGAAACGCCCGATGTAGTGAGACAACGCCGCATCCTTGCCTTGGACTCCAGTGACAAGCCCTTGCCATGAGCCTCCCGCTCTTCTAAGGAAACTATCGTCATACACTAGCACCTGGCAGTAAAAAAAAATGTTCGTGATATTTTATCACTTGGCTATCTCTAATACCATCTGAATGCACGACAAAAGTTACCATATGATTCTCGTCCATTTCCAACATCGACCTCCCCCACAAGTGAATAGACTGACTATTCATTACATGATATTCGGGTGCCACGTGTCTACCCATGTTTTCCAAGCCGAGTTGTTTTGTTGTCAATTCAAACTGCTCATCTGTTGGCAAATTGGCCTCTTCGGAATTCGCCTCATTGAACGTATCTTTAATCAGTTGCGACCCTGAAGTGAACTGTGAGTCGCGGACAGCTGTGTTAGCAATAAGATGTTGGTCCACTCCATCATCGTCCACAAACCCCATGTCTGCCTCACAAAAAATTGCAATTTCCGCTAGGCAGTAGTCCTCCCATATATTGAGCTCATGCATGATATTTGTGAGTAGAACATAGTGGGTGTCGCCCGCCGTAGCAAAGCTGGGAGCACAATTCAGAGGCAAATTCGCTTCCAAACTTGGGCTTTCTTGCTTGCACCCTATTGCTGCATCCGCAAGAGAAACAAGAGTTAAGCCCACATCAAATGTTTCATTTTGTACCTCTTCCCGCTCTTCTTCTGGGTTGAATTTCACCTCCACATCCTCTACCTCTTCCTGCGGCGCCAATGGACAACTACCGAAAGTCGTTGATTGCGAAGTCTCTGACTCACCATCCGTCTGCAAGTAAAAGTAACAGACAAACCCATGGTAGAATTCCAATAAGCGACGTTTTTTTAAGTGCTTCATACACCTGTCTTGTACAAGCAATGCATTGGAGGGACACTTTTCAAGACAATGATTCAGTCTCCTTGAAGCACTCTTGTCAGGGTCAAGGTCGGCAGGGTGCACATATCTCATGCCATCAACTGTCATGGAATTGTCACAAGTGACTGCCTCATACTGTTGCAAATGGTTTTGTAGGTACTCAAAGGAGCAATCTATAATCATTTGTATAGAAAACTCTGCATTGAACATTCCTGATGGTTCTGGTGCACAGTGATGAGCACGGGCGTTATATAAGAATGTGAATAGTTTTTCTTCACATGTATCCTCGCTCACGTCTGTCTCCAAGACTATGATCCCCATGACTGAAAGAAAAAGCAAGCCAAAACTATTTGGTGTCATAACAAAGAGAATGTTGGGCCTCGAGTACCCCTCAATGTCCTATTTTGCTTGGTTCGGCCCCGTGCGCTAATGTCATAAGAGGTGACATTAGTTGAGTCAGAACCAAGCGAGTAGGGTCCCCAAGAATTTCCGAAGGACCCTCTTTGCTTGGTTCTGTCCCGTGTGTTAATGTCATAAGAGTTGAAGTTAGTTGAGTCAGAACCAAGCGAGTAGGCCCCCCAAGAATTTCCGAAGGACTCTATTTGCTTGGTTCTGTCCCGTGTGCTAATGTCATAAGAGTTGAAGTTAGTTGAGTCAGAACCAATGGAGTAGGGGCCCCAAGAATCACCGAATGGCCCTATCGACGGGTTATGTCCCTTTCGCTAATGTCATAAGTGGTGACGTTAGTTGAATCAGTACCAAGCGAGTAGGGCCCCCAAGAATCTCTGAAGGGCCCTATTCGCTTGGTTCTGTCTTGTGGCATTCAGAACAGGTGGATAAGAACAGAGCATATTATGTTATCAGTGATAGATTTATAGGCCTACTCACTCACTATGCCCAAACTCAAGCACGGTCACATAAGGAGTAATTATTCCAACCATGAATGCGATACGGTCACATAAGGAGTAATTATTCCAACCATGAATGCAATACGGTCACATAATGAGTAATTATTCCAACCATGCATGCGTTTTTACCCTAACGCAGTGGATTCGGTGCGCACAAAATTAACAACACACAGGAAGGGGAGAGGCAGGGAGAAAGAACCTGTCTCTGCAATATCCAATGGCGCCGAGTTGGATGGTGATGTCGCAGGCCACCGATAGCAAGAACTAGAGGGGGGCGATGGCGACGTGGCAGCAAAGGACTTGACCCAGTGGAGGTCACTCAACGCAGGATCACGAGAGCTGGCCAAGGGGAAGAGCGCAGAAAATGCAAAGGCGATGACGAATGCAAGGGCGATCGGCGTCTGACTCTAAACGCAAGATCATGAGAGCTGGCCAAGGGGAAGGGCGTAGATAAGGCAAAGGCACAAGAGGTGGCCAAGGGGAAGAGCGCAAAAAATGCAAAGGCGATGGCGAATGCAAGGGCGATCGGCGTCTCACTCTAAACGCAGGATCACGAGAGCTGGCCAAGGGGAAGGGCGCAGAAAAGGCAAAGGCACGAGAGCTGGCCAAGCAGAAGGTGCGAGATGGAGATGGAGATGGCGATTGCAAGGGCGATTGGCGTCTGTCTGACCCTTAACGGTCACTCAAAAAGGCACGTGGGCTGCGCTCTCAAGGACAACCAGTATTAAATGGTCTCAGATTCCCATGCAGTACGATTTACCAACCGCAATCTCGCGCATAAGAGAAGTTGTCACCCTCCCCGAGGTAAGCATTCTAAGTTGAGGCATTACCCCCGCCAAACATCTCAAGTTTCAACTATTCTACCTCTTTTCGCGTCCTCTATTGCGCATCATTCTAATTAACTCTACCCCCATCGACGCTACAAGGTAAGCAAACTCCATCACCTCTTACTCTCGCGCATCCTCCTTCTCTTACTCTTGTTCTGTAGTGCTTCAGCGACGCGGAACTCTACACACAGTGAAGAGGTATGCTACTTACTACCCTTCTGTGCACTTGTATTTTGTGTAGTTGGTCAGTACCAAGCGAATAAGGTAAGGTCACTTAGTCCGAAGGGCCCTATTCGCTTGGTACTGACCAAAATAAAAGTTGAGTGATTTCTGCTAGTACAGAGGTCAATACTAAGCAAATAAGGGGAAGGTAACCCCTGCTTGTTGTGGATTTAGGGTTTTCTTTTGCCAAATACGCGTTTTGATTTTGGTCCCGTGCGCTTGTATTTTGTGTAGTTGGTCAGTACCAAGCGAATAAGGTAAGGTCACTTAGTCCGAAGGGTCCTATTCTCTTGGTACTGACCAAAAGAAAATTTAAGTGATGTCTGCTAGTACAGAGGTCAATACCAAGCAAATAAGGGGAAGGTAACCCCTGCTTGTTGCGGATTTAGGGCTTTCTTTTGCCAAATACGCGTTTTGATTTTGGTCCCGTGCGCTTGTATTTTGTGTAGTTGGTCAGTACCAAGCGAATAAGGTAAGGTCACTTAGTCCGAAGGGCCCTATTCGCTTGGTACTGACCAAAAGAAAAGTTAAGTAACCCCTGCTTGTTGCGGATTTAGGGTTTTCTTTGCCAAATACGCCTTTTGATTTTATAAGAAAGAAACAAAATTACAACTGAACACCGGGTTTGAGTTAGAAAAACACTTCAGACTTTACAAAGAGTGGCCTATTAATTTCCGGGGGTTTGAGTTCGAAAACACTTCAGACTTTACAAAGAGTGGCCTATTAATTTCCGGGGGTTTCTTCACAGCCAGGCTATCTCATCGCAAAGCCTGTTTGCAAAGTTAATGGCTTCCTCATATTTACTGGCTAGCTCAAGCACTTCATCCTTCATTTCCTGAATCCAATTAATGATTGCCTCCATAGAGCCATTCTCGGCAAGCAATCGCTGCATGTCTTCAGGCCTTCTTGCTTCCAGAGAGTCTTTAAGGATTGAGACCCTCTGCCTGACAATCAGCATTTGCTGCAGCTTCAGGCTAGCATCCTGCACAGAGCATTTAGCAAGTAAGCTCTTCAAATTAGGAGCTTGGAAATTGGGAGCAGAAAGCAAAGAATTACCAGCGGCTTACCTTGAGAATTGACTCCCGTGTTGACAGCAGCCACTCCCGAGCTGTGTCGGTCGAGAACATTAAAGGTAACATCGGGGGAGGGCCAAGGGGGGACCTCATGAGGAGGGCCCGGATGCGGTGTTGCTGGCGCTGTGGGAGTATACCTTGGAAAGGCATCGCCACTATCCAAGCTTCTTTTAGTTGTTCTGCGAAACCTTGAGGGAGGTTCTGAAACAACTGCTTCTTAAATAGACTTTCAGACATGCCTAAAAAGCAGAGCGTGGGCTCTGGCTTATGAGTGAGTGGTCTGTGAGGGGTGGTACTGCCGTGAGGTTTCATGAGAGGTGGATGTGGGAGAGAGAATCAATGGTACCATCCCCCCGATATTAGGGGAGGTGATGGGAGGGAATGACATGACAGTTAGAAACGCATCGATTTAAGATCTCCTTCACATTGGTATTTTGTATCAGTGGATGCAAACCTTTTCACTTACTTGTACATTTTTCTGAGGTCACTACCCAGTGAATAAGGTATTTTGTTGCAGGGGTTGCAAACCTGTTCGCTTGGTGTGATCTCATAAAATGTAAGTGATATCTGCTATTACTTTTTTTGAAGTCACTACCGAGAGAATAAGGCAAGGCAAACTCTTTCCTATGCACCTATTCGCTCGGTAATGACCTCAGAAAATATAAGTCATGTCTACCATTACTATTTTTTGAGGTCAATACCGAGCGAATAAGGCAAGGCAACTCTTTCCTATCCATCTTTTCGCTTGGTACTGACCTTTTCTTAAATCTGAAGTCCCTTGTGCTGACAAATGAATTGTCTTTTGGTGTTACTGTATTTGTAGAGATGCCTCGTGTAAAGGCCTGTGCTAGGAGGGAAATAGGTGAATCTTTGAATGCTCAAGCAAGAAGACGTTGATATGAGGCGCACAGAGGTGTACTACAAGAGCTGCGCAGGATAGAATGACACGTTCAACCTGCTATTCCACGTCTCCCTTTCCAGCGAGTAGTGCGGGAGATTTGCGAGTGGTGGAGAGTCGGCATGCGATGCGCCAGTAGTGCACTCCTCTGCCTTCAAGAAATTGCTGAAGACTACCTCGTGGAACTCTTTAGCGATGGATATATCCTGGCTGCCCATGCACACCGCGTCACTATCATGCCACGGGATTTTGATACTCTTCGTAGGCTTCGTTTCCGCTATGATGGGCTGCTTCAGCCAGTGCCTATCCGGGATAGTAGAACCATGGATATTCTCAACATCCCCCCTCTCCATCCTCATGCACGACAGACATAGCCGTCTAGGGCTGAAACAAACAGCAGAAGGACTCGATCACGGGTCGAGAGAAACGACACAGACGGGCAGGCTAAGATAGCCACAGAGGGCCAAGAGCAAGCCAGAGTGGACCTCGAGGCAGTCATGGAAGAAACAGAGACAATTATCGAGGAGCCAACTAGACATCAAAATAAGCAAGTCATGGAGGATCCGCAGCCCACCGCAGCCCATCGTGGATGATGAGGGACAAGAGCAGGTCAGGGTGGAGCCTCAGGCATCTATGGAGCAACCAATATTGAAGGAAAATGTTCCGGAGCCTGAGGCTGTTAGGGAGGAGCCTGAGTCAGCCAGGGAGCCAGCTCAAGAAAGGGAAGGGCTCTTAAGTATGGAGCCTGATTTACCCTTGTAATTTTCTGTGGTAAAAGCGCACATTTGTAAGGCCCCCATTATGAGGAGAAGCTATCGTGCGTGAAGGAAAATCACTCGTCGGAAACCAAAATTTTCACGGCAAAAAATCAGGGGCAACTTTTTTCCCCTCGCCGGAATATTCCTTTTCGCCGGAATATTATGGCCGGACGGCGACCGGAAAGTGGTCGAAAAACAACCGTCGGTTGGCTGGTGGCCGGTAGTCAATGGTCGGTTGGCCGATGGCCGGTAGTCAATGGCCGGTGGCCGGTGGATCGGAAGTCAATGGCCGGTGTGGCCGGTGGCCGAATTCAAAAGATGATTTGTCTACACAAGGGCGGCCACACATGGGCAGATTGGAGGGTCCAATTTGGACTTATTCACACAAGGGCGGCTACACATGGCTGCCTCGCATGAGAGAGGGCAGCCCTTTTGGCCTATAAAAGGAGGCCATTTCTACACACATTTCATAGTGTGTGAAGTTGATGCAACAAGGTGAGTGTGAGGTGGTGAGAGTGAAGTAAGGTGGGAGCTCCATTAAGGGTATAATCCCTTTGTAAACTACTTCTTGTTTTGAAGTACTAAAGCCATTGAGTGGCTGCTTTCTCGTGGACGTAGCTCACATTGGGTGAACCACATATATCGTGTGTACTCTCTCTCTCTCTCTCTCTCTCTACTCTATAATCTCGTGTATGTAAATCTGTCTCTCTCCATTAAGTAATCTACTCAATTGAGTGGGAGGTATGGCGGAGGAAGGGAAGCTTAAGATTGAGAAGTTCAACAGCAAAAACTACCAACATTGGAAGATGCAGATTGAAGACTATCTCTACCAGAAGGACCTCTATTTGCCACTAGGCGGTCTTGCAAAGAATCCCGCAACAATGGAAGATGAAGCATGGATTGTCCTTGATCGAAAGACACTGGGAACAATCCGATTAAGCTTGGCATCAACGGTGACCTTCAACGTTTCGGAGATGAAGACCACGGAGGACTTGATGAAGTCACTTGACGACTTCTACGAGAAACCATTGGCATCCAATAAGGTGTTTCTTATGAAGCGCTTGTTCAATCTAAAGATGGCAGAGAATGGTTCAGTTGCAGAACACCTAAATGACTTTAACATAAACATAAGTCAACTTCGATCGATGAAAATCAATTTTGATGACGAAGTGCGAGCTCTCCTTATACTATCATCTCTACCGGATAGTTGGGACAACCTTGTGGTGGCTGTAAGTAATTCTATTTCTGGCACAAATACTCTTAAGTTTGATGATGTTGTGGGTGTTCTCCTAAGTGAAGAAATACGAAGGAGAAGCACAGGAGAATCATCAAGTGCTGCACTGTCAGTGGAAACAAGAGGAAGGCCTAAGGAAAGGTTCAAAAACCAAAAGGGTCGTGATCGCTCAAGGCGGAGCAAGTCACGCACAAAGTCAGTTCTTGAATGTTGGAACTGCGGCAAGAAGGGCCACGTCAAGAAGGATTGCTGGTCCAAGAAGAAGAAGGAGACAGAGTGTCAAGACAACAAGCCAACATCGGAGGCCAATGTGGAAGGTAAAGTAGAGCAAGATGCTCTAATTCTCTCATTAGACAATGTGTCTAATTCCTGGATAGTAGATTCCGGGGCTTCATTCCGTGCGACACCACATAAGCAACATTTCCAAGACTACACCAAAGGTAATTTTGGGTATGTATACTTGGGAGATGATGAATCTTGTGAGATTGTCGGCAAAGGTACAGTTTCTATCAAAACTGCTAACGGAAATGAATGGAAGCTTAAAGATGTTAGGCATGTTCCTTCTCTTCGCAAAAATTTAATCTCTACAGGACAATTGGACGATGAAGGTCACAACATTGCATTCGGAAACAAACGATGGAAGATATCAAAGGGATCTTTGCTGGTTGCCAAGGGAGAAAAAGTTGATACACTTTACTTGTGTACTGTTAGCACGCAACCTTCATCTTGTGCAGCAACTACGGAAGTTGGCAGTGCGGTGTGGCACTACCGACTTGGGCATATGAGTGCCAAAGGAATGCAAATCCTTCAAACAAAGAAGCTTCTACCAGGTTTGAAAGAAGTGGACTTAGAGTTCTGTGAAGATTGTGTTTATGGTAAACAAAAGAGGGTAAAATTTCAAAAATCAGGAAATGAAAGAAAAAATAAAAAACTTGAGTTGGTTCATTCTGATGTTTGGGGTCCTGCAAGTACACCATCACTTGGTGGCTCATTGTACTATGTAACATTCATAGACGATGCGACTAGAAAAACATGGGTTTATGTCATGAAGAATAAATCCGATGTATTTTCCATATTTCAAAGGTGGAAAGCCTTTGTGGAGAATGAAACAGGTACCAAGGTTAAATGCCTCAGATCCGACAGGGGAGGCGAATATTGCAGCCAAGCTTTTGAAAGCTTTTGTGCTAGCAATGGCATTCGGAGGAAAAGGACAACCCCAAGGACACCTCAACAAAATGGGATTTTGGAAAGGATGAACAGGACAATTATGGAGCGAGCACGAAGCATGCGGCTACATGCAGGCCTACCGCTTGAGCTTTGGGCGGAAGCTGTAAGTACGTTTGTGTACTTAATCAATCAGTCACCCTCAACGGCATTGGATGGGGGAGTTCCAGAAGAGGCATGGACAGGTAAACTGGTGAATTATGCATTTCTCAAAGTGTTTGGGTGTGAGGCTTTCATGCACATAGATAGAAGCCTAAGATCAAAGCTAGATGCAAAGTCCAAAAAGTGTTTCTTCATTGGCTATGGAGAAGGTGACTTTGGGTATCGCCTATGGAATCCTGAAGATGGTAAAATCTTAAGGAGTAGGGATGTAATTTTTAACGAACAAAATATGTACAAAGATTACTTGGAAAGAAAACAAACAAAAGAAACAAGTGATGAGTACATGGAGCTTGAGGATGATGAAGACTCAAGGACTGCAAACGGTGACAATGTGCAACAACGTCAACCAAATGAGGAGCCCCCGAAGATCTACAAGAGCAAGTAGACATCCAGAAAGGTTTGTTCCTTCCTTCAACCATCTCTTGATCTCAGATTCTGGAGAGCCAGAATCATACAAAGAAGCTATGCAACATGAATCCAAAGAAGAATGGACGAAGAGCATGCAAGTGGAGATGGACTCACTACATCACAACCAAACATGGGAGTTGGTTGAGTTGCCTAAAGGTAAGTGGGCACTTCAAAACAAATGGGTGTACAAGGTCTTCGAAGGAAGAAGAAGGTGGGAAGAAAAGGTACAAGTCTAGGCTTGTGGTAAAATGTTTTTCTCAAAAGAAAGGTATTGACTTCAATGAAATATTTTCTCCTGTTGTAAAAATGAACTCAATTAGGCTTGTCTTAAGCTTTGTGGCTACTCATGATCTAAATCTCGAGCAAATGGATGTAAATACGGCATTCCCTCACGGTGACTTAGAGGAGGAAATATACATGCTTCAACCAAAGGGGTATGAAGTAAAAGGTAAGGAGAAAATGGTTTGCAGATTAAAGAAGAGCTTGGATGGTTTAAAGCAAGCATCAAGACAATGGTACTTGAAGTTTGATCGATGGATGTTGGATCATGGATTCACAAGATGCAACTCGGATCACTGTGTCTACACGAAGAATTTGGGAGATGGGAAATTCATCATCCTAATGTTGTATGTTGATGACATGTTGACTAGTGCTAACATGCAGGACATCAAAGACCTAAAAGAGGAGCTGTCTAAATCTTTTTCAATGAAAGATTTAGGTGCTGCAAAGAGGATACTTGGTATGAAAATATCAAGGGACAGGACGAAGAAGACAATAAATCTATCTCAAGAAGATTACATCAAGAAGGTACTAGAAAGGTTTGCAATGCAAAATGCAAAACCAGTTTCTACACCTTTGGCTGGTCATTTTAAACTAACGAAGGATATGTTTCCAAAGACACAAGAGGAGATAGCCTATATGTCTAAAGTTCCATATGCTGCAGTGGTAGGTTCTCTAATGTATGCTATGGTTTGGACAAGGCCAGACATTGCACATGCAGTGGGAGTTGTGAGTAGGTTTATGGACAACCCAGGTAAAGAGCATTGGCAAGCTGTGAAGTGGATACTTAGGTATCTAAAAGGGACAACAAAAAATGCTTTGTATTTTGGAGGAACTGATATTTTTCTAGAAGGGTATGCTGATGCAGATATGGCAGGTGACAAAGATACTCGAAGGAGCACTACTGGCTATGTGTTCACGATTGGAGTCACAGCAGTAAGCTGGGCTTCAAAGCTGCAGAAAGTGGTTTCACTTTCTACAACGGAAGCAGAGTATGTAGCAATGACGGAGGCAAGCAAAGAAATTCTGTGGCTTCACAGATTCTTAGAAGAGCTTGGATTCAAACAAGACAATTGTGTCTTGTACAGTGATAGCCAAAGCGCTATCCATCTTGCAAAGAACTCAGCCTTTCATTCAAGGACAAAGCACATTGAGGTGAGATATCACTTCATACGCACTCTTTTGGAAGAAGTCTTTCTAAAGCTAGGAAAGGTGCATACAAGTGAAAATCCTGCAGACATGTTTACAAAGGTGGTAAACAAGGAGAAGTTGAGCTTTTGCTCATCTTCAATTGGCATTCAAGGATAAGAAGCCAGGATGGAAAGCAGTCACAGGTTTGGTTTGGAGATCAGTCTCCAAGTGGGAGATTGTTAAGTATGGAGCCTGATTTACCCTTGTAATTTTCTGTGGTAAAAGCACACATTTGTAAGGCCTCCATTATGAGGAGAAGCCATCGTGCGTGAAGGAAAATCACTCGTCGAAAACCAAATTTTTCACGGCCAAAAATCAGGGGCAACTTTAGGGGCCTCAGGGGCGGAAGCCCTCGAGACTTTTTTTTTCATTGGTCCGAATATTCTTTTTCGCCGGAATATTATGGCCGGACGGCGACCGGAAAGTGGTCGGAAAACAACCGTCGGTTGGCCGGTGGCTGGTAGTCAATGGCCGGTGGTCGAATTCAATGGCCGGTGGCTGAATTCAAAAGCGGATTTGTCTACACAAGGGCGGTCACACATGGGCGGATTGGAGGGTCCGATTTGGACTTATTCACACAAGGGCGGCTACACATGGCCGCCTCTCATGAGAGAGGGCAGCCCTTTTGGCCTATAAAAGGAGGCCATTTCTACACACATTTCATAGTGTGTGAAGTTGATGCAACAATGTGAGTGTGAGGTGGTGAGAGTGAAGCAAGGCTCTTTAATTATTATGCTCATTAATTATTATGCTCATTAAATGGGTCTCTACCGAGACATGGGTCAATACCAAGCGAGACAGTGGCTAATGAAATTGGATTTTGGTACTACTCGGTCGGTATTGACCCATGTCTCTGTGGCAGTTGCCAAGTTTTTCTTTATAATGGTTCACTACCTTAAAGACATGGGTCAATACCAAGCGGGTCAGTTGCTTATGGAATTGGAATCCGTCGCTGACTCGCTTGGTATTGACCCATGTCTTTGCGGCAGTCGTCAAGTTCTTCTTCATTTCAGCCAAGACATGGGTCAATACCAAGCGAATCAGTGGAGTATGGAATTCAATAGTTGCCCCACTCGCTCTGTATTGACTCAATTGATGTTCAAGTCTAATCTTTGCCATTTGTTCATGTTAGCCACGCTGTCTCGCTTCTGCCCCCTGAGGTTCAAGAGAAAGTATACGTAATAGATCCGCTGATATCGCCTTATCTGCAGAACAACTCAGTTTCCTTTTTGAGTCTGATGAACTGGTTTAGCAGAGTCAACTTTGATCTAGCACGCTTTCTGGTCACTGCGTACAATCAATCGTGAGTATTTTCTTGCCTTGCAAAAAACATCTTGCATTGCGAATCTCTCCTCATCTTTGATGGTGTCTTTGTAGTGATCATTGGAGTCTGATGTTATTTGACATGGAAGCTAAGATTGTTTACTACGCAAACTCCGGGCAAAGTAGGGCGTTTCACGGTCGTGTAAAAATGTAAGGTCCATTTGGGTACATTTGGAAAGCAGTGTAGTGTCTCTTTGCAATGTGTTGCTGACTCAAGTGGTTATGTATGTAGTGCCGCGAAAAAACTTGTATGTTGTGTAGAGCATCTTTCGTTAGAACATGATCTAGGAAATGTAGTCAAGCACGAACAGGTAACCGTGCCTACGCAGACTGATGACTATAGCTGTGGCTGGTGAACCTGTTTGAATGCCGTGTTTCTCATCAATCAAATTATGGATATACCGAACGTGAGTAATCTGCTGTTTTATTGTTTGCTGCAACGTATGTATGAAGCAACAGATGTCTGTATCAGGATTCTACAGGAAATTCGATTACATAACTACACCAACAATGATGTGCGACATTTTTCTGTAATGGCCATCCAGCATATTATAATCTCGGGAAACAGACGCACAAGAGAGGAAGCGACAAGAGCTGACGAGTTCAAAGAGGCTCGCATTAAGGAAATGACGCAACACCACAATCAGACTCAAAATATGCAAGAAGCAATACACCAATATTATGCGGACGCCGCAGAAGTAGAGGAATGGGCTTTCCATCGACGGCAAGAGCAAGAACAGCGGGAAGCTTCACAGGTGCAAGAAGAATGGTAAGCCATGGAAGAGGCCCATTATTTCGAGCGACGTGAAAGGATGCCCGAGACCAGCGTCCCTAGAGGCAGAGGTAGCAGCAACCGGAGCAGAGGGCAAGGGACGAGTGGCACAAACCGTGGGAGAGGACAACGGACGAGTGGCACAAACCGGGGGAGAGGACAGGGGACGAGTGGCATAAACCGGGGGAGAGGACAGTAGCAGGGAAAGGGAGAAAATTACTCTTGATAGAAACAACACAATATGTAAAGTTTTGAAACATTGAAATGTACATTTTTGAAACATTGTTTGACCGCCAAAAAATATCTATGCATTAGTCATTTTGAAGAGTACATCATGGTTTGCATGGCATCAAAGCTCTTTGCGTGCACAAGGTATGTGACCTAGCTTCCAGTGGAAGCAATCAAGTGAAGTGTATTTGTTAGTGACTCCTTGCACAATGTTGTTTTCTCCTTGCACCTTGGAATCTGAAAAGAAGAAAAAGTTAGATTCAGTCATAGTGTATTAAAGACAATCAAAATTTATCGATTTAGTAAGCACCTTTCTATTGTTGAGACTGAATGCATACAATTCCGGCAAAAGTGGAAGTTCTTCACATGTAAGATCTATCCTCAGTTGTGCCAGAGTTGTGCTTGGCATTGTCTCCATCACAGTAAGTAGGCTATCTCGAAAGTAGAGCTCCATTGATAAAGGTTTGTTCTCGAGGTTGTTCTCTGTATCTTGGTCGAGTGGAATAAGCTGCCCACTAAGAAGATGATATCTAATATAGTAAAATGATACTAAGAAATTTTGAGAGCTTATAATGAACTTGGAAATTATGGACTTCTTTTGCAAAATACATATTTTTTTCTGTGATTGTTTCCTATCCCAGTTATCATCTAAAAAGTCCAAACAGCTCTCAAACTTGCAAATGAACATTGTTGCGGTAGTTCTTATTTGCTCATTGAAGAAAAAATTTGCAAACACTTCAAGAGGCATAAATAGTGCGAGCCGAACTATTTTTGTGGCAATTGAATACTTGAGGGACTTTTGTATATCCTGAAACAACTTATTCCTAAAGCTTTCACTAGTTTGCGAAGTAGGCAGGGACCAATCCTTGCTATCAAAGGATGGAAGTGACAAAGGAGCTACACGACCCCAACCAATGGAAGTTCTCGGTTCCACATATGACATATCATAAAAGAAAATTCCATTATCTACAAGTTCCTTGTGTTGTCTTCCTCGGTACATTTGCTCACCAATAAATGCATGGAAAGCATCAAAAATCCCAACTATACTCTCAACTGGTTGCCAATCTGTCCTATTCGATGGATAAATATCTGAAACATACCAAAGATGATATCCACCACTTAATATTCAAATATAATCATGCACTAAGCGAAATGCTGAAATAACTTACAGTTGGGTCGATGCCTTGGAAAACTTGGAGGAGATGTTTGCAACCTTAAGTCTGCATGCTGGAAAGCATGTTGTATGAGGACCTCTTTCACCCGCTTGCTTTGTGCACACACTTTAAACTCTTTAACTTGACCCTTGAAAGCCTCCACGAAATCATTGCGTTGCCTCCTCTTCCTCCTCCTAGTTTGAAGTAGAACCCAACTTCCGATAGTTATACGAGATGGAATCCATGCTTGATCTTCTGTAGTATAACTGTTAAAAATGCTAACAGAGTCAATGGTAGTGCTAGGCCTTCGAGAAGTAGACATGGTGTGCAGTAGAATGAATACACAAAAAGGTTAGCGCAAATATAAAAAAGGGAAGAAGTTTTGAGAGGGAAGTAGAGCTACTCAAAGTCATATTTGGACGGGAACAAAGTACTATATAGAGTCTTCAATGAAAGTTCTGAAATTCCTCGGTACATAGTTAGTACGACTTACGGCATTTATGCCTTGAAAGTGTGAAATTGTGCAATTTGATGAACCAAAATAAAATTTCCTCCCTTTTTTTTAAAAGAGCTTGACTCCAAAATGTCGATTTTCAACGTAACGTTAGCCTCTTCCTCATTGGTCGAGCGCCACTCTCTCTCTAGAATTGAAAGGCCCAAAAGTGAGTCCAGCTTTCTCATTATATATATATATATATATATATATATATATATATAGAGAGAGAGAGAGAGAGAGAGAGAGAGAGAGAGAAGTGGAGAGCGAGACAGAGAGAGAGAGAGAGAGAAGTGGAGAGCGAGACAGAGAGAGAGAGAGATAGGAAAATAGGGAAATAGAGAGAGAAAGAGAGATAGCGAGAGCGAGATCGAGAGAGAGAGAAAGGGAGATAGCGAGAGCAAGATCGAGAGATAGGGTACGTAGATAGAGAGAGATAAATAAAGAGATAGAGAGTGATATATATATATATATAGATATATATATATATATATATATATATATATAGAGAGAGAGAGAGAGAGAGAGAGAGAGAGAGAGAGAGAGAGAGAGAGAGAGAGAGAGAGAGAGAGATAGATAGATAGATAGATAGATAGATAGATAGATAGATAGATAGATTTTATTATCGTCCTTGGAGGTCAAATATGACCTATGGGACCAAAGTTACATGTGATATAGTATGTGTATGGCTGATGAGTGACTCTCGATGCTCCAAAATTGTAGTGATGAGAGTCGCAATGGAGAGCCCACACTTTGGCTGGGAGAGGAAAGTGTGTAGGTCTAAGTTATGGTTGAAAATGTGAGAGAAGCAAGTTCGGATGTGATCAAAAGCTGAGCACTCTAGTAGTGTGTGGTACTCAGACTCTCAAACTTGCAGTGAGCATAATGTGCACAATCGATTTGACTCTTCTCCATTGCCCCAACGCCCTATCCCGCATCGAAGGAAATGGGAGCTAAGCCGAATTGCTGCGATAGTCCGTATCGCGGACAAGGGAATAGGCTCAAGCATGTAAGTGTGAGTACGGTTTCCTCTCTCAGCGAAGAACATGGTTTTGTAGTTGGGGGCAATATAGGTAGTGTAATGTATGAAGCGTGACCCACCGGATTTCTCCCAAGCCGTAATACATTGGCATTGTAGAAAAGCTTCATTCACTTGAGAGTCAATTGAAGCATCATGTAGCAAGTGTAATGCATCCCATCTCCCAAACCACTTCTTTATGTCTTGCATCCATCCCGTGCTCAAGATCTTGCTTTTATGCGTCTTTTGAACTTTTTTGCTTGCTTCCCATGCAAGTGTAGGAAGTCGATGTGAGGGGTTTTGACGCATCTTTATCATGTACTCCACAACCCTTTCCATGCCCATAACCTCAATTGGAAGAGATCCCGACTCAAGAATTAGGAGCATATATGGTGTTTGTGTCTTAACTTGGAGAAAGTTTGTAAGAAAACGCTTTTGGACATTCTCAAACTCTTTCCAAGTAGACTTTGAGATGCTCCCGCCCCACACTTCAACTCCATAAAGAAGAACCGGTGTCACCAATGCATCAAAAAGATACTTCTTGAGAACCCAACACTTGATGTTTCCCACATTACACATGTTCTCACATGCATAATATGCTCTCTTTCCCGCTTCCAAACGACGCATAGCACATTCATGCCACTTGTGATTGGATGGAACCTCAAGGCCAAGGTATTTAAAGCTCTCAACAACTTCAAGTGTCTCGTTGTTGTACACAATGCATGGCTTCTCCTTATGGTTGGTTTTCACAAGCATAACCTTTGTTTTGGATTCATTTACAATCAGCCCACTATGCAAGCAAAAGTTCTCAAGGAAAACCATAAGCTTTTGTGCATCTTCTAAAGTGTGTGCTAGAAGCACTACATCATCCGCATACAACAAAAGCATGATTACCGCATTGCAAATAGTGACCTCTTCAATGCCTTCTTCTTGCATAAAGTCAAGTACCATTTGTTCCAATTGATCGATGCATAGACCAAAGATAGTTGGTGACAATGGACATCCTTGTTTAACCCCAATAGTGCTTACAAAAATTTCTGAAATTTCTCTTCCCATGCGCAATTGACAAATCACCTTCTCATAGATTCGAGAAACCGCAAGCATAAATTCACTTGGCACTTGGAGTTCTTCCATCCTTCTCCACAAATTGTTACGTGGAATCATATCAAAGGCTTTCTTAAAGTCCACAAAACAACAATACAATCGCTTTCCTTTCAACCGACTTTCCTCCATGAGAACACGAAGAGTGACAAGATGATCAATGGTGCTATGGCATCGACGAAAACCCGCTTGTCCCTTTGCACGCTTTTCATTCTCTTCAGCCCAATCATTCAATTTCATCTCCATTATGCACCCAAACAACTTTGCCATAAGAGACCCAATCATTATAGTCCGGTAGTTGCTTACATTCTTTACATCCCCTCCTTTATGCAAAGGCTTAACCCAATTAGTACTCCAATCATAAGGCATACCATGTTGAAGTGCAAGGTTGAACATATCACACATCCACTCATGGGTAAAATCTCCCGTCCATTTGATCATCTCCGGCTTGATACCTTGAAGATCTCCCGCTTTGCGAGTGGCCAACTTTTCAAGCCCACCACATACATCCTCAATAGTAAAAAAAGACGGCATACATGGGAGTGAACTATAAAATGGCATTTTTTCAGTATTTGCTTGCTCATATAATTGCCTACAATGTGTGTACATATCCACTAGACTCAAGTTACCAAAATTCTCAACCCGCTTGCCTCTCAAGTTTCTCCAAAATCTTCCACATGCATGTGCCTTTTCTTGGACTTGAAATTCTTGTTGCTTTACTTTCCATCTTCTTCTCTTCTTTTGAATCAATGCCTTGTATATATGCAAATGACTTTGATAGTTGTCTTTGTCCATAGTTGCATCAAGCTTTATCAAGGACTTTCGAGCATCTTGACATTCTTTATCAAACCACTTTTTGCATGATCTATCTTTGTTGATACCTTGGAGATGCTTTATGGCAAAGCATTCTTCCGCACAAGAACAAATAGCTTTCTTGAAAGCTTCCCATTTAGTTTCCAATGGTGCATCACATTGAAGCTTTGCCATCCATAATTTTTGCTCAACCATTTCAATGTACATTGGTGCCTGTTTGAAATCCATACATAGTGATAACTTCTCTTTCCTTTGGCTGAGATTATCATGCTTAGTTGCTTCTCCACATGAAAGGTCAATACATAAGGTGCGATGGTCGGATTCCGGGGTCCGTTGACCAAACATAAAACTCTTTATGCGATACATGATGGCTTCAGAGAGTAGCATATAGTCAATCACACTATCCCCATTATGTCTCCTACATGTAAATCCATTGGTTCCACTCCACAAAGATACACCATTGGCAATGAGAATACCCGTGCTATTACACATGTGTAAACGTAACTTTCCATAGTGATCCGGCTCTTTCTCATCCATTGAAGTACGATCGTACAAGTGAACTTCCTCCAACTCCCTTGAAATATATGGCATATCAAATTGTTGAGTATCATGTTGCAATGTTTTTGTGCGAGCATTCATATCCCCAAATACAATAACATCACCTTCACCTTTGAAATAAGAAATGTCCTCTTCCAAATAAGAAAATGGTTGATCTCTATCCATGCAAGCATAAAAGGGAGAATCATGATGAGGAACGTAGCAACCGGCTACAAAAATGGGTGCTCTTTTTGGTGTCATAATTTTCAGCCATACATAACGTTTGTACTTGTCATCTTTCACAATTGATACAAAATCTTCCAATCCTTTCTTAACCATACATGCTAACCCTCCTTTTCCTCTTCGTTGCTTGAGATTCTTTGACCACATCAATGAATGTACATTGTAATCCTCCAAGCCGTTAATCCTTTGTGTATCATGCTCCCAAGTTTCAACAAGAAGTACAACATCGGCTTTGCTTGTTAGTTCATCAATGCCAACCCCCGCATTCCATGGGTATCCATTACAATTCCAAAAGCATATTTTCAATTGTAACTCGGTCTCATAGGTCACGCATCCCTATTTTCTTGAGAGACTTGCCTCCTCCTTGGGCACATTTTCTTCATGAGAGATCTCCTTGTTTTTATTATTCTTTTCCTCATATTCCTTGCGACGCATATTTTGTTGCTTAATAGTGCGATCTTCACATACAAAACATTTTGTATCCCTCAAATAGATCCAACTATTATCAAGGATAATCTTTCGCTTGGTCTCATCAGGCATGGTGCATACAATTGGCCGTTCTCCCGAGTGAGGAGCTCCTTGCTTCCCCACTCTATGTGCTCCATAGACCATAACTCCAGACATGCCAAAGTGGGTTTTGAAGAAATCTTCAATAACAATGGCAAGAGAAGGAGGTGTCTCTAACTTCTCTTCGGGAGTTCCACGAATAACAATGTTCTTGGAACGTCGCTCCCGTTCCTTCAACTCCTCCACATCCACATTCTCAACATTCTTTGTTTGAACCATAGCTTGCATGAGTGAGGAATTAGAAACCACATTGCTACCACATACATCAGCCCAAGACTTGTTTGTGCATACATTTTTCATGTCGCATACATCCCGGCTCATAGTGTCAAATTTCTCCTCTTTCAATACATGGTCATGCTCTACTTTGCTCATCCGCTCCTTCAAAGCATTCAAGTCCACAAGAGAGCGTTTACATTCCTTGACTTCCTCTTCAAGTTGCATCAAACGTGTTGTTTGCATCTCAAGTGTCCTCTTGAGATTCTCATTCTCAACCACAAGTACCCTTAGTGTGCCATTCTCCATTGCAAGTGCTCGTAAGTCTTCGCCCTGTTTGTTTACGGTCTCTTGCAATGATACCAAGTACGCCATGATCATGGTTTCCGATGTTGTTGGTTGGGTGGTTGTGTTGCTATCTCCACACTTAGGAGATTTTTGATCATTTTTCACAATGGTTGTGGACCTTAAGAACCCTTGCGAGTGCCGGAAGACATTGTATGTAAAATAGGAGATGAGAATCAATTTTGTTGAACCTGTTCACTTCAGAAATGCTGCTACAAAAACGCTTTCCATAACTCTGAAAATTCCTGTCTTTACATCAATGCGTAGAGGACTTCGTGCTCTTCGATTGAGGCTATAGATCACCCAAATCGGAGTTCGGATGAAGAAGTTATGATCAAAAGAGTGGACTGCTGTCTACTAGGTCAAAAAACGGCTGCGTTTCTAGAGAGAGAGAGAGAGAGAGAGAGAGAGAGAGAGAGAGAGAGAGAGAGAGAGAGAGAGAGAGAGAGAGAGAGAGAGAGAGAGAGAGAATTAACTAGAGATAGCTACAGAGGTAGAGAGAGATAGATAGATAGTAGATAGAGAAAGAGAGAAAGAGCTAGGTTGGCTGACCAACTGTGTGAAAAGGACAAAAACTCTCTCTATCTCTCTCTCTCCCTCTAGAAGAAACTATGGAATTAAATAAGGCAAAGGGGTTTTGCCCGCTACATGCATTGCCATGTACGCCTAGGAGTGCACGTATGTGTCTACCCATATAGGATTTGACCAATAAAGACGAGATTTTGACCCAGTGGTCCTGATCTCCGTACACCTCTGGACCGAGGTGTATGGAGATTGGGCAAGACTAGAGAATGCGAGGTAGTTTACATTGTGAGGAGTATATATATTAAAACAACATTCATAATCATTGTAGATGGCAACGTCATCAACTAACTGGAGGAAAAGATTGCATGCTCGTACACGCTCTGCAAGTATCAAATCCTGCGCAAGCGTAGGATATGTAATGAGCATGTGCACAAGTACAGAGAGTTTGCTAGAGAAACCGTACAGAATCTATGATATGACTCCTACAGAACGGGCATTGATTTTCGTGACATAGCACCTACATTTGAGAGAGAGAGAGAAAAAAGATTATGCGTGAAGTTCCGACCAATATAGAGCCAAGGATGGAAGCAGAAAAGGGCTTACAGACAGAAGACGACGGCATAGAGGAGATGCTGGATGCCATTAGGAAAAATCTGGACTCCCCATGGGCCTTGTAAGGATCCCTAATTTTAAGGGATTAGCTACTAAATTGTTGGCCCTTGGGGGACATAGAAAACTACTACTAGGGTCAATGGTGGTTTTTAGGCTCTTAAATGCAACACCTCATATAAAAATCTCTCATATTGAAGAAAGATATATATGACTTTTCTTAAAATTAGGTTGATAATACCTTTCTGCCTCAAAAGCACTTGCAAAAGTCAGTTTACCAATTTGATTGGTCCGTGTGGCAGCTTTCAAATTTTGAAATGGTATAATTTTCAAAGGAAAGCTTTTGAAAACAAGTTAAATAAATTTTCAAATTTTGAGATGGTATAATTTTCAAAGGAAGGCTTTCGAAAACAAGTTAAATATATTTTTTTTGTTTGTGAGCTCTAGGCAATTAGCTTATAAAGGGTAACCGGCGAAGCGAAACTGTGACAGGCTAGAGCCCTGTGGAGCGTATAGCGTGGAGCCATGGGAGCACATAACCTCAAGGCAACATGGACCAGTAAGAAGTGCATGCGTATTAAGCATGTCAGGCAGCTTCATCGGTACGCGGAAAACCTTGCAGGTTCAGTGAATGGGAGAAGGCCGCGTGCGCTCTGAGGCAAGGAGGGAGTTAATGCATATGACGCTAGGAGGAAGGGAGGGATGGAGATGCATGCACTTGCGAGGCATATTTTGCGACCGTTCCTTTTGCACTTCTGTCTCAGGCAACGGCCCATGAAGGCGAGGCTTTATTCAAATATAAGTGGGTAGTATGGTCCTCCTGCAGAGCTGCCTCAGATAGTGGCCCATGAAAGCGATGCTTTATTTGAATATAAGTGGGCAACAATGATTGGCTGAGCTCATTTGCACGCCCCAAAAAGCCTTAAATCCTTCGTATATATTATACTTTCCTTTGCCAATTCAGCATTTAGATTAATGGGCAATATGACTTACGAGAGGGAACTGAACACCCTTGGCCCACTTAAACCATGGTAATGGCTTGAGAAATCGCTTATGACTTGGAAAACCACAAGAGAAAAGGGGACAACATATGACATGCCTAATATTCTTGAGGCTCTAGGTGATATCCCAACTCTCACCCCATTGGCTAGTTCTTAACCTCCCCTTAATCAAAGAGGCCCATGGAGAGTCCATCTTTTTCCTAATGCCTTCTTCTAGACAAGCGAGGAGAACGCTAACGAAGCAGCACCAGAAGCCGTGCACCTATCTCCTGAAGACATGTTGAGGAAGTTGGCACGTCAACCAATCTATGAAGGCGCCAAAATATCTGTGCTTCATACTTGTCTGGCATTTTTGAATCTTCAATCAGTGTACGAGTGGTCAGATGCAAGCGTCACTGCTTTGTTTAGGTACGTAATCTACAAAAGAGATTTTCCGATTGCAACGGTGACGTGCTTGGAGAGCTTTTTAATTTAATGTGGCTTAAACAGGTTGTTGTGGGAGAAACTTCTCTCGGCTGGCAATGAAATGCCCCCCTCCAGGCTAGACGCAAAGCAACTATTGACCTCAGTTGGCTTGGACTACAACAAGATTCATGCATGTCCAAATGATTGCATTCTTTTTCGCAATGAATTCGCAGATTGTCTGTCGTGTCCTAAGTACGGAGCAATACGCTACAAACAAGATGCAGTTGGCGAGACAGTGCCAGCTAAAGTGTTGCGGCATTTCCCTATTATTCCTAGGATAAAAAGCATGTTTCGTTGTGGTTCCATTGCAAAGTTGATGCGGTGGCATTCTACGAATAGATCCACTGACGCAACATTTAGGGTGCCCGCTGATTCAAAGGCCTAGTGGCACATTGAAGATACCTGGACACATTTTAAGAGTGAACCATGCAATTTGCGTTTGGGCATGGCAATGGATGGAGTCAATCCATTTGGCTTGAGAAGCTCGTCATGGAGCACTTGGCCCGTGTGCCTTATCAATTACAACCTCCCGCCGTCGCTTGCCATCAAGAAGGGTCATTTGATATTAAGATTGATTGTACCTGGTAAGTTCAAGGCAAAAAACATGGATGTTTATCTAGCTCCACTAGTTGACGAGCTCCAGGAGTTATGGCATGGGATCAACATAGCAGATGCGGTTGAACCAATAGGACAACAACATGCAAGGATCCATGGACTTCTTATGTGGACTATGCATGATTGGCCAAGATATGGAGAAGCTTCTGGTAATGATTCTTGAATTACAAAATTCTCGCTATTCGCAAGCACTTTGCCTTGGCCTGATTCATGCTTTAATATATGCAGGGCTAACAACTTCGGGATACAATGCATGTCCAATTTGCGGGCAGTCTTTGGATGTGCGCTATTTTGCCTCTCTTCGAAAGACAATTTATCAAGGCCACCACCGTTATGTTCCAGATGGCCATCACTTGCGCGAAGGTCAGCTTGGTTGCGTCGAATGTCGTCCTATGCATGTACAAGAGTGGGGTCGCCGATGGGAGAAACATGAGGGGCAACCTGTTCCAGGAATGAAACGTTTGTCCATTCTTCATACATTGCCGTACTGGGGTGATCTACTAATTAACCATTTGCTGGATCCAATGCATATATTCAAGAATGTGGGAGAGCTCCTCTGGAAGACAATCATGGGAATGAAAGACAATCAAGCTTCACGAGATGATTTGCAGTCAATTGGAAAGATGCCAGAGCTGTGGCCTTTCACCAATGAGGCTGGCCAAAAAAAACTTCCAAGAGCGCCATGGGTATTGCTAAGAGCGAAGAGCGACAAGTTAAAAGGGTGATTTCAGAGTTCAGGACGTCAACAGGATATATGAGATGTCTCAAGACAGCATTCACTCGTGACGATCAACTGTTAGGACTGAAATCGCACGACTGGCATAAGTTCTTGCAATTCATTCTTCCAATTGCGATCAAGGGGTGTTTAACAGAGAAAGTGCGGACCTGTATATACAAGATTTCAGAGCTAGTGCAGTGGATCTCTGCCAAGGAGATACAGGAGGAATCTATTGCAGTCGCAAGGGCTAACTCCATTGAGGCAGTTTGCATGATTGAGAAGTATCTACCCACGAGCTGCCTAACTATCCAAATGCACTTGCTCGTCCATGTAGTAGATGAGGTTGCAGTGGACAGGTACAGTCCATAGCTGTTGGATTTTCTTTCTAGAGCGGTTCATGAAAACACTTAAGGGTTTTGTTCACCAAAAAGTGCTTCCAGAGGAGAGCATGGAAGAAGGATGGTTGGTGCAAGATTCTCTTGTCTTGATGATCGAATTTCTATCCGTTTCTGACCCAGAAATGCCTCGACTGTGGAGCGATGAGGAGGATGCAAGACTGGTGGGAGAGGAGCCGCAAGGGCAAGGGGTGCCGAAGAAAATGATCGACGCCATGCGAGAAAAGATCATGAAGTTCTGTATACTAAATTCATCGCCGATGAAAAAATGGCTTGAAAGGTACGAAGAAGAGAAAGAGAGACGCAATAGAGAGCGACACGATTTGAGGCAAAACCAAAAGACTACAGGCTTACCCTTGCCAGACTATCTCGCTCCTCTACCTGAATTCCCTACAATGGCATGGTTGGACAAGACAGTGAGAGCAGCTTGACAGATCGGAGAACCAATATCTCTAGAAGAGGAAGAGATGGCTATTGGATGTGACTGGAAGTATCATACATACATGGCATTGTGGTCGCATGGAAAGCATTTCAAAACACAACAAATTGACAACAGAAGAAACACGTTTGACAGTGGGGTAATGGTTAGTTTCATGCAAAAGAGCAGGGCCAATGCCAGAGACACAAATGAGAGCACTAGCAACCTGGATTACTGTGGTCTAGTGTCAGATATCCTGAAAGTCATCAGCTTCAGGCGGTTTCAGATGTTTTTGTTGGATGTGAAGTGGTTCAAGGTGATTACTTCTGGTCGCAATGCAACGGTACACAGAGATGAAAACAAGCTTGTGTAAATAGATTCTACAAAGGTTTGGACAGATGCGAGCGACACATTTGCTTTCCCTGAACATTGAGAGCAAGTGGTCTTTGTACCGGACCCTCGAGAGCGACAATGGTGGTTTGTGGTTCAGGTTGCTCCAAGAAATAAACAAGTATTTGAAGGGCAAGAACTCCTGGAGGAAAGTCGGTCAGACGACGTCCATACTATTGTGAAATTAGATGAGATAGATGAAGGTATGGCAGAGGAAGCTGACAGATATATGAGGATGATGCAGAAGAGACAGAATTGACACTTGTAGATGAAGATGCAATGGATGAAGACAATCTTCCAGAACGAGTTGGGGCAGAGTTATGTCTGCAATTAGAGATAGACGATGATACGGTGCAAGATCTTATCGATGATGCCTCACTCGTGGAGGCCTAGGCCTATAAGTGTTTGTGTAAATACGTTGATTTAAAATTAAGCTTAAAGTTAATTTAAACAAAGGTGTTCTGACGCTTTATTTTACTTTCTTTGTGCACGACTTTAGTATGGTAGACTAGTTTCTAGATCCCGCTTCTATGAGTGCATATGCATTTATGGGCTTCGTCACACGGATGACGCCTAGTCATCTATGAGTGCAGATGCATTTATGGGCTTCGCCACACGGATGACGCCCAGTCAGATGGCAGAGGCTTCTCAGTACTGGGTAGCCAGAGACACGGGTACTACGCCTCCGGGCTTCACACCCGAGGGTCCGACGCCTATGGGGGGGGGACGCCTATGGGTACGACGCCTACGAGGTCTCCCATCACGGCTGCTTCGACACCTAGGGATGCGGCAGAGACGGGTACGTCCTCATCTCCGCAGCACAGGCTCACTCGCCGATCTCGGCGATCTTCAAGTGGAGGTGGTGGTTGTTGTGGAGGAGGGTCCACAGATGCTTCGACCCCTCCTCGCTCACGACCCTCGTCCTACCCTGGAACACCTCTCGACACACCTCTTGGCACACCTCGGACACCTTGGGGGGCACACGATCCTAGTGCCTCCAAGATCTATACTGTATGGGCAGATGGTTCTGTTGACATGGATAGATTCAGGACTGAGATGAGACAGCAGATTCGCCAGCTCGTGGAGCTACAGTTTTTGACCAGCATTCTGATGCCTTGGCCTGAGCAGGATGAGGACAAAGTCAGTTATATAGTGGAGACCATCCTGAGAGAGTACCAGCCTGCTCCGGGTTCAAAGGCTGTTCCGAGGAGGTGGATCAAGGGTGTTGTACGGGACACCTTGAAACATCGACGAGATGCATGTTAACCCTCACGGCACACGGACACCCTATGATCTATAAACGTTGTATTATTTAGAGTCAGGTACCGGGCTTGTCGGTCCAATAGGGAAAGGTAGAGTGATCGCCGATGAGAGGCGCACTCTAACACGAACATGCTAGGGTTAGTTAGCTAAGCATGGGCGCCCAAGTGTGAATGGGGTGAGCTCCTATAAAAGCCAACTAAACCTAATTTTTACTCATTCTCTCATTTGTGCAATAGAAGAGTGCTCTTGCTCCATCTCCATCTTCTTCTTCTTCTTCACCTCCTTGTGTGTGTGTGTGTGTGTGTGAGAGAGGGAGAGAGGGAGAGTGTGTGTGCGATCGAGCATTACGAAGGCACGACGGCGGCGAAGCGGTTGAGCGCGGCATGACTGCAGCTTCTTCTTCATCACGGCAAGGAATCCACCACAAAGGCGAGCGTAGAGCGGTGAGTGACACACCCTTTGTTCTCTTGAGCTTGCTAGTTTAGGCTTGTTGTGTGCTTGGAGCCGTTTGTGGCTCGCATACGGTGTATCGGCAAGTCCCTTGCTTCGACAGTGTGGCAAGGAGTGCACAATGCAGCTCGGCAGGCTTTCAGGACCGGCTCGCCGAAGCCTTCGGGCATCCCACACAAGACGTGGTAGCAGATCAGGGAGGATGAGCTGACAGTGGACACGCGGTTCAGACATTAGCGTCAGGCCGCACAGATACGACAGATGACGAGGGGGACATCTCATCTTGGCAACGGAGGCTTCGACACCTTTCTCTATGAGTTTGTGAGTTTCTAATCCAATCCTAGCTATGCCATTTTTTAAAACGTGATGAATCATGTATTCTTATTACTTTGATTTTTGTATAAACGCAGAATCTTGCGATGCATCGAGCCCCGACACCCCAGGAGGAGACATATGGATATCACAGAGGTATCTATGAAGTATTGAATGATCTTGATGCTTCAGGAGAGCCTGTATACTGGGAGGCCTTAGAGTCTCGTTGATCGCTTGAGGTGATATGTTAATATGTGTGAGTTGATTTAATTAAATAGGTATATGTGAAGTAATATCAATACTAATTTTGCGACTTGTCTTATGTGCAGGTTGTGACGCCTAGTCATCAATGGATTTCATATATATGCTTTGCGAGACAAAGACACGCTTCTGTGTCTCTTTTTTGTATAGACATATATGGTTATGGTTATTGTTCAGACAGTTATTGTTTTCCTTATGGTTATGATTATTGTCATTGTCATTGTATAGACATGGTTTTTTCTCCTATTCTTGTATAGACATGGTTATGGTTCTTGTTTTGTTTATGGTTATGTTTAACTTTTTGGTTATGCTTATGGTTATTGTTAATTTTGTTTATGGTTATGGTTATCTGCATTATGGTTTTGATCAAAGTGGTTATGGCCGGTTATGGTTTGAATTTGGTTATGGTTTTGCACAAATTAAGTTCTTTATGGTTATGGTTTTAAGTTGGTACGGTTATGGTATTGCAAAAAGTTCATTTCATTTCTTTCATTGGCCTTAAATCTCATGTGAGATCCTACATGGATAGCATGTAGGAGGCGTATACATGATATGGTTTTTTTGAAAAGTTTATGTAAAAATGAAGGGAACTCTGCCGAAATTTCTGCGGGAGCACGGTTGATTTTGGTGTTGTTCGCTTTCTTGGGCAGAGGACAGGCAGTCTGGCTGTGGCTGTGTCCATCTTTTCATTGGGCACAGGCTAGGCTGCCTGTCCTCTGCCCAAGAAAATGTTTTTCTGTTATGGTCGTCTCTATATGCGTCACTAAGCCCGTCGAAATATGCATCGATAAAATTACCTTTTGACGCGTATATCGACGTTTTTGTAGGGACGCGTATATCGATGGGCTTTTCGACGGGATGCGTCGAAACCTGCGTCAAAGGTCCCCTATTTTGTTGTAGTGAGTTGTTCATTTTGATCTATTTAAGTTGCGAGGGTTAGATTTTTTGAGAGGGTGGGATTTGGTAACATTGTCAATAAAAAAATGTGCTTTCTTCTCTATAGCTATTTTAAAAGGCTCTTATGGATATGCTTAGGATAGGCTCAAGATAGGATCAATTAGCCTCTTATAGATAGGCTCACAATGCTTGGTGTTTTGAATATCTGAGTTGAGTATCTGAATCATTTTAAAGAGCAAGAAAATAATTAGTTGAATTGAAAAAAACTGTGTTACTTATTTGTAGATCAAATATTTGTAAGTCTGCTGCTAGTTCTCTTTGAAGATGACCAAGAAGTCTGATGTTGGCGCTTTGTTGAGCTCATTTACAATGGAGCAGCCATTGGTGCTGGTCGAATAGGGAAGACCTCAAACCTAGCAAAGCTACATGGAAGCAGATTGCCTTTAGGTTGCTTTTCTATTACTGTGTTAGAAGTGTATGATGGTAAGGATGCTCCATTCCCTCATATTCCTTCAACAAATGATGAGATGACTACTCTAAAGAAGGTAGAGAATAGCCTTGTTGCATGGCTAAAAAGTGATCTGGTAGGTAATTTATTCATCTCTATAAACACCGTATAGCATAATTTGTCGACTACCTGATGAAAGTTTGGTTGATAATTAATCTATACTATACCATTTTTTTTAGCGGGTCACCAAGGCTGCAAGAAAAGATAACGAAGAATGTCTACATCTACTACTCTGAATATATCAAAGAGCATATAGGCCAGTCCAATGCCATCACTCCAAGCCACGACATTCAAGAAATCTGAAAAAACAGCAAAAGGCAAAGCTAAAGTGCAAGAAGAAGCATCTTTTGGGTGTGTGTTGTGCAACTCCGATGAGGAAATTGATGATAAAGAAATGGAGGCTTATTTAACTACAGGGGCAAATGTTGGTAGAGAGTTTCCCATCAACAAAGACATGATGGTACGACAACATATATTATCAAAGCATCTTGGAAACTTGAAGGTAAATATGGGCTTTTTAGTTTGAGGATACTATGCGGGTTCTTTGGTTTGGTTATTTATAAATTTTGATAACTGCAGGTAGAGCATGAATCCCCACTACCATGGGTTCCTCTTTGTCATTTGGTAAAGCTAGAAAAATCAAGGCAAGTCAGCTATGACACTAAGCGGTTGCAACCTTTGGCCGATGCATTTTTGTTGGAGGGGTATTATGAACCCAAGGAAAGATTCATATGCTCTTTTGATGCACCATGATATCCTCCCATTGATGTAGACGATGACATCAAGAAGACATGGGATCCCCTTTGGCGGCAATAAATAAAGAGTTTGAGACTGACATCAAGGGCACTAGTTGGAGCAACTTGTGCGGAAAAATGTTGTACACCTAGCATGACAACCATAGGCTTGCCACTTGGATGGGAGTCCTAAGATAAAGTAATATATGTTTATTGTGCTATTTTTCAAGCATCTATATAAATGCATTGATGAATGTGTGTCTTCCTTATTATGTTAGGTGTAGCATACAAAAAAGATGCAGATCTGCACCCTCGAGTATGAGTATACCTGGTGAAAGTAGATTCATCAAATGAAGTAGACATGTTAAGCATCGTAATAAGTATAAAAAAATAAGATCTCTCGTACATTCGTGCTTGCACTTGCCTAAAATCACTGATGTTTTTTGAGAGTGGTTGAGGATCAAAGTATTCTGGTATTCCATTGTTAAATAGGTAGAGAATGTTTACAATTGTACTGGAAATATACATTTGCAATTAATGCCTGGATTAGACCTAGAGTCGTTCATCAAGGACGCTAAATTGATACATAAGGGAAAGACATTTTCTTAATTATGAGTTGGGTGTGATGAAAAAGGGAACACAATATGAGGTGGCCAAGGTAGTGGCAGATGCATGAAAAGGATGTCTTTGCACGTATGTACATTTAATAATGGAGGTCCAACTAAGATATAAAATAATCCTCTAACAATTTTCTTGCTTGTGTTAGATGGTTGCAAATGCACAAGTTTAACATAAAAGAGGTCAGGAGCTTACAAAGCAATGCTCGAAATTGAAAAGCCAGAGCAAATCTTTAATCCCATGCAGATAGCATGCAACTTTAGAAGCAGAGTGTACCAGGATTTTCCCTGGTTCCTAGAGTACGATGAGGATACTTCCCTCCCAATGAGGAGGATGACCCTCCCATTACCTGCCAGCTTTTAAAATATCAACTCTGCTATATTTTGACCTATTTTTGCTTAATTGGTAAATATCTTGTAAATATCTGGGAGGCCTTTAATAAAGTCTATGCTTAAATGATTACTGCAACCCTTCAATTTTTCTTAATAATTTAATTTACATTGAATCTTCCGGAAGGACTAGCAGGGTCAGTTTTTGTTCGAATTTAAATCTGAAAATTTCTAGCCCGGGGTTTGCTGTGCTTAAGATTCCAAAAATACCAATATTTGCCATGGTCGGACAATTCTACATTGCTTTTTCAATAATCATATCTGTTTGATTAAGCTTTATACAATCTTTAAGGTTTCAGAAACTGAAAACCTTACAGTAAACGTTTTTTATTCACTTTAAAAATTAGTGCTTTTCTTGGTGATCAAGAAAGAGAAGTGGAATGTCATCCAAGGAGGTGATAGACTTCGCAACGAGTTTAGAGACAGAAATATTGCATGTTTCAGACTTGCCTTTGGTTACATACCCATCAACAGGTAAGCAACAAACTTGAACGAGAGTTGCAAATTGTTTTAGATTCTTGCTTGATTTGTCTGAGGGTTTTTGTAGACGGCGCTGGCGACCATTTTCAAATTATGCATTTCAGTCTAGACAAAACAGATGTTGATTTGAAGAATGCCTTGCTAAGCTCTATGAGGCCCCTCATCATAGATAAATTTCTTTGTCCGATGCGTGATGATTTGGTCGTGGATTCAATAGTAAATGCTTCCATTTTGCTTTTACCAACCAATGCAATTGTGTATGGGCTTTCTGAATCCATTGTGCCAGATTGGAATAGAATGGAAGCATGCAGGTTTGGACAGGCCACTTGCTGCCTTTGTCAACAACAGATGATAAGGGTGTATTCGTGGTTGTGTGCCAGTCAGATAATTATGGAATGGTGCGTGATATCGTCCCTACTGGTGGATGGTGTGAAGACCACATAAATGTATTTGTTTATAGCAATATGCAAGAAGGAAAATAGGACTGTGTGCACAATGTTGGTTTTTGCAATGAGAAAAGAGAACACCTAGATATCAGAGGCAATTGACATACCATCTGATGATGCCTGGTTTGATTCGCTAGAGGAATCAAAAGTGATTGGAAAAAAGAGATGGATAGGGCACCTATGCGAGGTACACTTCAACACCATCTCTCTCTAGAAATAGTTTTTTTCGTTGTCTTGACATGTAGGTGGTATGGAACCTGAGCATTGGTTACTTTGGAAACTTCTTTCCCAATACACAAATAAGAACAACATTGTTGTCCAGCACGAAGAAGACTCTGGAGCATTGGATTTTTTAGGGAGCCAGATGAGCCCATTGATGATGATATTAGAGAGCAATGAGGAATTCGCAATCAAAAAATGCTATGTTCCTGAAATGTAGGCCCATTGGCTTAGAGAGATGCAAGAGCGAGAAAGAAGACATGCAAATGAGGTACATCGTGCCCTGAAAGCAACATCTCTATTAGAGCCACATCCTAATATTGAGGAGTTAGATCCTTCAATCATTGACCTAGAGTAGATATTCCAGAGAGCACCTCGCATGGTGTGTGGGGAACTCATTTTTGAGAATCACTGTAAACTATCACTTTTGTTATTCTTTTGAATATAGAAAAAAGGTTTTTCTTACACTACAAGAGGTTGTGTGCACTTGTGACATTTTTAGCGACGAAAATAAATTGGGTTTTTATACTCCTCGGTGTCACTAAGACCGTCGCTACGAGAACTTTGCTATATGCATCGCTATATAGCGATGCAGATAGCAACGGTTGTAGGCTTCCTATAGCAACGCTCATAGCGACATTGCAGGGCCTTATATAGCGACGCCCGAGAGTAAAAATTTTTGGGTGATAGGGCATTGAATGCCTTACCACCCATCAACCATATTGAATGTTTCAATAACAGAGTAAACTTGAATGAATCCTAGATAAGCCCAGATTCACCTTTGAAAGAAAGTGCAAGGTATATACCCAAAGTAGTCACCCACAAGACAATATAACAATTAACTCCATCATGCATAGTATTGTTTGCTGAATAAAGATACAAAGCTGACAAAAGAGTAAATCAATGACAATTGTGCACATCATAGGCAAAATCACTTGATTGTTAAGCTTTGCAAATGTAATAGTTACAACACCATTGTCATTATTGAGAAAATACATGGTTTTCCAATAGTTAAAAAAAGACGTATACAGGTCATCTCATTATACATGCTATGACAAAAGAAAACTAATGCTCTCTAGCTACAGCTAGACTAACGTCGTCTAATCAGACGTCTGATTGCATCTAAGCGGCGTATTTGTCAGATTCTACAGAAAAAACAATAAGACTTTTTGTAAGTATAAACATATAATTTACAAAACAATCTATTTTCTTAGCTTATCATTAAAATACAACAAATGTGAGGCTGAAAGCATGCAATGGTGGTACAAAAAAAGGACCTTTTTTTGTTTGTACCTAGTTGGTACTTCTACAAAAGCAAGAGGTTGTTTTAGAGGGAACCGTTTTCGGCCTCTAAAATTCAATGGTTTAGGAGGGAAGCTAGTAAAACTAAAAAATCCAGTGGCCACTCCGTTTGAAGAGACATCGTGGATGGGGCCAATGATGGATTGGAGTTTTTGCACGTTTGAACTCGTCTGACGTAGCATGTGTGTCCTGCGTAGTACCAGTGGCTTTTCGTAGTGGTTCTCAACTGCCCAATGTTGTCACAAAGGTCTCAGGCATCACATTCAGGATTCCCCCGTGTAGCTCCCGCGCCACAATGAGGACGCCCCCGAGGAAGTTTGCTGCTGCCAAGGGTTCACCCAACAAAGGCAAGAAGCCTAGGACAATGGATGCAACCTCCCCCCTCAAAGGCACAAAGTTTCCCCGAAGCATCAACACACCGAACACAAGGGCTAGCAAGGGGAGCATTTCTATGGAGAAATCAGGAAAGTCTGCAACACCTTTTGTCGAGAATGAGTATCGGTCTTCAACTAAAACAAGTGGTTGGTTTTCTACACTGTCATGTCCTGTTATGGGATTTGATTTTGTTTCATGAGAGGTAGCTATGTCAAAGGTTGTAAGGTCATTGCATGAAAGTTTATGTAGTGTTTCTTGCTCAAGAGCCTTGCATTATGCATTCATGAAAGCATACGTGCCTTGAACCGAACACAGTTTCAGGAGAAATTTCAACAATTGCACAATTGTATTGTTTCATCTATGCATTGCATGTAAGTCAATGTTTTGTTTATTGCTTAGGAGCTTTGCATTTCTATCCTTTTTTTGCATTGCATGCATTCATGATTCAAGCATATGTGCCTTCAGTGGAACACAATCTCAAGAGATTTTTCAACAATTGTGAATGTATTTTTCATCTATGCATCTATGCAGAAGGGTCTTATTGTATCCCTATTATTATACCCTGTAGGACAAGAGGGTTTACTAAGAAAATGACGAAGTTTAGAGTTCAAAATATGGTACTGTACACTACCAAATTCGGTACTTTACAGTACCAAATTTGGTACTGTACAATGATAACTCTGTATAGCCTCAAATTTGGTCAGTACCATTGTGCATTGGGAAGATTATCTGTGTGACCAAAGGGCTGTTTAGGGTGTAGGGTTTAGTTTGACATTGTTGAAATGGTGCCAATAGAAGGTCATTTAGGAAGCATGCTTAGGTATTTTTGATTGGTAGACGGAGGGCATGTCTAACATTTGAGCTTTGTGTTTCCACATTGTAGGCAAAAACAAAATGGAATAATACCCTATTTTGACCAAGTTCTGTTATACAGCCGAGGAACTTCACAAAGAGTATGGTCTTAGCATGGAGGGGGTGATTGCAAAGGATCTTAGGGATGAAGAACTCCCTCACGACGAGTGGATGACGGTGTTCAAGCAAAGCTACCAAAATAATGCAAATATCTACTTGAATCATGTGCACCCAAGACTCCTTGAAGATTACATGTTCCTCTTCCACAAGGTATATCAAGCCCCTCCATATTATGGGGAAATCACTGCAAAGTTTTCCTGCTACTATGCTTTTGAGAGATGCCATGCGGCAACAAAGGACCCTGCACGCCATAAAGTCGCATGGGCGAGGTTTGGAGAGGCAATACTGAACATGTGTGCCAGCCGCCCGGGAGGGTTGGAGCGGAAGGTCGAAACTTGGCGAAGGGAAAATGGTGGCTTCCACGGTGGTTTAGGGTCATCTATTAAGAAGCCCCACCTTACGCAAAGTGGTAGTAACCTCTGTACAGAGTTAGACCCCCCACATCTTCACACAAAGTTTCTTGATTATGTTACAAAATTGGAAAGTATTGTTGAGAGGGTGCCTGAGAAAAGTGCAGCTGCATCAGACAGACTGAAAGAGCTGAAAGCATCTCTGTAGCAGAACAAGGAAACATTGTTGAGAGCCGAGGGTTCCAATGCTGTTGTGAAGCAGATAAAGGATGACATAGAGCACTATGAAGTGCAACTTGCAAAACTAAAGTAGGAAAACCCTTTCAATGATAACAACATCAAAGAGGTTGAGGCTGATCTGGGAGCCAGTCGACGCATGCTTTGCCGACTTGGAAGCAGTGAGGACATGCTGAAGCTAGAGAAGGAGGTTCATCTACAACAAGTAATTCCTATCATGTCTTAAGAAAGTGGTTTTGGTACTGCATGCAGCTTTATAGTATCTATAAATGTTGCTTTGCTAGTTTGACAGAGTTTGGTGGTTTTGCTTCTGTATGGCAGTTGCATAATCTAGGTAGATTGCTAGGTCTAGGTGGATTTTTTGAATTTTCTCTATGTTACTTTGGTATTTTTTGTCCATACTGGTATCTTTTGGGTTTTTTTGGATATAATTTCTTGTTTTGGTATCTTCTATCATGTTGTTTTTAGTAGTTTGGTAGTCTGATAAATTTGCTGTTTTGGTAGTTCTTGTTGTGTTGCTAGTACCACTAAACCCTTACAGGTAGCTTTTGGTAATGCTTTGGTAGTTTCTCGAGTGGATATAACAATGTTCTTTTGGTAGTTTTGGTTGCTTTTGGGTAGTTTATTGGTGGACTTGGGTGTATTCGTAATGCTTTTGGTACTAACTGGTAGCATTTGGTACTATTCTGGCACTCCCTTTGGTAGTTAATGGTTCTTTTGTAACGATACTACTTTGAATGTATTGGTAATTTTAGGGTTTTAGGGTAGCTTCTTACAATGCTTTTTTGGTGGCTGTTAGGATTTTTGGTACTAATTGGTAACTCATGGTTGATTTGGTACTGATTGGTAGCTCATGGTTATGATTTGGTACTAATTGGTAGCTCTTGGTTATGATTTTTGGTACTAGTTGGTAGCTCATGGTTATGATTTGGTACTAATTGGTAGCTCGTGGTTATGATTTGGTACTAATTGGTAGCTCATGGTTATGATTTTGGTACTAATTAGTAGCTCCTGGTTATGATTTGATACTAATTCTGGTAGTTTACAGTTGTCTTCTTGCATTGATGACCTGCTAGTTTTTGGTACTAATTGGTAGTATGATGGCTTTGGTACTGTCTGCTAGGTTCTGGTACTGATTAGTAGTATGATGGCTTTGGTACTGTGTGCTAGTTCTTGGTACTAATTGGTAGTATGATGGCTTTGGTATTGTCTACTAGTTTTTGGTACTAATTGGTGATGGCCTTGGTACTGTTTGCTAATTTTTGGTAGTAACTAGTAGTATAATGACCTTGGTACTGTCTGCTACTGTTTGGTACTAATTGGTAGTATGATGGTTTGGTACTAATTGGTAGCATGATGCCTTTGGTACTGTCTACTAGCTTTTGGGTTCTAATTTAGGAGTGTTTGTATTGTTGTTGGTTGACAACACGCTGAGTATGATGTGCTGGAGGCAACATGGAAGGAAGCACAAGGCCATGTCTTATTTGTGAAGCAGATGATTGCTGATGTTCAGCACGAGAAGAGATTTATGTTATATCCTAGGCCCCAGGTTTTTGATTCGGGGGAGATGATCCATGTGTTTGGAATGTGTGTTGCATGTGGTGAGCTCTTGGAGTCTGAAGGAGTTTTAGGAACCTTTATGCTTGAGTGCCAACATCAGTATCACCCCCTTTGCTTTAGTGCTTTGCTACTAAGCAGGGATCATTGTGCCAAACCTGGTTGTAACATGGTGATCCCCGAGGTGGCAAAGTATTGGGTTGGTGGGCATCGTGGTGTGAAGTGTAAGTATGTGTGTGTTTTGCAAATCATATGCTTACCTGCAGTGAATGTGAGGTTGTTTGTAAGTATGTGCTATCTTTCTCTGTTTTTGCAGAGGAAGAGGATGCTGTAGCGGCTGGGCCCGGTGGGAAAAATGGACAGGAAGTCAAGGATGGACCAGATGCCAAAAAATCTGCTGCAAGTCATGCATGGGAGGAGGATGAGGATACTGCACAGATAACGGATGTTCTCCGAGATTTAAAGCATGGTGGCGTGGAAGGGAAAGGGACTGAGAAGGGACAACATTGTGATACCATGTGGGACAACAAAGAAAACAATGATTGTGAGGACAAAGATGCAAAGGGATAAAGACAATGTTGGAGGTAAAGTGCCTCACATAGTGGAACTGGATGGATCAGATGCTACTGCCAAGGGGCTTGAGGATTGAGTCACTAGCAAGGATGAGAATAGGCAAAGGGAAGGTGCATGGGAAGAGGCCACTATGGGGGAGGAGGACAAGGAGGGGGTTGAGGGGGAGGCCAAGAGGGGGATGGAATCCAGGGATGACAAATGTGTAGAGGATGCCAAGAAAGGGGATGACGGGGAGGCCAGGAAGGGGGAAGAGGCAAAAAAGGAAAAGGCAGGCAATGTGATGAAGGGGGACGGGCCTGAGGATGCCAAGAAGGAAGTGGAAGTGGAGGATGCAAAAGTGTATAGTACTGACGGGAGTGTGAATCCTGAAGTTGAAGATGCTGTGCAAAAGATGTTAGGTGATTCCACTGATTCGGTGACCTTGTCAGAGCTTTTTAGTCTGCAAAGAAAGAAGCGCAACCGTGCCTGTGACCAGTTTTCTCATGCATGCAAGCTGTAGCCCTTCTCATATGCTTATGCATTTTGCACAATGTGATTTTCATTCTACCAATACAATCAACTTTTGGCCTTTGTCTTTCATCAGTTGTGTTCCAATGTAAATGTTCACTATGGTACAATACAATTTTCCAATGTTACTGCTCACTATGGTACAATGCACTTTTCCAATGTTACACTTCTACAATGCAATATAGTACCCAATTTGGTACTATATAGTACCACATTTGGTATTGTATAGTACAATACAGTTTTCCAATGCTACACTGCAGTTTGGTACAATGCAGTTTTCTAATGTTACACTTCTGCAATATTGTACCACAATATGATACTGTATAGTACAAAGCAATTTTCCAATGTTACACTTCTACTGTGCAATATTGTACCACAATATGATACTGTATAGTACCCAATTTGGTACTGTATCTAGTACCCAATTTGGTACTTTGGTACTGTATAGTATCAACTTTGGTACAATACAGTATCAAATTCTGTATAGTACAATATCAAATTTTGTACTTCTTGTGTCATAGTGGTGCTCTGTTTTTTATATAATGTTTGCATTCTATATTTTCCACCACTCATTTGGACTGTTGGTATTGTAGTAAGATCTTGGTGGCAAGATGAGACACAACCAAACACAACACTTGCGATTGATCTCGCTGGTAAACCTGGCCGGCTGATTGTGCTTGACCTTAATGGCCCGGGGAGGTCACCTAATAAAAATGTAACCTATCACTTGAGTTCAACAGAAGGGTATTTAAATTTCTTGAAACTTACATAAATATATATACAGAAGGGCATTCTTTTTTCACATTTGAAAAAAACTTACAGATTTTAAAAGAAAAGGGTATATTATATTCCCAAAAATATTCACAGATAAGGGGTTTTACAAACATTTATTGAACGCACGTGATATGGTAGCTTTACACATAGTGAACCACCCGAGCTTAATGGGGTCTTATTGACAAGCTACACAGAGCTGCCAGAAGGCCTTTGGGTTTTGGCGGATGAGCACCAACCACGGATCGTCCATCTCAAGAGCTTGCTGGTTTGTTGTGTAAGGCCAGATGCTGACGAGTTCATACAAACTCTTAAGAAGAAAGCCAAGATAATTGTGTTGTCCTGTTGTAGAAGGAAAAAAATGATAAATATGTTGAACGCTTGCTTCCCCAGCATGTGAGGCAGAAGTATTTTGCAGGTAACAATGCCTTGAGTGCTTTAGATGTTAAGCTACTCAGACTTCTAACCGCCTTTATGGCATGGAAGATATACTATCACAAGAAGACTGTGAGACATGGCGGTAGAGTATGGCGGAGGTGCCGCACGTGCCCGACGTTGTGGCCAACAAGCCTGTTTTTCTAAAGAACATACGGACAGTGTGGGCAAGGCACCCCCATTTTGATGCTAGCAACACAATACTGGTGAATGATTGCAAATAAGAGTTGCTAAAAAACGACTCTATGAGAATTGTCTTGCCATTAGATCATATGAACCTCTAGTGGTTGAAAAACATTACCATTTTTACCTGATGGACCGTATTTTCCCAGGTTGCAAGGATGGATACACAATCGGGACCCAACAACATACACTCGCAAAAACACAATTTTTGACACACAAGATGATGTCTCTCCATACATTGCTGATTACTTTATACTAATGGAGGGGTACTCTTACATATTAGATCCCCCTGACCTAGGATATTCCTAAAGTGTTGTACTTGGTGAACTTATGTATCATATCACATAAAATGTAATGGCGATTCCTAAACTTCGGTACTTGAATCAAATTTGTATCGTGTCATGCACATATATAATGGAAACCCACTTTTTTTGTACACTGTCTTGGAGCTTGAACTGTACTGTCTTTTTTTTGTTGTTGTCTAGTAGTTTCTAGTCTAAAAGCATATTTTTTAAGATCCCTGAGATTGGTGTTAATACAATGATATCAATAAGTACCAATACTATGTGTATCTCGGTGTTACACAATACCTGATTTGGTACTCACAGTACCAACCTTTGGTACTTCCAAAGTACCAAATTGTTTGTTTGGTTTTTGAAATGTACTGTCTTTTTTTGGTGTTGTCTAGTAGTTTCTAGTCTAAAAGCAACTTTTTTAAGATCCCTGACATTGGTGTTAATTCAACGGTATCAGTAGGTACCAATACTATGTATTTGGGTGTTACACAATACCTGCTTTGGTACTGGTACTCACAATACCAACTATTTGCTCTCTGTTATTGGTACTGTTAAGATTGTGTTGTTACAGTACCCAGTTTGGTAGTCTACAATACCCAGTTTGGCAGTCTGTAGTACCAACATTGTATGCCAAGGTTTCTCCATCATTAATAAAGATATTCCTTTCAGTATATCATTTTCTCTCTCATACATTTCAGTTGTATACTTGTCATTCTCACATATGGCGCAAAGATCCCTTCACTCCCCTATTTTTCACATGGTATCAGAGTGAAGGAAAAGCTTTTAGAGACAGTGAGTAATTGGAGACCTTGTTGTGCATAGTTGTATTTGGTAGCCTAGGGTTGCATCTTGGATCCATGGTCTTGTGATTATGCAAAGTTGGCTAAAGTACCAAATTTTGGTACTTCTTGTCATTATTTTGGTACTGGTTAGCACTCTTTTGGTACTGGTTAGTATTATTTTAGTTCTGGTTAGGGGCAAGTCTTAAGAGACAATCAGTAATTGGAGACCCTGCTGTGCATACTTTTATTTTGGAAGTGAAGGATAGAAAGAACAACAGTAAACCATGAGGACAAAAAGATATATTCTAACCAAGAGGAAAAGCATGGACTTTCCCACTTAGGGGTTTTGGCATTGTGTAACTTCAAGTATCATGGATGCACAATCATCACTATCATCATCATCATATGACATGCTATTGTATATGTTCTCATATACTTAGCAAATAACTTGAACTGATTAGGGACTCCAACAATAGGCTCCATCGGGAAACATATGGCCCTTACAAGATGTGAGTAGATCATGACTACAGGTGTCTGATCCAGTAAGATATATGTATCAACTTTTCCTTTGACTTGGCCATAGTAGAAACCTTCAACAACCTTCCCACCTCTAGCAATCTTGTTATGCCACATATCCTTTTGTGATCTCACCGTCTGGTACAACTCCTTTGTGCATTTGATAAGGTAGAAGTCCTCTTTAGTCTCGGCTGCTTTGACTACAAAGTTATCCCCAATGGACATCATTCACATAACATTTCAGGGCTTCCTTCATACAATGGCAAGTTAGAAACTTGGCTCATCGGCAAAAAATCTGAATATTTGCCATCCTCCTCATCATCCTCTTCATCGTACCTTCCTGTATTTACAGACTCCGACAGTGGTTTGATGGAAACTTTTTTTGCATCTTCTCCATAGCCCACTCATACATGGATCACAGAAGCATGAAAGGGTTCGAAAGCGCACAGTGCATGGGTTGTCCTTTCAATACCCATCATCACAATGAAATGAGTGGGATCCCACAATGCGCTCACAGTCCCATTGGAGATCATGTTGCACATCATCCATGCCAATAAGCCAGAAGAGTCTCTATTTAGTACACCTGTGAGACTGATCTCTTGGCTGAAATGTTGCGTTCAAAAAAGTTCACCACATCAGCCGCACACTTCATAGGCGAGCCATCTGGTTTCGATTCCTCATGTGTCAAGGTTCTCTTGATGACTGCCCCTGCCCCATCATGCTCTCCTTTTCCATGTCCGGATGCTGAGAAGTTATGCATCATGTGCAAGCCTGTCTTCTGATAATACCTGGACACAAAATAGTAAGGTCTATGTGCTTTGAATTGTGAAGCCGCACCATCTGACCACACCTAATGGTGTTGTAAACAATTTCCTTGCTGTTTCAGCCATCTGTCATGAAGCAAGAGACAATGTTATACAAACAATGTATCATGCTGCTTGCCATCGGATATGTAAAAGTGTAGCGTCTTTTGAACACCACCTGCTGCATTTCTTACATAAGTGATGTGCACAAGTATTGTGACTTGGGTAGACCACCAATGCATTGACTGAATCTCATTCTAAATTTTAAAAGAATAATTCTCCGCAAAGTCAATAACTGATACAATGACATTGCTAGGAAACTTGAGCAAACAATCCTTGAATTGATGGGCTTGCCAACAAAAGACAAAGTTTTGCTTGATGAAGCCAGTGAGGTGGACTGAAAATAGGCTAAGAAAAGCAGCACTTTTCATCCGTCGCACAATCAAGTCCTTTCTCTTCTTCTCACTCCCACCTGCATCAAATTGTCCTGTTCCAACATCCATGAAGACCTTCACAGATAGCTCCTTGCTATCCTCTACTATCTCATCTGGACAAAATGTCAACTTCCGTACACCACATTGGGAGCAGTCCCCCATCAAGAATTTCTTGCATGGTATTCACTATCTCTTGGCTTTGGGCACATGATGGATTCCCACATACTAGTGATGTGTTGACATACTACCTGGTTTGCAAAACACTCTCCTATATCATCACTTCTACATCACACGAAGCAATTGCAAAGGTGACCTTTCCCATGATGCCCAAACTTGTTTTGCCGCATCTGATTAAAAGCCTCTTTGAAATAGACTATCTGCACATGGGATACACAGCAGCACATATATCGCTCTTTCAACTTCCGAACAAATTACGGCTTTAATGTCTCAAAGCATCTAAGAGACACAACCAGTGTAGGGTGAGTCCTCTTGAATCTTTGGTATAACTCTACCTATGGAACCAATACAATAAGAGTTAGAAAATTCCAACTTCATGCAAATGGTGAAATGCCACTAATGTGCAGTAGTACCAAAATTGGCTGTATATAGTACCAAAGAATGTATTGTAGAACCAAAATTGGATGTAAGCAGTACCAAAGATTGTATTGTAGAACCAAAATTGGTTTTAAACATTACCAAAGATAGTAATGTACCAAAATTAGATGTACACACTACCAAAGCTTGTACTGTGGTACCAAAATAGGTTGTAAACAGTACCAAAGATAGTACTATAGAACCAAAATTGGATGTAAAGAGTACCAAAGATTGTATTGTAGAACCAAAACTGGTTGTAAACAGTACCAAAGATAGTAATGTACCAAAATTGGATGTACAACTACCAAAGATTGTACTGTAGAACCAAAATTGGTTGTAAACAATACCAAAGATAGTAATGTACCAAAATTGGATGTACACACTACCAAAGATTGTACTGTAGAACCAAAATTGGATGTAAAAAGTACCAAAGATTGTACTGTAGAACCAAAATTGAATGTAAACAGTACCAAAGATAGTATTGTAGAACCAAAATTGGATGTAAACAATACCAATTTTAGTAATGTAGAACCAAAATTGGATGTAAACAGTACCAAATATTGTACTGTAGAACCAAAATTGGTTATAAACAGTACCAAAGATAGTACTGTAGAACCCAAATTGGCTGTAAGCAATACCAAAAATTGTACTATTTGTCTGCTTTTGACTCATTTTAGAATTGTTTGCAGAAGAGTACCCATATGGAAACTTTGCAAATGCTTTGGTGATAAACAAGAATGTTTTTGTACTATGCAGGGAATAGTTTTGGTACTGCACAAAGACTTTGGTACTACACAAGTAGTCTTTGGTAAAATAGAGTGAGGCTTTGGTACTAAAGATTGAGGCTTTAGTGCTTGTAGGGACGGAAAAGTTACTATACAAAGGCTTTGGTACTGTACAGATAAGCTTTGGAATCACTAGTATGCAGCAGACTACCAAATTTGGTACTGCACAAGAGCTTTGGTTCTTTACAGGATAGCTTTGGAACTACATAGGAGTGCATTGGTACTGTATATAACCTTTGTAAGGTACTGTTGGCCACCACTACCATATAGCACTACCAAATTTGGTATTGCAGAAGGGCTTTGGTTCTATAAAGGATAGCTCTGAAACCACCCATGAATGCATTGGTTCTGTATACAACTTTCATAAGGTACTGTATACCACCACTGCCATATACCAGACCACCAAATTTGGTACTATCTTGACCAAATCAGCCTTAAGAATCACCAAATAAATTACAATTGCTAAGATTTGTTGGTACCTGAGAGTCATCGAGTAGATGCACAAGATGTTTGATAGCATTTTTCCTTCCAATTCTCTTCTTACATATGTCCTTCTTGTTTGGTGAAACTCTGGTTTCTAATTTCCAAAAGGCATACACCAAATCTCTTGTTTCATTAGTGATAATGGTTCCTTGAGGCAATTGTCTCTCACAAGCACTCAATGGAAACACTTGAGGCAATTGTCTCTCACACGCACTCAATTGTCTCTCACAAGTACTCAATGGCAACATTTCATCCTCATCTTTATTCTCCAGCCTTGAAGTTGGAGTAGCTATATTCCTTCGATGGACACCCTGGACACTAGCAATTTTGGATTGGTTTACTGAGGCTACACTTGTACTATTGTTCAAGATCATCGTCAGAGAGGTTCTCTTAACAAAAAGCTCACTTGCTGAGTGCGGGACCTTAATTTGAGCCAAAGTGTTGCGCACACCTGATAGAACGGTGTCTTTGACACTGTTGAAATTTGATTTTTGCAGCTTGGAAAATGTCTGGTGGTCGAATAGTTACTAAAATATTTTCTTTTGCTCATTCCTTGACAGCTTGAGTGTTTGCTTGCGCCAACATCATGCCATCGCTGCAAAAATGTTCTTCCTTGACCTAGCTTTCGGTAATCGAAGTGCAAAAGAAGGATGTCGTTCTTTCCTTCTCTGTTCGCGTTTCTTTACAGCCCAATAATCACGAAGAAAAGCTTGATTAGTGACACATGTCTCAATGGAACTAGCAATGGGATGGTTTTGTATCTGTTCATCCATGCATGATTCCTCCTCATCTAGCTCGTCGAAAGAGAGTAGCTGTGAGTCACCCGAGCGGTAAAATCTTGTAGTATTTTCCATTGGCAATGAGCATGCACACACACACACACACACACACACAGAGGTGGTGTCGTGAAAGACAATAACCATAATTCCAACCCTCTCCCCCCACCTCCTCTCTTGGAGTGGCCCCTCCAAATAGTGAAACGTCTAAAAACAAAGAAATATATGGCCCGTCTCCATTTCCAATTGAAAGGTCCAATTTATTCACAAATGAACCACCAAGTCCATGTTGTGTCAAGGACAGTCCTTTTTGTACCACCATTGCATGCTTTCAACCGTGAAAGAGTAAAGTGAAATACTAATCATGCCGTCATGAGAACTCGAAATGTCCATCAGGGTGTTTAAGCCCTTTCTACCTGCATACTTGCGCTCATACGGTGTGGGGTCACGTCCTGTCATCGACCACTCTTCAAAACATACAAAGAATCCATTATGTTAGAATTTAAAAGTACAAACAGACGTAACTACCAAACCTAAAGAGCAATGCAAAAACACTTACAAAATCGGCCTAAATGATGCCCACCCGCCGCTCTCCAAGTGGTGTGAGCTCCCTGCCTCTACTCGTGCTTTGGCTGCTTCCTTTTGTTGCTTCCACTTGTTAGGATTCTTGCACGTTGCTCGCTTCGCATTCTTCCAATCTTCTTTGGCCAACCAATCTGTTCTGTTCCAACCATGCTTTATTTCTTTTTGTACTTCAGAACACTTGTGCTTGCAATATTCGCGAATTCAAAACTTCATCAGGTCTTCATTGAAGCGCTCATCCAGACTTGACACGGGAAACTCATCATGCAGCATGCTGATGACTCTATCTTTTAATTCACTCGGCACTTCACTCCAGGTGTTTAGTATGTAGTGTCTAAACACCTGAGAGCAAAGACCGCGCATGGGCGAGATCACCTTCTTGCCTTCGTTATCCAAGATGATGCTGCCGCTGATGTCGACAGAGTACGGCAAGCCCTCTCGCGTGTGATACGTGAATACGGCTATCTTGGCAGGGGTCTCTAGCGGCGTCTTGAAGGGGGTACGGATCTCAGGTGTCTCCACTGGAGTCTGGGCCCCGAAGCGAGGAGTGTCGACTGGGGTGACTCCCGGAGGAGTAGCTAGTGGTGTGTAGCCAGGAACGGCTGATAGCCGCATAAAACCTGGCGTAGATGGCAATGACGTGGCTGGTGTGGGGGGGGGCAAAGAAGGGGAAGGTACGGAGCCTCATCAAACATGAGATGGTGTCGAGGCATCAGTGGTGGCATCCCCGCAGCAACCGTTGTGACCACCACTAGAGCGTCAGTGCCTAGACGAGTGTGAAGATCGTCTCATCAACACCGAAGCTTCGGAGCATGCTGAATGCTCTGAAATAGAGGGAGACACGGAAGGAGTGGAATGACGTGATGATGCTCCAGAGCGATGAGGCTCCTCGTACCACCTCCTCTACTGAGGTGACAAAGAAGAAAGAAACTCATCATCATCCATACTTGCATTAAACACACGAACATTTAATCTTAATATTGAATGGAGAAGAAAACATGGACAAGTTATAATCTATACTATAGATAATAGGGAGAGGGATTCTTGTGTAAAGAGAGAGAGAGAGAGAGAGAGAGAGAGAGAGAGAGAGAGAGAGAGAGAGAGGACTCATAAAGGGGGAGGGATTCCTGTGTAGAGAGATTCCTATGAAGTTCTTGTGAATTTGTCTCCTGTGCTTCTACGTGTCTTGTAAAAGGATGAAACTCGTAGTGTGATGGAGACTGAGGCTGCAATCGTGAAAAAGATTATTCGTCTGAAGGAGTATGAGCGGAAGTGCAACACGAGAGAGAGTGCGAGAAGAAGAGCACGACGATATGGTGAACTTGCTCTACTGTAATGTGTAGAGCATAGTCAGTTCTTATTAGGTTTTTACAAAAGAATATGTGTACATACCTGGCGGCCTGCCCACTTACCTGGGCGACCACATTGGGCTTTATACCCCAACAACCTCCCACTTAAAGTCCAATGTGGTACTTTAAGTGTGAGAGAAGCTACTATACAAGCTAATATACAAGAGATGTAGAGAAGTGATGTACTACCCTACACCTAACTGCTTGCGAAAATGCGCAAAGCTCTCTGAGGGAAGTCCTTTTGTAAGTAGATCAGCAGGATTTTTTGTGGTGTGAACTTTGACAAGCTGAAGTTGCTTATCCTTGAGCATTTCCCTGATGAAATGATACTTCAAATGCACATGCTTTGTCTTTGAGTGATAAACTGGATTGCGAGCCAATTGTATAGCACTTTGAATATCACAATATAACACAGGCATCTCTTCTTTGATTCCCAAATCTGTTACTAGTCGATTAAGCCAAATTGATTCTTTGCATGCCTCTGATGCTGCAACATATTCAGCCTCTGTAGTAGACTGAGTAACACAATCTTATAATCTAGAACGCCATAATACTGCTCCACCAGCCAATGTAAAGACATACCCTAACGTAGACCTTCGGTTGTCTAAGTCACCTGCATAATCTGAGTCTGTAAAACCCTTTACACTTAGCTCCTGACTCCCATAGCATATACGCATACTCTTTGTAGCTTTCAGGTATCTCAATATTCCTTTCACTGCCTCCCAATGTTTCTTGCCTGAGTTTGACATGTATCGACCTACTACTCCCACTGCAAATGCAATGTCTGGGCGAGTAGCAATCATTGCATACATCAAACTACTCACTGCAGACGCATATGGAATCTTATTCATTTCAGCCTGTTCTTCCTCAGACATAGGACAATCTTGTTTGCTAAGTTTCACATATGGTGGCAATGGAACACTCAGTGCCTTTCCCTTCTCCATATTGAAACGTTGCAAAACCTTGTCAATATACTCTGTTTGAGATAACCAAATCAACTTCTTTGATCTGTCTCTCTCAATGCGCATACCAAGTATATGACTTGCCTCACCCATGTCTTTCATGTCAAACGATTTTGCCATCTTTGACTTCAAAGCTGAAATTTCTTCCAAGTGCTTGCCAGCAATCAACATGTCATCCACATACCAAATAAGGATCAGCCAACTACCATCCTTAGCCTTCTTTGTATATAGACAGTGATCGAACTCACTACGTTTGTAGCCTTGAGAAAGCATAAACTTGTGGAATTTATGGTACCATGCCCTCGGTGATTGTTTTAAGCCATAAAGACTCTTTAACAACTGGCATACCCAATCTTCCTTGCCTTTCTCAACAAACCCTTCTGACTGCTGCATGTAAATTTCCACATCTAAATCACCATGCAAGAACGTTGTCTTGACATCCATTTGGTGCAACACCAAATCTAATATGGAAACCAATGCAAGAAAGCATCTCAATGTAGTCATCTTGACCACCGGAGAGAAGACTTCATCAAAGTCAATGCCTTGTTCTTGCTTAAAGCCCTTGGCAACAAGCCTTGCTTTGTACTTTGGCTGACTATCATGAGCGGTGATCTTATACCTGTAAACCCATTTACAAGGTAGAGCCTTTTTGCCCTGTGGTAATTTAACTAGCTTCCATGTCTTGTTTTTATGCAGAGCTGTCATCTCTGACTGCATGGCCAATTGCCAATTCCCGGAGTCCTTCATTTGCAATGCTTCCTTGTAACATGAAGGCTCATTGCAATCAGTCAACATGACATAGTTCATAGATGGAACAAACCTATCAGGAGGTCGCGTGACACGTCCAGATCTACGCACAATAGGTGGCTCAGGCTCAGCCACAACCTGTGGTTCCACTCTATCCTGCCCTTGCTCCTCTTGAGCCCTGACATTTTGTCTTGCACGTGCAGGTCCATCTTCTTGGAAGACAACTCTTCTAATCTCCTCAACCCTCTCTGGTTTAGAATGATATTTGGATTCATTAAAGTGAACATCATTGCTGCGGACGACCTTTCTGGATTCGGGATCCCAAAGTCTGTACCCCATCTCACCAGAATTACCATAGCCTAGAAAGATGCACTTTCTACTCTTTGGCTCAAGTTTGTTCCTAAATTCCTTTGGAACGTGAGTATATGCCTCACAGCCAAAGACTCTGAGATGCTTGTATGAGGGAATTTTTCCTGACCATACCATCTCTGGCACTGAATCCTTCTGCAAAACCTTGCTAGGAGATCTATTTACAAGATGAACAGCTGTTGATACAGCTTCAGCCCAAAACCCATTTGGCAGCTGTGCATTAGACAACATACTTCTGACCTTCTCTTGTATGGTCCTATTCATCCTCTCAGCAACACCATTTTGAGGAGGATTGTAAGGAGCAGTAAGCTCACGTTTTATACCTTTTGACTCACAAAAGTCGTGAAAGGCCTTTGAAACATACTCTCCACCATTGTCAATGCGTAAGCATTTAAGCTTCTTGCCACTCTGATTCTCCACAAGTGTCACAAACGTTTTGAAAACACTAAACGCTTCATCCTTGTGCTTGAGAAAGTAAACCCATACTTTCCTCGAGTAATCATCTATAAATGTCATAAAGTAAGAAGCTCCCCCTAGAGATAGGTTAGGCATAGGTCCACACAAATCACTATGAACAAGTGCCAACTGTGTATCTCTTCTACTGCTTCTATGCTTATGTGGCTGCTGTGTTTGCTTACCATACAGACAATGTTCACAGAATTCAAAATCATTAAATGAAAAGCCAGGCAAATAACCAGAACGAGACAAGATTTCCATTCCCTTCTTGGACCTATGTCCTAACCGGCTATGCCACAAAGAAACGTTCGGCTGCTCGGTTACATTGATTACATTCTTAGAGACATTTGATACATAAATCATGTAAAGTCCTCCAGACTTTACTCCATGTGCTACTGTCATAGAACCCTTGGATATCTTCCACATGTTCTGTCCAAAAGTGGTGACGTAGCCAGCATCATCAAGTAAACCTGTGCTGATCAAGCTCTTTGTAATTGCGGGAACATGTCTCACATTCTTCAGCGTGAAAGAAGAGCCATTCTGAAACTTCAATTGAACATCTCCAACACCTAAGATCTCACATGTCTGCCCATTGCCTAGCCGAACATGATCTTTTGTGGTCACATAAGAGGTAAACCACTCCTTGTTTGGAGACACATGAAGTGATGCCCCTGAGTCTATAATCCAGTCACTCAGTGCATTTCCATCAGATGATGTAAGAAGAGCTGAGTCCATTGTATTCTTCAAGAAGTAGATGTCTCCTGACACTAAACTGTCATCCTCTGCAACAGTGTTTGTCACATTTATTTCTTGAATCTTCAATGAGGACTTGTTCTTCTCACCATGGTCTTCAGCTTTCTCTTTGCTTTTTTCTGCTTTCCATTCTCTGTAGTCTCTTTTCATGTGACCCTTCTTGCCACAATGGTAGCATTCTATGTCACTCTTGCCTTTAGCACTGCGGGACTTGCTACGAGACTGATTCCTCTTTCCACCTTTGTACTTTTCTTTGGTCCTTCCCCTGACAACTAAGGCTCTTCCTTTTCCTTTGTCCATTGTCTTTCTATTGGTTTCTTCAGTAAGAAGACTTCCTTCTAAACCTGCTATGTTCAAACCATCTGGAGGTGCAAAATTACTCAAAGCTGTGCGAAAAGTGTCCCAACTTTCCGGCAATGTGATCAACAGGAACATAGCTCTAATAGGTTTATCAAACTTGACACCTTGAGCAGACAACTGACTATAGATTGTGTTGAATTCATTCAGATGATTGGACATAGGTGTCCCTTCTTTCATCTTCAAGTCAACAAGCTTCTTAAGCCAGTATACCTGTGAAGCTGCACTTTGCTTCTCAGAAAGATCACTCAGCTTTAACCATGCTTGATAAGCCGACATCTCGTCTGCTACATTGAAGTAAACTCTTTCTGCCAAAGTTAGCATAATGGTAGAAAGTTTCAATTCATCCATTTCGCTCCATTCATCTTCGTCCATATCTTCTGGTTTTATCCCCTTGAGCTTTATAGGTTTTATCTGCTTCTTTTGTACCACGTGCCAAATCTGCTTCTTCCACAATGGGAAATTGGTTCCATCCAGCTTCTTGATATTGTAAAGAGCAGTGTCCTGTGATCCAGCCATAGCTACGCTTCACAGTAGTTTACTTTTCTGGGAAAAATTCGGCAGAGTTTCCCCTGTAAACTGACCTCTGAACCAATATCAACGTGTCAAATGAACCAAGAAAGCTTCAGATTCTGCATAAATTTTGGCAGAGTCTCCTTTGTAAAATGGCTTTGGTGTACTAAAAACAGACCAAAAAACAACTCAAAAAACACTGTCTCTCTAACATTGTAAGCTGCGGGTAAACCTGTCCTGCACCTGTACTGTCTCTCACTGACCTGTCACTGTCCTGTAAGCATAGACTGCGGCAATGCCTCAACGGCAGTAAAGCAAAGATGCAATCCCAACTGTCTAACTCACAATCAATACATCCTAGCTGCCTATCTAAGGGTGCTCGAGGGATCGCTCCAAGACCTGTATCACCGAAAGGATCTCAACATTCGAGAATCCCCCAGCTCAATAAAACCTCACTCGACCCTCAACAAAGGCTGCAGTAAATCTCACACTACATAGACTTCCCACAAAGTCATACATCCACAAATTTCCCACTGTATGTTGTAACCGCTGCGGCGGTTGTTTGCTGCGTGACTCACAGCCAGCAAACCCTCAACAGACATACATCATCTCTGACAATACATCCCATGTGGTGTTGGGGTATAAAGCCCAATGTGGTCGCCTAGGTAAGTGGGCGGGCCGCCAGGTATGTACACATATTCTTTTGTAAAAACCTAATAAGAACTCACTATGCTCTATACATTACAGTAGAGCGAGTTCACCATATCGTCGTGCTCTTCTTTTCGCACTCTCTCTCGCGTCGCACTTTTGCTCGTACTCCTTCAACTGGTATCAGAGCTCAGATCGAGGCTCGGGGCAGCACTGCAGGAGTCTAGAGTCACCAACTCAGATTGGAGTGAAATTCGACAGGCGAAGACACGGCCCCAAATTCCGTGGGAAATCTCGAAGGACTCGGTGTTCTCAGAATTTCATTCTGAGGTCATCTCGGCCACCTTTCAGCTTCGACAAAGGTCTGCGCAGGCCATTTTCGACTACATGGTCTCGGCGGGTGCAGATCTGACTCTGCAAATTTGGGGTTTTCGGCCTACGACTGCAGGTGCTGAGGATATCAACACTCCTAGAGTGTTGATTTGTGGCTGTCTACACATCGAAGGACGACTCACAGTTCTTGGAGGCGTGTCACATACAACACGGACGCATCTACACACAGACTGCACGCGCCATCCACTAGTTCATCAGGTAGCTTGTGTTTGCTTCTTGATATTCCAGATTCATCCTGAAATTGCAGGTACTTCCACATGGGATGTATTGTCAGAGATGATGTATGTGTGTTGAGGGTTTGCTGGCTGTGAGTCACGCAGCAAACAACCGCAGCAGCTGTTACAACATACAGTGGGAAATTTGTGGATGTATGACTTTGTGGGAAGTCTATGTACTCTCGGATTTACTGCAACCTTTGTTGAGGGTCAAGTGAGGTTTTATTGAGCTGGGGGATTCTCGAATGTTGAGATCCTTTCGGTGATACAGGTCTTGAAGCGATCCCTCGAGCACCCTTAGATAGGCAGCTAGGATGTATTGACTGTGAGTTAGACAGTTGGGATTGCATCTTTACTTTACCGCCATTGAGGCATTGTCGCAGTCTATGCTTACAGGACAGTGACAGGACAGTCAGAGACAGTACAGGTGCAGGACAGGTTTAACCGCAGCTTAGAGTGTTAGAGAGACAATGGTTTTTTGAGCTGTTTTTTGGTCTGTTTTTAGTACAGAGCCATTTTACAAAGGAGACTCTGCCAAAATTTCTGCAGAATCTGAAGCTTTCTTGGTTCATTTGACAGGTTGATATTGGTTCAGAGGTCAGTTTACAAGGAAAACTCTGCCGAATTTTTCCCAGGAAAGTAAACTACTATGAAGCGTAGCTATGGCTGGATCACAGGACACTGCTCTTTACAATATCAAGAAGCTGGATGGAACCAATTTCCCATTGTGGAAGAAGCAGATTTGGCACGTGTTGGTACAAAAGAAGCATATAAAACCTATAAAGCTCAAGGAAATAAAACCAGAAGATATGGACGAAGATGAATGGAGCGAAATGGATGAATTGGCACTTTCTACCATTATGCTGACTTTGGTAGAAATCGTTTACTTCAATGTAGCAGACGAGATGTCGGCTTATCAAGCATGGTTAAAGCTGAGTGATCTTTGTGAGAAGCAGAGTGCAGCTTCACATGTATACTGGCTTAAGAAGCTTGTTGACTTGAAGATGAAAGAAGGGACACCTATGTCCAATCATCTGAATGAATTCAACACAATCTATAGTCAGTTGTCAGCTCAAGGTGTCAAGTTTGATGAACCTGTTAGAGCTATGTTCCTGTTGATCACATTGCCGGAAAGTTGGGACACTTTTCGTACAGCTTTGAGTAATTCTGCACCTCCATATGGTTTGAACATAGCAGGTGTAGAAGGAAGTCTGCTTACTGAAGAAACCAATAGAAAGACAATGGACAAAGGCAAAGGAAGAGCCTTAGTTGTCAGGGGAAGGACCAAAGAAAAGTACAAAGGTGGAAAGAGGAATCAGTCTCGTAGCAAGTCCCGCAGTGCTAAAGGCAAGAGTGACATAGAATGCTACCATTGTGGCAAGAAGGGTCATATGAAAAGAGACTGCAGAGAATGGAAAGCAGAAAAAGGCAAAGAGAAAGCTGAAGACCATGGTGAGAAGAACAAGTCCTCAGTGAAGATTCAAGAAATAAATGTGACAAACACTGTTGCAAAGGATGACAGTTTAGTGTCAGGAGACATCTACTTCTTGAAGAATACAATGGACTCAGCTCTTCTTACAGCATCTGATGGAAATGCACAGAGTGACTGGATTATAGACTCAGGGGCATCACTTCATGTGTCTCCAAACAAGGAGTGGTTTACCTCTTATGTGACCACTAAAGATCATGCTACAAAGGGTATGCGTATATGCTATGGGAGTCAGGAGCTAAGTGTAAAGGGTTTTACAGACTCAGATTATGCAGGTGACTTAGACAACCGAAGGTCTACGTCAGGGTATGTCTTTACATTGGCTGGTGGAGCAGTATTATGGCGTTCTAGATTACAAGATTGTGTTACTCAGTCTACTACAGAGGCTGAATATGTTGCAGCATCAGAGGCATGCAAAGAATCAATTTGGCTTAATCGACTAGTAACAGATTTGGGAATCAAAGAAGAGATGCCTGTGTTATATTGTGATAGTCAAAGTGCTATACAATTGGCTTGCAATCCAGTTTATCACTCAAAGACAAAGCATGTGCATGTGAAGTATCATTTCATCAGGGAAATGCTCGAGGATAAGCAACTTCAGCTTGTCAAAGTTCACACCACAAAAAATCCTGCTGATCTACTTACAAAAAGACTTCCCTCAGAGAGCTTTGCGCATTTTCGCAAGCAGTTAGGTGTAGGGTAGTACATCACTTCTCTACATCTCTTGTATATTAGCTTGTATAGTAGCTTCTCTCACACTTAAAGTACCACATTGGACTTTAAGTGGGAGGTTGTTGGGGTATAAAGCCCAATGTGGTCGCCCAGGTAAGTGGGCGGGCCGCCAAGTATGTACACATATTCTTTTGTAAAAACCTAATAAGAACTCACTATGCTCTACACATTACAGTAGAGCGATTTCACCATATCGTCGTGCTCTTCTTCTCGCACTCTCTCTCGTGTCGACTTCCGCTCGTACTCCTTCATGTGGAAGTACCTGCAATGTCAGGATGAAATCTGGAATATCAAGCAGCAAACACAAACTACCTGATGAACTAGTGGATGTCGCCTACAGTCTGTGTGTAGATGCGCCCGTGTCGTATGTGACACGCCTCCAAGAACTATGAGCCGTCCTTCGATGTGTAGACAGCCACAAATCAACACTCTGCGAGTGTCGATATCCTCAGCACCTGCAGTCGTAGGCCGAAAACCCCAAATTTGCAGAGTCGGATCTGCACCCGTGGAGACCACGTAGTCGAAAATGGCCTGCGCAGACCTTTGTCGAAGCCGAACGGTGGCCGAGATGACCTCAGAATGAAATTCTAACAACACCAAGCCCTTCGGGCTTGACCCACGAGATTTGGGGCTGTGTCTTCGCCTGTCAAATTTCACTCCAATCAGAGTTGGTGACTCTAGCCTCCTGCAGTGCTGTCCCGAGCCTCGATCTGAGCTCTGATACCAATTGAAGGAGTACGAGTGGAAGTGCGACACGAGAGAGAGTGCGAGAAGAAGAGAACGACAATATGGTGAACTCGTTCTACTGTGATGTGTAGAGCATAGTGATTTCTTATTAGGTTTTTACAAAAGAATATGTGTACATACCTGGCGGCCCGCCCACTTACCTGGGCGACCACATTGGGCTTTATACCCCAACATCGTCCCTGCTCAAAGATGCAACATCTATGAGCAGAGAAGGACCACCTCCTTTGTGATTGCAGCCTCCATTGCACTCGAAGCGCAGTGCTGTGTCAGCGTATCAGACTTTCACGACACATCGAGGAGTGTCCCTGCTTGTGAGAACATACCTGGAGCATACCTAGAGTGGAAGCAATGACGATTAAACACAATTTAAATTTCTCAAGTATAGCATATATACAAGAATGGACAAAAAGGCACGTGAATACAATATTTGTATTATAAAATGGAGCAAAATTGTTCAAATACAATGTTTATGTCTTTAAAAGGTCTCTCTCACATCCTCACATAGCTCAGCATAACTCCCTATGTCTATATAGAGCTCTCCGTTTAGGTAGATGTCCTCCATTTCATTTTGTAGATCCTCTACATACACCACATAGAGATTAGCATCTTGATGCTCGTCTAGCACCACCTCAACAGCTTCTGACTGAGCATATTCTCCGATCTCCTCCATTGATTCCGCTGTGACTGGTACATGGTAGCCCTCATACGTCCGTGCACTACGAGGGGCTACCTCTATGACGTACCACCAGTTTGATGCTGACTTTTTAGGATGAAATATCACCTGCCAGAGCCACATAACTTACATGAGATCTTCCAAGCACATAACTTCTAAAATTGGATGTTAACTATTTACATACTTACTTGTTCACAATGCTCGAGTAGTACGAAAGTGTCTCTTAGGTCGGTCCATGTTTTAGTTGAGTCCACCTCAAGGAAACCAGACTCTCCTCTGCACACAGTAGCATTGCACCCTCTATGTTTATCTTGAACCATTGCACGTCGAAAAAGTCAACAAAATATCCTCTATAATTGATCCTCAAAATCTCTTGTACCGTGCCGAAGTAAGTGAGTTTCACCACCACAGGATCTGCATCAGAGGACCATTGTCGACTAGACTATTCAAATTTGCCATGACTCCACAATCTTGAGTAAAACACTTTTTGTCGATCCGTTCCACCCTAAAATGTTGGCCATTACACCATGCTGATGTGTATGACTTATACTACAACCAACAAAGATTATGAGTGGCCGTTCAAACATCTAGAAAGTTGCTAGTCATACATTGCAAACTTACCTTGGTCGTGCAACCCCAAGATTAGTCCCACTTCTCCTCAGTCACTTCTTCAGTGCAGTGTTGTGCACTTTTCAATTGGTTGTGCAACCATCTTAAGCTCATGAATGTTGGTAGGCTCTCCAGACCCACCGGTTAATGCATCGTTAGGAGAGGTGTGAATTGAATTGTAATCCATCCCCAAATTTCACAAGATCTTTCTTGCTTCCTCTCTGGATTTTGGAATCACATTATCAGCTAGCAGTATGTGCTCTTTAAGCAATCTACACAGCAAAAAAAATACGGTACACTTGTGTAAGTAATCTATCAAATCATTATACATCTAGATTTTTTTATTGAATTAAACACATTGTCATAGATCACCTGAAAAGCGCTGTGACGCTAGTGTTACTCCATCCAAACTTTGCCTACATGTTGAAAAGAACCAGGAGCGACTTCAATCTAGACACACATGCTCTATCATACAATGGCGTATACGAACATGTCTATTGGGTTGCAAGATTGCTGCCTGTTGGCCATCGTCAAAGTCTGATGAGTTATGATTGGCAACAACTCGATCTATAATAGATGGAAGCTTGCCAAATTCACGAACGTGCTGCAAAGAAACTCGTCTTGTCCGTCACACAGCATGCTTGTATTGATTACAAGGACATAAGATTCTTGTTGAGAGATAGGTGTTTCGGTTGGACGGCCCCATATCCTCGTCACTACTCATAATGGATGTAAAAACCTTATAACGTGGACATAATTTTAATCTTCTATTGGCATCCTCCGTCTCTCTCTCTCTTTCTCTCTCTCTCTCTCTCTCTCTCTCTCTCTCTCTTTGTTCACACTGTAAACTACCTCACATTCTCTAGTCATGTTCGATCCCCACATTCCTCGGTCTAGAGGTGCACAGAGATCAGAACCACCGAGTTATACTCTTGTGTTTATTGGTCAATGCCTATATTTGTGGCTACGAGAAATCTACACACCCATGTCTACATGATAGTGCATGTAGTGGACAAAACCCCTTTGCCTCTTTTGTAGTTGTAGCAATTCACAACATCTTAACATCTCTTCACAACAGATCTTTGTTCGAGGGATTTCTTAGCACATTACATGTTGGCCTCCAATCGGAGTATCATGCCGTTGAAAGCTTTCCAACTTAAGGTCGCATCCGTAGAGAGGAAGAGAGGGATCATCGTTCGCCTAACTCTAATGTTTTTTTCGTAATCCCGAAGGTAGACTTTAATATAAAAACTAAATCCAAAATCTAATCTTAAATCTAACCTAATTGAACATATGGTGATTCTGAGCTAATTGAACATGGTTAGTGGGTGAGTTAATAGGTGTCAGATTCTGATGGGAATATACATATTGTTGTGTAACTAGTGTTTGCTCTTTGGGCAAAGACTTCATTGACATGCCCTAAAATCTAACCTAAATCTAATCTAATTTTAAATCTAACCTAAACTAAATGTAATCTAACTTAAATCTAAATCTAATATAATCTTAAATCTTGTTTTAATCTTAAATCTAAATCTAATCTAATCTTCAACTCAACATAAACCTAAATCTAATCCTATCTTAAATCCTAAACCTAAATGTAATCTAATTTAAATCGAACCTAGCTAATCTTAAATCTTGCCCTAATTTTAAATATAACGTAAATCTAAATCGAACTTAGTTTTAAACTCAACATAAATATAAATCTACATGTAATCTAACCTAATCTTAAATATAATTTAAATCTTAACCTAATCTTAGGTCTAACCTATTTGTAAATTTAGCATAAATTTTAAATATAAGTTAAATGTAATCCAAATTAATTTTAGATCTTAATCTAACCTAATTTTAATTAAATGTAATTTTAAATCTAACCTAACCCTAAATCTTAATATATCATTTCATTTCATATTTTCTCTACTTTTTATCTCTCTCTCTCTCTCTCTCTCTCTCTCTCTCTCTCTTTCTTTTCTCCCCTTACCTCTCTCTTTTCATCTTCTCCCCCCCCTCTCTCTTTGTTTCTCTCTCTCTCTCTCTCTCTTTCTTTTCTCCCCTTACCTCTCTCTTTTCATCTTCTCCCCCCTCTCTCTTTGTTTCTCTCTTCTCTCTCTCTCTCTCTCTCTCTCTCTCTCTCTCTCTCTCTCTCTCTCTCTCTCTCTCTCGCTCATTCTCTCTTTTTACTCTCTCTTCCTCTCTCAATGTGTGTGTATGCATTCTTCATTTATGCATGTGTGTATGTATGTGTTTTTTGTTTTTGCATGTGTGTACTCTCTCTCTCTCTCTCTCTCTCTCTCTCTCTCTCTCTCTCTTTGAAAGAGAGAGAGGGAGGGAGAGAGAGAGAAAGAGGCAAAAGGAACATGAGAGAGAGGAGAGGGAAGGAACATACATGTCTCTCCTTTCTCTCCTCATGTGTGTGTGTATGTGTGTGTGTGTGGGGAAGAAAGAGAGAGAGAGGGAGAGCGCGCGTTTACCTCTTTTGCTTGAGCGTCGAAACTCAGATCTAAGATCCGAGTTTCTGGCACTCTCGGTTTATTTTTTACCCTTTTCAACGTCGGTATGAGCGTCACTATGGGTGTCTCTATAGGCATCGCTATGCAACAAAGAAATTAGAGATGCCTATAGTGACACTCATGGTGACATCGTGGATTTTCACTTTTGAGCGTCGCTAATGTGAAGTACCTCTTGTAGTGTTAGGTGTTTATACTTGTAATTAGTGAAGGAGCTATAATTTGGTTCTTGTAGACTTATTTGTCTATTGTGCCTTACATTAATAGACTTCTCTGTTTCTTTGATTGAGTGAAAATTTTGTAGTCCAACAAGTCTTCAAAATAAACTTTGAAACACTTTAGTTATCTTTTCTTGGTGATTGAGCATCAATATTGTGATTCATTTTCTCATCCAATCTTTCTCTACCTCTCTCTAAAGATCTTCACATTTGTCTCAGCAAAACAGTAAGGACGATGTTATTGACACACAAAGGATGCAACATTGGCACCAGATGATGTGTATTTTTCTCGCTTGATTTGTTACGTACTTCTCTCCCCTGCCTCTACCACTCTATAACAATGTCTTGTGATGTGGCAACTCGATTTTAATTGATGGCGGAGAACTCTGGCAGCACTAGGTGGAGGGAGCTTTTTGCATAATATTAGAGAATCTAGGAAAAAGTATATAGAGAGCTTTTTCATTGGATTTGCCAAAACATTCCTTTGCCAAAAAAATATCCCTCAAAAGCTCCCTCGAAAAGCTCTCTCGATTCCCGAAATCCCGTCCGTTGATATACTATTTAAAGAGGAAGTGAACCATGTATTAGGCATCACATGTGTTAGGTTCCCCTTGATGGACGGCTATGGAAACCTTTTGTGGCATTATGTGGCTGGTAGAACTCCTTGTACATATGGGCAGTTGTGAGTGTGGAGTTAACTTGTGCTAGTCAAATCCCTTGGTGGTGCGTTGTTGTTGGCAGACCCTATTGGTGTTGGTTGGTTGTATGGGATCATACTCGAGCATCCTAGGTCAGGTATGATAGCGATCTTAAGGGTGGACTTGGCCGGCCCTTATGATCTAAGGGGGTTTTCCCACTCTATGGAGGGAACACTCACAATAGCATAATTGTGAAAATTTGGTTGTGATGGGGCAATTTTATGTGGATGCTGAGTTGGCTAAAGTAAAAAAGTAAAATCCTTTCTTAGTAATTTTGGCAAAAAAGAGAGGAATGAGTAGCTCAAGAGAAGGGGAAAGGAGATCTTTGGAAGGATTATTATCGGTATTTTGGGAAGTATGCACTCAATATGCGATGCATTAAAGAAGGAGGGAAGAGAAGGAAAGATTTTGCAGAGAAAACATGGAATCTTTGTCAGCATTGCTAATTGATTGCGGACTTCTAGAGTTGTCGATCTCCATCACTCATGCTTTGTGTGGGAGACAATAGAGTAAAATTTATCATGTGTTGGAGGTTTTGGATCCTAATTATTTCGGCACATACAATCTAATCTTGATATTCTTCTAGGGTGAACTCATCAAGGTGTGTGCCAATAGGATTTCAAGAATATGTACCATTGATTGGTTCTAGTTAGCTTATTGGGTTCTTGAATTTGGACCAATTTATAGTTTTTGGCTCCTTATTCTATTCAAATATACTCTATCTCTCTCTAGTCATCTGCAATTGATTAAAATTAAATTGATATATTGTCTTATGCTCTTACACAATGCTTAACTCATCTCAAAGCTAGAGGCCTAGTGCCTACCTAATCTCTCCTTGATCAATAAATTTCTGGACATCATACTCCAAGCATAGCTCAAGATTTCCAACACTATGAAAATCTCCAAGTGTTTACCATGCTGTTTTACCGCTTTTGTAGAGAGAAGGTGCAAATTCAAGTAGAGAAACAAAAGAGAGGAGAGCGGAGGTTTTTTTTGTGTTTAAAATATTACCGTGACAATTTTCGCTATTATTATCGCATTTAGTACCGGTTATATTTGACAACCAAATTTAGCACCTAAACTTTCAAATTTTGACTTAAAATAAACATCCCCCTCCCCCCCCTTCAAATTTTTGTGTTTCCCTCCTCTCAATAAAAATTAAAGAATATTGTATAGAATTTTCAAATTCAAAAAAGAAGAGAGAGAGAGAGAGAGAGAGAGAGAGAGAGAGAGAGAGAGAGAGAGAGAGAGAGAGAGAGAGAGAGAGAGAGAGAAAGAGGGGAAGAGGAGGAGGAAGGGATATAAGATTACAGTTGGTTACAACTGAAATAATCACTATCAATTGATTAACATAATTGAGCATATTCCCAAATCTAAAGAGAGGAAGAGGGGGGAGAGAGAGATGAATGGATTACACGACCAAAAAACTTCATAACTACAAAATATTTATGAATCATTTCCAAAATATCTCTACATGAGGCCAATTCTAAGCCCATGGCTCCTAAATCAATAAAGAGAGAAATGGAATTGTCGTTTGTGGATGCATTGCCTTCATCATCTTCGAGTTCGTCATCCTCCATCTCATCATCATGAAAATCATCCTCGCTAAGACTTGCTGCTACCAGACTTGATTCATCAACCTCCCTCTCCTCTGTTTCCACCTCATCCAAAGTCGGGGGTGGAAGAGGGTTGAAGATAGTCTCCACTTCATTAGTGGAAAAAATGGTTCTCTCTTGACGTGTTACAGGAATTACGAACCAAAGTTTTGGTTGGTGGATTGCTGGGATATAGATGACCTATAAAATAGAATCTCAAAGTGAGTAACATTGGTATAACTAATGCTACAAGAAAATAAGAATAAAAAAGGTACATGTCACTTGCTCACAATTGCACAGTAAAACTAAATTGTCATACCTCCCTATGTGAATATGTACACTAGAGTCCACCATGTAGAGGCCATTCTCATGTCTTCAAGACACATTTGCAAACCACTTGCACTCGAAGATGAAGGTATGAAAGGTTCTAAAATTAACCTTTCGTATCCTTTCAATAGTTCCGAAAAACCTGGCTTCATCACCGTCGTGTCAAAGTTGCCCATGATGGCACAATCCATGGTGGTTCTACACTCGTCAATGTGGTGCGTACGAAAGTGATGACCCTTTGACCACAAAGAGTCAAAGGAAAGGCACTACAAATTAGAAAAATATATTAATTTATCAAATACATTTAAAAGATAATTTCAAGGAAAAAAAATACAATATGGTTTAGGTATATCAGTACTCTACCTTTGGTACACAGCCTCGTGCATACTCCCATTCTTTGCTGGTGATGTCTTCTTCGCCTGCTTTTGCCTCAGTCATTCTCTCATGAATCCACTCTACACTAATGATATCTGGGAAACATGCAAGGTGTCTAGGCACTGGGGGTGCCCTCCTTCCTCCATGTGCTTGTTTCCGAATGCTTCCCTCTCTTACAAACGCCTTGCCTTTGCCACTGTCCACAAGTCCACCTACTTGGTCATAATCTTTGCATTGAGAATACAAAAGTTATTGACCACTTAGGATAGATTCATATCCATGTTAAGTAGTTTCCCCTTTCCACTTGGCAAGTGTGAAGTCATCCTTGCATCTTTCTCGTCTAACCACATGTGAGGCATTGAAGGATTAACTTGTGCCAAATACTCTGATATGTAAACAAATGCCTCTTGAACGATCCACCCTTCGGCCATACATGCCTCTGGTTGAGACCGTAGCTGCACAAAATCTTTGAGGGTCTTTCAAAACCTCTCTAAGAAGAAAATCCATCGTACGTACACTACTCCACATGTAGCGATCTCCTCCACCACCTGAATTAAGAGGTGAATTTGACTAAGAAGGACCGATCAAGGAAATGTATCTTCAATGGCACACACAATTTCTGTTGCAAGTGTTTGAGCAACAGGGATAGCATCTACTTCGATTTCCTTGGAGCTCACAAATCTGCAAGAAAACACACGAGGATACACTAAGTGCTAGTTGAAATCATTGTGTACATAAAAAAGGTGTACTTGAGTGGAGTCTTGTGGTGTACCTTACTAGCTCTCCTAGTTTGAAAATAGCGTCCCTGAATTTCTTGTCCTGGCATATACACATACTCATTGGCAGAATGAACTACAATGTAAATCAGGGGAAGGGAAAGTGAGTGATAGTCATACACACAAACTATAAATAGAATAGGGAGTATGAAGATTACCTGAAGTATCTTGTGCCAATCATGGGACTTCAACCCATACAATTGAACACTTCCACCCTTCTTCGCTTTTGTGAAAGCTCCCTTTAGCATCCTCATATATCCTGTTGGTGTGCTAATAGAGGCAATGGCACCCTTCACCTTGTCTAATTCTTCTTTGGCGATGGTAGCTTCTCTATTCCCAAGTCCTTTGTCCTGCCTTTGTGAAGACTTTTGCATCCTACTCATCTATTTGTACACATCTAAGATTGATGTTTCCATCCAGGACCCTCTCTTTGATGAAATTATAGTGCACCTCAATGTGCTTTGTGCTCACATGGAATACTGCATTGTGCCAATCTTATGAAACTTAGGTTATCAAAGCAAATGAAAACCAATCTCTAAACTTGTATGTCCAACTCTTCAAATAGCATTTCCATCGATGCTACCTCACATAGGACCACTACAGTATCCCGGCACCTCCCTCTGTACTAAAGAATGGTACTCCATGTAATAGAAACACTCCCAAGTGATTAGTAGAGTATTTGCATCTATTTACTCTTAGATTTTTACCTTCATGTTAGCCTCATAAAGGAGGGCCATGATTTCATTGCTTTCCGATCCTTTGATAGAAGTTCTACTCTAAGACTAACCTTCTTTGCTGCCGTTTTGTATTTTGTATTAACATGCACCTCATTTGCTTCCAAATCTTCTTTAAGCTACATACTAACTTTATACATCAACACGGAATTTGCCTTCACATAATCAATTCAAGCATGAGAACTAGATTAAACAACAGCTTCAAGTTCTTCTATCATATCCGCAAAGGAGCATTCTTCAAAACTCATGAGATAGAGTCATATGAATATAACAATTCACATCCCTAGAAATCTCTTTGAACATTGCAAACATGTTGTTTTCTCCCATTTGCATAAATCATTAAATTGCCTGCAAGGTACCGAGATTTTAGAAGGTAACCCTAAAAATCTTGAAGGAAAAGCCTCTCTACCCATCAACAACCGAAAAGAGCCATCCTTCTGAGTACCATGTTAAATAAAATACCCCTTCAGTTGAGCTCACATATAATTTTGGAGGTGCACCCCTTGATCATCTTTGCAACCATATGAATGGTTCTATCCGCTGGATTTTAAAACTTCAACGTAACCTTGCACTTTCACATGCTAGCTCTGTGTGTGTGTGTGTGTGTGTGTGTGTGTGTGTGTGTGAGAGAGAGAGAGAGAGAGAGAGAGAGAGAGAGTTCTATTATCATCCTCGGGGGTCACATATGACCTATGGGACCAAATGAACATGTCACGTGGTATGAGTGGAGGTCATAAGTGACTCATGATGCTAAAAAAATGGCTAAAATAAGTGTCACAATAGAGAGTCTACATCGTGGTTGGGAGAGGAGAGCTCATGGATGAATATATGGGGAAAAGAGGACCTAATGTGGTTAAGCACTCAAGTAGTGTGTGGGACTCACTCTCTCGCACTTGACGAGGGCATAAGGTGCAAAGTCGATGAGACTCCTCGCCAGTGTCCCAACGTCTTGTCTCGTAGCGTAGAGAATGGGAGCTAAGACGAATGGAGGCAATGGTGCGGATTGCACTCAAGGGGATGGGCTCAAGGATGTAGGTATGGGTTCGGTTACCTCGTTTGGAAAAAAAGAGAGATTTGAAGTTTGGGGCAATGTTGTGGTGTAGTGGCTGTAGCGAGAACCTTCGAATTTCTCCCAAGCCGTGATACATTGACGTTGTAAGAAGGCCTTATTAACTTGGGAGTCGATCGAGGCATCCTTGACCAAGTGACATGCATCCCATCTTCCAAACCATTTCTTGATGTCAAGCATCCACCCCAAACTTAGTATTTTGCTCTTGTATGTCTTTTGGATATTTTGACTTGATTCATTGGAAGTCGATACAAAGGGTTACGTTGTGTCTTAAGCATGTACTCCACAACCCTTTGCATGCCCAAGACCTCAATGGAAAGCGAGCCAGACTCAAGAAGTAAGAGCATGTAGGGTCTTTGTGTCTTGACTTGGAGAAAGTTGGTGAGAAAACGCTTTTGGACATTCTCAAACTCTTTCCAAGTAGACTTCCCGATGCTACCACCCCACACCTCCACTCCATAAAGAAGCACCGGTGTCACCAATATGTCAAAGAGGTACTTTTTGAGAGCCCAATACTTGATCTCTCTAGCATTGCACATGTTCTCAAATGCATAATAAGCCCTCTTTCCGGTTTCCAAGTGACACATTGCGCAATCCTTCCATTTATGATTGGATGGAACCTCAAGGCCAAGGTACTTGAAGATATCTACCACTTCAAGTTGCTCATTGCTATATACAATGCATGGATTTTCATCATTGAGGGTCTTTACAAGCATAACCTTGGTTTTGGATCCATTCACGATCAGACCGCTATGTAGGCAAAAGCGTTCCAAGACACTCATAAGCTTTTGTGCATCTTCTAAAGTATGTGTCAAGAGCACTACATCATCAGCATAAACTAGCAAAAGCATGATCACCGCATTTTCGATCTTGAACTCTTCTATGCCTTCTTGCTGCATAAAATCAAGAACCATGCATTCCAATTCATCAATGAGTAGCCCAAAGAGGGTTGGGGAAAGTGGGCATCCTTGTTTGACGCCCATGGTGCTGGCAAAAAATTCTAAAATTCCATCTCCCGTGTGTAGTCGACATATCACTTTTTGGTAGATGCGAAAAACTGCATGCATAAATTCTCTCGGTACTTGAAGGCTTTGCATACGCTTCCAAAGATTTCCTCGCGGTACCATGTCAAAAGCTTTTTTGAAATCCACAAGGCAACAATACAACTTTTTTCCTTTCAATCGAAACGCTTTCATAAAAACTCGAAGAGTGACAAGGTGATCAATAGTGCTATGATGCTTTCGAAAACCTGCTTGGCAAAGAGAGAGAGAGAGAGAGAGAGAGAGAGAGAGATCAGAGAGAGAGAGAGAGAGAGAGAGAGAGAGAGAGAGAGAGAGAAGGGAAAAACAAGCTATTATGTTTAACTCTGCTAGATACAAGTATACTCGTCCAGACATACTGGAGTGAATTCTACTAATGGAAATACTTTTGGCGAACCACAAATCAGGGTTGTATGTATAAGCTTGTGAGTACAAGTACTACACGCTTGTCAACTACGCGCCTCTAGCGACCATTTGCATGTAATTAGAGAGCAATGATTGTTGCCGTTGAATTTTCATTTTCTCATTGAATGCAGCAATGAATGACTCCACCCTAGCATTTAGTTCATCTTGGTTGTTTATAGAAGGTTCTCTTCTCAGCCTAAAAGCCTTTTTAACCACTTTGTCCCTTTTTACCACTTTGTTGTTGCCTTTGAATTTGGATTTGGCATGAGTTGGCCAACAATCCAATGTGTTGTCATTAGTAGCATCCATGCTCTTCACTCTTGACCTAGAATATGGAGGGCTCATGTGAGGATCAGAAGTACTAAGGTGATGGCTATTTAGACTAATAGATCTACCTTCAGGTTTCTTAAAGGGTATGGTGTGAGGGTCATTATTATCACTAGAGTAGACAGGTGAGTCAATCCATCTCAAGCGTTGGTCCTCTTGCTGTGGACCCTCGGGCACCTCGACCAATCTCAACTGTCCGTCTTCCTCCAAGACAATCTTCTCCACAGTTTCCGCCGGCCGGCCGTCCTTATCGACGGTCCAGCATGGCTCACTGACATGCGCAGAAATAGCAGCTGGTGGAGCGTTGCTGTCCTGTGTAGGCAAGGTCTCCATGGAAGCTGCAGTTGAAGCGGCAGCTTCTGTAAGCTCTTCATTGGCAGATGATCCCTCTATGGATGTGAATGGGTGTCCTTGCAAGGCAGTCACAGCTGCCGCTGTGGACATGCAATCCGAGCTCAGTACGGCCATGGATCGCCCGGCCATCATGGCTGAAGCGTCAAATGCAGAATTTGTTTCAGCAGTCACCACGTCAGCGGTTGCAGCGCCCTCTACTAATTCTGTCTCTGTACTTGCACGAGTTGGCTCATTTTGCAGTAAAGGCTGTAGAGATTTTATACGGTCGATCTCCAGGCTTTCTGCAGCAGCTAATTCTGCAATCCTCCTCTTTTTTCTGGCCGCCTTGCGGGACACAGAAGCCGTGTGCTGCTGAGCATGATGAAGGCTGATGAAAATGAGAAAGATGATGAGATTAACAAGCAGGAACAAAATGAGGGGGTTGGTGTTGTGAGGCGGTTCGACGTCTGTAGGTGTGGGTAGGAAGAGGCTCCACATGATGCTGCTGCTATGGACTATGAGGGTGTGTGAACTCTCGAGAAAGAGATGAGGGGGAGAGTCAGGTAATTTGTACAAGCACTCAAATAGAGAGGGCGCCGGTCCATTGACGTCGAAGGCAATGACCTGTGAGCATACTCGTCGTGTGCATGTGGCACTGTGGGGGAATCGTAGCCATCGATCGGGATGGATTGAGGGAGAAGGGGCCCAGGCTGCAGTGCAACGCCGACACCCCGTAAATGAGGGGACCTGCTTCCAGGAATGTCAACATGTGGATACAGTAACAGTGGTATCGCTGCACGTATTTCATACACGTTAATTAACGTGCCTGAGGCGGCAAAGCGAGAAGGGACGGGTTGATTGACAGTTTGACTCAATGATTGATCCGCCTTAATCAGGTAAAACCTTTTGTGCTCACACATTTGGATCCTTTTACAAAAACCTTTGGACTTTTTTCGGTTTCGTTCTCTGTTTTTTTTTTTTTTTCTAAAAAAGAAGCCCCAGAGAGAGAGAGAGAGAGAGAGAGAGAGAGAGAGAGAGAGTGTGTTAAGAGGACATTTGAAATTTTATTGTTTTCATTTCATTACTTTCATTAACGATGAGACTCATCTCCAAAACTTTTTTGGCTTTAGCAAAGCGTTGTATTTTGGGTCCAATTGTGGACCATTGGATAAAGGGGTCCAATTGTGGACCATTGGATAAAGCTTGTTGATTAGTGTCACTTAGCAAGTTAATGGTGATTAACTTTTAAAAAAAAATGGCGGACATGAGGTTATTTAATAATTATGTGATTATCATGTAAGTGCAATAGAAAAGAATTTTTATTTTAAAAATTATTAAATTTAATTTTTAAATCATATTTGTTATATAAAAAAAGATACAATAAATTAAAATTGAAAAAAAATTATAAAGTGAATAAAAAAGGTGTATTTTATTTGAAAAAAATCACAAATAAAAAGTTTTATAAATAGTTCTTGAACGCACGAGACATACACAATTTATACATAATGACTTCTCCCCCAAATAGACATGTGCGAGAGGTATTTACATTTGTGTATCTCTCTCTTTAAAGAGGTATATTGAGTATTGTTTTTTTGAATTTCTTACAATGCTTTCAGGTGTTTTGTCAGTCATTTATTTTTATGCTTACTTTGAAATATATTGTAATATAACTGGTTCATCGTTATATTTTATTTCAAAAAACATAATATTTTATTATGACAACAAATGTTTAAATGTTAGTGTCACTTTTTCATTTTCTCTCTAGTAAAAGAAGCCTCTCATTTTTCAAATCCTTTCAATGTCAAATAGCCTTATTTATGCATGCCAAGTGAACTTTCCCCTTTTTTTTTTGGTTAGTTTGTCAATTTATGCATCTTTTTATTTCAGAGGCTTAGATGGTTTGACTTTACTTTCATTTTATTGTTTTAGAATGCGAACCTGAACCGTCACCTTGTTGCTCCAAGAATCAAGTTAGCCGTGTGTTTGCCTCGTAACCCCCTTGCCTTTTCTTCCTTTTACCATGTGGACGCCCAAGACGTGGCATTCTTAGCATTGCTCTCCCATGCTTTGAAAGCAAACCATCTCAAGGCAATCACATTATTGGTTCAATGTCATATTTTAAACAATAATCATAACTAAATCATTTTGCATCACATGCCATTGAACAATCCCCTTTGTACTAGAAATGCTTGCTCACACCCAATCTATAGTCCACATAGTTCCCATGTGGCATGTCACAAGTGGCCTTTGGAAAATTTCAACCAAACACGCAAAACCTAAGGTGTTGAATCTAAAAATCAACAATATTACCCCCTCTCCCCCTGCCCCCCAAAAAAAAAAACCAAAATACACACACACAAAAAAGTTTCAAGGGCATGTTCACATTAGGAAGAATAATTTGCCACGATTTATTAAAGATACTCACCTTCCTCTAGGATTGAGAAAAGACTTTATAACTCTAAAGAGATTGTCCATATGGGGCCAAAGCCATTAGGAAGAGAATGGGGTATAGGAGGGCCTCTTTATTTGGCAGTTTAAGAAACTACTTCAAACTTAATCAAGCTTTGACAAAAGGCTAGAATGGTGGGGCAAATAGCTTAAATATGCCATTTAAAAACAGTTTTTCCTTTTTTTCTTGAAGAATATATGTAGATTTTATTAGATTTGGTTGGAGTTACTCTCCTCCCAAAAGTAAATTTTCAATTCTCAAATATAAAAAATTTCCCTCTCTTATTCCCTCTTTGTCTTGTCTCTCTCTTCTTCTTTCTCCACCTCCAAAAGTGTCCCAAGCTATCTTTCTCTCCCCTCAACTGCTGAAAAGTGAAAATCTGTAGTCTATATTCTCACTCTCTCTCTAAAACGCCCTGGCATGCTTCTCTCCTCCTATTCTCATGCTATGGTACCTTTTTGTAAAGCAGCTCATTTAAGCTCTATAATATCTCCTTCTAGATTTGCAACCTCTTCCTCCATAGCTACAACATCTCCTTCAAGGCTTGCAACATCTTTCTCCCTAGCTACAACATCTCCTTCTAAATTTATAACCTCTTTCTCCATAGCTCCAACATCTCCTTCCAGATCTGCAACCTCTATCTCCATAGCTCTAACATCTCCTTCCACATTTGCAATTTTGCAATGAGCTATGCAACAACCTCTTTCTCCATAGCTCTAACATCTCCTTCTAGATGTACAACCTCTTTCTCCATAGCTCCAACGTCTCCTTCCTTAATCAAGGTTCCCTAGCCCACTTTCTCTCTCTTCCAAAGCTTGCATCTCTCTTTCAAGGTCAATAACCTCTTTCTTGATGTGCAACAACATCAACTTTCCTACTCTAGCTCCCTTTTCTTTTTGAGATGTCTTTCCAGAATTACTGTAACATAGCCTCCCTTACTCTCTCTCTCTCTCTCTCTCTCTCTCTCTCTCTCTCTCTCAAAACTATGCACTATGCAAGTAATTTCTAGCAAGAGTGTACTTGCTCATAGCTACCAAAGGACTATAATGGATTAGAGATTTAATGCATGAATGTGCCAATGGAGTGGAATGCAAGGCATGTATGTGAGGCTTATTAAAGGTCACACATTTTCAATATTGGCAAAGGAACTTGAGGTAAGTGCCATTTCCTACAAAGCATGTGTGGTTATTGTACTTTCCCTATGAATGAGTTATTGGAGCTTTCCTTTTGAAAATTAGAAGAATTATTTATTTATCATCTAGCAGATTTTATATATTCGACAACATTGGGAACTAGTACTAGTACCTCCAAAAGATTCATTTGTACGTTGTCAATCAATGAAAACTGGACTCCAACTTACATTTTAACAATGTAGACCACAAGCAAGGATTATTTTTTGGTATTACTCACAATAGTGAGTGATGTATGTTAAAGAATATGATGTTAACACTAGAATGGTAACAGGACACTTTTATGTCCTTGGACACTTTTGTGTCCTGTTAAGTGACCATTTTGCTTGAATTATTTGAAGAGTATGAAAATGAATTTCTAGGTGCTATATATCCACAAAGTTTCCTTATGAGCTGAAAAAAACTTAGCATTTTTTTTGGAGTATCGATCTCACCATTAACCTTACTCTTGCACAACATTTTTGAACCTAAACTGTGTGAAAAAACGGGTCTTGTTTTTGGCTTTTTTTCAATTTTTGGCAACTATACCACTCTAAACTTCATGTTTGTGAGGTTAAGATGGCTAGAGGTTAGTCCTTCATAGTTCTCAACATGTTTTGATGCTTGTAGGGAGAGCTAAGTGTTAAAATTGAAAGTTATGACCAATTTACAAGAATTGCATAATCCTGTTTTTTTGGCCAAAATTAGCACTTTTATGATTTTTTTGGTGGCTTTCTTGATATCCAAATTCAATTTTGATTGTGTAAGTGTAATGTATAACATAAAGCTAATCTTCCTTTGAGTTTTGGGGGACCTAATATGCTATATAGCATAGTATATGATGATGGTTGAGTTTTTTGATTGCTGAAGAATACGATACATTTTAGAGTAGCAAGTATAAGTTTCTCAATATTGCTAGTTTCTTAGGCCAATTGTGTGTATTTTGTAGGTAGTGAACATATCTAATCAAAGACTACAAACTTGGCTAGATATTGAGTAGTTTCTATGGGTTTCTAGAGGTCATAATGCTAAACCCATTTTTTTCATGTTTGCTGTATTTAGCACTTTATCATTGCCCCCAAGGTTCCAATTGTAAGAGATCCATTATCCTTTTGACATGCTCCATGGCTCCTTTTGAATCCAGAGGCCCAAAGGGAACTAAGAAAACATGTATATAGTATCTGTATTGAGCGTGACTATAGAAACTTTGATGATAGGTCCGTAGAATGGCAAAAATGCAACTTTTTTGAACCTATTTTTTGTGCCCAAAAAAACATTAGTGAGGTAAAAGCAACCATATGTTTTGGTCACCAACCCATTGAAGTTTACGGGGCATTTTATCTCATGTCCTACACAAATCTCCACTCTTATTTATATGCAATCAACCGTAAGAAATTGCTGTTTTGGGCAAAATGCACTGGTCCATCAACTTTGGAGGCTTGTAGTGACCAAGGGATGAGAAAAATTACAAGTTTCTCATTTTTTCCATATGTAGTAGTTATTGAACTATAAGCTCATGGAAGGATTTTTCAAAATGAGTGGATCTACTATGGTTTTGGAATTTTTTCCCAAAACCTTGAAAGGACACTTTTATGTCCTGTTAGGTTACCATTCTAGTGTTAAAGAATATGTCCGTTGTGCTATGGACGGCCGGACCCTGACTATACTATGTTGTAAATACTTTGGATAATAGTTCAAAAGTGAAGAAGAGTGAGAGCAGCGCGTTGAATGGTTGCTCTGCAGGGTAACGATTGTGTGTGAAAAGTCATCGCCTGAAGAGTGTAGATAATTCTGGCCTCCCGAGTCCAGAGGAAACTAGTGACAAAAGCGTCTGCCTTCGATTTCTCGGGACATAGTCCTGGTCGTTCTTCTTGTCCACTTTTATGGTGGATAAGGGGAGCGGCCGGGCGGCCCCGCTCGACTCCGAAAACAAAACAAAAAACGATTGTGTGTGTGTGTGTGTGTGTGTGTGTGTGTGTGTGTGTGTGTGTGTGTGTGTCTCAATGTGTGTTGGTGTGTGTGTGTGTAGTCTTCTTTCCTACCTTCTCCATCACATGCACACTCTACAAAGTGGTATCAGAGTACAGTTTAAGGAGCTACAGTCAATACACAGATTTCCACAGCTCTGGAAAACAGCTAAAAAGAGAGGTTTTTTGGTCATAACTCCCTCACCCGAACTCGGAATACAGTGATCCAGGAGTCTATCTTTATGTTTTTGGACATTTCGGATGCATTGACATACTCAGATTTGCCAAAATCTGCAACAAAAATTTTCTGCAGCAAACAATCAGCTCACACAGGCATAGGAGATTTCTAGTTTTGCACTCGGCAGTAGATTTATAGGTTACAAGTGAAGAATTCAGCATTTACACAGGTTTTGGAGAGTGACATAAAGCTTTTGTATCATGATATTGTGTTATCAAAGATTATGTTTGGTTTTTGTGGGTCCATTATGGACAACCGCTTATGTAAGAAAGGTTGTGGGAAGAAGTTGAGGCGGTTATATTGTCAGATTGAGTACTTTGTGGTTATGTATGGATATGCGGCTAATGTATTTTGGAAAAGTGCAGCCTTTGTGAGGGTCGAGTGAGGTTTTTTTGAAGCCTTGCCTTGGGAGCTTTGGTACCTTGGCAAGGTGGATTAGGTACTAGAGTGAACCCCCAACTGGCCTCGCTAAAGACCTCATATGTCGTTTACGACTATGGGAAGAAGGTGGATGTATGGATATGTGGTACATGACAGCGTATGGATTGCATTTGCATACAGGTCCATGTGGACATTGTTTTAGAGTATTTATGTATAGTATTGAGTCAGTCTATGACAAAGTGAGTCAGTGGATTTTCCCTTGGCAGTGAGAGATTTTCTGTCAGTGTTTATGAGCACTTTGGTTGAGATTGTCACTTGAGATATTGTCCAAATACAAACAGAACTCTGCCAAAATTTTGTCAAAATCCTTTGGAAGAAATTGAGAGAGTGAAAATAGCAAAAAGTTCAACTCAAATCACACAGATTGTTGGAGAGAAGCTGACCAGAGAGAACTACAGCGTATGGTCTTACAGGAAGGAGAAGGTTTATCATGGGCAAAGGTTTATGGGACTACATTACAGGTGAACAAGAGTGTCCTAAGGTTGGTTTGGAACCAAATAGAGAGAATGTTGAAGCACATAAAACATGGCAAGCAGGAGTAGAAGCTTACAAGAAGTGGATCGAGAATTCAAGGAAAGTGATGCATTGGATTTCACTATGCATTAGTGACTTCTTTATACCAAATGTGAAGAAGGCTCAATCTCCAAAGGAATCATGGGAGATACTAGCAAGAATGAATAGCTCCAATATAGAACCACGAAAAGTTCACTTGAAACAAAGGTTACATTGTGTATGGCGAGGAAATAGATCCATATCAGATTAGATAAAGCAAATACAGGAAGATCTTGCGAGCATTAATGTTGAAGTTCCAGATGACGACTTAGTTTCAGTGACATTGAATGGTTTGGGACCGGAATACAAGTCATTGGATACATCTATATCTGTTCGAGGACACATGCTTGATTTTGAAGAGTTAGTAAAACTTTGTTTGTAAGAAGAGGTGAAGTTAGGCAAGTCACGTCCTTCTATATCAAATAACAATTCCAAAGATCAGCTTTTTTACTCTAGACGTCGTGGAAACAATAGGGGTGGAAGAGGAAACTATGGTCATGGAAACAACGCTGGAAGAGGTCAATGGCAAAACCAACAAAGTCAAAGTTACAATGATTACAGCCAAAGAGGCAGGGGGAGAGCCCGACCTTGTGGACGTGGAGGTGGACAATTTGTACATCCTCAAAGAGATGGATATTGTAACAGATGTGGCATTCATGGTCACTTTGAAAGAGAATGTTACATGAGGCTAAATCAAAATCATAATCATGGTGGAAGAGGCCGAGGTTATGGCAGACATGGAGGAAACTTTGTTGGATACAATCCTCATGATCAAAATATATATGACAATAGATCAAGTGGACATTTATTTCCTATGGAGCATGTTGTTGGAAGCATGGTGGAGCCACATCATACAGATGATTGGTATTTAGATAGTGGTGCCACAAATCATATGACATATCATGGTGAATGGTTTGACAGAAAAGAGAAGTTATAAGAGGATGAGTTTGTCACTACAGGTGATGATACTATGCATCAGATTGCGCATTTTGGTTTAGTTCCATTGCTACAAAAAGACGGGACATACAACACATTGAGAGATGTTCTATATGTGCCTTCAATCACAAAGAATTTAGCATCAGTTGGACAAATGATAGATCAAGGGTTGCAAGTCCGTTTTAATCGTTATGGATGCTTCATAGAGGAGTTTCACAAAGGCAAACAAGGAAAGATATTGGTACGTGGAAGAAAGAAAGGTCGCTTGTTCTCATTGGAAGCTGGAGATCCATGTTTACACAACGGTATGTATGCAAACAAATCAGCCACTCAAGATAATTGGACAGAGTTATGGCATAAGAGGATTGGTCATGTCAATTTTAGAAGACTAAATCATATGCAATCAAATCAAATTGTACGTGGATTACCAAAGTTTGGTAGATTGAATTTTGATCATGTTTGTGAAGCTTGTCAATTTGGAGAGAAATCTTGTTTACCATTTCCAAAGATGAGGAGAATTAGCCAAAGTCCTTTGAAAATTGTTCATTCAAATATTTGGGGACCTTGTGATCATGCAATGCCAAATGTTTGTCAATATTTTATCACATTCACAGATGATTACACAAGAATGACATGGGTTTACGTTCTAAAGGCAAAGTCAGAGGCATTTGAGGTATTCTTGGAGTTCAAAGTTATGGTTGAAAAATAGAATGGTTGTCAAATTAAATGCCTACTTACAGATGGAGGGGGAGAGTACATGTCACACAGTTTTGATGATTACTTACGTGAACAAGGCATAAGAAGACAGATTACTTGCAGATACACACCAGAACAAAATGGAGTTGCTGAGAGAAAGAATAGAGTCATAGTAGAGATTGCAAGAGCCATGATGAATGAGATGAATATGCCATTAACATATTGGACTGAAGGAGTTCATACAGCAGTACACATTATGAATCGAACACCGAAAACTGCGATTCATGAAATTTCATCTTATGAGAGACTTTATGGGATCAAGCCAACAATTTCCTACATGAAAGTTTTTAGATGTGTTTGCTATGTTCATGTGCCAAATGAAGCAAGAAAGAAGATGGACCCAAAGGCAGTGAAGTGTTTATTCTTGGGCTATCCAGTTGAAAAGAAAGGTTACAAGTGCTATGATCCTATGACAAGACAAGTTTATGTCAGTAGAGATGTCAGATTTTGTGAGCATGAACCATGGTATAAACCAAAGACAGTGATGATAGAAGATGAGTATGAAGAGCAAGAGAATATGCGTCATGTCGTTGATAAGCCAGGACCATCAACAAGAACTATTTCAGGACCACATATGGCAGAGGAGAGTACAGGAAGTGTCAACCCATGGAGAGGTCGTTTGCAAGATAAGAAGCAAGACGAGAAAGGCAAGAAGAAAGTGGTTGAGGAGAGTTATGGAGATGAAAGCCTCGATGAAGAGCATGATTTACCACATTTGAGGACACATGGCAGTAAGCATATTGAGAAATATGTACCCCCATATGCAAGAGTTGAAGAGAAGAGTGCACCACAGTTGAGAAGATCAGAGAGGGTGTGTTATCCAATTGATAGATTGAAATACAACGGTTACATGGGTACACATTATGCATACATGGTTTCACCTGTGCTACATAAAGAGCCTACATGTTTTCAAGAGGAAATTGGAAAATCAGAATGGGAGTCATCTATGGATGATGAGATGGATGCTCTTGTGAAGAATGACACTTGGGATTTGGTTTTCTTTGCCAAGTGGAAAGAAAGCAATTGGTTCAAAATGGGTATACAAAGTCAAGTGCAAGTCAGATGGTAGTGTGGAAAGATACAAAGAGAAGCTTGTTGCTAAAGGTTATGCACAAACAAAAGGTCTTGATTATGACGAGACGTTTAGTCCAGTTGTTGCAAAGATGACAACAGTCAGATTGGTGATAGCAATGGAAAGTATGTTCGGTTGGAAGTTACGGCAAATGGATGTCGATAATGCATTCTTGAATGGTGACTTGGAAGAAGAAGTTTATATGATGCAGCCAGAGGGTTATCAACATCTAGAGTTTCCATATTATGTGTGTAAGTTGAAGAAAGCATTGTAAGGTTTGAAGAAAGCATCTAGAGCTTGGTGTGAAAAGATAACCAAATTCTTAAAGAAGATTGGATTTAAATAGTCTACTGCTGATCACTCATTGTTTTTGAATCATGTTGATGGAGAGATAGTCGTTATTGCTATCTATGTTGATGACTTGATTCTCACTGGAAGTCATGATGAGAAAATTTTGCATGTCAAGAAGAGTTTGTTGAGAGAATTCAACATGAAGGACCTTGGTGAGTTGAGATATTTTTTGGGAATTAAAATTGTCGACACTTTATCAGGAATTTGGATGATACAAAGACAATACGCATTCGATATTCTTGAGAAGTATGGAATGACAGCGTGCAAACCGGTTGATACACCTCTTGATCAAAATGTGAAGTAGTTTGATGATGGACATTACATTGAGGATGTCACTATGTATCGCAAGATGGTTGGAAGCCTTATTTACTTGACAATAACAAGGCCAGATTTGAGTTATGCAGTGGGTGTTGTGAGTCAATTCATGCAAAAGCCATGTAAAAGTCATCTTGATGCAGTGAGACGGATTATGAGATATGTGAAAGCCACTGTTAGTTATGGAACGTTTTATGAAAAGAATGGGAAGCTTTGTCTTTATGGTTACACATATGCAGATTGGGCAGCAGATTTTATGGATAGAAGATCTACAAGTGGTTATGCATTTTCCATTGGCAATGGTATGGTAAGTTGGAGTAGCAAGAAGCAATTAGCTGTAGCATTATCATGTACAGAAGCTGAATATCGTGGAGCAGTTTTGGCAGCATGTGAAGAGTCATGGTTGAGAGTACTTATGGTAGACTTTGGTTTTGACTATCTTGACAGTGTCATTATATATTGTGACAACATTAGCAGCATCATGTTGGCAAAGAATCCAATTTACCATGCTCGCACTAAACACATTGAAGTACATTATCACTTCATTAGAGAAAAAGTTTTGGCAGGTGAGATTGATTTGTATGTGAAGACCAATGATCAAGTTGTGGATATATTTACAAAAGCTCTTGGAAAGGAGAAGTTTTGCTACTTTCGTGAAGCATTGGGAATCCATCATATGCAAGCTCATTCTGAGCTTGAGGGGGAGTGTTAAAGAATATGATGTTAAAGAATATGTCTGTTGTGCTATGGGCGGCCGGACATTGACTATACTATGTTGTAAATATACTTTGGATAATAGTTCAAAAGTGAAGAAGAGTGAGAGCATCACGTTGAATGGCTGTTGCAGGGTAACGATTGTGTGTGTGTGTATCTCGATGTGTGTTGGTGTGTGTGTAGTGTTCTTTCCTACCTTCTCCATCACCTGTGCACTCTACAATGTATATATATTAGCTAAACAGAAACAATTACAACAACCATGCTCAAAAAGAGCCATGGCAGCACAGTACCATACTAGACTAGATCACCTAGAGACATAAGGTTCAACAAGGAAAATCCACCATACATCGGCTGATTAGGGTGCCACCCTTGATAGAAATAAACACAACAAATTACCGACAAGAAATAAACACAAGCATGGATTGATTTAAGTTCAACAATGTTAAAAAATTTGATCTTGGAAGAGGTAAATTGTTGATTGTTTATATTGCAATTGAATTCAACTATGGATATAAGAGGCTCGCATGGTATTTAGCTTTTGATACTGTACATTTTTGTATTCATGTCTGATTTGCAGAAGGTGTATCACAAAAATTAATGACGTGAAGTTTTATGCCTACAATAGTTGAAATACACTCAAGCCCTATGGAGATATAATCAATCACTTAGTGGCTAGTTGTAGACCAACAACCAAACAAGCCAAGATGGGCATTCAAGTGTGGAACCAAATCTCAATATTAACCATGAATCAATTGAAGGTGTCTCCTAAAGTTATAGCAGCAAAGAAAGGTGCCACAAATGAAAGGCAAGATGAAGGGGCCAAAAAGGTGGAGCAATAAAATGAAAAGGGGGACCCCTTCAATCACAGTGATGGACGAAAGACCCGAGAGCTTAGCTCTATTTTCCATACATGTACAAAACACTTATGTAGACAAATCATATGCTAAGCTAGTGGAATCATGTACTTGATTAATGAAACATAGTTACAGTGTCATCTCTTTACTTGCAATGCACTTTGTCATTGTTTTGAAAAACATTATGTTGGCATTCAAATAGTGGTCAATTATGTGCACTTTTCTTGAAATATCAAAATTTCTCCCATTTTCTAAGCCAGAAAGGATTTTTTGTTGAGACTAAAGTTAGCCAGTAACTCTTGTAATTGTTACGTCCTTGTACGTAATTGGATATCAATAGGTGGTTGATGTTCTTGTACGTAATCGGATATCAATAGGTGGCTGGTAAAAGAATGGTCACAGGACACCATAAAATAAAGGAAAGCTCACTATTTGTATTTCTAAATATATGACATCTAAATCTAAAATGTGAACATGAAACATGTAGCTGCTAATAGTACAATTTACCTTTATAGAAAATAGGAAGAGAATGGGTATGGGAAGAACTCCTTATTTGACAATTTAAATAAGTACTTAAAATCTAATTAATCTTTGACCAAATGCTAGAATGGTGGGGTGCGTTAACACCAGTCTTAAGATGTGTGTATGAACATTCCTTGGGCCGGCCAAGTTAGTGGTAGACTTTAAGACATATGCACAAAAGTGCTTCGAATCAGGTTAGTGTCTTAGGCCACATAGCTTATGTTAGTTTTTGGTAATTTGAACATGACTATTAATGGAAGTGTAGTTGTAATATGTTTATCATATTTGTTTTCAAAGGACCCAAAAAAGGATTTTTAATTTAAAAAATAGACTTTATGCATTAAGTGGCAATTTATTCGTGAGCTTAAATGAGTATCAAATTCCATCAATCTTTATTGAGACATCGTAGAAGCTTCACAACTCTACTACATATTGAAAAATGAAATTTTCAAAAAAGTCTGAGCCAACTTAAGAAATAATTGACCTACATTTATGACTTGATAAAACTTTCTACGATTTGAGAATATATTGGCCGGATGGTGGTCGGAAAATGACCAAAAAGAGATATTTTCCATGCAAGATCATATTGTCGGGTCTAATTATGTCCAGATCATGCATCATATGTCCCAACGGACCATGCCAGGGGTTGTTTCAAGGCCTGAGTAGCCCAAAAAGGGCCCCATGCACCACGGCATGCAGAAGCCCAATTTGATTAGGTCAAACTAGGCTTCTACGTGCCGTGGCGCACGGGGCCTGGTCAAACTGGTCTTTTTCATGCCGTGGCACACGGGGCCCTTTTTGGGCTCCTCAGCTCTTGAATAACCCCCGACATTGTCCTTCCATGTATATGGATCATGGTGTAGTAAACACCTCCAGACTTTGATGGACCGAACAAGTCATGGTGGAGTAAACACCCTCCATATTTTAATGGAGCCAACAAGTCATGGTGGAGTAAACACCCTCCATATTTTAATGGAGCCAACAAGTCCGCAATGCAACACATTTTTCTGTATCTTTTTGCAATTTACCCCATTTTCCTAGATAAGTAGACTTCTTGTAGAGAGGTTACAAACGACGAGAACCTTGGTGAACATCCTAAAGTTTAAAAGAGGAAGGAAATTGCGGCTCAAACCATAGAGGAGTGGGCAGTCCCATAGAGTAAAGAAAAAATCATAAGAACCATGTCCTTGCATGGAAACGGAAACCACCTCCTCCCTCACTGCCAATGAAGAAGATAGGAAATGGAGAGCCAGCAAAGTGGCCTTGCATGATATACAAAAATACCAAAAAAAAACATGAATTCCATAATTCCCAAAGCTCCATTCTAAAGGCTAGAGCACAAATAATTTAGAACTTTGTTTATGCTCCATTCTAAAGGCCGAAGCATGAAATAAGTGCAAGGTTTTCTTATACTCTCAAAGTTTGATAGTCTTTGAAATGTCAAAAAAGAAATTGATGAGTCTCTATCACCATTGTATGCAAAGTGAGTACATGGAAGTCTGACACCTTCTCTATCATCTCATTTCCATCTAGCACTCGATCTATGTCATCCGTAGGGCCAAAAACCTGTAGGACAAGAAGTTTCATTGTAGCCTCTTCATGCAATTATATCTTCAACCTCCCCATCTCTCTCCTCAACAAAGATTATAGGGGCTTCTTGCTTGATTTTTCTTGTGTTCTTACCCCTGTCCATGGTCTCACAAGCACTAGCAACGCTCCTCAAGTACTAGCAAAGCTATGACAATGTCCCAATTAGGGAATTGGGTACCTATACACCCCATGTGCAAGTTGACAAAGTAATCCTAATCCTCTACCTTGTAGTCCCTCTTAGCATGCCCTTTGACAAATCTCAATAGGAAATATCAAAAATTCTTGTCATATTTGTACATATGCTTTAGAAAATCAATCAATAACCATATTTGTTTAAGTCCCTTAAAATCATTTTAAGTCCCTCAAAATGATTGCATATTCACACAAGTGTGCCTCCATGTACTACTTAAAAAACATCTATGCACTAAAAATTGAATTTGAATTTAATTTTCAATGGAGAAAAATAAATAGAAAACTAAACTTACACACTTGCATAGTAATACAACTCTTTGCTAAGACTTGATTACTTTTAACTTTAACATGCTTACAACTCCAGCAATTTATGAACTACCAAAAGAAACACCTAAATTGAATTAAAAACTGAAATAAATTAACTCAAACTTTACAATCAACATATGCACAAAGATGGATGTAAAAAAAAGTTTCGTAAAGATAAGGCACTGGTGGTTGAGCTTGTATAGTGATACATTTCAAGAATGAGATATCCTTACAAATAAAAACCTTCTCTTTTCTAGACCATACAACTTTTCTATTCACACAAAAGGAATAATGCTCAAGGATTCACACAAAATGAATATTTATCAAGGAATGTAAATGAGGTACTCACAAAGATAGCTAAGGTGCCAATCATCATTGATACAAATATTGAGCACAATATCAATGTGCATATTTGAAGGTCCACAGTCTCTTGAAAAAAAAAAATCAGAGTTGAGCACGTCCCATACTCCCATTGTTTGCTTCCATCTTCCGTATGGAAACTTCATTGACAAGACTTAATTTGTAATATCGTATCTACATATCAATTTTCATCAATAATAGAGCACTTGGTGTGACATAAGCATGGCTATAGAAGAATATTTGTTGGAGGAAACCTCTCAAGGTAAATGAGTAGGGGAACAGAGGGAGATTTTTGAGGGAGTTTTGGAGGGATCTTTTCATAGACAATGGACTAGTTGGCAAATTTATTGAAAAATATCTCTCCATGAACATTGTGCTGGATTCCCTAATCTTATGCAAAAAGCTCCCTCTGCCAAATGTTGGTTAATGTGTTGAATAGAGCTTCTTTGATGTAGCGTCTGGTCCATTGTAGAGGTTAGCCAAAGACAAAGCATGTGTGCATGTTTCAACCATTAAAGGATATGCACGCGGTGGGAGAGGGAAAGATGTACTTAACAATTCAAGAGAGAAAAACACACCTCAACTGGCATGAGGTGCAGATGTGAGTGTTAGTAAGATTGTACATGATCTATCTTCTACTGTTTTTTTAGTAATTTCTCTAATATCAGTTCTCCACAATGACTTGTGGAAAGGTCATGTAGCCCTGATTTACTGCTATCCAGCTAGAACAACTAGTTACTATTCTGCAATGTTGTACCTTCATCATTGAGGTTAACAACAAGTCAAGTTAAAAGAATGTCAAAAGTATGAAAGAGCAATGATGTAATGGTGAGTAGAGTGTAAAGCAAGGCTGCTGCTATTGTGCTCAATTAGATGACAAGTAGTGCGCTTCTTTTGATGGCATTTCAGTAAATGTTGCAGTACATCACCCAAAATTGTGCCGTCACATCAACAAACATGGCTATAGAGTGGCGGACAAATCAAGATGTGAGAGTTGAAACTTGAGAGTGGTAAGCTCAATTACCAAGAACAGAAAACCACACCGACTGCAAGTTCATGAAAAGAGTTACAACAGTAGGAAAAATCCACTTAGTCACCAGATCAGACAAGTCCACATATCTCTCTCATAGTTACGGATAGGGTTACAAGAATAGAAAATAACCACTTATTTACAAGATCAAAGTTCTTGAGAATAAGCATATCTCTTTGTTCAAAGAATTTGAAAAGTGGTCAACTGCTTATAAGGGTTTACAAAAAAGATCATTGTCCACACTATGTGAGGTGATGTTTGAAATATCTACTCTGAGTCATGGGACGGTGGATCTAACCCCACAATGTTTGGATGTGGCTCCAAAAGAGATGTTGCCTTCAGGGCATACTCCACCTCATCTGCATGTCTCTTGTCTCGCTCTTACATCTCTCTTAGTCGATGGGCCGGGCTTGCATTTCCAAAACAATGTGTAGTCTGGTGGAGAATGCCTCGTTGCTCTCAAATATTGTCAAAGATATCGCCCATCTGGCTCCCCAACAAAGCCAACGCTCCATAGTCTCCTCCATATTGAACAACAACGTCATTCTCATTTGCATATTGCATGATCAATTTCCAAACAAACCAATGCCTACGCTCCATACCCCCTGCACAACAAATGGATGTCAAAGCATGCAAAAAAACTATATTTAGAGATAGTGGGCAATGAATTGTACCTCACATAGGTGTACCATCCTCCTCTTTCATCCAATCATCCTACTGTAGTGAATCGAAATGGGCTCTCTCACCCTTGCTCCCTTCTTCAACCCCCTATCTCTCTCCTCCTTCAAATCCCTCTCTCTCTCTCTCTCTCTCTCTCTCTCTCTCTCTCTCTCTCTCTCTCTCTCTCTCTCTCTCTCTTGCTTTCTCCCTTCCAATCTACCTCCCTCTCTCTCTCTCTCTCTCTCTCTCTCTCTCTCTCTCTCTCTCTCTCCCCCCCCCCCTTCTTCAACCCCCTATCTCTCTCCTCCTTCAACCCCCTCTATCGTTGTCGCTCTCTCCCTTCCAATCTCCCTCCCACCCACCCTCTCTCCCTCACTCTCTCTCTCTCTCTCTCTCTCTCTCTCTCTCTCTCTCTCTCTCTCTCTCTCTCTCTCTCTCTCTCTCTCTCTCTCTCTCTCTCTCTCTCTCTCTCTCTCTCTCTCTCTCTCTCTCTTTGTGTGTGTGTGTGCCCTGCGGGTATAGTAGTTACACAGCAGCCCCTACGTTTGCTTCTGCTTCATCTACTCATCGCCAATAGCCCCTGTGTTTGCTTCTGCTTTGTATGCTCTAAAGTGCATGTGCGAGAGAGCGTCTGTGTGTGCGTGTGTGTGCAGCAATGGAGAAGAGAGGAGAAGAGATGAGACACAGGTTTGGGTGGCCTCCAAACACAATAGTGTTAGGGTTATGAGTCCTTATTATTTCATGTAGAATGAATGGTCAGTGTTAGTTCTCAGTTAGTAGTCTCCGGCCACCCAACACTTAGGCGCGGCACATTGGGCTTTACCACCCCAACAACCTCCCACTTAAAGGACAATGTGCCTTTAAGCTGGGGTGACAATGTATACAATACAGGTAGACAATGACCATGATCATCTACCCAATGCCCATGAGTGCTTGACAATGTGAAAACCACTCTAAAGGTAAGCCCTTTGTTAGAAGATCATCAGGATTCTCAATGGTGTGAATTTGGCAAGCTGAAATTTCTTGTCCTCAAGCACCTCATGAATGAAGAGATACTTCACATCCACATGCTTTGTCTTTGCATGAAACATTGGATTCTTTTACAATTGTATAGCACTTTGGCTATCACAATGTAACACAGGCATCTCAGCATTGATTCCCAAGTCTCCCACCATCCGACCAAGCCATATAGCTTCCTTGCAATCTTCTAAAGTTGCAACATATTCAGCCTCTGTAGTAGACAAGGTAACACAATCTTGCAAACGAGATTGCCATGAAATTGCACCTCCAATGAATTTTCAAATATCGCATAACCCCTTTCACTGCCTCCCCATGTTACTTGCCTGGATTTGACATATATATGCTGACAACTCCCACTGCAAAAGAAATATCTGGACATGTAGCAATCATAGCATACATCAAACTCCCAACTGCAGATGAATAAGGCACGTGCCATTTCAGCCTTTTCCTCCTCAGACTTAGGGCAACTAGTTTTAGAAAGTTTCACATATGGAGGCAATGGAGTACTCAATGCCTTCCCCTTCTCCATATTGTAACGCTTGAGCACTTTAGCAATGTACTCAGATTGAGACAAATAGACCAATTTCTTGCATCTGTCTCGCTTAATGCACATGCCAAGGATATGGCTTGCTTCACCCATGTCTTTCATTTCAAAGCTGGCATGTAACTTTGCCTTCAAGGCTGAAATCTGATCCCTACATTTCTCATCAATTAACATATCATCCACATAAAGGACCAAAATAAAAAAACTACCATCTTTAGCTCGCTTAGTGTAGAGGCAATGGTCCATATTGCTACGTTTGTAGCCTTGAGAGAGCATGAACAAGTAGAATTTACGATACCACTCCCTTGATGAATGTTTTAGACCGTAAAGAGTCTTTTCTAACTGACACACAAATTCTTGATTGCCCTTCTCAACAAAACCTTTTGGCTCTTGCATATAAACTTCTTCTCGAAGATCACCATGCAAGAATGCCATATTGGCATCCATCTGGTCAAGTTCCATGTCATCTTTAGCAACTAGCACAAGTACACACCACAAACTATCATCTTGACAATCAAAGAAAAGATCTCATCAAAGTCAATACCCTGCTGCTTCTGCTTAAATCCTTTAGCAACAAGTCATACCTTGTACTTGAGTTTATTATCATGATGTGTAATTTTCTTCTTATACACCCATTTGCATGGTAATGCCTTTTAACCTTTAGGCAACCGGACCAACTTCCAAGTTTGATTCTTATGCAACAAGTCCATTTTTTATTGCATAGCTTTCTCCCACTTCGCCTTGTCATCCATTGACATGGCTTCCTTACAGCAGGAAGGCTCTCCGCAATCTGTCAACATGATGTAGTCCAGTGAGGGAGTAAATCTATCAAGAGGCCTTGAAACTCTTGTAGACCTTCTGATAACTGCTTGAGCCGGTTGTCCCTCATCAACATCTTGTACTACAAGAGGATTTTGTCCTTGTTGTCTGCCATTAGGCACTTCAGCCCTATTGTATCTTCTTGGAAGATAACTCTCCTGACCTCCACTGTATGCATAGGCTTCTTATGCATCTTTTCTTCATTGAAGTATACATCATTGCTATGAAATATTTTTTAGCTTCAGGATCCCATAACCAAAATCCCATCTCACCAGGATTGCCATAGCCAAGAAATATGCATTTCTTTGACTTAGGAGCCAACTTGCTTTGAAACTCTTTTAGAACATGGCAATACGCTTCACAACCAAAGACTCTAAGATGCTTATAACAAGGTGGCTTCCCAGACCAAAGCTCTTCACGTACCTACTCATCTAAAGCCTTGTTAGATCTATTACTAAGATGGACAGCATTTGCTAACGCTATTACCCAAAATCCATTAGGAAACTCTACATTAGACAACATTCTACATAACTTCTCTTGTATGGTATGGTTCATCCTCTCAGCAACACCATTTTGTGGAGGGTTATATGGAGCAATCAACTCTCTTTTGATGCCTTTGGAATCACAAAAAATCTGAAACGCTTTAGTGACATACTCACCACCATTGTCTGAACTTAAGCACTTTACTTTCTTGCCAGACTAATTCTCCACTAATGCCACAAAATTCTAAAATTTTGAAAGAACTTCATCCTTCTTCCTGAGAGGATACACCCGCACTTTCCCTGAGAATTCATCAATGAATCTAACAAAGTACAATGAACCTCCCATGGATACGTTAGGCATAGGTCCACACATCCCTATGCACTAACTCTAGTGGCTCACTTTTCCGACTGCTTACCCTTTTGTGTGGTGAATGTGTTTGTTTACCATAAAGACAATGCTCAGAAACTGAAAAGCCTGAGAAATTGAAGCTAGACACATAACCAAAATGAGACAAGATTTTCATTCCCTTTTGAGACATATGTCCTAACTGACGATGCCATAAAGAAACACTTGGTTGCTCGGTTACACAAATTACATGTTTTTTAACATTGGATACATGTAGCATGTACAAAGTCCCAGACTTTGAACCATGTGCTACCACTAAAGAACCTTTGCTGATCTTCCATGAACTATCACCAAATGTGCAGTAATATCCTGCATTATCCAATCGTCTTGTATTAATCAAGAATTTGGTAAGCTTCGGCACATGTCTCACATTCTTGAGCATGAATGAAGAACCATTATAAAATTTCAGCTGCACATCGCCGACACCAACTATGTCGCAAGCAAAATCATTGCCAAGATGAACACGACCTTTACGAACTGCATCATATGTACTGAACCACTCCGTGTGAGGAGTCACATGAAATGATGCACCTAAGTCAATAACCCAATCCTGTAAAGCATAGTCATCAATGGCAACCAAAAATGTTGAATCCATGGCAAATGTGAGATAAATGTCTCCATCAGAATCTTCAACAAAAACATTGTTGATCTCTTCAATCTTTATACTGCTTTCCTTTGTCTTGCCTTCTTCCTGCTTCTTGTCTTTACCTTTCTCTTGTTTCCACTTTCGACGGTCTTTCTTCATATGACCCTTTTTGTGACAATAATAGCACTCAATGTCTTTTTGGTCACGTGATTTGCTACAAGATTTTCCTCTCTGATTTTGCTTGCCCTTTTCTTGTGATCGACCACGAACAACGAGAGCATTTCTAGTACCACGAGAAGCATCAAGATTCTTCATTCTAACCTCTTAATTAGTAAGCAAATTTCCCTCAACATCAGTACATGTTAAACCATCAGGAGGTGTTGAGCTACTTATGGCCGTGCAAAAAGTATCCCAAATTTCTGGCGACTTAACTAGTAAGAACATTGCTTTGACCAAATTGTCGACATTGACTCCCTGCGAAGAAAACTGACTGAAAATTGTGTTGAGCTCATTGAGATGGTTGCACATGGGTGTGCCCTCATCCATCTTCAAATCAACTAACGTTTTCAACCAATAAACCAGTGATGCTGCACTTTGCTTCTGATACAGGTCACATAACTTCTTCTAGAGCTCATAGCTAGTCTTTTCCATGTTCACATTGAAGTACACATTCTTTGACAAAGTTAGCATGATGGTGGACGTGGCAAGCTCATCCAACTCCTCCCAATCATGCTCGTCCATATCCTCAGGCTTTATCCCCTTCATCTTTATCAACCGGATCTGCTTCTTCTGTACTACGACATTGTAAATTTGTTCCTTTGAAAATGGGAAGTTAGTGCCATCTAGCTTCTCAATGTTGAACAAAGAGTTCTCCGATGATGAAGCCATCACTCGACAAGGAACAAAAGTGATAGATCTGCTGCACTAAAGAAGATGATAGAAAATCTGAAAAATTTTGGCAGAGTCTTCCCTGCAAAACTGACTTCTAAACCCAAAACAAATGTTTACAATAACTGAAACGCTGATCAAAATGGCTAAACTAGCAAGATAGAATCTCAAAGAACTGTCACTGTTAGTGTATTCAACTCTAGAAGAGTGTCTCTGACCAACTGAACACTGTCAAACGCATACACATAAAGATGACAGCAATGCCAACAATGACGGGTCACCAGATGCACATCAATACTGCACTAACCGCATAAACATACATCCTATGTCAATGCCAAAGCTATGGGGATGTTGGTGGCTCGCTCCAAAACCTGTATCACCAAAAGGATCTCCACATTTGAGAGTTCCCTAGCTCAATAAGACCTTACCACGACCCTCAACAATAGGCTTTGCATATTTCCATCACAATACATAAACCGCATAAGATCTTACATCAACCACAGAAACCCTTTTCTGTAACCGCTAGGGCGGTTTGTCTGATTTAACAAACCCTCAAGATCTTACATTAAATATGCATGTGACAGAGATTGCAGAAAGAGTCTGCAACAAAAACATGTATGCAAAAGAACCAACGAAGGTAGATCACCTTGCTATTTGAACTAAACATCTCTCAAATTGTGCAAAATTTGCAGAAATTTCCTTCTACAAAGTTGTAGATCACACAAAAACGGTTGGGAGTCGCAGGAATGGACAAGAAATAAGTTATTTTTATAGATCAAAATAGATCTGTAAAAATTTGCAGCTTGTACTTCATGACCTACATGCAGTCTGATTGACGTATCTCAAAATTGGTGAAGACTTTGAGAAAACTTTCTTCTACAAAGTTGAAGAGGACAAAAAAAAGATTGAGAACCATGGGAATTGGCTTGAATGAAGACATTTTGATAGGCCAAAACAGATCTGCAAAAATGTTTTGCAATTTTTGCTACTTCTCCGCCTGTCTCCCCACTGAGCCCCAATGGTGCTCCCAATCCCTGAGCTCTGATACCAGTTGAAGTGCGCATGCATGTGTGTGCAGCAATGGACAAGAGAGAAGAAGAAGAATAGGTTTGGGTGGACTTCAAATGCAATAGTGTTAGGGTTATGAGTCCTTATTCTTTTATGTAGAATGAATGGTCAGTGTTAGTTCTCAGTTAGTCTCCGACCGTCCAACACTTAGGCGTGGCACATTGGGCTTTTTACCCCAACATGATCATTGACAGCCATCTGCTCGTTGCCAGCCATCAAATTTTTACCTTCTTTACCTTAAACCTTCAAAGTACTTTTTCATTAAGCTTAATAACTCGTTCACACTGCGATGCAATGGCCTCCTTTGGTACTCCGGCTTCCAACACCCGCAAGAGTTTTCTTGCGGTGGCAGCTGCACCAAGGAAAGATCCCAGCACTTGACAAGAAGCAAAGATTATAGATTTGGAGGCCAAAGTTCAAGAGCTCATTAAGGAGAATGAAAAACTAAGAAGATGGGAAGGAATCGGAGAGTCAGGCTATGCTCGTTGAAGTAGACAAAGCCAAGGGCTCCCTCACGAGACTATCATGGCCATTGAGAAAGGAGCCCACGTGGTAGCACATAAAAAGATTAACACTGAGATACAAGCAGCCATACAAGAATGCGGACTTCAAGAGTCTTTTGGGCTCAAAGTCAGGATTGGGGGGCTTGACCCACCAAGGTGCACCGGCGACAGTTTAGAGGAAGCAATAATCAAGCTTAACGACATTATTCAACCAATTAACATTAAGCCCAAAACTGTGTCCTGGATCAATGACACACACAAGCAGGTGCCACCCAAGCAATGTATTCTCTTTTTCAATGATAAAGAAGAACGGAGAAAGTTGCTATGCCAATCCCGACTCTTGATGGGCACAAAGCTTTTGATTGCTGAGGAATTGACCATGGCTCAGCTCAAGATCAAATCAAGCAAACTCAAGAAGATGCATGAAGCTTGCAAGCAAGGGAAATGGAAAATCTATTGCAGCAGGAAATCCATCATCCAAGAATTTTGAAATCCCAAACCAACACTCTCCGCACTTGATCCCCCTTAGGTTTTCTTTTCTTTTTGTTTACCTTCTTGATGGACTCTCAGTCTTAAACTGATATGTATTTGATGCATTCACTTAGAAGAATCCAATGTAATGTTTTGTATTAAGTCCCATGGGTCATATCTGACCTCCATGGGTGATAATTCAATCTCTCTCTCTCTCTCTCTCTCTCTCTCTCTCTCTCTCTCTCTCTCTCCCCCCCCCCCCCCCCCCCCACGGCAATGCACAACATCTCTATATTGTTTAGGGTAAACCAAGTTCTAGCACCCACTGTTGGTTGCAAATGTGTGTGAGTGTGTGTGTGCACGCACGCGCGCTTGTGTATGTGTGTGTGTGTGTGTGTGATTGAGAGAGAAATAGAGAGACTTACCTTGAACAAAAGAGTCACACATGATAATAATTGTAAATTGAATAAAAAAGAATTACTTTAAATGCCTTAATATAGGCAATTCCTCTCTCTATCCCTCCCATCCTCTCTCTCTCTCTCTCTCTCTCTCTCTCTCTCTCTCTCTCTACAACAATGCACAACATCTCTACATTTTTTAGGGTAAACCAAGTTCTAGCACCCACTCTTGGTTGCATGTGTGTGTGTGTGTGTGATTGAGAGAGAAATAGAGAGGCTTACCTTGAACAAAAGTGTCACACACGAGATAATTGTAAATTGAATGAAAAAGAATTACTTTAAATGCCGTAATATAGGCAATTCCTCTCTCTATCCCTCCCATCCTCCTTCTCTCTCTCTCTCTCTCTCTCTCTCTCTCTCTCTCTCTCTCTCACACACACACACACACACACACACACACACACATTAAAGGAAGAGTATTTCTCTTTTGTTCGAAACTATTTGAGATGCAATATGGTTACTTTGTTACACTATACTCTATAGAGTGACTATTGAGATCTTGATCTAATCTTTTTCATTGCTTATGCTCGCTCGGTTTCTTGTCTGCTCGGAAGTACTCGCTCGGGGATTGGGATCTCTCTCTCTCTCTCTCTCTCTCTCTCTCTCTCTCTCTCTCTCTCTCTCTCTCTCTCTCTCTCTCTCTCTCTCTCTCTCTCTCTCTCTCATTTTTCAATCAAGTGCTAGCACCCACTTATGGATGTAAGTGTATGTGTGTGTGTGATGGATATATAGATAGATAGATAGAGAGAGAGAGAGACTTAACCTAAATAAAAGTGTCACACACGATGATAATTCTAAGGGAAAATTACCAAAATACCCCTCTAATGTTTGGAAATCCCCAAAATACACCTTAAATTTCACAAATTCCCAATATACCCCCAATAGTTTGTCATAAATTCCCAAAGTGTCCTTCAAATTTTCCCAAAATCCCAAAATTGACTTTTTTGGAGAGGTAATTTGTGTCTAGTTATATGCTAAGCACTCATAAATGGATCTTAATTGTAAAAAAAGAATCACTTTCTCCACTCTCTCTCTCTCTCTCTCTCTCTCTCTCTCTCTCTCTCTCTCTCTCTCTCTCTCTGGAATTGGAGCTTATCTCTTCAGATAGCTGATTCCAATGTTAGATCTTAGAGCTATTGGTAAGTTGTCAGTTCAGTCAGTGAAACCGGAATAGAGACTAGAGATTGGACTCAAATGGTTATGTGAATTGAAGTGGTATACTGAAATGAGAGACAGACTGGACAACTCGAAAAGTATTTGTAGTTTTAGATTCATAGTTCAGGAATTACCAATACAAGGTATACGGATTGAAGCTCAATTGATTACAATAGCTGTAATGATTACAAAGAGAAGTTACAGTCGAAGAGATTGTAGCTTAAAAAATACGCGAAAGGCTCAACTAAGAAGTAAGAAGCAAGAAGCCCAATTACAATGTAATGGGTCCTATTTATAGCTCTCTAGAGTTACTATAGTAACTGCCGTGGTAATTACTACTGTGTGACTGATCCACTGTTCGGTTTCCAGGAGACAGTTCCCGCTTGTTGGGACAGTCTTCGCCTTCTACATCCTTCCCTCCTTTCTTGAATTTTACTATAACTCCAAAACTTTTGAAAACTCCACCGCCTGATTTTGAAATGGTGTTGATGAACCCTTCTAGGTTTTTGGTTGATTTCCAAACCCTAAACCCTAAACCCTAAACCCTAAACCCATTTATCTATTTACTGAGTTGGCCAATGTTTCTCATGATAGTACCCCTCTAGAGTTGCTAGCTCTAATGGTATTGCTAGCTTTATGCCATATTTCATGCTTATTGAGTGCTTGACACCCCTATAATTGTAATTTTAAGTGTGCCCAGCCAAAGAAATTCCAGCGTCCCACTAGAAAATCCTCTGTTTGATTCTGAGATCGAACTACCCAGTATCCACTAAACCCGCTTCCTCTTGCCCTTCTTTTGAACTGGTGCTTCAAAAGTTCTAGTGCCGGCATTGTCCTTCTGGATAAGTTGATAAATGGCCTCCTGCTCAAGCTCATCCCGCCTTGCTATGGACATCTCCAATTCATAAGGCGTGAGAGGATTATATGTTTTGGTGTCGGGATCATACATCGTGCGTCTACCCTTTGTCAGACGATATCTAGCCAATTTATGACAATACGAAGCTCTGTGGATCCATCCTTCTGGGAGAGGTTGATTTGTTTTAATCTTAGCTTCAAAGAGTATCTCAACCATTTCTCTGTATTGTGGCCTCAGACCTGGTTTAGTCGTAATATCCTTTTCAGAAATTTTAGAGGACTCCACAGTAAGTTGAAGCAGCTGATTTGTGATCTTGGTGAGGCCTTTGAGATGGATTTTTCATTGTCCCATACAGAGCTTTATCCTTTGCATTTCTTCTTGCACTCCCAAGACATCATTTAATTGGAGAGCATCATTGATCAATGTTCTCCAGGTTTTCCATTCTACAGTGGCTCGCTCATACCAATCCTGAAGATCACAACGGTGATGTTATATTATGTGAGCCGATCCACTAGTTCTAGATGTTGAGGATACAGAGCTGGGAAAAACCAAGGTAGCATAGTCTCTGTAGCAGGAGAGGCATACATGAGAACTAGGGAATCATGTACAAACTCCAGAAAGTTGAGAGCAGCCTGGTTCTCCTGCTGCATCATCTTCCTGGTGACTTGAACCAGCTGAAACAGTCTTCGGAGAGCAGTTGCCTCTTCCTTTTGAAAACAGTCTGAGACTTCAACTTGGCAGTCTACTAAAGCAAATTATGTGACAAAATCTGACTTAAGTTTATTCAAGCTGTGGCATCTAATCTCTTTGCAAGTAGCATAGCAAACAATTTTTCTGAAACATATGTTGGGTTATTTTTCAGACTCGCAACCTTAGCCACAAATCGATATGCAACGGGGACGTCCACTCTCGCTACTGAAACCCCTTGTGCACTGGCCTTGTGTTTCTTCTTGGTTGCATCATCTTCCTTTAGAGCCGCATTTATCTGTTTTGTAGTTGCCACAGTCAGCTTTGGCTCGTTTGGCATCTTGAAAGAAAAAGCAATGTTATCCGGAGTTACTGACACTTTTCTACCATATACTACCGTGCTTCCGTCATCAACAGTGAAGGAATCAAGAACCTGCCTAATGATAGCCGTGTCAAACTCAATTCTTGTAGCTTGCACAACCACATGCAAATGCCACAGTCATAGTAATGCTTTTTCTTGCTCGGTAAACACATACCAATGTATCTTACTATGGGGAATTAGTGGTAGAGAGGCTTTAACAGCGGCAATAAGTGCTTGGGTTTCCTCTATGGTTTCCTGCATCTTCTCCGCCGACATTTTCTTCCTACCCATGCACTGTGAAGACGATGAATCAGTAGAAGAAGAAGACTTACTTGAATCTTCAAACCCGTATCCAGGTGTGGCTGGTAAAGACATGCAAGAATCAACGGTTGCTTCAGATGAAGAAGTTTGTGGTTGTAGTGAAGAAGCTTCAGAGCTTGGTGATGGAAAATGTGTAATAGCAGGCAGACGTCGCGGAGGAGACTTATGAGAAAAAATGCCTACACGGCTTACTGTTATACGCGTTCTCGCCATAAAAGCTCAACTACTTACCGTTCCTAGAGTTCTATGCATCACTAATGACGTGGCATTCATGCATTAGCTAATACACTCCATGTTCTTTGAAATGAATATCACAGACAGTCCGACTGGCCCTTTTTTCCATAAAAATTGATACAGGCTCTAATACTTGACCAATTCTGCTACTGACATGGTTTTGTCATGCTGAGACTTTTTTGACCCTTTGACTGGCTCTGGTACTGGTTGTACATGAAAAAGGCTTAAAATCACTGATTTTGAATTTTCCTGGTCTTCAGTTTCCTGAATACCAATATCATTATTCTTGGAAGTCTCTTTGTCATCTACATAATATAACTTGATTTTGGCCCCATTATATACACCTAGCATGAGTAACCCATATAAATTTTTTAGCCTTACTGTGCCATTGGAAAACACCCAATCAACTTCATATGGACCCGCCCAAGCTATCTTTAAGTTTTGTTTCTTAGGACCCAATTTAGATTGATAGAGCAGAACCAAATCTCCTTTTTAAAATTCTCTAACTTTGATTCTTTTATCATGCCAGTGTTGTTACCATATACATGTGGTAGTGATGTGTGTGAACACACTAGGACCGCCGGGGCATTTTTTCCCTCTTTAGGAGGTTTTTTCCCCCGTGCATTGTATATACGCCCATCACTCTAGGGCTATCTATCTTTCCATTGCACACTAAGTAACACACTCTCTATTGTGTGCCTTGAGCTTCCTTCGTCTTCTCCAAGCTGTGTGTGTTTCTCTGCAACCCTAATTCCAACAATTGGTATCAGAGCAGGTCACGTTCTCCCGGGCTTAGTCGCCAGCTGCTCCAGCACACGCCTGCTCACTTTCTCCGATTTCAGTGAGCTTTGGCAAGCGTTCACAGGTCGACAAGCGTTCGCAGGTCTGCTCAGAATTTTGATTTGGGCTCATTTCGGCCTCCGTTTCCACTATGGGCAGTACTGCACAGGTTATTTCGTCATTTTGTGTAGATTTTCTGTCAGTGCCGTTTTCTGCATAACAGGTGTCTTATAGTCTTCTACGGTTTGTGCTATATAGCACAAGTTGTTCCCGCTCCATTTCTCCTATTTTCGGGCAGTTTTCACATCAGGTGCAGCATTTACCATGGCTGACAACAACAACACAGATGTGTTCAAGATGTTTGCTGCTGAGGACAGGTTGGATGGGGACAACTACCCTATGTGGGCTTATATGATGCAACACGTTCTTGTGTCAAAAGGTGTCTGGAACATTGTGCAGGGCATTGATGTACGTCCTGGTTCTGAAGATGTAGGCGATATTGAGGATGTTGCAGGTCTTGCTGCAAGGATTGCAGCTGTTAGAGTTGTTTTGCCTACAGTAGAACAATCTCGTTGGGATGTTAAGGATGCGCAGGCTCATGCATTGATTGCGTTGTCTGTGAAGCGCACCATTATTCCTCACATCCATTCAGCAAAATCTGCAAAACAGGCTTGGGATATTCTAGCAGGTCTTTATGCAAGCCGCAATGAGGCTAAAATTGCTTTGCTGCGTAAAGAGCTAGAGTCGAAGATTATGCATGAGGAAGATGATATGGACACTTTCCTTGCTAGTGTCAAGGATATCAATGAGCAACTCATTTCTGCAGGTGAAGTCATTTCTGACAGTTCCCTTGTGCAGACTGTTCTTGATGCCTTACCAGATTCCTACCAGACTTTTGCTAGTACTTGGAGACTGATGACCCAAGGAAATCCTGAAGTTGTCAAGTTTGATGCATTATGCACATTGCTGTTGCAAGAGTCACTTTCTAGAAAAAACAGGACTAGGCAGCGTGCAGTTGAACATGCTTTTATTGCTTCTCAAAGAAAGGGTGGTAACAGTAATGCAGCCACTTCTTATGGTTCTGCTGCGAGTGGCAAAATTTCTGTTCCTAATGCTTCTGCTGGCAGCACTTCGTCTGGCAATTCTGGTGATAAGGGCAAAAAGAAGATGCGTTGCCATTATTGTAAAGCCAATGATCACTTGATCAAGTCGTGTCCTAAGTTAAAGGCCAAAGAGGCTAAGAAGAAAGAGGGTGGTTCCACTGCAAATGCTGGTTCCACTACAAATGCAGCCATTGTTGAGTCTTCTGTGAAAGGAGATTGTGATGCTGATGTTGATGCAGAATGGGCTTTTAGCGCAGAGTGCACTTACAATCCTGCTGTCCATGATGCATGCTTGTCAGTTGCTGCAGATTCACATGTGTGGTATTTCGACAGTGGTGCTACAAAGCACATTACCTCACATCGTGAATTGTTTACCTCTCTCGAGTCTGTCCCTCATGGGAATTCAGTCACTTGTGCCAACAACGCCTCTTATCCAGTTCAGGGAGTTGGAAAGATTGTGCTCACTGCTGCTAATGGCAGTTCCTTCACACTTGTTGATGCACTTTATGTACCTGGGATCAAGAAGAATCTCTTGTCTGTATCCGCACTTGCTAGACTTGGACTTGTAGTCAAATTTGTGGATGACAGATGTACAGTTCATGATCTCAGTTTTGGTGATGAAATTGTTGCATCTGGACTTTTGTGCCGTGGGCTGTATAAGCTCACTTTGTATGACAAGTGTGGACAAAATTTTGCAAATGCTGTTGCAGATTCAAGGGCTATTTCAGATGCAAAACTTTGGCATGCACGTTTTGGTCATCTGAATTTTGCCAGTTTGCTGCGTTTGCAGAAATCTGATATGGTTGCTTCTTTGCCGCCTCTTGAAGCACCTATCAAACATGTTTGTGAAGGCTGTATTCTGGGTAAAATGCAGCGTTCTAAGTTTCCAAAGGATGGTTCAGTTAGGGCCACATGCAGGTTGCAGCTTGTGCATAGTGACGTTTGTGGGCCCATGCAAACTCCGTCCTTGGGCAATTACCTGTACTTCGTGACTTTCATTGATGATTACTCCAGGCATGCGTGGGTATTTCCGCTTAAAGCGAAGTCCGAAGTTTTTATGTGCTTCAAACAATTTTTGGCTATGGCTGAAAATGTCTCAAAATGTACTATGGGCACCCTCCGTTCCGATCGAGGGGGGGAGTATATGTCTCATGAATTTAATGCATTTCTGGCTAGTCGTGGGATAAAACACCAATGTACAGTGCCTTATACACCTCAGCAAAATGGTGTTGCTGAGAGGAAAAACAGGTCACTAACGGAAATGGCACGATGTATGGTCAAAAGTCAAGCTTTGCCGCATTCTTTTTGGCTTGAGGCCATCATGTGTGCCACTTATGTACTTAACAGGTGTCCTACGAAATCTTTGCAGTCTATTACTCCATATGAAGCATGGCATGATAGAAAACCTTCTATTGAGCACATGCGTGTTTTTGGCTGTTTGGCATATGCTTTGGTGCCACAAGTGCAGCGCAGAAAATTGGATGATAAGGCTGTCAAATGTATTTTTGTTGGTTATAGTGCTGAAAGCAAAGGTTACAGGTTGTATCATCCGCAAACAAAACGTATTTTGGTTTCACGGGATGTAGTGTTTGTGGAAGATTCTGTTCAACCCTTGCTGTCATGTACTAGAGACAGTAATGTAAGCTCACAGGACATTTATGACACTTTGTTGCCTCTTTTCAGTGGTGGAAATACGAATGTAAGTTCCAATGGGGCAAATGTACAGCCTATGGGGGTTTCTGAAAATGTTTTAGAACAGCCTATTACTGATGCAGATGTACATGATGTACTTGATGAGGAAAGGGCTGAAAATGAGTAGGCTAGTAGTATGCCAAAATGGCTGGTGCACACTTTGCGTGACAGTAAATTGGATGCACCTTTATCTAGTCGTACTCGTTCAGGCTCTCGCCATGCATCTTATGCATCAGATTGTTATGCTTTGGCTGTGTCTAGTTTACATGATGTTGAGGAGCCTCTGTCTTTTGATGAAGCACAGAATTCAGAAAATTGGATTGCTGCCATGAAATCAGAATATGATGCACTTATAGAGAATGACACATGGACTTTATGTGATTTGCCTCCTGGCAAAAAGGCCATTGGTACGAAGTGGGTTTACAAGTTGAAACGCAAGCCGGATGGTGAGATCGATCGCCATAAGGCTCGACTTGTTGCAAAGGGTTATGCACAACAAAAAGGCATAGATTATGAAGAGACTTTTGCTCCCACTTGTCGTATGACTACTGTGCGTTTTCTATGTGCATTGGCAGCTCATTTTGGTTGGGATGTACATCAATCAGACATTGTTACTGCTTTCTTGAATGGTGACATATTTGAGGAAGTTTATGTAACGCAGCCTCGCGGTTTTGTCATAAAAGGACAAGAGGACAAAGTGTGCAAATGTAAGAAGGCTTTGTATGGGTTGAAGCAATCTCCTCGTGCTTGGTATGAGAAAGCTGACACTCATTTGGTTAAACGAGGCTTTCGTAACAGTCCAACAGAAAGCACATTGTATGTAAAGCGTGAGGATGATGTATTTCTCATTGTGGTTCTTTATGTTGATGATTTGCTGATCACTGGACCAAATGAGAGACATATTGCTGAATTTAAGGCTGATTTGAATGCTACTTTCAAGATGAAAGATTTGGGGCTGTTGCATCATTATTTGGGTATACAATTTAAGCAGTGTGATGGTGGTATTGCCTTGTGTCAGAAAAGTTACATAGAGACATTAATGCTATGTAAGTTTGGACTTGAGGATTGCAAACCTATTGCCACTCCCATGGAAATAGGTTTAAGGTTGAGTCTACATGATGCTGGTGATGTTGCTGATGTCACTCTTTACCAAACTGCTGTTGGCTGCCTCATTTATGTATGCAACACGAGGCCAGATATTCAGTTTGCAGTCTCACAGGTCAGCAAATTTATGCATAGCCCAGGGTCTAAGCATTGGCAGACTGTCAAGAGGATTTTCCGCTACCTTAGTGGCACTTTACATCTTGGCTTGTTTTATCCCAAGGGGGGATCATTGCTGCCAGACTTACATGCTTTTTCGAACTCAGATTGGGCTGGTTGTTTTGACACGCGAGTGTCCACAAGTGGTTTTTGTTTCATGCTTGGCAGTTCATGTATATCATGGTTGAGCAAGAAGCAACCTACTGTGGCCACTTCGAGTTGTGAGGCTAAGTACAGGGCAGTCTTCACAGCTACGGTTGAGTGTGTATGGCTCAGACGCCTTATGGCTGACTTGGGTGTTGGACAGGACACTGCCAACACTATCTACACTGACAGTCAGAGCGCATTGGCAGTTGCGAGGAACCCAGTTTTTCATGCTCGCACAAAGCACATTGAGGGGCATTACCACTATGTCAGGGAGAGGCTCTCAGCAGGAGAGATCAGCTTGGCTTATGTGCCAACACAGGACAACCTTGCAGATCTTTTCACAAAGGCATTGTCTCGTGAGAAGCTTGAAGCTTTCCGCAAAGCTTTGGGCTTACTCCCCTTTGTGGACTGATCCTGTCCTCAGGGCATGGCACTTCCCTTTACTCATGTGCCAACTCTCGTTCACCGCATCACTCCAGGGGGGATTTGTTACCATATACATGTGGTAGTGATGTGTGTGAACACACTAGGACCGCCGGGGCATTTTTTCCCTCTTTAGGAGGTTTTTTCCCCCGTGCATTGTATATACGCCCATCACTCTAGGGCTATCTATCTTTCCATTGCACACTAAGTAACACACTCTCTATTGTGTGCCTTGAGCTTCCTTCGTCTTCTCCAAGCTGTGTGTGTTTCTCTGCAACCCTAATTCCAACAAGTGTTTCCTTCTTTGCTGAATAATTTGTTGTTCCCTCATAGCCTAGGTCTTAACTCATCCAACTGGAGATTGCTGGAGCTCCAAGAGACCTTGCAGGTGAACCTGTGTCTTTCAAGCCCCTTTACCATGTTTGGAATAAGTTTCCAGAATACGACTCCTCTCGGACATTGCTGGTAGATGACTCCAGATATAAAAATCTGCGCAATGTCTGGGACAACTGTATATGTCCACCCACCTTTGATCCTCTTGATGAAGAACAAGACCCTGATTACCTCACGCGCACACTGTTTCCATGGCTGTGCAAATGGGCACTAACCCCCAATATCGTCGAGTATACAAAGGCAAACCCCATCAGCAATCCCAAAGATGAACTTTCGAGTCTAGTCTTTGAGCACTTTGTTATAAATGGAGATGAATGAGATTGTACATCCGGAAGTGCCAGAAACGTTATATATTATACATTCTTGGTGGATATGTAGACGTTTCTGGATAATTGTTGTAATATACAGAAGTTCTGACACTTTACTGTCTCTGCACTATACATGTCTCTACACTTCTGAATGTCTCACAACCACTTTTTAGTGGTGCTAAACCCCTAAAACGTGCTTAAATTTTTATTATGTTATTGCAACATTTTTTCTGGAACTGCAACACCATTTAATGGTGATGTTTGGGGGGAGTGGTGAAGCATTCTTAAGCACTTTTTTTATTGCAACATTTTTTCTAGAACTGCAACACCATTTAATGGTGATGTTTGGGGGGAGTGGTGAAGCATTTTATTGCAACATTTTTTCTGGAACTGCAACACCATTTAATGGTGATGTTTGGGGGGAGTGGTGAAGCATTCTTAACCACTTTTTAGTGGGGCTAAACCGCTTTTTAGTGGGGCTAAACCACTTTTTAGTGGTGCTAAACCACTTTAGTACCACTAAAAAGTGGTAAATTTTTATTGAGTTTTTCTGAAACTGCAACACTTTTTAGTGGTGATCTTTGGGGGGGGAGGGGGGAGTGGTGAAGCATTCTCAAAAACCAACATGTCAATTCCATCGTACGTTTACACCAATTCCATCTTGTTCAATCTTTCACTACATGATATAAAATCAGATTTGATTTACAATTCAAAGGGCATGCTATTGTATATTGCCTCATGGTTTTCATTGGAAAGTTCGAACACTTCTCCTATGCCATCGAGCACTACATGCTCCATAGGAAACTTTATTGCCCTTATCGAGTGGGAATATATGAAAACTACTGGCTTGTTATCCCACAGCTCATACAAGTTTGCTTGTACGGATTTATACCAATGGCCCGTGACCATATAAGTATGCTTCTCTATCTTGTTGCCCCATGCATCAATTTGCTCGTTAGTTGTTAGGCCCTTAGCTACTACACACTTCAAAATGTAGAAGTCAACAGCCTCCTCATTATTCTCTTCAGAAGTGACAGCAAAATTGTCTCCAGGTGTGAGAGCATCGCTTAAGGAGTCATAATGACCTGCATAAGTGGCACCATGGAACTCACTGGGAATCATTAGCAAGTGGCTCCAGTGTGATATTTCCACGTCTCCACATGTGATCTGTTAATACACTTTCTGCAATAGCCAAGCCTGCAAGGAAAACAAAAGCATGACAACCGTTTTGATCGCAATGCACAAGTGTTGTTCTCAGAATACCCATTCACACAGTGCATTGCTCTTGAGCCCTTCAATGGTTTGCAGTCCCATTGATGGGATCGCTGAACATCGCCTAGCTTGACCTCCCAGAACACCCTACTGACCTCCCTCTTTTGCTTGTCATACATAGTAGTTGCTCCAGTACTGAGATGCATTCTCAAAAAAGAGACAACTTCAACTGCACAAGTCAACCGCACGCTATTTTGCTTCAATTTCTCATGAGTTAGAGCCCTTTTAATGACAGCCCCATCCCCATCATGTTCCCCCTTTCCATGTCCTAAGTAAAAAAAATTACAATTCATTTCCATGCCAGTAAGGCTCCAATATCTAGCAACAAAGTAAAACAGTCGCTTTGCTTTAAATTGTGAAGCTGCGCCATCTGACCAAACCCAATTTTTTTTAAATCTTAGCCCTTGATCTCTCAAACATTGAGCATGTAAGAGAAAAGCATGCTGCACAAATAAGGTGTCATGTTGTTTATCATCTGAGACAAAAAAGTGCATGGTATTCTTTATTGCACCTGATGCGATGCGGAAATAAGTAATCAAGACAAAGATAGTGACCTGCTTAGTGTACCAATGCATTGACTGGATCTCATTTTGCTCCTTGAAGGAGTAGTTCTCTGCAAAGTCAACGACGGAGACAACCACATCATCTGGAAACAAAGAAATGCAGTCCTTGAACTATTGTGCTTGCCACCTAAATATAAAATTGTGAGTGACATACTTCTTCAAGTGGTCTTGGTACACTCGCAAAAGTTCTCTAGGTAGCATTTTCTTGTGGACAATGTCTTTCACAGTGCTCTTTCTACCTTCATTGTTTAATCCAGTAGCACCCACTATATTTTCAAAAAAATTCACAGATACTTGCTTACTCGTCTCAACTTCTTCTCTTGGACAGATCTGAATATTACCTACACCGCATGCATTGCATGTTCCCATTAAGCATTGGTAGCTATGGAAACTATGTTTTGCAAGTATAGGGCAGAGTATAGACTCCAACAGTGAAGTGGTACTCATACTTGCATTTTTGTATGCAAGGCATCCATGGTTGACAACTTCATCATGATGAAGGCATATAGGGCAGTTGCACATGCAGCAAGAACCATGAAGATCAAAACTTCGAGTCCGCATGTGATTTACTGCCTCTTTAAGGAAAATCATTTTTACATGCACAATAAACAGCAAGTGTAGCGATCCCTCAATTTTCGGACAAAGAACGGTTTCATAGACTCGAAGCAACGTTGCGAAATCTGAATATCTGCAAACTTTGTCTTGAATCTTAAATAAAGCTCCACCTGCAATACACATGTATACAAATGTTAAAAATAAACTTAGAATTCAAAACTGGTTAAATTGTTTCAAAACATTAAAAAGTAATTCTATATCACTAAAAATTGGTGTGCACCACTAAAAACTAGTAATGATACATTCAATAGTATTGTTTCACCTGTGAAAATAATGCACCACAAATACAAATTAGTGTAGAAACTAGTAACCATACAAAAAGGTAGAATATTAAGAGGTTGTGTGAGGACAACTTAATAGTGGTGAGAAACCGCATTCAGCGTAACTAAAAAGTGGTTTGGCACGACTTAAAAGTGAATTCAAACCACTTGACGGTGATGAACCGCCAATAAAAAATGGTGTGCACTGCTTGAATATGGTGGGCAACGATTAAAAAGTGGTGAGTAAGGACATGAAAGTTCTGGGGAAGTTCAGAACTAGCACTTAAAAAGTAGCTGGGGGGACAAAATACTAGGCAACAGAACAGCATTAGCACTAGATAGTAGTCCAACACAACTTGAAAGTGGAGGAGCTCTTGTGAAAAGTGTTTGATGACCACTTTAGAGTGGTGAATGACTAGTTCAAAGTGGCCAGTCACCAATTAAAATCTAGCACTTAAAAAGTAGCTGGGAGGGACAAAATACTAGGCGACAGACCAACATCAGAACTAGATAGTGGTCCAACACAACTTGGAAGTGGAGGAGCTCTTGTGAAAAGTTCTTCATGACCACTTGAGAGTGGTGAGCAACTACTTCAAAGTGGGCAGTCACCACTTGAACGCGGATTCTGGTCACTTGAATGCGGTTTCTGGCCACTTGAAAGCGGGAACTTGCCGCTTGATTGCAGTGACAAGGTTTTAGCTACCACTTGAAAGTGGTTTCTTTCCACTTGGGAGTGGTGCCTCATCACTTGCATGGAGTGATGACTGACGTAGTGACTTAGCACATGAAAGTGGTGTCTCAACACTTGATGACCACTTGAAAATTGATGACCACTTGAAATTAGTGAGCAACTACTTCAAAGTGGGCAGTCACCACTTGAACGCTGATTTTGGTCACTTGAATAAGGTGTCTGGCCACTTGAAAGCAGGAGCTTGCCGCTTGATTGCAGTGACCAGGTTTAAGCTATCACTTGAAAGTGGTATCTCACCACTTGATGACCACTTGAGAATGGTGAGAAACTAGTTCAAAGTGGGCAGTCACCACTTGAATGCGGATTTAAGTCATTGGAATGCGATGTTCGGCCACTTGAAAGTGGTGTCTCACCACTTGCATGGAGTGATGACTAACGTAGTACTTTTCACATGAAAGTGGTGTCTCACCACTTGATGACCACTTGAGAGTGGTGAGAAACTAGTTCAAAGTGGACAGTCACCACTTTAACGCGTTTTCTTGTCACTTGAATGCGGTGTCTGGCCACTTGAAAGCGGGAACTTTCCGCTTGATTGCAGTGATAAGGTTTTAGTTACTACTTGAAAGTGGTGTCACACCACTTGGGAGTGGTGCCTCACCACTTGCATGGAGTGATGGACTGACGTAGTGACTTAGCACATGAAAGTGGCTTCTCACCACTTGAATGCGGTCAAACACCACGTGAAAGTGGTTTTTATACGTGTAAGTGTTGTGTGCACCGCTTCATTGTGGTGTGACAACACTTGTAAGTGTTTACTAACAAAATGTGTTCAAACTCCACTAATATGGTTTTGGTTACCATCATAAGGTGGTGGGCACCATTCATGCAGCAGTAGTAAAAAGTCTATGGCACTACTATAACTGTTGCACCATGACTAAAAGCTGCTACATCACTTGGAAAAAGTGAGCTGCACCACCAAAAACGTTTGCACCTGTAACACCCCTACGAGTTTGTAAAACACGTCTGTTAGCATTGGGTAAACAAGACTTTTTAGTGGGTGAACACCACTTTGTAGGGTTTACGGTGAAGCGTTGGTGCATCTCTAGTAAAAACTATTTCTTAAACATTAAAACCTGCTGCAAAACATTAAAAACTGGTTCAAACACACTAAAAAGTGGTGTGGAAACACAAGTAAAAGTGCTTCAAAAACATTTAGAACTATTGATCAAATTTTAGAAGTGGTTCATATACAATTAGAGACCAGTATAGTAATGTTTCACCACTTTTTAATGTTGCAGTAGCACTAGAAAGTGGTGCAAAACACCAAAACAAGTTGTAGCACTAATAAAAAGAAGTATAGAAACATAATGTTGTGGCAGTAATGAGTTGTAGCACCAATAAAAAGTGCTAAAAAAATATATGAATTACCTAAGGCTCCTCAAGAAGGTGGATTGGATGCTTTACATATGAACATCTAGCTAGTCTCTTACTACAAACATCTTTCTTGATGGGGGACACCCTCGTCTCATCCGTCCAAAATTGAAAGACTATGTCTTTAAAAGTTTGAGTGATGTGAGTTCTCTGTGCATCATCCCTATGACACGCAGATGCACGGAACGAACCATCGGATTCACTTGACACTATTAAGTGATGTTTGGCTGAATATAAGTTTCTTTTGTGGATCCCCATAAGCTTGGCAGCTTGCGGTATGCTCATGTCAGTGTTTTGCTCCTTGCTTCCACCGTTCACCAACATCATCATTGCTGATTTCTTCACAAAAAACTTGTCTGAAGATCTTGGGACCTTCACATGATTCAAAGTGTTGCGGATGTTTCTCAGCATAATTGCTTCCAACTCTTTGGATTTACTCTGCATAGTAAGGAAGCAAGGATGTTGAAGAAGTTCATCAAAGATTTCCTTCCTACCACTTGCATCCATTCCCACGGTTAATGTATCAAAGTGTTGTACCATAGATTGACATATCCTTCGTTTATTTCTTTCATCCATCTCCCTTGTATTGCTTTCCGTCACAAAGTTGACCGTTGCCTTACGTTGCTTTCGTTTCTGAGCAGCCCAATATTCCCTCATTAATTTTATGCGCTGAAGTTGAGCTTCTCTACTCAATGACGATGAGCTGATAGACAGTTCTTCACTGTGCTCCATAGTTGCAATACTTTCAAAGGATTGCTCTACAAGAAATACAATACAAATCATAACTACACGCTATACTTTTAATTAATACATGGCACTTCTTGCACTAATTAGCAAGATACTAACAAAGCATAATAAGTGTTTACATACCTCAAGAATCATCAAGTAGAAGAGGAACCTATAGAGATAGAGTTCGTGAGAGAGAGAGAAAGAGTGCTAAGAGAGAGAGAGATGAGCGCGAGCTCAGACACAAGAGGATCCATGCTTAGAGAGAGAGAGAGAGAGAGAGAGAGAGAGAGAGAGAGAGAGAGAGAGGGTTGAGCGATATAGAAAGCTCAGCAAGAGCTCTATGAGAGAGAGACAGAGAGGAGCTAGATAGAGCTCCAAGAGAGATCTTAGAGACAAAGAAAGCTCAGACAGGTTGTAGCGGGAAAGAAGCGGCGGACAATAACCCAGCGTTCAGCAGTAAATTACATTTAGTCTCATTAATTGTGGTACGTTAGGAGACTTAATTGACGTACCTTAGGAGAGTGATATCCTTTTTGAGATTTGAAGCACTTTTAAAACACCCACTTTTAAGCGCAAAAAAGCAATGTCCTTGACATTACTTTCCAGGCCACCTATACATGCTTTCACCCAGACTATGATTCACAAACTATGCACTATGCACTGTCCTGAATGAGCTATGAACTATACAATAGAAACAATGAACTTTGATTTCGAAATTATACACTAGCAGGAATAACCTATAAAAATATACACTATGATTTATGAAGTATGCAATATACACTATGCGCTCATTCTAATAGTACATAGTACAAAAAATTATCAATTAGAAATTATAAATCATGAAATATGACCTATGAACTATAAACTATACAATACGAACTATGGATTATGCCTTACGAACTATACAATACAAACAATGAACTAGGACCTGCTAGTGCGAGAGCTGCATTTTGGAATCAACTTGAGGATATATTTCCACACATCCCTTCTACACACCCTTAGTTCATAGATCAAGATTTTAGGGTTTAGGGTTTAAGGTTTATGGCTTAGGGTTTAGGGTTTAGGATTTTAGTGTTTAGGATTTATGGCTTAGGGTATGAAAGGAGCTAGCCCTTGGCAACTTTGTTATGTTAGACCTACTCGACTACTCTCTATAATTAACCATTTCTTCAAGTCCTTACACTGCCGGACCTCTCAAAGCCATTTGAGGTCCAATGTGACGCTTATGGTGATTGCCTTGGGGCTGTTTTGCTCCAAGAAGAGGACGCCATAGCCTACGAGAGTCAAAGGCTCGATCCTATTGAGCAAGATCTAGGCATATATGAAAAGGAACTCCTCACAGTTCTACATGCCTTAGACTCGTGGAAGCACTATTTATTGGGGACTCCTTTCATTCTACAAACGGATCAGCAAAGCCTTAAGTACTTCATGACACAGACTAAGCTCTCCGATAACCAAATGAGCTGGGCAAATTTTCTCTCACAATTTCACTTTCATATTGCTCACATTGCTGGAAAGCATAATCTTGTAGCCGATAAACTCTCAAAGATGACCGAGAGTGAATGGGGTATCAATAGCTAGTCACAACAATGATCTATCTATTATGATAGATGAGTACGCTAATGATCCTGATTTCAAGGATGTACGAGATTTCAACCCTTGCACTAGGGAAGAAGAGGAGTCATTTACCCTACAAGATGATTATCTTCTCTATGGCAATAGGCTATGCGTTACTAAAGTCGCCGCTTATCAATTTATCAGGCCTGCCACAATAGAAGAAAAATGACAAAAGTTCTTTTACTGGTTTCTCTCGGTGTTGGGGTGGTACTTTTTTTGGTTGGTGCATTGTTCTGGGTGCTTTTAAAAGCAGTACATCATGCCCTTGAAAGCTCAAGAGATTGCAATTTTTCCAATAGTTTAGTCATAGTGTCTTGGAATAATCAAGACCTTGTTTTGTAGGAGACCTCTTGAAAGCAACAATTTTTTTTAATTTAGCAAGCGTTGTAGGTTGGGGTGGGTCTGGTATTGTTTACAAAAACTGATTTGGGAGATGGATTCTGGTTTGCAATAAAGAAGCTGTGTAACATTTAATGGCCTAGAATCTTATGTGTAGCGGAAATTAGCATGAACATAGTGGGCATTTCATTAGAATAGATTCCTAATGAGAATTACAAGAGTGCTTGGGTGGAGAGAGCAACAAAAGCATAACACCTAGTTAGATAGCATCGACAATACTTTCAAAAGAGAGAGATATTAAGCTATTGACAACAGTTGAGGACCGGATTTTCATGGAGCCGGTCCCCCCTCCAAAAGGCTTTGTATTATGGTTTCTTCCATCAAGAGAGACATTGTACAATACAATTCTTTGTGTTCCTTCAAGACTAGCTAGTGCAATGAAGATGGAAGCTTCATACACCAAGCAAAACACTTAATCAAACACAACTTGAATTATCCCCGTTCTCAGACCCAAGACCTCACACACCTTCGAAGATGGTGAGAGCTAGCAGGGTATGAGAGTAGATTGAGAGGAAAAAGAAGTATCTTACGAGAAAGAAGTACATCTCCTCACATAATCACTCATATTAGCATAGCTTAGCTTAGTAATTAGCTTGGTAGAGAAGATGAGCATGCATTGAAGCTTGGCTCTTGGTTGGATTTGCATCCACATGCCAAGAGAGTGTTGTTGTAGGCTTCTATCTCACAAGCTTGGAGTAGGTGATGAGCTCTCCATTAAAGCTTGGGAGGAGATAGAGTATTTTCCCTTCACACATGGTCAAGTGTGAGAGTGTGTGTGTCAATGCCAAGCAAAAATCAGCCCCCCCTCTCTCTTGGGCGAGCCCTAGCTGCTAAATTAGTCTGGCTTTAGCCTCATTGGACCTCCCCAGGTCAAGCCAATAGGGATTAAGCAGCATAAGTGATAGCCTTCTGACATGTGTCCCCCTTTCCCCTTTTGTGAGAGCTTTAGGTAATTAAATAATTAAACTAAACTCTCATTGGACCCCTTTGCCTCCTGGCCAATAGGAATCAGGCAAGCCATGGGGCTCCTGAATGCTCATTGGACCCCTTGGGAGACTGCCCAATAGTCTTCTAGGACACTTAATTCTTATTGGTTTCTTTTATTAAATGTTTTTAAATTAATTAAACTAGATTTACTCTAGCTTAATTCTCATTGGTCCACTTCAAGGGTCTTCCAATAGGAATTGGGCACACCTTGTGGGCATCTGGCCTAGGGAGCTGACATGTGTCCCTCATTCCCTTTGTGTAAAGGGAGCCTGTGTGTGTGTGTGTGGGGCTTTCTCTCTCATCCCCTAGCTTTGGGGCTCGCCCCCTCCCATGTAGGGATGTAGAAAGACTTTTTGGGCACACACTAAGCATCCAATTTTCCCTAAGGTTGACCTTTGGACACAACCTTTGAATTTTGGAACCTTAGCATTTTGGAAGTCTTAATGGGCTGAACCTTAGGGTCTTTTTAGCCCATTGTTTCACATGGCTCTTTTGCAGATGGCCCCCCCTTTGGATCCCTATTTTCCCTCCTTTGGATCCCTACTGTGGCCGGTCTGCTAACTTAACCAATATTCTAGCTTTTTCTCCCTTGGCACTTCCCCACATTAAATGATCAGTTTAATATGAGAAAATCATTTAGGAGAATTAGATATTGATTATTATGACATTACCTCTCTCTATGCACTTTCAAAAGTCCGCCAGACAATGGTGGTCTAGCCTATGAGCCAACGGTGAAGCTCCACGAACATGGAAGGCTTTAAGAGCTTCCATTATGAAGCAGTTTTTGGCCACCGATGCCAAAGACAAAGTACTCACCGAATGGCAAAGCTTAAAGCTCTCTCCCAATGAATCCATCCACAAATATGTAGACAAGTTTTGGGACCTACAACTCAAAGCCACTGTCTTCAAAAAGTTGGATTTTGGAGAGCAAAAGCAACAATTTTGTGCGGGCTTAACCGAAGAAATGGCGGAGTATGTCAACTCCCAAAGTCCACGTACCATATCGGCGGTAATACACCATACTATGGTGGCCTCGCGAATCAATTTCCAAACGGGGGGTAAAAGAAATAATAAGCCCCCGGAAAACAAGGGTTCCAATGAGCCTAAGGGGAAGGACAATGTCCAAAAGTCTCCTAAGGGCAATTCCAACAAAGCTAAAGAGAAGGGAGTTTACAAAGGAAAGAATAAACTCTCTCCTGAGGAGCTTGAGCGTTATCGTAAAGATAACCGGTGTTTCAAGTGCGGCGAACAAGGGCATGCGTACCGCGCTTGTCCCCAAAAGAACAACCGCCAAGATCCTCCTAGAGCTTCTTTGGTTGAAATCCAAGAGGAGGAGATTCACCAAACTCACCACAAAGGATCTCCTCTATGCCATGCTTGGGGAAAGGTAAGAGAACATGATGCTTTTATTCTCTTTGACCCTGGTTCTACTCACAATTTCATATCTATGGAGTTAGCCACCAAGCTAGGCATACAATCCTACGAGATGGGAGATATCCTACCCGCAGACAGTGCCTTCAAGGGGCAAGAAGCTTCAGTCACTCCCTTAATCGGGAAATTGAGGCTTCATGTTCAAGGCTATGTGGACAAAGAGGACTTCTTTATCTCTCCTCTCAAGCATGAGGATGTAATCCTAGGGGCACCATGGTTTGACCGCCTGGCTGCCCATGTTAAATTTCCTGAAAGGAGAATCTCCTTTAAGTTCAGGGAAAAGGACATGTATATAGATGCTAGGGAGATGGGTAACACCATCCCCATTGTACATACACCAGCTTTCAACAAGTCAATAAAGAGCTCTATTTCCGTGTACATGATTTTTGTTAAAGATTCTCAAAATGAACCTAATGCTTTAGCAAAAGAAAATAAAAGCAACCAAAAGGAATTAGAGTTATCCAATTTTCTCAAGGGGTTTCAAGATGTCTTTATTGACGACATCCCTTGTGAGCTACCTCCTAAACGAGGTAATGACGACCATGCAATTGAACTTCTTCCAGGAAGTTCACCGCCTAACAAACCTCCTTATAGAGTTTCTCAAGCTCAACAAGAGGAGATTATGCGGCAAGTGCATGAGTTAGTTGAGAAGGGCATGGTTAGGCCTAGCTCATCTCCATTTTGCTCACCTGTGCTATTAGTGCAAAAGAAAGACGGCACATATCGTATGTGTGTCGACTATAGAGCACTAAATAGGATCACTATCAAGAATAGGTTTCCCGTTCCACGGGTAGAAGACCTATTTGATAAGCTACAAGGATCGACCTACTTCAGTAGGATTGACCTAAAAAGTGGCTATCATCAAATAAGGATAGTTGATCAAGACATTGTAAAGACCGCATTTCGTACTACATTTGGTCTTTACGAATACATTGTCATGCCTTTTGGCTTGACTAATGCACCAGCCACATTCAACCGCTTGATGGAGAAGCTGTTCAGGCCTCATCGAACCTTCACTGGAGTGTTCTTTGATGATATTATCATCTACTCTAATTCATTGGAGGAACACAAGCAACACCTCCAGGTAATATTTCAAGTTTTAAGAGAGAATAAACTTTATGTTAATCGAAAGAAAAGTGAATTTTTCTTGCAAGAGATTCAATATTTAGGTCACATTATCTCTCAAGATGGAATCCAAATGGATCCATCCAAGTTAGAGGTAATAAAAGGATGGCCTAAACCAAGGAATCTTCATGAACTAAGAAGCTTTATAGGTATGTGTGCATACTATAGACGCTTCATAGAAAAGTTCTCACAAATTGCGGGACCATTACATGACCTAACAAAGAAAAATGTTAGGTATACGTGGTCTGCTAAGGAGAACAATGCTTTCGAAAAGCTTAAAGAAAAGCTTATCTCTCAACCTGTGCTTACACTACCGGATCTCTCAAAACCATTTGAGGTCCAATGTGATGCTTGTGGTGATTGCCTTGGGGCTGTTCTGCTCCAAGAAGGGCACGCCATAGGCTATGAGAGTCGAAGGCTCGACCCTGTTGAACAAGCTCTAGGCATATACGAAAAAGAACTCCTTGCAGTTCTACATGCCTTAGACTCATGGAAGCACTATTTATTGGGGACTCCTTTCATTCTGCGAACGGATCACCAAAGTCTTAAGTACTTCATGACGCAGACCAAGCTCTCCGACAAACAAATGAGGTGGGCAAATTTCCTTTCGCAATTTCATTTTCATATTGCTCACATTGCTGGCAAGCATAATCAAGTAGCCGATGCACTCTCAAGACGACCGAGAGTGAATGCGGTTTCCATAGCAACTCACAATGATCTATCTTTAATGATAGATGAGTATGCTATTGATCCCGATTTTAGAGATGTGATTTCAACCCTTGCATTAGGGAAGAAAGAAGAACCATTTACTTTACAAGATGGTTATCTTCTCTATGGCAATAGACTATGCGTTACTAACTCACTACGTGAAAAAGTAATGTATGAATCTCATGCTCCCCCATATGCGGGGCATAGAGGGATTCAGTCTACCCTAAAGGGAATTGAAACATATTTCTATTGGCCTACCATGAAAGTGAACATACATGAGTATGTTTCCAAATGTGTGGTATGTCAAAAGACAAAATTTGATAGAGGGAAGCAACTTGGATTGCTTCAACCCTTGCCAATCCCTAATTCACCGTGGGAGAGCATATCCATGGATTTTATCTTTGGATTGCCTAAGTCTATCCATGGGAATACGGGAATATGGACAATAGTAGACAGGTTTAGTAAACAAGCTCATTTTATACCTGTCAAAAAGACTATCAAAGCCCATCAAATGGCAACCCTCTTCATTTCACAAATTTTCAAGTACCATGGCTTGCCAATGTCCATAGTGTCGGATAGAGATCCTAGAATGACCAGTAATTTCTGGAAGGGTCTCTTTGAGAATTTAGGAACAAGGCTAAACTTCTCTTCGGCCTATCATCCACAAACTGATGGCCAAAGTGAAATAGCTAACCTAACTATTCTCGATCTACTAAAAGCCTATGTAACGGAAGTAGATCAAAGATCCCAATGGGAGAAGTACTTACCCTTAGTAGAGTATGCTTACAATAACACTGTACATACTTCTACAGGAAAAGCACCTTTCGAGGTAATTGAGGGAAGGTCAAAAAGTCCCTTGCTACTTAAGGTACATGGGAAGATCTTCGTTGCAGATGAGTATAGCCGAGACCTACAAGAATCTTTCCAAAAGATTAAGGATGCTATCACTATCTCACAGCAAAGGCAAAAGGCTGTTGCTGACAAGCACAGAAGAGCCCAAGCCTTTAAAGAAAACGATTGGGTCTTGTTAAAGTTTCCTAAGGCTCGATTAAGGCACACTACGGGCAAGAATCCTACGGGCCACCAAAAGTACTATGCTAAACTAGCAAAAAGGTACTATGGTCCCTTCCAAATTCTTAGGCCAATCAATGAGATGGCCTATCAACTTAAGTTGCCCAATCATTGGCTCATACACAATGCTTTTCATGTGAGCCTCTTAAAGCCTTACAAAGGAGAGCCACCTCAAGAACCAACTATTGAAGACCCACCGGAGATCGAGGACCACGAGGAGGTGCTGCAGCCCGAGTCCATTCTCCGACATGAAGACAAGGTATTAAGAGGCGGTAAGACTATCAGACGATATCTTATTAAGTTTAAGAATTATCCTTTTGAAGATGCTAGATGGATGCAAGGCATACAATTAAAGGATAACCTAAACCTTGTCAATGCTTACAATGCTTCCCAAGAGTAAGCAAATGTACAAAATGTTAAAAATGAACAAAATCTTTTTGTCTTATAAGACTCTCTTTTTCTTTATTTGTGCACAAAAATGAAGTAGTATGCATGCTTAGATCAAGTTTGCGGAGACGACGTCTCCCGAACACCAAGTAGAGCTTGTCACTCTACTATGGAAGACTGATAGGACTAATGTGCAGACATGCTTGCGGCAGCCTCAGGCTCTCAAGCGCCAAATGGACTAGTCATCCATTATGGAATGATGTCGTAGGGTAACATAGGGATCCTCTACCCGCTAAGAAAAGGACTCATGCATATGCTTTATCTTCTCTACACCATAGTCGAGGACGACTATGATTTCAAGAGAGAGGTAATGTCATAATAATCAATATCTAATTCTCCTAAATGATTTTCTCATATTAAACTGATCATTTAATGTGGGGAAGTGCCAAGGGAGAAAAAGCTAGAATATTGGTTAAGTTAGCAGACCGGCCACAGTAGGGATCCAAAGGAGGGAAAATAGGGATCCAAAGGGGGGGCCATCTGCAAAAGAGCCATGTGAAACAATGGGCTAAAAAGACCCTAAGGTTCAGCCCATTAAGACTTCCAAAATGCTAAGGTTCCAAAATTCAAAGGTTGTGTCCAAAGGTCAACCTTAGGGAAAATTGGATGCTTAGTGTGTGCCCAAAAAGTCTTTCTACATCCCTACATGGGAGGGGGCGAGCCCCAAAGCTAGGGGATGAGAGAGAAAGCCACACACACACACACAGGCTCCCTTTACACAAAGGGAATGAGGGACACATGTCAGCTCCCTAGGCCAGATGCCCACAAGGTGTGCCCAATTCCTATTGGAAGACCCTTGAAGTGGACCAATGAGAATTAAGCTAGAGTAAATCTAGTTTAATTAATTTAAAAACATTTAATAAAAGAAACCAATAAGAATTAAGTGTCCTAGAAGACTATTGGGCAGTCTCCCAAGGGGTCCAATGAGCATTCAGGAGCCCCATGGCTTGCCTGATTCCTATTGGCCAGGAGGCAAAGGGGTCCAATGAGAGTTTAGTTTAATTATTTAATTACCTAAATCTCTCACAAAAGGGGAAAGGGGGACACATGTCAGAAGGCTATCACTTATGCTGCTTAATCCCTATTGGCTTGACCTGGGGAGGTCCAATGAGGCAAAAGCCAGACTAATTTAGCAGCTAGGGCTCGCCCAAGAGAGAGGGGGGGCTGATTTTTGCTTGGCATTGACACACACACTCTCACACTTGACCATGTGTGAAGGGAAAATACTCTATCTCCTCCCAAGCTTTAATGGAGAGCTCATCACCTACTCCAAGCTTGTGAGATAGAAGCCTACAACAACACTCTCTTGGCATGTGGATGCAAATCCAACCAAGAGCCAAGCTTCAATGCATGCTCATCTTCTCTACCAAGCTAATTACTAAGCTAAGCTATGCTAATATGAGTGATTATGTGAGGAGATGTACTTCTTTCTCGTAAGATACTTCTTTTTCCTCTCAATCTACTCTCATACCCTGCTAGCTCTCACCATCTTCGAAGGTGTGTGAGGTCTTGGGTCTGAGAACGGGGATAATTCAAGTTGTGTTTGATTAAGTGTTTTGCTTGGTGTATGAAGCTTCCATCTTCATTGCACTAGCTAGTCTTGAAGGAACACAAAGAATTGTATTGTACAATGTCTCTCTTGATGGGAGAAACCATAATACAAAGCCTTTTGGAGGGGGGACCGGCTCCATGCAAATCCGGTCCTCAACTGTTGTCAATAGCTTAATATCTCTCTCTTTTGAAAGTATTGTCGATGCTATCTAACTAGGTGTTATGCTTTTGTTGCTCTCTCCACCCAAGCACTCTTGTAATTCTCATTAGGAATCTATTCTAATGAAATGCCCACTATGTTCATGCTAATTTCCGCTACACATAAGATTCTAGGCCATTAAAAGTTACATTGGTATCTGTGCTTGTCAGCAGCAGCCTTTTGCCTTTGCTGTGAGATAGAGATAGCATCCTTAATCTTTTGGAAAGATTCTTGTAGGTCTCGGCTATACTCATCTGCAGCAAAGATCTTCCCATGTACCTTAAGTAGCAAGGGACTTTTTGACCTTCCCTCAATTACCTCGAAAGGTGCTTTTCCTGTAGAAGTATGTACAGTGTTATTGTAAGCATACTCTACTAAGGGTAAGTACTTCTCCCATTGGGATCTTTGATCTACTTCCGTTACATAGGCTTTTAGTAGATCGAGAATAGTTAGGTTAGCTATTTCACTTTGGCCATCAGTTTGTGGATGATAGGCCGAAGAGAAGTTTAGCCTTGTTCCTAAATTCTCAAAGAGACCCTTCCAGAAATTACTGGTCATTCTAGGATCTCTATCCGACACTATGGACATTGGCAAGCCATGGTACTTGAAAATTTGTGAAATGAAGAGGGTTGCCATTTGATGGGCTTTGATAGTCTTTTTGACAGGTATAAAATGAGCTTGTTTACTAAACCTGTCTACTATTGTCCATATTCCCGTATTCCCATGGATAGACTTAGGCAATCCAAAGATAAAATCCATGGATATGCTCCCCCACGGTGAATTAGGGATTGGCAAGGGTTGAAGCAATCCAAGTTGCTTCCCTCTATCAAATTTTGTCTTTTGACATACCACGCATTTGGAAACATACTCATGTATGTTCACTTTCATGGTAGGCCAATAGAAATATGTTTCAATTCCCTTTAGGGTAGACTGAATCCCTCTATGCCCCGCATATGGGGGAGCATGAGATTCATACATTACTTTTTCACGTAGTGAGTTAGTAACGCATAGTCTATTGCCATAGAGAAGATAACCATCTTGTAAAGTAAATGGTTCTTCTTTCTTCCCTAATGCAAGGGCTGAAATCACATCTCTAAAATCGGGATCAATAGCATACTCATCTATCATTAAAGATAGATCATTGTGAGTTGCTATGGAAACCGCATTCACTCTCGGTCGTCTTGAGAGTGCATCGGCTACTTGATTATGCTTGCCAGCAATGTGAGCAATATGAAAATGAAATTGCGAAAGGAAATTTGCCCACCTCATTTGTTTGTCGGAGAGCTTGGTCTGCGTCATGAAGTACTTAAGACTTTGGTGATCCGTTCGCAGAATGAAAGGAGTCCCCAATAAATAGTGCTTCCATGAGTCTAAGGCATGTAGAACTGCAAGGAGTTCTTTTTCGTATATGCCTAGAGCTTGTTCAACAGGGTCGAGCCTTCGACTCTCATAGCCTATGGCGTGCCCTTCTTGGAGCAGAACAGCCCCAAGGCAATCACCACAAGCATCACATTGGACCTCAAATGGTTTTGAGAGATCCGGTAGTGTAAGCACAGGTTGAGAGATAAGCTTTTCTTTAAGCTTTTCGAAAGCATTGTTCTCCTTAGCAGACCACGTATACCTAACATTTTTCTTTGTTAGGTCATGTAATGGTCCCGCAATTTGTGAGAACTTTTCTATGAAGCGTCTATAGTATGCACACATACCTATAAAGCTTCTTAGTTCATGAAGATTCCTTGGTTTAGGCCATCCTTTTATTACCTCTAACTTGGATGGATCCATTTGGATTCCATCTTGAGAGATAATGTGACCTAAATATTGAATCTCTTGCAAGAAAAATTCACTTTTCTTTCGATTAACATAAAGTTTATTCTCTCTTAAAACTTGAAATATTACCTGGAGGTGTTGCTTGTGTTCCTCCAATGAATTAGAGTAGATGATAATATCATCAAAGAACACTCCAGTGAAGGTTCGATGAGGCCTGAACAGCTTCTCCATCAAGCGGTTGAATGTGGCTGGTGCATTAGTCAAGCCAAAAGGCATGACAATGTATTCGTAAAGACCAAATGTAGTACGAAATGCGGTCTTTACAATGTCTTGATCAACTATCCTTATTTGATGATAGCCACTTTTTAGGTCAATCCTACTGAAGTAGGTCGATCCTTGTAGCTTATCAAATAGGTCTTCTACCCGTGGAACGGGAAACCTATTCTTGATAGTGATCCTATTTAGTGCTCTATAGTCGACACACATACGATATGTGCCGTCTTTCTTTTGCACTAATAGCACAGGTGAGAAAAATGGAGATGAGCTAGGCCTAACCATGCCCTTCTCAACTAACTCATGCACTTGCCGCATAATCCCCTCTTGTTGAGCTTGAGAAACTCTATAAGGAGGTTTGTTAGGCGGTGAACTTCCTGGAAGAAGTTCAATTGCATGGTCGTCATTACCTCGTTTAGGAGGTAGCTCACAAGGGATGTCGTCAATAAAGACATCTTGAAACCCCTTGAGAAAATTGGATAACTCTAATTCCTTTTGGTTGCTTTTATTTTCTTTTGCTAAAGCATTAGGTTCATTTTGAGAATCTTTAACAAAAATCATGTACACGGAAATAGAGCTCTTTATTGACTTGTTGAAAGCTGGTGTATGTACAATGGGGATGGTGTTACCCATCTCCCTAGCATCTATATACATGTCCTTTTCCCTGAACTTAAAGGAGATTCTCCTTTCAGGAAATTTAACATGGGCAGCCAGGCGGTCAAACCATGGTGCCCCTAGGATTACATCCTCATGCTTGAGAGGAGAGATAAAGAAGTCCTCTTTGTCCACATAGCCTTGACATGAAGCCTCAATTTCCCGATTAAGGGAGTGACTGAAGCTTCTTGCCCCTTGAAGGCACTGTCTGCGGGTAGGATATCTCCCATCTCGTAGGATTGTATGCCTAGCTTGGTGGCTAACTCCATAGATATGAAATTGTGAGTAGAACCAGGGTCAAAGAGAATAAAAGCATCATGTTCTCTTACCTTTCCCCAAGCATGGCATAGAGGAGATCCTTTGTGGTGAGTTTGGTGAATCTCCTCCTCTTGGATTTCAACCAAAGAAGCTCTAGGAGGATCTTGGCAGTTGTTCTTTTGGGGACAAGCGCGGTACGCATGCCCTTGTTCGCCGCACTTGAAACACCGGTTATCTTTACGATAACGCTCAAGCTCTCAGGAGAGAGTTTATTCTTTCCTTTGTAAACTCCCTTCTCTTTAGCTTTGTTGGAATTGCCCTTAGGAGACTTTTGGACATTGTCCTTCCCCTTAGGCTCATTGGAACCCTTGTTTTCCGGGGGCTTATTATTTCTTTTACCCCCCGTTTGGAAATTGATTCGCGAGGCCACCATAGTATGGTGTATTACCGCCGATATGGTACGTGGCCTTTGGGAGTTGACATACTCCGCCATTTCTTCGGTTAAGCCCGCACAAAATTGTTGCTTTTGCTCTCCAAAATCCAACTTTTTGAAGACAGTGGCTTTGAGTTGTAGGTCCCAAAACTTGTCTACATATTTGTGGATGGATTCATTGGGAGAGAGCTTTAAGCTTCGCCATTCGGTGAGTACTTTGTCTTTGGCATCGGTGGCCAAAAACTGCTTCATAATGGAAGCTCTTAAAGCCTTCCATGTTCGTGGAGCTTCACCGTTGGCTCGTAGGCTAGACCACCATTGTCTGGCGGACTTTTGAAAGTGCATAGCTACATGGCGTAGCTTAGAGGACTCCGTGAAGCCCTCATCTCCAAACGCCGCATCGAATTGCTGGATAAAGGCCAAAACTTTGTCTGTAGCACCGAAGGTGCCATCATAGGTAAGGAAAGAGATGCTCTTTCCTCCCTCTTTGAATTTCTTCAGCTTGGACGACCTCTTCCATGCGGCATAGGATTTCCTATGGCCTCTTCTTTTTGATGGTTCAAAAGTTGCACCATCACTTTCTTCAGAAGATGAAGAATTTGAAGAAGGTGGAGAAGAGGGTGACCTCTTTCTCGCCTTTTTCTTGTCTTGATCTTTGTCGTCTTCACCATAGCTTTCATAAGAGGAAGAGGATGAAGAAGATGGAGAAGAGGGTGTCCTCTTTCTCGCCTTTTTCTTCTCTTGCTTTTTATCATCCCTCTTTGAATTATGGCGTGGAGAAGAGTGTGATGGTCTTCTCCGCTTTGGTGGTGATGGAGAGCGTTTAGCCCGCCGTCTTCGTGGAGTCATCTCCGCCGAGGTGGCGGGAGACTCGCTTCTTTCTCGTTCCTTCGGTGGAGGCTCTTGAGTTCTCCTTTGGGAAGGAGATGCATCATCAAGAAGTAAGTTCTTGAGCCCTTCATATGGATTCTCTTCTTCTTCCCGAATCGGAGAGAGACCTCTTTTGGTAGTCTCACAAGGAGGCTTCCTAGGTATTCTCTCGTCATGGTGATGAGCTTGGAGAATCCCGTGAGCACGGAGCTGCCGTTGCACTTCACTTTGGAGAGATGGATTGCCCATGGCTTGTTGAAGCCTAGAAACAAGATAATTAACAAGCATTGAAGCATCATTAGTAGCTTGCTCATGAGCAAAATCAAAGTTATCAACATTAATTTCACTCTCTTTAATATTGTCAGCCATTCTAACAACTTTTAGGTGTAAACTTTTTAGGTGTACTTTGGCACTTCAAGCCCTAGTTGCTACTCCTCTTTACCCCTTTAGAAAAAGCACTCAAGCTACTGTACCCGCGGCTCGAATACCATTAATTGCAAGGAATAGAAGAGAGGGTCTTTCGACACCAGAACAGCACCGGCTCCTGTCAAGCTTCTAATAGCTCAATAGTGGTTAAGCCGTAGGCAAGCCCCGCAGGACTCCACTATTAAGACCATAGTTCTCGACGGTGATGCCCCGTTAACTGCACAAGGGCAGGCGCACTGCAAGGCTGAAAAATCCCTATTCTACTTACTCACAGGAAATTAATAATACCAACCATTTGTAGCTAGCTTGAGGACCTCCCTTCTTGAGCAAGAAAAGAGAAACCTTGAGCTCTGATACCAATGTAACATTTAATGGCCTAGAATCTTATGTGTAGCGGAAATTAGCATGAACATAGTGGGCATTTCATTAGAATAGATTCCTAATGAGAATTACAAGAGTGCTTGGGTGGAGAGAGCAACAAAAGCATAACACCTAGTTAGATAGCATCGACAATACTTTCAAAAGAGAGAGATATTAAGCTATTGACAACAGTTGAGGACCGGATTTTCATGGAGCCGGTCCCCCCTCCAAAAGGCTTTGTATTATGGTTTCTCCCATCAAGAGAGACATTGTACAATACAATTCTTTGTGTTCCTTCAAGACTAGCTAGTGCAATGAAGATGGAAGCTTCATACACCAAGCAAAACACTTAATCAAACACAACTTGAATTATCCCCGTTCTCAGACCCAAGACCTCACACACCTTCGAAGATGGTGAGAGCTAGCAGGGTATGAGAGTAGATTGAGAGGAAAAAGAAGTATCTTACGAGAAAGAAGTACATCTCCTCACATAATCACTCATATTAGCATAGCTTAGCTTAGTAATTAGCTTGGTAGAGAAGATGAGCATGCATTGAAGCTTGGCTCTTGGTTGGATTTGCATCCACATGCCAAGAGAGTGTTGTTGTAGGCTTCTATCTCACAAGCTTGGAGTAGGTGATGAGCTCTCCATTAAAGCTTGGGAGGAGATAGAGTATTTTCCCTTCACACATGGTCAAGTGTGAGAGTGTGTGTGTCAATGCCAAGCAAAAATCAGCCCCCCCCTCTCTCTTGGGCGAGCCCTAGCTGCTAAATTAGTCTGGCTTTAGCCTCATTGGACCTCCCCAGGTCAAGCCAATAGGGATTAAGCAGCATAAGTGATAGCCTTCTGACATGTGTCCCCCTTTCCCCTTTTGTGAGAGCTTTAGGTAATTAAATAATTAAACTAAACTCTCATTGGACCCCTTTGCCTCCTGGCCAATAGGAATCAGGCAAGCCATGGGGCTCCTGAATGCTCATTGGACCCCTTGGGAGACTGCCCAATAGTCTTCTAGGACACTTAATTCTTATTGGTTTCTTTTATTAAATGTTTTTAAATTAATTAAACTAGATTTACTCTAGCTTAATTCTCATTGGTCCACTTCAAGGGTCTTCCAATAGGAATTGGGCACACCTTGTGGGCATCTGGCCTAGGGAGCTGACATGTGTCCCTCATTCCCTTTGTGTAAAGGGAGCCTGTGTGTGTGTGTGTGGCTTTCTCTCTCATCCCCTAGCTTTGGGGCTCGCCCCCTCCCATGTAGGAATGTAGAAAGACTTTTTGGGCACACACTAAGCATCCAATTTTCCCTAAGGTTGACCTTTGGACACAATCTTTGAATTTTGGAACCTTAGCATTTTGGAAGTCTTAATGGGCTGAACCTTAGGGTCTTTTTAGCCCATTGTTTCACATGGCTCTTTTGCAGATGGCCCCCCCTTTGGATCCCTATTTTCCCTCCTTTGGATCCCTACTGTGGCCGGTCTGCTAACTTAACCAATATTCTAGCTTTTTCTCCCTTGGCACTTCCCCACATTAAATGATCAGTTTAATATGAGAAAATCATTTAGGAGAATTAGATATTGATTATTATGACAAGCTGACTAGACATTGTGGACACATGGATAGAGAGTTAGGGAAGAAGTTGTTTTTCATCTATTCTTACATGGAGAATGGAAGCCTATATGATTGGCTTCACTCAAACTATGACGGTGCTTCTAGATTGGACTGACCTACTCGACTAAGAATAGCACAAGGAGCTGCCAATGCTTGGCTTATCTACACGAAGTGTGTAATCCACATATTGTACATGGAAACATAAAGTCTAGCAATATCTCATCACATAATTGACTCCTCGAGTAGTGAGTTGTATCATTCGATGCTCTCTCCATATCTTTTAATTAATTTCAAAAAATAAGTGGACCATTTTTTATGTATTGCTCATGACCTGGGATTAGAAAGCATTGGTCTATGGGAACTACATTAAAACCAAAACAGGTTAGCTATGCTTGTTTGGCTATCCTTTGAGCTATAAAGACTATTTGTTCATGACTGCTCATGACCTGGGATTAGAAAGCATTGGTCTATGGGAACTACATTAAAACCAAAACAGGTTAGCTATGCTTGTTTGGCTATCCTTTGAGCTATAAAGACTATTTGTTCATGACTGCTCATGACCTGGGATTAGAAAGCATTGGTCTATGGGAACTACATTAAAACCAAAACAGGTTAGCTATGCTTGTTTGGCTATCCTTTGAGGCATAAAGACTATCTGTTGGTTGTGCAAGCAAACCTTCACTAAGTTCTTGACCATGTCAACTATTTGACCCAACATAGAAGATGACTTATATATTCTAGACTTAGATGTTCTTGACCATGTCAACTATTTGACCCAACATAGAAGATGACTTATATATTCTAGACTTAGATGTTCTAGATGATTCCAAAAAATGAGGCCCATCGTATTTTCACAAATCTGAAGTCAAGCTGCTCGAAACCTAAGGATGCAAAAACTAGCCTCTTAGAACTTCAAAAAATAAGCAATCACCTCAATGATTGCCATCTTAAGGGAGACCAAGGAGAATCAAAAGAATGAAAAAGTATGGCATCTAGTTCCAACCGTCTCTGTCATCACCAATGAGGGCACAATATGGGGTCTCGCCTATCATGCAACCCCTTTTTGCAGATACCTCATCTTCTGCGTGGGTTCCTCTCCTATCTTGCTAGAGGACGTAATCTAATTTCTCTAGAGAAGTAGGAAGCCATGGCACACAACCGCATTTTATAGCCCCTGAAGTTCTTGTTTGTGTTCATCCTCACTTTGCCAAACCAGTGTCTTGTTCTTGTTTGTGCAGTCCATTCAATGGCGTCTGCCTCCTGCGCATGGTGACCAAGAAGGTCTCTACTTCAACGGAGGAGGCAGTTTGGTTGACCCCGAATGTCTTTCTCTTCTGCTACACACACACACACACACACACACAAAATTATTCCACTCCATAGGATTTCTTACTATATACTAAAGGACATTGAACACCCTAAAAGTAGGGAGCTTTATATGTTTGACACATGGCAGGAGCTTTTCATTTCTAGAGCCTCACTAAACACAGTGCGCGCAACCAGAGAGAGAGAGAGAAAGAGAGAGAGAGAGTTTCTATGTTGTCAAAAAGATATCTTCTGAGACCCTTTTCCGTTCTTAGGACGGGTGTTGCACTCGTTTCTGTAAAAAATCTCTTTGTTTGCAAACTGATTAATGCTTCTGGGAAAATGATTTTTTGGCCTGCCCAAAGGGCAAGGCTATACTGTTGCCTTCTCTTTTTGCTGACTAAAATAGGAAAAGGTTGAGTTGTATTTTTAAGCATTTTTTGATAGGTCAAAAATGTTGATTGGTTGAAAGAAGATAGTGGGCACTCATTGAAATGAATTGTGTAAATCTAATGATGGACATGTTTTGAGTTTTGAGATATGAAATGAACTCTCATATATCAAGGAAAAGATTTTGGGTTGCCCAATGCCTTTGGAAGCATGAACGTTGACAACCTTATTTGTTAAATGATAAAGCCTTAGAGGCTCCACAAATCCCAAGAGTCACCTTTTCATGTGAAATTTGAGAAGTTCTTTTACCCACCTTTTCATTTTGAGAATTTGGTTCACCCCTTGAAACGTGAGGTAATAGACTAAAGTTGTCATTTTCGTTAGTTAAAACTTTATGGAAGAAATTTATCATTTAGGGCTTTAACCTTTAAAGATTTTTTATTTTTATTTTTAGAGATTTTAAAGATAAGTTTAGAACTTAAAGATGTAAAACTTTTAAAGTGAGGTCTCCAATGATCCAATGAGGACCTAGAGTTTTTTTTTATTACAAGGTAAAACTTTGAATTAAAAAAAAGTGAAAATGTTATATGGATCACCCGGAGACACTAGAGTTTTAGGACTTAGAACTTTAAAGCTTTACAACTTAGAGATCTACAATTTTAAATTTGTAAAAAAGGCTCTAAAGCTTAAAAATGTAGAATTTTTAAAGTGGGGTGTAGAGCATAGGGATCTAAAGCTTTAAAGCTTAGGGTGTATAGCTTAAAAGTGTTTTTTTAATTCAATTCTCTTAGCTTATTTTTTTCTTTTAAAAGCTTAGAGATGTAGTGATTTTAAAGTGGGATCTAGCCTCATATCAAAACCTAAAATTGACGCCTGTTTTTTTTGTCAAGGGCTATTTAGCCTATCAAAACAATCTCAAAATTACCTGTCATTTTCTGTATTTATATCTTTAAGTTAACGTTATATATGGCAAATTATATAAGTTAATTGCATTAAGCAAAGCATATGAAAGGGGGCTTCAAAAATTGCATGTCAAAAAGAAATTTTTGTCATGCCTAGCAGGCTGGTGATTTTATCACTTGTTCAAACACCATTTGCGGAATCTTGCCGAGCTAGCCCTATGCAGACTTGCTCTGAGTCTGACAACGCGGTACCCGTCTCCTACTCTCCCTTTGATTCTAAAAAGAAGGTCCCATCAACTTCTTTTCGACAGGACCTCTCAGTCTGCCTCTCTCTCTCTCTCTCTCTCTCTCTCTCTCTCTCTCTGTGTGTGTGTGTGTGCAGAGTTTGTTCTTTCATGGGTTGGATGCAGGAAGTGCTTCAGCAGTGAAAATTTTCTTGGATTATTTTATCTTGCTTAATTTTGTCTTGATGAATTCATGAAAGGTTTGGCAGAAGAATGCAGAAACCAATCGGTTGCACAGATACACAGCCCGATCAACAAAAGGAGGGGTTCGAGTGGGGTAGGAGCCTCAAACAGCAGTTCTAGTCTGGATAATCGCACTCAAGTTGTTCAGGAGGTGACAGAAAATGCATCGCTATACGACGAGCCGGGCTCAAGAGTCCACAAACAGGCAGTGCAACTCACCAGGTCTTGTCTGCATTTAAAGGAACTGGCACTAAAGCAACCAGCTTGTCTTGTGGGAACTATTGAAAATCTAGTGCCAGGTACTACAAAAGTTGATGCCACTGCAATTGCAGCATGCTTTTTGTCAAAGCCAGGTAATCAACTGCATCTTACTTCGCTCTGTTTGTCTTTCATTCAGTATGTAAGTTTTCAACTCTTCGTGTGCACAGATGCCGATGATACTGCTTAATTTTGTAAGTTTAAACTGCATGTTTGTGGAGACTTGGTGCACAGAGGCCGATGATACTGCTTAATTTTGTAAGTTTAAACTGCATGTATGTGGAGCATTTCTAGTAATGACAATGCATTATTGCAATATAACATTTCACACACTCACCAAGCTAAGGGAGTAGTGGCAAAAGGGAGTCCTATTGATCCAACTTTACCAAGGAACCCGATACATACAACTCTTCCTTGGAAACAGGCAGACTGGGTTAAAATTTTATCGATGGGAACATCTCATGAAAGTACAATGCAAGCCCTGGTGGATGCTGCTGATTTGAGAGGGTCTTTTTTTAAACTCAAAGTGGGAGGGACAATACAAACTGTTGACAACCTCAAGCCAGATGTGCTGCTAATACGTAAGGGTCATTCTTTGCGTTCATGGAAGGCAATTGGTGTCCTAATTAATTTACAAAGTTCCAGTACAGGTTGCTATGATAGTGATACAGATGTCGGGAAGATTATCAGCATGGCTCAGTTATTTCTATCAAAGGCTGGGCCTGAAAGAACATCTATAGTGGTAGGTGTCGGTGATTTTAAGATGATCAGATTCGTCCGAGTTAAGCGTGCTGAAGAAGATTCGTTGTTTCTCAGTTATTTGAACGGTTTCAATGTTTGGAGGGATGCACCCACCTCAAACATCATGGAAGTCTTTTCTGCATATTTACAAGCTCACCCTACCTCTTTAGACGTGACAACAACTCTAAATTGGGAATCCTTGTTACCAGCTAATTGGATGTTGCTGCACCATTTGGGCCATGGTCGGACAAGCACTGTCCACTAGGTTTCTGGAGATGATTCCAAAATGTATGCTGTGAAAGTTGCACATAAACGTTATAGGCTTGATAATGATCTGAAGTTTCTCAACGAGCTTGCAGGTATAGATGGGATACCCAGAGTTCACCTAGCCCTTAGCTCATCGGCACTTGTTTTAGAACCTGTTGGTGAGCCCTTCACTCGCTAGTATATGTGTTGCTACAGAGCTATACTTCGAGTGGGTGATCTGGTGGACATACTGGAATTTGCACACAAAAGAGGAATAGTGAACAGGGATATACACCAAGAGAATATTATCATGATTGCTAGAAGCATTGGCAATGAAAATAAGAGGTTATTTATTTTGGATTGGGGTTTCGTTGCCAAATCTGGTTCCATTGAGAGCTTTTCTGGAAGCTTGACCACCGCCTCTGATTTTATTCTTCAGCAGTATCTTGATGAAGACAGAAGTAAATGGGAGTATTGTGAGACAAGGGGAACTAGTACCTTGGAGTCCACCTCCCAACCTCCCACTATATAGCATGGCTCCTACCCCTTTACCCTAGCTGGACTCCCTTTCCACACTGCCTAGCCCGGCCTTGCCCTTGTCCTGACATTACTCCCCCCTTAAAGAAGAGCTTTTGTCCTCGAAAACAAAAGTGAGAAATTTCTTAAGAACACTAATGTTTTTCCAAGTGGTGCCTTGCAAGGTGCAACGGAATGAATGTTGTATTTTCTCAAGATGAGTGATCCATATTTGCTCAAGGTTCCTTTTAGTTCTTATGGAAGGGAGAGCCTTCCGTTCTTTATGCAGAGTGTTGTGATCACGAACAAAGTGAGTGGATATTGTGCGTGCAAGTGTATGAGATTGAGATAGAGAGAAGAGAGATACGACACCAGAGACGTAAAACCCTCCTCCGAAGGCCCCACTCTCGTCGGCGAGAGTGGTCTACTATTGATTGCACAAAGTGGTACAATAATGATGTATGGAAAATTGATGCAACTCGTGACTATGTCGGTGACGACGACGGGGACGTCAACGATGACGTAAGGGTTGAAATCTGCAACCTTCTAACTGCTGTCCACAAAACGCTATCTACTAATCTGCTGAAAAAAGATGGTTTGCTGCGTTTTTGGAAGGCTGAAAATGGTGTGTATCTGCAGATGTTTATGGCTGAATTTACTGTTGTAGTTGATGCTGAAAATGTTGGTATCTCTGCTGCAAATGAAGGTTGAAAATGCTTGCTGCTTGCAGCTTGCTAGCGATAATTGAAAATTCTAGTTACTTGGCACTGTTGCGGTCAAACCAATGCTGGAAACGCCATACAGGATGGGGTGTTGGCGATGAGCAAAAATGCTAGGCTGAAGGGGTGATGGGATCGCCAAGGAAAGCTTTGAGATGTCTTGCTGAGAGAGAGGAGTACCTGCTGCCTAAGGCCTGTTGTGCTCCTTAATGCTCATCTGCCAAAGAGTGCTTGCTTTGGTTTGCTTATATATTTTCTTACCTAAATTGCCCTACCTACTTTTGTTGGGAAGTCACTTAAATTAATAAGTAAAAAATATCAAAAATAGGGCAACGGTCTACGAATAGACTCACAAAAGTGCCGGATCACTTCTAATCTAGACTTGACTGGACTTGACGCAAACCCTGTTATGGTGTAGCTTGTCCGCGGACACATAGGGTTGCATGTGTCACATGACATCCCCTCCTTTTTAAAGTGAGGTATTGGTACTGAGCTGTATCGCTTCCTTGTAGTCTGCCAACAACTTTGGATAATCCTTGAAGAACTCTTCCTCTACCCACACCGCTTCATGGGTTCCTCGATCCTTGAACTTCAAAAAATATTGCCGCACTTGCTTCTTCGAACCATGGCTAAACCGATGCAACAACACTTGCTCCGGCTCCATGACTTCAGCTTCATCGATGATCTCCGGTTCTTCTTCTTCCGAAATGTCCTTTGGAGGTGTTCCCTGAAACACTTTCAACCAAGAAACATGGAAAACGTTGTGCATTGACCATGAGTTAGGCAACTGCAATTTTATTGAAACCTCATTTATCTTTTTAATGACTGGAAATGGACCATACATACAAAAAGACACTTCTTTCCAACTTGCTTAAGACGTTGCTTCATGATTGTTAAATACATCCAATCTCCTTCCTTGATCGAAACATCCTGACGATGCTTATTAGACTGCCGTGAATAAGATTCTTGAGCCTTGCTTAGCTGAAGCTTCACACTCTTAGAAATCTCATCCAATGACTGACTTTCAGCATTGGCATCAGAGAGCTTGAATTTCTCTATTACCATAATGCCTCACCTAACGACTCCCTGAATGGGCATCATAGAGCTTGAATTTTAATCCTGGGGTGTCACCATGAAGCCTTGATCTAAGGCTAAAGATGTAAAAATATCCCTTGGCTAGGGTCTAGGGTGTCAAGTATATATATATATATATATATATATATATCTTTTGTACCATTCAATGCTTTCACCATATCTTTTGCATAAATTTAGAAAAATATTAGACCATTTCTTGATGTACTTCTCATGATCGGGGAGGATGATCAAACAACGTTGGTTCTCAATGGGAACTACATTCAAATAGGACATGTTTGTTGTGCTCTTTTGGTTTTGTGCTTTCAAGCATTTGAACTATTTGGTTGGTGCAAACAACCCTCTGAGGGGCGTATCGCCACAATTATGAGATGATTAATTGACCGTATCATATACTCGAACCAACATAGACGATGACCTATATATTTTTTAAAGAATGTTGCAGATGCCTTCATAAAATGAGGTCTTGCATATTTTTTCAAATCATAGAGCCTGAGGATGTAAAAATTCACATTTAATTACAAAAGGAACAAGACACATCACTATGCATGATATAGTTTTATTGTTAAATATTCTACATTGGAGTGTTTTTTAATGATATTATCATCTACTCTAACTCTTTGGATGAACACAAGCGACATCTTCAGGTAATATTTCAAGTTCTGAGAAAGAATAGGAATTTATTAAAGAAAAGTGAATTTTTCTTGCAAGAAATTCAATATCTAGGTCACATTATCTCTCAATATGACATCCAAATGGATCCATCAAAGTTAGAGGTAATAAAAGGATGGCCTATCCCAAGGAATTTGCATGAACTAAGAAGCTTTATAGGTATGTGCATACTATAGACACTTTCTAGAAAAATTATCACTAATAGTAGCAAGACCATTGTATGATCTAACTATAAAGAACATTAAGTATACATGGTCTCCTGAAGAAAACAACGCTTTCAAAAAGCTCAAGGAAAAGCTTATCCCTCAACCCGTGCCTACACTATCGCACCTCTCAAAGCCATTTGAGGTACAATGCTACGCTTGTGGTGATTGCCTTGGGGCTGTTTTGCTTCAAGAAGGGAACGCCATAGCCTACGATCAGAGTCGAAGGCTCGACCCTGTTGAGCAAGCTCTAGGCATATATGAAAAGGAACTCCTCGCGATTCTACATGCCTTAGACTCGTGGAAGCACTATTTATTGGGGACTCCTTTCATTCTACAAACGTATCACCAAATCCTTAATTAAGTACTTCATGACACAGACTAAGCTCTCCCACAAACAAATGAGGTGGACAAATTTTCTCTCACAGTTTCACTTTCATATTGCTCACATTGCTGGGCAAACATAATCTTGTAGTAGCCGATGCACTCTCAAAGACGAGCGAGAGTGAATGCGGTATCAATAGCTACTCAATGATCTATGTATTATGATACACACAGTTTCATAGTCAACATGGTGATTTTTAAAAGGATGATCATGTTTGAAAATCATAACACTTAGATGTATATATCTCTACAAGGATAAACGTGAACCTCTTGGTTCTTCCTTGTGCTATGCACCTCAACTTTGTTTCTTTTTGCTGCTGTGCAAGATTATGTGCCTATTGCAACTAAGATTGCGTGCCTATGTACTTGTATTATACACATATTATTAACGTACAGTGCATGATTCATAAATTATTATCAATGTGTAGTGTATAGTTTATAATTCATAATTCATAGTGCATAGTGCACTATTTATTATTGATATTGTATAGTTTATGATATACATGTGAAACAGACATGTATCAATGATAGTCCATAGCTCATTTGATAATAGTTCATACTTCAAAATTATATGGATAGCTCAGAGTTTAGTATTGATAGTGTATAGTTCAAAAATTTAAGTTCATTGTTCATATTGTAATAGTCCATAGGTCATTTGATGATAGTTCATAGTTTATAGGTCATCATGCATTGTGCATACTTTATAACTCATCGAGTTTACATTCCATAGTTTGTAGTTTATGCAAAATGCAACTAGCGGTGGTACTCCCCTTGGTGAGACGACGACGTTTTGAAACGCCGCTGATGGCTACTCCTGAGCGATGACGGCTACCCCTTCCACCTCCTCCTACCTGCTACATTTTAAAACGTTGTCTGGTGATCCCCTTGAGACGGCGAGCCCCATGCTAGTAGCAACAACACTGCCCTATGATATCATTTTAAAACACTAGCGACAAGGATGGTCCCTTGTCCTCCTTTGGACACAGCCGACTATCTTGGCATCATGGAGTATATCTTTACAATATAGTATACAAATGTACATCAATATTCATCTTTGCTTCAATTTATTTAAAGTTTGTGCTTACAATCCTCTTTAGAGTGACACATTTGCAAATCTTTTGCAAGAAGAGGGAATCAAGCTTGGTGAGTTTTTGGAGGTGGACAGGTATGTTCAAATACACATTCAAATATGTATTACACATTCAAATATACATTCAAATTGTGTATTAAAGATGTATATCTGATTGCATATTACATGGGAGATGTATATTTATCATGTATATTATCTATAATCTCCATGTTATGATACATATTTGACTGCATATAGTATACAAGTATACCTGTTTAAGATTGAATCTCTAAATAATGAGATTTGTATCAAATTGTATGATAGAAATGGAAATTACTATATGACCTTGTGTGCCCCCGAATTCTTTTGCCTAATTGTATGATAGAAATGGAAGTTACTATATGACCTTGTGTGTCCCCCTAATTCTTTTGCCCTCTTCTCCACCCACCACCTTTGAGCTATTGTGGCTCACATGCCCATCTAGAATGAAAAGGTGCCTCTTGCCAGGTGATGAGAAACACCATCTCCTAGAATCAAAAGGTGTTATTTACATCTATATTTTAATATTTATACAAATGTATATATGAATGTATATTTGATTGCATATCTCAAAAAATGTTTGAATGTATAATGCATGTTTTGAAGTTTTGAATGTAGATTGCATATTTGAAGGCCAATTTGGCAGGTCAACTATGACTTACCATAGTAGACCAACATCTAATCACAACCCTGAGAGGAAGAGAGAGAGAGCTATTACCATCAATTTAGAAAACATGTTAAAAAATATTTTGTAAAGGTAAAAAAGGTAGGTGTCATTTGCCTCCCTCACTTGTTATCAATGCTATGAATAGTGTGTGTGTGTGTGTGTGTGTGTGTGTGTGTGTGTGTGTGTACATGTGTGTGCAAACACATGTATGAATGTCTAGAGTGCACGTATGTTTTTGTGTACTCAACGTAAAAGATATGATGAAATCATTGAATGCTACAAAAGGCCTATGCCATGGTTTTACAATAAGAAAAATTATTTGTCTATCGATTGTGCTTCACATATAGTGTTTTTTGAACTTGATGGTGTGTACCATGTGGTCAAGGGATCTCTTTCTTCATTGACCGCCGATTATTATGTAAATCTGCTTTGAGCAAAAGAATTCAATATGTTGTCTCATGAACTTGATATAGAACTTCGTTGGGTGAAAAATAATGTTGTTAATTGCAGTCTCATTTTCATTCTCTTTTTTAAGAAAGCGATGTTTCTGCTTCGAAATTTTTTGAGTCTGTGTTTGATCATGATGTAATGGTCAAGCATTATTTGGATTCTCTATTTGTTGAATTTGTGGACGTCTTTCCACCGTATTTACCAAATGGACTTCCACTGTCTCGTGGATCCGATCTTGATCACAAGATAGAGCTTTTGCCGGGGATCCATCCCTTCTCTTGGCAACCTTTATCAATTTAGCCTGAAAGAGGAGGATGATGCACTATAGACTATGATTTACAAACTATGCACTATGCACACTGTCCTGAATGAGCTATGAACTATACAATATAAACAATGAACTTTGATTTCTAAATTATACACTATCAGGAATAACCTATAAAATATACACTATGATTTATGAAGTCTGCAATATACACTATGTGCTCATTGCTAATAGTGCATAGTACAAAAAATTATGAATTAGAAATATGTGTACCCCTTAGAGAGTGTCCATCCCTTATAGAATCGATCTCCCCTTATAAGACAAGTCCACCCTTATACAGTGGAGTGGACCCATAGGTAGTGGAGACATATGTATAGGTAGTGCATCTTGTAAGACCTCATTGTCTTTTGACATGCAATCTCATCCAAATTCCCCTAGTAAACTCACCTACCCTCAAGGATATCTAGGGTAATTAGAGGTAAGAAAATCCGTACCGGGGGCCAGTACATCCATGAGCTTGAAGGAAGAAGCCTTGATGCCATGTCTTATGAAAGACATCTTGACTATTTTTCATACGATCTTAAGTGCCGTGCATCCAATCCTATTGACCTCTAAGGGCGTGTATTTAATTAGACTAGAACTCCAAAACCACCTCAGCAGAAGCAGGCGAGGCAACTGGTCCCCAATGACCTGAGTACATCGTGCTTGCCAAATCGACCACGTGACCAAGCTACTATTGAGCCTCCATATTTGGGGTCTCACTTGCTCCCAAGCTAATCCATTGGTGTAAGGCATGTCCTCTACTACCATCCTATCATCTCTCAACTCTGAAACACCGACAGGTAGCCTTAGTCTCATGTTTGGTGAGGGGCTAATGATGGAGCTCTACCACTACGAATATGCATCACTATATGCGCTAGGTATACAATCATGATAAGTCAAATGTGGTAGGACCACGGAGATCTCAACAAGAGCCCAAAACTTCTCTCACAAAACCCCCACCTTGAGGCCACATAAATCCCATTTGAAACTGCCAAAAATTCCCAAAATTCAAATTCAAGATGGACTTTTTCTTTTTTTGGAAAAAAAGATGGACTTTTCTAATGTCGAGAAGGGTTCATCAAGAACTTGTGGAGTTTGTGGGCATAGCATGGTTTAAAATTTCTCTGTTACCATAATGTATCACCTAACGACTCCCAGAATAGGCATCATAGAGCGTCAATTTTGATCCCAGGGTGTCACGACCATGAAGCCTTGATCTAAGACTAAAGGTGTAAAAATATGCCTTAGTTAGGGTCTAGGGTGTCAAGGGTATATACATCTTTTGTACCATTCAATGCTTTCACCATATCTTTTGTATAACTTTGGGAAAAGATTAGACCATTTCTTGATGTACTTCTCATGATCGGGGAGGATCAAACAATGTTGGTACTCAATGGGAACTACATTCAAATAGGACATGTTTGTTCTACTCTTTTGGTTTTGTGCTTTCAAGCATTTGAACTATTTGATCGGTGCAAACAACCCTTTGAGGGGCATATCGCCACAATTATGAGATGATTAATTGACCGTGTCATATACTCAAACCAACATAGACCATGACCTATATGTTTTTTAAAGAATGTTGCAGATGGCTCCATAAAATGAGGTCTTGCATATTTTTTCAAATCATAGAACCTGAGGATGTGAAAATTCACATTTAATTACAAAAGGAACAAGACACATCAATATCCATTATATAGTTTTATTCTAAATATCCTACACTCGAGTTTTTTCAATGATATTATCATCTACTCCAACTCTTTGGATGAACAGAAGCGACATCTTCAGGTAATATTTCAAGTGCTGAGAGAGAATAGGCATTTATCAGAAGAAAAGTGAATTTTTCTTGCAAGAAATTCAGTATCTAGGTCGCATTATCTCTCAATATGGCATCCAAATGGATCCATCAAAGTTAGAGGTAATAAAAGGATGGCCTATCCCAAGTAATTTGCATGAACTAAGAAGCTTTATAGGTATGTGTGCATACTATAGACGCTTTCTAGAAAAATTATCACTAATAGTAGCAGGACCATTGCATGACCTAACTAAAAAGAACATTAAGTTTACATGGTCTCCTGAAGAAAACAATGGTTTTTAAAAGCTCAAGGAAAAGCTTATCTCTCAACCTGTGCTTACACTATCGGACCTCTCAAAGCCACTTGAGGTCCAATGCGACGCTTGTGGTGATTGCCTTGGGGCTGTTTAGCTTCAAGAAGCATTAGGAGAAATATGAACCTTGCATGGGCCTTGTAAGGAATCCTAATTTTTAGGGATTAAGGCTAATGTTGTGTGGGGTTTACGGGGCAAGGGCATTGAAGTAGGTAGTTTTGAGTAGGCTTTTCTAGCCTTTTTTTAAGACAAATGTAGGATGTGGACCTAAAGGGTTGATTTCTCTCTTTAGCTTTTTTAAAAGTGAAGGAAGCATAGGGGTGTGTCTACATCAGCAATTCCGTGGGTCAAAAAGAGTCAAAATTTGACTTTTTTTAAAAAAAATCATTTTTATTTGTTTTTTACTTAAAACTCCCTCCCAACATATATACATATCCAAAAATCATTTTTTGACCTATTTTTTAACCCGGAAGCTTAGAAAGTCCATTTTTTCAAAAATCTTTTCCCCCAAAAAGTAATAAACATTTTGTTCTCTCCTCCTCCTCCCTCCTCCCTCCTCCCTCCTCTCTCCCTCTCCCTCTCCTCTCCCTCTCTGCCCCTACCTTCCTCCTCCTCCCCAATCTCTCCCTCCCTCCCCTCCCTCCTTCTCTCCTCCCATCCTGCTCGGCCTCTCTACCCTTCCCCCTCTATCTTTTCATCATTTGCTTCCTCACGCAACAACTTCCATGGTGCTCACGGACATCACAAATGGTTTGCTTCCACCACCACGTACTCCGCACACCAAAAGCATACATATTCGTTTACCCACGGCATTTGCACCGAAGACCACTAGTGAGGGTGATCAAAGGTCATCACAGGAACGTCGCACCGCTTGTGAGACCAATGTTGACATTTGGGTGGATGGCCATTTGTACCCTTACGATCCTATAAGCGGCTTCCATCCACCGTTTAATAGCCTTTCCACATTTCTTCAATTTCTTTGGAGGGGAGAAGCAGGCTTGTTAGGCTATTGCAAGCGGCTGTGTATGGGTGCAGGTGCTTCTTTGCATATGTGGATGCACGAATGTCAAGCTCTTCACCTCAAGACGACGGCATTACAAGAGAGTGTTGCCTCTTCGGAGAGGGTAGTTAAAAGTCTTGAACAACAAATACAAAAAAAGGAGTCCCACATCCAGAAGCTTACCAACACCATCACATACTTGAAAGAAACACCCCTTGATGCAAGGGAACGCAAACGCCCGTATTCATCCATTGAAACTCTTGCACATTCCGGAGGAGCACGCAAACAACGAGTTACAGCCACAAGGTGATTTGGTCTTTACTTGCATGATGCATTCTTACTTCACACTATTTTCTAACATTTATGTTTATTTGTTGCCAAAAACTTCATCCAGGAGGCATGCGGTGGAACAAGCCAAGATAATCGAGTCAACCTTCTCACTAGTTGTCTCAATATCGAGGACGTGATTTCTATCTTACAATCACCTGGAGGTAAGCACATTAAGGATGCAGTCACTGAGAACCTTATGCGTAAATTAATTAAGAAATGTGGTTAGTGATGATGATTTTCAACAAGCTTGTGATGAGTGTGGAATCAGCACCAAAGTCTATCAGGCTATTTTTCAACTCCTAAAGGATGCCCTCAAAGAACATCGCATTGTGGAAAACCTATTTCTCATTCCTCACAAGGTCAAGCTCGCAAAGAAGGCCACAAACGAAGATGTGTTCTCCCACATTGGGACATACCTACACATTGAGGACACAATGCCAACTTCCCTTTATGTTTCGTGTGCAACAAAGACAAAGGAAAAAGGTAAGAAACAATCCATAAGACCTTCGGAGAAGGGCTTTCCTTACACAATGTGGAACAATATTTTCGTGGATCTTAGAAGGCTTCAAGAAGCCATGCTTAGATTTTACAAGTTATCTGAAGAAGGTGACACACTTTACTTTTTTCTTTGGTATTATTTTTATCATAGATGCTGAAGTTTAAGGTCTTAGCACTATTTATTTTGTAGTGCTTGGCACAAAAGTCGCTTTTGTGCTGAAACTCGATGAGTGTCAAATAGTGAAAGGCCGAAGGTTAGAGAGGCTAAGTGTCACTCTAATGACCGAGGCCCTTCTGCAAACCAAGCGAAGGGATTCAGTCGATCCATATCCCACCCTTATCTTTTAGCGTGCAATCAGAGAAAGACATTTGGTGATTGAGTGCTATTGAGGTGCCCAAAGAGACCAATGGAGTGCTTTCATGGATTTTTGAGAGAACTCCATGGATCACAGAAGTAATACACTCCCAAATTGCAGGTCAGAAGTTGGAGATTGAGGGCTTTGGTAATTATGATGTGGAGTGGCACTTAGGTGGGGATTTGAAGACCATAAAGTGTTTGCTTGGATGCAAACAAGGGGCTTCTTCTCTCATGCCTTGTCCATTTTGCACTCGAGGGTACAAACCTAATGGACAAAAATCACATAAGAGCACTGCAAAGGCCGGTTACATGCTTCCATGGCAAGGGCATGGAGAATAAGGGTTAGATTGTCTTGATGTCGGAGATGAAGGTAGAGAATGGGAAGCGTCTATTCTGAGATGTCCCATGCTCAATGCCCCAGACCGTGATCAAAAGGACCACGCTTGGAATCCAATCTTTCGATTTCCTCTATCGAATGTACATTTTTGTACATTACATGCATTTTTGATAGGCTATTGAAGCTCCACATTGACTATGCTTTCACAATGAAACCGTTGGAAAAGTCCCAGGAAGCGATCGAAAGAGTGGAGGTACTCTTGAATTCCATTGTCTGTCACGGTGGAAATGTGTCTATAGTTGCTGCAAAGAACACAGGGGAGGCCCATGAAATTGCTCAACAAGTGTCAATGAGTGGACAAAAAGCTAGACACTTTTTGAAGAGAGTTTCCCAAGGAAAGCCAAGTCGATATGATGCTCAAAACAGCTCCAACCAGCAGGCAGGTAACCTTTGGGAGCTTTGGAAGGAGTTATGCAAAGCTACTACTGACAATGATTCAAATGGCGAGCTTGCAAACAAGCGCAAGTAAGTTTGGGCCCATTTTGATAAAATGGTCAAGCTTATGGGCCTTAACAGCACAACAGAAGAACAACGTCAATCATTTCAAGAAGCTTTGGCGGATTTTACCAAGGTCTTCACCCTTTCTTGGGGTGAAAATAACATCACACATTACATGGTAAGTCATTCATGGTGTATTCATTACAAGGGATTGTTTTTATTTAAAAATGTGGATCGTTTACTCATGTGAACAGCATATCTTGTTTGCGCATGGTGCATTTTTTATGCACAAGTATGGATCGCTTGAAATTTTTAGCACTCAAGGCATGGCGAAGTCCCATTATCGAGCAAGGGGAGTGTACTTCAAAAATACTCGACATAGTGGTGGAACGGTGCAATCCAATTATTTGGAGGAGATGTTCAACTGGTTTTTTCGCACAACATTTGCTCGTAAGCTCACAATGGAGCGTGCGCGACAATCCAAGATTGCTATTGAAGTGCACAAATGGAGTCGTCAAGAGTATAGCAACAAGTGGCAAATGTCGCAAGGTCCCACCAAGCATGCTGCATGGCGGCGATGCAGAGTGCGACAAGGATCAAAGTGGATACTACGCGAGTCACTAAACGTGAACGCAGGGTCCAACTCTTAGCGACATGTTTATTTAAAAAATAATACTTCTTTAAAAAAAAATAGTGTGAACAGGGCCCTTTTTAAATGGGCCCTTATAAATATTGCATGCTCTTATAAATCACTCATTTCTTAAGAACAGGTGAGCTCTTACCAACGAAATGGAGCGCACCAAACAAACCACGAAAGAGCATCCGCCTGCCAACAAAAACACCCTCCAAGGATGTGAGAAGGCGTCATGGCTTAAAGGCACAAGAAAACGGCCACGAACACCTAGACGTTCCAGGAACTCTTCTGGTAGTGGTCATGGTGGTAGGGCACGAGAGTCATCAAGGACTGTTGAATCTCCACCTCCTCAAGATATAACACCTAGAAAGAGAATGAAGCAACGTGCCCAGCGCTGGAGAGAAGTAGAGGGCCAGCAAACATCAGAGTCCGATAGGGAGCAGCCGTCGCGCCCACAATCACAAGCAGGACCATCCAGGACTCGGGTGGTTCGTACAGACATCGAATCAGAGAGTGAGCCACCATGGCTGCGAGAAAAAATACCGCGCACACACCGGGTGGCCGTTGGGGGGAAGACATTGCCTCAAGGCCAGGGAGCTCTCCCCACACGACAAGATCGGCAACCAAGGGAAGAAGAAGAATCAGAAGAGACTGCAGAACCAGCCCCTAAGCATGTAAATATGCGCAAGTCTAAGTTTTTCAAGAAGCCTAAACGCCGCCCGCCAGCAAATGTGCAAGTGCCCCCAAGACAATCACAGCGGCGCCGAAAAATAGCAAGGGCATTTGCAGAAATCCGCCACTACCAGAAGACGACGGAGCTCTTGATTCGACGCGCCCCCTTTGCTCGCACTGTGAAGGAGGTGCTTCAAAGCTATGGAAATCAGTATAGAATGCAAGCAATAGTGCTAGAGGCTATTCAAGAAGCTGCAGAGGCCCACATCATTTCGATGTTGAAAGATACCAACCTATGCGCCATTCATGCAAAGCGAGTGACAATACAGCCAAAAGATATGCAGCTTGCACGTCGATTGCGACGAGACTTCGAGCATTAGCCGAAGTTATTCCTCTTTTTGTATTGCACACCCTTATCTTTGTAATGATTTGACTTTCCAATGACAATATGATCAACAGTTGTGTCTACTCTGTCTATTATCTTTATAATTTCAAGTTCTGTATGTAATTGCAGTCAATTTCAGTAAATTTGTGCATTTTAAGTACCCTTGGGGGTAGATAAGCCTATAAGGGGCCAAAAAAAGCCTGGCCACAAGGGTGCACAAATGGCCCATCCAAAACTGATGGATGGGCCATTTGCGCGCCCTTGTGGCCAGGCCTTTTTCTGCCCCTTTTAGGCTTATCTACCCCCAAGGGTACTTAAAATGCACAAATTTACTAAAACCTATTGGTTTTGCATCAATATTTTATGTGGATCCTTGTGGACACCTTCTTTTGGTCATTTCAAGCTTTGAATTCCTTATAGGATATCAAAACAAATAACATATTGTGATACCAAGTGTCTATGCAACATTAATTTGGATTTTTCAAGTGTCCAATGTAATTGGACTTTTTGGTGGAGGGGTGTACTAGGTAGAGCTAAAGCAGGTGATAGTGTGCTAGAAAATTCGTTTGATAATTGATTTCAGCTTTTCTAGTGTCCTTGAGTCTGAACATATGCTGGAATTGCCATATGAAAAGGGTGCATTTAAATGAATGATGCAAAACCAATCCATTGCAGTATATTTGTGTTTTTTAAGTACCCTAGGGGGTAGATTGGCTTATAAGGGGCAAAAAAATGCATGGCCACAAGGGCGCGCAAATAGCCCATCCAAAACTGATGGATGGGCCATTTGCGCGCCCTTGTGGCCAAGCCTTTTTCTGCCCCTTTTAGGCTTATCTACCCCCAAGGGTACTTAAAATGCACAAATTTACTAAAACCTATTGGTTTTGCATCAATATTTTACATGGATCCTTGTGGACACCTTTTTTTGGTCATTTCAAGCTTTGAATTCCTTATAGGATATCAAAACAAATAACATATTGTGAAACCAAGTGTCTATGCAACATTAATTTGGAATTTTCAAATGTCCAATGTAATTGGACTTTTTGGTGGAGGGGTGTACTAGGTAGAGCTAAAGCAGGTGATAGTGTGCTAGAAAATTCATTTGATAATTGATTTCAGCTTTTCTAGTGTCCTTGAGTCTGAACATATGCTGGAATTGCCATATGAAAAGGGTGCATTTAAATGAATGATGCAAAACCAATCCATTGCAGTATATTTGTGCTTTTTAAGTACCCTAGGGTGTAGATTGGCTTATAAGGGGCAAAAAAATTCCTGGCCACAAGGGCGCGCAAATAGCCTCTTATAAGGCTAATCTACCCCCTAGGGTACTTAAAAAGCACAAATATACTGAAATTGACTGCAATTACATACAAAACTTGAAATAACAAAGTCACAAATCAAAAAAAAATTCATATCATCAATTGAAACAATTTTCAAGATTGACAAATCATATTCAAAAGAATTTGTAATATAGAGAGACAATTTCAAATATTTTTTATTCCTTCCAGCACGGTGATTTTACATCATGTATCTGAGGAGTTCATAACTTTTTTGACCATTTCCTGGCGCTTATTTTGCGCGTAAGGCAACTCCCTAGTCAAGAGGGGCTGCACTATGGCATTTGGGTCAGTTGAGCCAATGGAAGTATGTATCCCTATCTGGGCAAGCACTTTACCACGAAAGCCAGTGCCAAACGCTGTGCATACAAGGGATCTACGCACTAGGAACACTTGATGCGCAGTTTGAGCAATGGTGCTCAAACACAAAAACTTGCTCAAAGCTTTTAACGACCAAGTCATAAAATGGGCTTGGGGAGTAAATTCATTATGGATAATGGCCACATCGCCAGGGGAGAGTTGTCCTAGGTAATGCGCAAGGGAAGCTTGAGGTCCAAAGCCCGTCCGCTTGCAACCCGTCCTTGCAGCAAAATCATCAACCTCCACAACATCCTGTCATAAACCTATGAAGGTAAAGAAAAAAAACAATGAAGGATAAAATAGTAACATGAAAATTAGGATACAGTTTACCTCCTGCTCCTTGTCGTCCCCCTCCCTGTTGCCCTTTGCATCCAAGTCAATGCTCCCATGCACCACAGATACAAGCTTTGGATCATCAGATGGGAGGTTGCATAATGACATAGGCATCCTAGCAGCCTCAACCTTGGCTTGGGTGGCTTGGAAATCTTCATTAGCCACGTGCAACTGCTCTGCTGCCAGGACCTCCGCACATACAACTGCAATAGTGTCAGCAACAGAGTCCCCATATGGAAAGAGCTTGCTTTCTAGGGCATCTGGCGTATTGTCTAAGGGACATTTGCTACTGTTGCATAGCACGCTGAAGCATTCATCCATGCGCAGGCCAAATGCTTTTTCTAAATCATGCAGGAACACATACTCCTCCCCATCCACTAACACTGAGGAGAAGCGGCTGATTTCTACCTCTGGGATTGCCACATCCGTCAGTGGTAGTGGCACTGGAGTGTCACTAGGGCCAGCCACAACTATGGATTTCTCAACCACTTCCTCAAGACCCCTAGGGTACTCGAGCCGGTGTGCTTTTCCTTCCGTTGAAGGGTTCATGGGGATAACCTGCTGCTCCTTGGTGTCCTTGATAAAGGACCCAACTTGAAGGTGTGGTAAGCGGAGCTCCTCCAAATCAGGTTCCTCGCTCACCAAGAAGATAAATGTTGCGAGCTGAGAAAGGTAATCCACCCCCAACTTGCGCTTCTTGAGCGCTGACACCCCAGGGGCTTGCTCGTCCAAGTAATGGCCTGCATCGGTTGCAATTTCTTGGAATCGTTGAAACCGCTTGGAGAATGGGCGATCACCTTTGTGTATATAGTGCAAAAGATCGCAAGGCACCCAGATCCCTGCATGTGGGGGGATAGATACAGAATATTTTATGATGTGCTCCTCCATGAACGCAGAAATCTCCTCAAATGCATCCATGTGAAGGGCAACTGTGGCGTCAAGGTCAGGGAGACGAGTAAAAAAGGTGTGGAGGTCCAACTTCCCTTTGTATTTGGTGTCCTCGAGGAAGAGGATGAAGCGTGACAAAGGGGTGGATGTGGGTGCAGATGCAGAGGTTGTGGCAACATCCATGTCTAACCTGGGGTGTGGATAGAGAGTGGAGGAGCTCAAGAGTTGCAAAAGTGAAAATAGTGAATGAGTTAGGTGGCCCCCCTTTTATAATGGACCCTTTTTTTAAGACATAAAAAAAAAGCACTTTCACCAAAAAATGATTTCTCATCCCAATGCAAAAAATTATATTCAAAGGCATGATTTGCCGAAGCAAATCATGTTGATTACAGAGGGATCAATATGAAAATTGCAAGAGTTACAAAGTTATAAGATCGATAGCATAGTTCCATCTATCCCCCAGTCCTCCTCGACCTTCAATTTGTCTTCCATTCTCTTCCCAATCTACGGACATTCATTACAATAAGCATCTAATGATCGACAAACCATGATGTATTGAAAATGTGGTGGAAGGATTCTCACCTTGAGACCTTGTAAACGAAATTGTGCTTGTTGAAGGGCCTCAAAACCCATAATAACCAAATGTTCTCGAACATTACTGAGAGTCCAATGCTTGTTCACTTGGACTGCCTCCAAAGCATCGTTGGGCATCTTCAGTGTAATGTCAAAGCTTGCAATAGCGCCGTCTACACTCTGTAAGGGAGTCCACACTCCAAGCTTGTGTAACAAAGTACTGACGTGTCAAAGCCTAAAGAATGGAGCCAACTTACAGATGCCGGCCGAGGGGCCTAAACCCTAAGAAGAGCAAGCAGTAGAAGAAGTGTCACAGAGTGAGGACATGGTTGCCCGAGTGCAGAAAACCCTAACCCTAATTTCTGCCAGAAACCCTAATTCTTGAAACTCTGGTTTGATACTGGTTTCAATGATTGGTGAATTTACTCCCGGGTGGAGAAGTGGTAAATACTGTTTTGGTATTGTTTAAACCTCCGTACAACGCAGGCCGATGCCTGGGGAGCGTTTGGTTGTATGCTTGTAAAATAATTGTTGTTGTGACTCCCGGCCCGGACATGGATGGTTATGCGAGAGGAGTATTAAGAAGTCTGAGCAGTGGTTACTCTCAGCACCTCCAAACGACGCAAGCTACGGTCTGGGGGGCGTTTAGTTGTAAAAGGCCTCTATATCTCTCGGCCCGGACCTTTTTAGGTTATGCAGGAGGAGTGATGAGGGAGTCGTTGAATATCTCCCGGCCTGGACCTTGTTAGGTTATGCGGGAGGAGTGTTCATGGGCGGCTTTATGTTTCTATGTCTTGTAACATGCATATGTGAGCATTTGTGTTTCATTGTGATGTGCCAACCACTGAATATTCCTAATTGGATGAGATTGCCTGGGTATGTAATTTTAGTGCATCAAGACACCCGAGGAAGATCAGTACGGTCTGGGTGTGATGGCTAATTTTACTACGCCGGAATATCAAGAGTTCCGATCTGGACGATAGGAGCAGCTAACTCCTTGATCAAAAGAGCAGAAAGGAGAAGCTAACTCCTTAATTAAAAGAGCAAATTGATTGTCCCTCGGAATGACCCTCGGAAATTTTTGAACTAACCTGAGTTGTTTTGCAGATATGCTGTAATCGTGGATGATTACTCTCTTTCAAGAAGGGGAGATGTAACAAACTGCTGACGTGTCAAAGCCTAAAGAATGGAGCCAACTTACAGATGTCGGCCGAGGGGCCTAAACCCTAAGAAGAACAAGCAATAGAAGAAGTGTCACAGAGTGAGGACATGGTTGTTCGAGTGCAGAAAACCCTAACCCTAATTTCTGCCAGAAAACCCTAACCCTAATTTTTGCCAGAAACCCTAATTTTGGAAACCCTAACTCTAATTTCTTCAAGAAACCCTAATTGCTGCAAACCCTAATTTTGAAAATCCTAACCCTAAAACTTTCAACCCTAATTTCTGCCAAAAACCCTAACCCTAACCCTAAGACAGCAGACAAATTCTGACAATTGCGTTGACATGATGACGTGGCAGGCTGTACGGATTTTCGTAAATTGTGCTGGCAGCTTTTGGCATTGCTTTTTGGACTAGAAGCTTTTGAGTTTGAATGAAAGTTTTTCATGTAAACTACTTTTTCGACCAGAAGCTTTTGAGTTTCAAAGCTTTTCATGTAAACTGCTTTTTAGGCCAAGGGCCTTTAAATATGAGGCTAGGGCTCATTCTCTGGCATGCTTCCTGGAGAAGGTGCAGAGTCTGGAGTACCGGCTTGTACTTTGATGATGCAATATAAAGAAATACCGAAAGGGACGCCAAGGTTTGGGGCCAATACTCTCTGGGGTGTAATTCCGCCACTCTGTGTCGCGTGTCGTCTCTCTCTCTCTCTCTCTCTCTCTCAGTTCAGTTGTTATTGAAGTGCTAAAAGTCTGTTCAGTCTGTTATTTTCTATTGGCACGTGGTGCCCGCCTTGTGACAGCCCATCATCATGTCAGCGCAATTGTCGGAATTTGTCTGCTGCCTTAGGGTTAGGGTTAGGGTTTTTGGCAGAAATTAGGGTTGCAGGTTTTAGGGTTAGGGTTTTCAGAATTAAGGTTTGTAGCAATTAGGGTTTTTTGGCAGAAATTAGGGTTAGGGTTTTCTGCACTCGGGCAACCACGTCCTCACTCTGTGACACTTCTTCTACTGCTTGTTCTTCTTAGGGTTTAGGCCCCTCGGCCGACATCTGTAAGTTGGCTCCATTCTTTAGGCTTTGACATGTCAGCAGTTTGTTACAGCTTGCACATCCAACGATCATAGTGAAATCGATGTACAAGGAGGTGCGGGATTTCAAATAGCGCATTCCAATATCTGAAGCTCCAACCTTACAACGGTACCGGTCCCCGTTGTGCATGCCCTCCACAAAACCCCAGTCCTCTTCTAAAAGCCTTCCTAATTCCTCGTAATGCGCATCTTTACATACAAGCATTGTGGTAGTCTCCACAAATCCAAACTCTTTAAAAATGTGCACAAAACAATGAATAGGCAAACACCAACTCAAGCCCACAGACCTAGAAGCTTTAGAGTATTTCAAAGAGTTTTGGACATCCATTATCATCTTTTGCTTGAAAGATGCTACCGACCACAAATCTGGGACCAGCCACTCCATACTTAATCAGGAAGATACTTTGATGGGTTCAAGCGTTCCAAATGCTTGTGTAGAAGTAGGGACAATATAGGAGTGAGAATAGAAGAAAATCCTTCTTTGAACCAGTTTGGTTGGGCAAAGATGTGGGAACATTATTGCTCCAATATCCGCATGTATAGCATTGAATGTGCCGGAGAGACTATGTAGTGGCTGCTCCTCCACCAACGTGGATGGAAATATGACTATAAATGCATGACAAATGTTAAATATGAATCCATAATAACATTACACTGTGATTTCACACCTAGCTTTGTATTCTCAAAACATGTACTTACAATGTGTTGGAAATCGAGGTGGTTGTTGCAAGTGCATAGTTGACATTGAGAAAACATGTTGCACAATGGCTACGGTCCCCTTGTCTTTGCGGTTCTTGAAGCCAAGGAGCTTTCCTTTACAATGAAGATCCAAGTTTGCACGATTCCGCACACGATGAGGGCCAACATCAGATGGTTGCATGTATACCTAAGAACCTTTGGTGAACTCTTGTGGCACCCACTCATCATCTACACCTCTAGTGTTGTGGCATGCAAGTGCTGTGACCTCATCCTTTGGCCGCCTTTGCGAAGTAGAGCTGGCCATGGTTGAGCAAAGAAAACTAGGAGGAGGAGAAGAACCTTGCTTGTTGCTACAATGTAGGTGGAATAAAGTGATATGAGAAAGTGGTTAACCCTTGTGGCAATGGGAGGAGAAGGTGGACAACCCTTGCTTGGTGTGGCACTGGGAGGAGAAGGTGGATAACCCTTGCTTGGTGTGGCAATGGAAGGTGGTAGGGGAGGAGAGAGGAGCTTCCTTGCTACAGCAATGGAGATGGTGTAGAGAGAGAGAGTGTTGGAGTAGAGGATGAGTGTGATGGTTGCAACCAAGGAGGGGTTGAAAAAGGGGTTCTAGAGAGAGAAAATCACTTTTTGCCTAATAACTACTTTTGGGAGAGTTCTGGATAGCAAAAAAAGTTTTTTTTTAAGTTTTTTAAAAAATTTGAATTTTAGGGTTTTTGGATGCACGTTTTGACTTTTTGAGATCAAAAAATGCTTTTTTGACCATAAAATAGTTTTAGGGGGGTTTTCAGAAGATGAAATTTGAGTTTTGAAATTTTTGAAAAATTTCAAATTTTTGGGATTTTTTCAGAACCGGATTAAAAAGGAGGGAAGTTGGAGGTTCCATATGGCCCATGCACCCCCCCCCCCCCCCCCCCCAACCCCACCTTCTCACTAGGTAAGAGCCCATTTAAGAAGTGTAAGACTACTTTGTTCCCCTACATTTTTGAGGGCATAGAGTGTGTCCACCACCCTCTTCTCATTGGCTGGCCTCTAATTAACCTTAATCCCAAAGGGCCCCTAGAGGGTTCATATTTTTCCTAATGGGGCATGCTATAGCCTACGAGAGTCGAAGGCTTGACCCTGTTGAGCAAGCTCTAGGCATATATGAAAAGGAACTCCTCGCAGTTCTACATGCCTTAATTAGACTCATGGAAGCACTATTTATTGGGGACTCCTTTCATTCTACGAACGGATCACCAAAGCCTTAAGTACTTCATGACACAGATGAGATGGACAAATTTTCTCTCACAGTTTCACTTTCATAGACCTTTGTGAAATACGCAGACCCTCAATCTTTCTTTTTAGCGAGAAGAACTGGAGCACCCGACGGAGACTTACATAGGTTCAATGAAAGGCCTGAAGTTGTCTATCATCCTCCTCTTTCAGGCTAAATCGATAAGGTTGCCAAGAGAAGGGATGGCTACCCGACAAAAGCTCTATCTTGTGATCGAGATCAGGTCCACGAGATGGTGGAAGCCTATCTGGTAAATACGATGGAAAGACATCCACAAATTCAGCAAATAGAGAATCCAAATAACGCTTAACCGTTACATCATGATCAGATATAGACTCATAATTTTTCGATGCAAAAACATCACTTTCTTAAAAAAGAGAATGACAACGAGACTAAAAATTAACAACATAGTTTTTCACCCAACAAAGTTTTACTTTATAAAGGGGAGACTAGTGGGGGGAGAATACACGAGAGAGAGAGAGAGAGAGAGAGAGAGAGAGAGAGAGAGAGAGAGAAAGAGAAAGAGTTTCTTCGAACCATCCTCTTCTAACCAACCAACCTTGGCAATGAATCAGTGATTTACAATGGGGAGATAGGGTTGCTTATATAGGAAAGTTAGTAATTTGCCCTACCCCCACAATTTGACAAATAAGTAAAATAAAATACCTAAAGCCAAAATAAGCATGGGTTCACATTGGGCAGTTCACTTGAGATGCCTAAACTTTAACTGCAGCTCATAGTGCACATCAATAGTGAGACCAAGTCAATGATGAAGAAGCTACCATGGACACTCTAGCAACAGCTCCTTGTTGTTTTGTTGGATACACCTCGGATCTACTACCCTCAACTTTTTACCTTATAAGAATGTCATATTGAGCATCGATTGCCTTTTAGAAAATTGAAGTGTAAAACACACTACGTCCAAGAATCCGTATTCGTGGATCGTGACCACATCAGGTCCAAACATTCCTAAATTATGAACTATTGGAACACATCCCGTCCATGATCAGACCAACAACAATGAATTGACGCATACATCCACAGTGTTTTAGATACGTCTGATTGGCTCCTTGCCAAATGCGGGAGTCTTGAACTTCGACCCACAGGTCCAAACACCGAGAACTTGAACTCCAACTCATGGGTTCAAATCAATTATATGGGAGCATGGTCCGTCCCTCTCTGCCACTCACAAGCCTCTCTGTGGCTGAAGTTAGTGGCAACAACTACCATTTGACTAGAAATTTGATGTGGTGGCCACTGTGGATATCCCCACGTGTGCCATGTCGATCTCCTCTATCAATACTTTTCCAGCATGATCTCTGTTTAGCTTGCCTTTGCCTTTTGTCTTCATATGAGTCCCTGCTTTTGCCTTTGACTTCAAACTCCTGAGTCAAACAAAGCGTCCTCTCGCATTGATAACAACGGATCTCGAACCTCACAGTAGAAGGTACCGGGGTGGCGGAGGAGACAACTAATTGAGCACTGGCTGCGTTGCATTTATTTGACTTAATAATGCAATTTATATCGAATAATTCATCATCATTATTCGCGTATTATCGTAAAATACGTGGTATTTTCAATTGGTACAATATCGATCGATACGCTAGATTTATATTCAAAAAATGCACGTCGTTGTTCAATACCACTACAAGAGGTTATTCATATTAGCGACGCTCACACGTCTCAAAAAAAAAAATCCCGGCGTCGCTATGAGCGACGTCGGCTGGGCTAAAAAAATAACAGAGAGCGCCCAAAAACTCAGATCTCAGATCTGAGTTTTTCGGCGCCCTCAAGCAAGGAGCAGGTAACGCTCTCCCTCTCTCTCTCTCTCTCTCTCTCTCTCTCTTTCTTCTCCACACACACACACACACACACACACGAGGAGAGGAAGGAGAGCCAGGTATGCTCCTTCCCTCTCCTCACTCTCATGTTCCCTTCCCCTCTTTCTCTCTCCCTCTCTCTCTCTCTCTCACACACACACACACGTACACATAGTGTTTTTGAGAGAGAGAGAGAGAGAGAGAGAGAGAGAGAGAGAGAGAGTACAAACATAAACAAAAACGCACACACACATACATAAACAAAGAATGCACACACACATTGAGAGAGGAAAAGAGAGAGAGAGCATGCATAAACAAAAAACGCACGCATTGAGAGAGGAAAAGAGAGAGAGAACATGCATAAACAAAAAACGCACACATTGAGAGAGGAAAAGAGAGAGAAAACATGTATATGATCCAAAAAAACGCACACACATTGAGAGAGAAAGAGAGAGAAACTAATTTAACGTCATAGGAAACTAATTAAAATTAAAAGACCTAAAGATCTAGCCGACGAGGAGTTGAACTCAAGACCTATTATTCAAGAGGGAAATGGCATAACCAATCTATCATACTTGGCATGGGTGATAGAAAGGTTATACCATTTCTCTCTTTTTATTGGCACACACATCCACACACGCGCACACACACAAGAAGAAGAGAGTTATAACGTCCTAGGAAACTATCCTAAAAGACGTTAAAGATTAGGTTAGATGTAGACTTACGTTAAATTAGATTTAGGTTTATTTAAGTTAAATTAGATTAGATTTAGGTTTATTTTTAGTTAGATTTAGGTTTGTTTTTAGTTAGATTTACATTTATTTACGCTAGATTTAGATTTACGTTATATTAGATTAGATTTAGGTCTCCATAGACTGCGATGCCTGCATGAAGCGGGTGAAGAAAGCCCTCAATGAAATATAGGGTATTGCTGCCTTCACTCATGGTGGGCTCCGTCGATCCAAAAGTACTGGTGAAATGTCTTCAGAAGATAGGGAAGAAGGTGGATCTTCAGGGCGGCAAGAGTCACTAAATCCCCGACAATGACCATCTAGACAACCTCTAGTCATTCAACAGCAACTTCAAAGTTAGTAACAAGAGCAAGAACGGTCCAAAGGGCCAATTGCTGTCGTCAGATGTGGATGGAGATGAGGCAGCGTCACCGCCGGAAGTTAACTCTCACATCTTTAGTGATGAGAATGCCAACTCTTGCCGAGTTATGTGAAAAATTATGTGTTAAATCAGTTTTAAGGTTCTTATAATCCCTGTTAGTTTAGTTCTTTGTTTTTAATATAACATAATTTACGTTAGATTTAGATTTATGTTATATTAGATTAGACTTAGGTTTATTTAGGTTTACCCACACACACACACACACACACACACAAGAAGAAGAGAGTTTTAACGTCGTAGGAAACTATCCCAAAAGACGTTAAAGATTAGGTTAGATGTAGACTTACGTTAAATTAGATTTAGGTTTATTTTTAGTTAGATTTACGTTTATTTAGATTTACGCTTATTTACGTTAGATCGAGTCCACGCAAGAATTACTTACGGTTTAGGGTTTAGAGTTAGACGAACAGTGAAAAGATCTACTGTGAAAAGATGTTAAGATGCTGTGAAGTGCTACAGCTAGAGAAGAGGCAAAGGGGTTTTGTCCACTACATGCAGTATCATGTAGACGTGGGTCTGTAGATTTCTTGTACCCACAAATATAGGTATTGACCAATAAAGACGAGATTATAACCCGGTGGTTCTGATCTTCGTGCACCTCTAGACCGAGGTGTGCGGGGATTGGACATGACTAGAGAATGTGAGGTAGAGAGAGAGAGAGAGAGAGAGAGAGAGAGAGATAACACGAAGAATGCCAATAGAATATTAAATTTGTTGTCCAAGTTATAAGATTTTTATCCTCATTAAGAGTAGTGACGAGGATGTGGGACTGTCCAACCGAAACCCTATCTCTCAACGAGGGTCTTATGTCCTTGTAATCAATGCAAGCATGCTGTGCGACGGACAAGACGTGTTTCTTTGCAGCACGTTCGCGAATTTGGCGAGTTCGATCCATCTATTATAGATTGAGTTGTTGCCAATTATAACTCGTCGGACTCTGACGCTGGCCAACAAGCAGCAATCTTGCAACCCAATAGACGTGTTCGCAGGCACTTTGGTCAAGCAGCATATGTGAGGCCACAAGATGTAGCCTCTGACATCTCGGGGGATGATCATGCAGAGCACATTCCCAACGAGGCAATGTTTGAGCCCGAGATTGATGAAATGATCGAGACGATCATGGATTCAGAAAGGCTTATCTATGATGATATGAAAAGTGAAGCCGATACGCCATTGTATAATGGAGCACGTATGTCTAGATTGAAAGCACTCCTGGTTCTTCTCAACATGCAGGCAAAGTGTGGATGGAGTGATACTAGCGTCACAGCGCTTTTCAGGTGATCTATTACAATTAGTTTACTTTAATAAAACTCTAAATGTATAATGATCTGATAGATTTTTACACGACTCTATCGTATTTTTATGTTGTGTAGATTGCTTAAAGAGCACATACTACCAGCTGACAATGTGATGCCAGATTCCCGAGATGAAGCAAGAAAGATTTTGCGAAACTTGGGGATGGATTACAATTCTATCCACGCTTGTCCTAATGACTGCATTCTTTTCAGAGGGGAATACATAGACATGGAGAAGTGTCCGAAATGTGATTCCGAAAGATATCAAGTAAATCTCCACGGGACAAAAATTCCACAAAAGGTTTTGCGACATTTTCCTCTGCTTCCTCGCATCAAGCATTTCTTCGAATGTAAGTCCATGGCCGCCCTAGCATCATGGCATGAGGAGAATAAATCTTCGGATGGTGTGCTACGAATTCCTGCAGATTGCGCAGCCTGGAAACATATAGATGGAACATGGTCGGATTTTGCCAGGGAAGCTCGAAATTTGCGCTTAGGCCTAGCTATGGATGGCGTAAATCCATTTGGTCAAAGATCAACATCTTACAGTGTATGGCCCATTGTCATCGTCAACTACAACATTCCCCCGTGGTTGACTACGAAAAAAGGGCACCTATGGCTAAGCTTGATTGTGCCAGGGCAATATAAAGTGGAGAATATGGATGTGTATCTTCGTCCACTATTGGAAGAGCTACAACAATTGTGGATTGGCATAGAGGTGGTGGATATGAGCCGACACACAAGACGACGGAATGCTTTGATCAGAGGCATTCTAATGTGGACCATGCATGACTATCCCGGGCTAACAGAATGCTCAGGTACTACCCGAGCATTGTGAACAAGTAAGTATGTAAATAGTTACATACTTTTGTACTACCCGAGCATTGTGAACAAGTAAGTATGTAAATAGTTAACATCCCCCTTTTACAAGTTATGTGCTTGAAAGCTCTCATGTAAGTTATGTGGCTCTGACAGGTAATATTTCATCCTACAAAGTCTACATCAAACTGGTGGTACGTCATAGAGGTAGCCCCTCGTAGTGCAAGGACGTATGAAGGCTACCATGTGCCAATCACAACGGCATCAATGGAGGAGATCAGAGAAGATGCTCAATCAGAAGCCGCTGCGGTGGTGCCAGACGAGCATCAAGATGCTACTACTCTATATGGGGTGCATGCAGAGGAGCTACAAAATGAAACAGAGGATATGTGTTTAAACGGAGAGCTCTATATAGATATAGGAAGTTATGCTGAGTTATGCGAAGATGAGAGAGAGATCTCGTAAAGCCACAAATATTGTATTTGAACAATTTTGCTCCGTGTTGTAAAAGCTCTGGCTCTCTAAGTACCTTCCATGGTGTATAACGCTCTTTTCTACTAGCGCTCACATCTTTTGATTGAAAATTCTGAGTTTTCGACTTGCCTCTTCTATCACTCAATTCATTGCGTCATTGTATTTATATGCGTCATTACGTCATTGTATTTAATGGTCTTTGCGTCATTGTCTACTCTATTCATTCAATATTAAGTTTAAATATTCGTGTGTTTAATGCAGGTATGGATGATGAGGAGTTTCTTTCTTCTTTATCACCGCAGCAGAGACAGTGGTACGTGGAGCGTCATCGCTCTGGCCCATCATCGCGCGTTCCTACTCCATCCGCATCTCCCTCTCTTTCGGAGCATTCGACGCGCTCCGAAGCTTCGGTGTCGACGAGACGATCTTCACACTCGTCTAAACACCGGCGCTCTAGTGGTGGTGGTGGCGGTTGTTGTGGGATTCAGCCGCCGATGCCTCCACACCGCCTCGTGTTCGACGAGGCTCTTTACCCTCCCCTTCTTTGCCCGCCCCCACACCAGCCACAGCATCGCCATCTACGTCAGGTTTTGCACGGCTGACTGTTCCTAGCAGCTACACACCTCTACCTACTCCGCCAGGAGCCACCCCACTCGACACTCCTCGCTTCGGGGCCCAGACGCCGGTGGAGACACTTGACGTCCGTACCCCCATCGACACGCCGCTAGAGACCCCTGCCGGGACACCCAGGTTCACGCGTCACCGGCCAGAGGGCTTGCCTTACTCCGTCGACTTCAGCGGCGGCATCATCATGGATGATGACGGCAAGAAGGTGATCTCGCGCATGCGTGGTCTTTGCTCTCAGCTGTTTAGACACTACATACTAAACAAATGGAGTGAAGTACCAAGTGATTTAAAAAACAAAGTCATCAGCATACTTCATGATGAGTTTCCCGTTCCAACACGGGATCAGCGCTTCAATGAAGACCTGATAAAGATTCGAATGCGCGAATACTGCAAACACAAGCGTTCCGAAGTGCAAAAAGCAATCAAACATGGGTGGAACAGGCCAGATTGGCTGGCTAAAGAAGATTGGAAGAATGCGAAGAAAGCAGCGCGCGAGAATCCTGACAAGTGGAAGCAACAAAAGGATGCAGCCAGAGCGCGAGTAGAGGCAGGGAGCTCGCGCCACTTGGGGAGCGGTGGATGGGCATCATTTGAAGCCGATTTTGTAAGTGTTTTCGCATTTCTCTTTATGTTCGATAGTTTAGGGTTTATGAGTTTTTTAATTCTAACATAATGAAATCTTTGTATGTTTTGACAGTGGTCGATGACAGGACGTGATCCCACACCGTACGAGCGCGAGTACGCAGGCAGGAAGGGTTTAAATGCCCTGATGGAAATTCTCAGTTCTCGCGGCGGCATGGTTAGTATTAGGGTTTACTCTTTTCTATTTTTTGTATTGTTTTATAAATGTCGTTATATGTTTATACTTACTGAAAGCTGTCTTATTGTCTTTTTTTGCAGAATCCGACAGATACGCCGCTTGGACGCGATGAGACGTCTGACTAAACGACGTCAGTTTAGCCGTAGCTAGATAGCATTAGTTTAGGGTTTCTCATAGCTTATGTATCATGAGACGGATTTTATACGTCTTTTTGAACCATGTATATTATTACATTTGTCACCGCAGTTCATTTTGCCAATCAATTCTTTCTGCCTATGATGTTGTACAATTGTCATTATTACATTTGCCAATCAATTCATTTTGCCTATGATGTGTACAATTGTCAATTTTACGCTTGTCAATTTTGCAAACAATGCGTCTTGTGGGTGACTATTTTGGGTCTATTATCTACCCTTGCACTTTTTTTAAAAAGTGAATCAAGTACAATATGCTTGGTGGGTGGCAGGGCATTCAATGCCCTGTCACCAAAAAAAAATTCTCTCGGGCGTCGCTATAACCGTCGCTATTTATGGCTCTGTAGCGTCTCTATGAGCGTCGCTATAGACTTCTGTGTAAACGTCGCTATAACCGTCGCTATGACCGTTGCTATGAGCGTCGCTATATAGCGACGTATATAGCGATGCTCTCGTAGCGACGCTATTAGCGACGCTATTAGCGACGTCGGGGGTTATAAAAACCCAGTGTATTTCCGTCGCTAATAGCGTCACAAGAGCACACAACCTCTTGTAGTGTACGTTTTCGATCGATTACGATTTTGGAGCTTTCTAGTTGTCACACAGCTCACTCTCTACCTCATACTCTCGAGACGCATTGTATTCTCTCTATGTTTATAGCAATGAATTTTTTCTGGACTTGCTAATTGATGACTTTGTTTGAGAGTCAAGTAATGTCTTTTTATTTGATTGCCAAGCAATGTCCTCAATACTTATGTCTATGCGAATTCTCTTCAATACTTTACTTTGTTGCTACTAAATCAAAAAAGGGAGATATATAGCTCAATAGGGAGCTACAATGAGAAAAGTTGAGATACATTATCATGAAAAGATGCTCCATCTATCACAGGCACCAGGTCATCAACCTCTTCATTGTCTGAACATTCTGTAGCCACTCCATCTCATCGTCGCTACATCTCCGTTCCACCACAGTTTCATGAGTTTGAAGCACTCCAAAGAGTACTTCGATCGCATGTGTGGCTATCTTTGTGGGTGCATTAAGGAGATGCATGTTACAAAAGACGTACACAAGGTCTGCGGCACGAGCAGGACTTAAGCAATTTCTGCGCTTTGAGTGCATGGCCATAAAAAGACCAATTGCGCTCACAACTGCCACTGGATGCGGCGTTCGAAAGCACCTTGGTCGCCAGGTGTTGTAACTCAACTACGTCTCCTCCATATTCTTTCCACCATATTGTGCTTGAAATCTTTTTTACGCTATTAAGAACCTAAGGATCTCCGAAAGTTCCTTCCCTATTGGCATAATCCACCCTCTGCTGGAATGCATCCATGCCATTGTTGCCTGACAATAACTGCGAGCAGACGTTTCTAAAGTCTCTTATCACCTTTTTGTTGGAGGCTTGTCCGTTCATCTAGAACTTTGGATCCAAGACAAATGCAGCACCATGCAATGGTGTGTGCATTTGAGCCCATCGTTTTTCCACAAGATGCACGATTTGTGATCTCTTTCTTGCACTATAGTGGTTGTATTCTTTGGTTTGACGTAACGCCTCGAACATGATCCAATAAACCATTCCAATGACAAACTTATCCATGTCGACAACCCTTAGTAGTTCCACATAGGGCTTACTAACCCCAACAAGTTTGTTAATGTTCCACCAAAAGAGACGAGATTGCACCAAGGACAGACGTTTTTGAGTTGCTTCGCGATGGCTTGGATACTTGCTGAGCCAAGCCTCCCAACGTCAATCTGCAAAACATTTTTTGTAAGATCCGCTCCCACTTCAATGACATTATTCAAAACATAGTATGATGTAGAGAACCGTGTGACACAGAAGATTTGAAGTGCTTTTTTTGGAGACTTGGAGTGAAATAAAGCATATGTAAACTGATGTTCCCGTATAAACTTGAATATGTGATTGGTGTCAATAAGAACCTGTTTTATGAATGATAATCTGTCCATATCCTTTCGAAGTAAATTCAGGGTGTGAGTTGCACATCCAATCCATGTAATTTTTGAGTACTTTTCCATAATGGCTAAACACACTCCTTTGTAGTTTGAAGCATTATCTATAACAATAGCTATCACATTCTTCGGTCCACCCAGTCGAGCAATAGCCCGCTCATATACCTTTGGGGCATCAATGGCCTCCAAAAACATTGCACCTTTGGGACAAATTACCATGACGTTAATCAATGGTTTTTTCTGACAGCCGGTCCATCCGTCGAGGGCTATGGTACATCCAAACGCTGGAACAAAGTCAAGCACTGCTCGCCTGAGAATCGCTTATGTACTGCTCTTGAATTTGTCAACATACTCTGTTTGTATTTTATTATAATCAGGATAGATGAATCCTTATTTTGCAGTGTACATTAGGACGTCTTTGAAAATAGGATTTCTTATGACATTAAATGGGATTCCACAAGCCATGAAGGCTTGTGTCCACTTTCGATGCAATTCGAGCATGTCCTATTGAGTGAATGCTGCCTGTAGAGTCCCAGGCATACCGGCTCTGTTGGATGTCCCGGGACTAGCATCTATCCCTCCCATGGTACCATTTGGAAAAGTGTAAGGACTTTGAGGTGTTCGGGTTGTTCCCATTGAAGATCCGTGGTTAGCTCGCATGTCTTCTTCATCCACACTCACTTCTTCTCTGTTGATAGATGACGCACCTGTCATGTCCTTCTGTCTCTTAGGAAGAAGTCCTACATGTTTACATTTCATTACATACCCTGCAAAATGGACCCATATGTCGTTAGGTGGTACTCCACACTCTTTCGCATCGGGACTAGTGGCGAATAAATGTTCTTTGATGCGAGTTGCGTTGCCATGCCACTTTTGCCCACAATGTTTGCATTCCAAAATTGCCTCTCTCTTTTTCCTCCACATACGACCACTCTTTTCCTCGCACCATGATTTCTGACTTCAACAAAATATATCCTACAATCAATAGATACATTATGATTATAATTTTTTGCCATAATAGCGCAATGAGAAAGATAAAAGGTTATAGATATGATTTGCTACATTAAAATGATAAATGAATAGTGTTAAGATAATATTTTAGGAAAGATCACCAATGGATATATCATTCTTGGCTAGTAGGTGGTAAAGAGCGTTTGCTCAAGACAACCTAAATGAGCGATTGAGTCATCTCACATTCCACTATCTATGTCTCTGGGAGGTAGGAGCTACTGCTCAAACACAACCAATCGACCCTAAAATAACTGAGTTCTCTAATTTCTATATCAACATAGAGGTAAGAGCATGAGCTCAATAACATCCATGTGACTCCCTAAGTACTATGCAACATGACTAATATTCATTAGGAGGTAAGAGCTTTCGCTCGATCACAACCTAGTGAATTCTATAGGTAATCCACCATATTCACTTGGAGGTAAGAGCATAAGCTCGATAACCACCAAGTGAATCCTACTTCATACCTTAAACCTCACTTGAAAGTAAGAAACAAACTTGTTGATGGATTGAAACAAACTTGGCTTACAAGTGTAATCCTACGAACTACTGATACATCTAGGCCTAGTGTCTGATACATCATGGCAAATGTCATAGCAGATACATTGCCACGGTTCACAAGGGCACTTATCCTAGGCTCACAAGGCAGTCAATATCTAGGTCGGGAAGGTCTTACATCGATGTCATTCATCTTCGCGGGGGTAGAGTCTAGTCTCGTTACAAGAATAAAATCATAATCATAAGAGAATCACTTGAGGGGTTTATCATTCTTGTCATTACATTCATGTAAACATGCTTCAAGATAAAATAAGTCTATTTTTATAATTAGACTCCACAAATCATCAAAACAAAAAAAATGAGTTGCAAATTCGGGTCATGAACCATCACTGATGACGTCGGGGTGTGTGTGTGTGTGTGTGTGTGTGTGTGGTTCCCTTCACTCTACCACTGGCCTTGAGCTCTACTGAGTGCTCTGCAACAAGGTTTTGAAATTCTAAGGTTGAGAGCTTCGTCGTTGCCTTTACTAAATAGCATGCATTTCAAAATGCATAGAGCACACCCCCTAGTCACCTGCAATGATACTGCATTTTGAGAGGCTATCAATTTTGCTACAACCCCTAGGAAACTCACTTACTAGCACTAGCAAGGGTGTCTTGAAATGCTGTCCCTAAGTAAGTGGACCTTTTCTATGCAACCAAGTGAATCCTACTTCATACCTTAAACCTCACTTGGAAGTAAGAGAATCATCTCATAACAACCAAGAGGCACTAAGTGGACCTATTCTATGTCTATACGGAGGTAAGAACATTTGTTCATGACAACCAAAAGACCCTACATGTATGTGTATATGTTCCAAAATGTATGAACTAACACTATTATTTGTGCACATATTATAGCTATGATAGACTTTAACCATCAAATATCACTTTTAGTATCTATTTTAAAACAAATAGAGCTGACAATATAGCTTCTAATATTTAGGATTATACATTCGCACTATAGCTAAAAAAGTAGCCTCTAATGCATACAATTATTTATTTATCTATTCTTAAACAAGTAGAGCCAATGTATAGTCTCTATTGCTTAGAATAATTTATTTAATCTTATCAATAGAGTTAAAGGATAACTTCTATTGTTAAGAATTATAAGTGATTCAAATCTATATCATTATTTTATTTTTAATGTATAAACATTAAAAATAATATTTTCTTAAAAAATTAAAGATTTTTTAAGTTGACAACTCAACCTTTCTATGTCGGAGGTAACCTGACATTTTGGTGAAGGGAATTGTAGATACAACATGCAAATTTGAGCTTTATATACTACTACTATATCGATTGAAAATATATAGATCGATTTATACTATCAATCAAAAACCTATCTGACGTTTTTTTGAAAAAAGCTGAGGTGGCAGCGAATGATACATACAAATAAATCTTTAGAACGTATTAACCGACCACTATTCACGAATAAAATGAATGTCAAATAACGAATCATGCAACCCAGAGCACTGGTATATCCATCCCTATCAAGCTTGCCTTTGCCTTTGTCCTCTAGCGAATTCATGCATTTGCATTTGGCTTCATAATCCTGAGCCAAGAAACTTGCCGGTTTCCTTGAGAACTTCAAGTAAGCATAGGTTGTTAACTGGTTGGTCGATCGATTATCCATAACCGATGGTTTTTGTTGGTCTTTTTCACTCTTGCTAGCGGTCAAGCAAGGGGGGGGGAGGGAGGGAGGCAAATTGAAGTTACAAGATATGAATTGATGCTTTCCTTCTCACACTCCAAGGAGTAGCCTCCATAAATCCCAAGCCGTTCACCAATAACAAGATCTCCTCCGTGAACTCGGTCTCCAAAGGCTGCTTCTATGTCTCTCTTTCAAGCCCATTTTCTTCGTAAGCGGTTGTTAAGGAGGTTCTACCAAGCTCACACTCCATGATGCCAAGATAGTCGGTTGTGCCCAAAGGAGGACAAGGGACCATCCTTGTCGGCAGTGTTTTAAAACGATATGACAGAGGGTGTCGTTGCTACGAGCATGGGGCTCGCCGTCTCAAGGAGATCACTAGACAATGTTTTAAAATGTAGCAGGTAGGAGAAGGTGGAAGGGTAGCCATCATCGCTAAGGTATAGCCATCGGCGGCGTTTCAAAATGTCATCGTCTCGCAAAGGGCAGCACCACGGCTAGTTGCATTTTGCATAAAATACAAACTATGGAATATAAACTCTATGAGTTATAAACTATGCACAATGCATGATGACCTATAAACTATAAACTATGTACTATCATCAAATGACCTGTGGACTATACAATATGAACAATGAACGAAGAATGAACTGCCATATAATTTTGAAGAATGAACTGCCATCAAATGAGCTATGGACTATCATTGATACATGCATGTTTCACATGTATATAATAAACTATACAATATCAATAATAAATAGTGCACTCTGCACTATGAATTGTGAATTATAAACTATACATTGTACATTGATAATAATTTATGAATCATGCAGTGTACGTTAATAATATGTGTATAATACAAGTACATAGGTACGCAACCTTAGTTGCAATAGGCACATAATCTTGCACAGCAGCAAAAAGAAACAAAGTTGAGGTGCATAGCACAAGGAAGAACCAAGAGGTCCATGTTTATCCTTGTAGAGGTATAAACATCTAAGTGTTATGATTTTCAAAACTGATGCATGCTTTTAAAAATCACCATGTTGACTATGAAATTGTGTGTATCTAGCTAATAGATAGATATATGGATAGGTAAATACATAGATAGATGTATATCTAGATATTTTTAGTATAGCATCTTTGTGGATTGGAGATGGTGGGGTTGTGTTGCCTCAAGTTACAAGTTACTAAATGATTTATGAAATATGCACCATGCACTATAGACTATGATTTATAAACTATGCACTATGCACTGTCCTGAATGAGCTATGAGCTATACAATATAAACAATGAGCTTTGATTTTTGAACTATACACTATTGGGAATAACCTATAAAATATACACTATGATTTATGAAGCCGGCAATATACACTATGAGCTCATTGCTAATAGTGCATAGTACAAAAAATTATGAATTAGAAATTATAAATCATGAAATATGAGCCATGAACTATAAACTATACACTACAAACTATCGATTATGCCTTATGAACTATACAATATAAACAATGAACGAGGAGTTGCTAGTGCAAGAGCCACATTTTGGAATCAGCTTGTGAATATATTTCCACACATATGTTCTGCTTGCACACCCTTAGTTGATAGTTCAAGACTTTAGTGTTTAGGGTTTAAGGTTTATGGCTTAGGATTTATGGTTTAGCGTTTTAGTGTTTAGGGTTTATGCCTTAGGGTTTACGGTTTTAGGGTTTAGGGTTTACGGCTTAGCTTTTAGGATTTAGGGTTTAGGGTTTATGGCTTAGGGTTTAGGGCTTAGGGTCCACTTGATTTCATAGTATGTGCTAACATCTTTGTTAGTACATAGTTCATAGTTGAGTTTATAGTAGGTTTCTATCCCTCTTAAGGTAGCTTGAATCCCTCTATGCCCTGCATAAGGAGGAGCATGGGATTCGTATATCACTTTCTCACATAGTGAGCTAGTAACGCATAGCCTATTGCCATAGAGAAAATAGCCATCTTGTAGGGTAAATGGCTCCTCTTTCTTCCCTAGTGCAAGGGTTGAAATCACATCCTTGAAATTGGGATCATTAGCGTCCTCATCTACCATAATAGATAGATCATTGAGTAGCTATTGATACCACATTCACTCTCGCTCGTCTTTGAGAGTGCATGGCTACAAGATTATGTTTGCCCAGCAATGTGAGCAATATGAAAGTGAAACTGTGAGAGAAAATTTGTCCATCTCATTTGTTTGTGGGAAAGCTTAGTCTATGTCATGAAGTACTTAAGGCTTTGGTGATTCGTTCGTAGTATGAAAGGAGTGCCTAATAAATGGTGCTTCTATGAGTCTAAGGCATGTAGAACTGCGAGGAGTTCCTTTTCATATATGCCTAGAGCTTGCTCAATAGGGTTAAGCCTTCGACTCTCGTAGGCTATAGGGTACCCTTCTTGGAACTAAACAGCACCAAGGCAATCACCACAAGCGTCGCATTGGACCTCAAATGGCTTTGAGAGGTCCAACAGTGTAAGCACAGGTTGAGAGATAAGCTTTTCCTTGAGCTTTTTGAAAGCATTGTTTTCCTCAAGAGACCATATAAACTTAATGTTCTTTTTAGTTAGGTCATGCAATGGTCCTACTACTATTAGTGATAATTTTTCTAGAAAGCGTCTATAGTATGCACACATATCTATAAAGCTTTTTAGTTCATCCAAATTCCTTGGGATAGGCCATCCTTTTATTACCTCTAACTTTGATGGATCCATTTGGATGTCATATTGAGAGATAATGTGACCTAGATATTGAATTTCTTGCAAGAAAAATTCACTTTTCTTTAATAAATGCCTATTCTTTCTCAGAACTTGAAATATTACCTGAAGATGTCGCTTGTGTTCATCCAAAGAGTTAGAGTAGATGGTAATACCATAAAAAAACACTCCAATTTAGAACATTTAAGAATAAAACTATATCATGCATAGTGATGTGTCTTGTTCCTTTTGTAATTAAATGTGAATTTTTACATCCTCAGGTTCTATGATTTGAAAATATATGCAAGACCTCATTTTATGGAGCCATCTGCAACATTCTTTAAAAAATATATAGGTCATGGTCTATGCTGGTTTGAGTATATGACACGGTCAAGTAATCATCTCAAAATTGTGGCGATATGCCCCTCAAAGGGTTGTTTGCACCAATCAAATAGTTCAAATGCTTGAAAGCACAAAACCAAAAGAGCAGAACAAACATTTCCTATTTGAATGTAGTTCCCATTGAGGACCAGTGTTGTTTGATCCTCCCCGATCATGAGAAGTACATCAAGAAATGGTCTAATCTTTTCCCAAAGTTTTACAAAAGATATGGTGAAAGCATTGAATGGTACAAAAGATGTATATACCCTTGACACCCTAGACCCTAACTAAGGCATATTTTTACACCTTTATCCTTGGATCAAGGCTTCATGTTGGTGACACCACGGGATCAAAATCGATGCTCTATGATGCCCATTCTGGGAATCGTTAGGTGAAACATATGGTAACATAGAAATTTTAAACCATGCTATGTCCACAAACTCCACAAGTTCTTGATGAACCCTTCTTGACATTAGAAAAGGCCATCTTTTTTTGCAAAAAAAGAAAAACGAAAAGTCCATCTTGAATTTGGAATTTGGGAATTTTTTGCAGTTTGAAATGGGATTTATGTGGCCTCAAGGTGGGTTTTTTGTGAGAGAAGTTTTGGGCTCTTGTTGAGATCTCCGTGGGTCCACCACATTTGGCATATCATGATTGTATGCCTAGCACATATAGTGATGCATATTCCTAGTGGTAGAGGTCCATCATTAGCCCCTCATCAAACATGAGACTAAGGCTACCAGTTGATGTTTTAGAGTTGAGAGATGATAGGCTAGTAGTAGAGGACATGCCTTACACCAATGGATTAGCTTGGGAGCAAGAGAGACCCCAAAGATGGAGGCTCAATAGTGGCTTGGCCACTTGGTCGATTTGACAAGCACGATGTACTCAGGTCATTGGGGACTAGTTGCCTCGCCTGCTTCTGCTGAGGTGGTTTCGGAGTTCTAGTCTAATTTAATACACGCCCTTAGAGGTCAATAGGATTGGATGCAGGGCACTTAAGATCGTATGAAAAATAGTGAAGATGTCTTTCTGAAGACATGGTATCAAGGCCTCTTCCTTCAAGCTCATGGATGTACTGGCCCCCGGTACAGCTTTTCTTACCTCTGATTATCCTAGATATCCTTGAGGGTAGGTGAGTTTACTAGGGGAATTTGGATGAGATTTCATGTCAAAATACAATGAGGTCTTACAAGATGCACTACCTATGGGTCCACTCCACTGTATAAGGGTGGACTTATTTTATAAGGGGAGATCGATTCTATAAGGGATGGACACTCTCTAAGGGGTACACACATTTCTAATTCATAATTTTTTGTACTATGCACTATTAGCAATGAGCACATAGTGTATATTGCAGACTTCATAAATCATAGTGTATATTTTATAGGTTATTCTTGATAGTGTATAATTTAGAAATCAAAGTTCATTGTTTATATTGTATAGTTCATAGCTCATTCAGGACAGTGTGCATAGTGCATAGTTTGTAAATCATAGTCTATAGTGCATAGTGCATCATCCTCCTCTTTCAGGCTAAATCGATAAGGTTGCCAAGAGAAGGATTGGCTCCCCGGAAAAATCTCTATCTTGTGATCAAGATCGGATCCACGAGACGGTGAAAGTCCATCTGGTAAATACGGTGGAAAGACGTCCACAAATTCAGCAAATAGAGAATCCAAATAACGCTTGACCGTTACATCATAATCAAACACAGACTCAAAAAAATTTGATGCAGAAACATCGAATTCTTAAAAAAGAGAATGACAATGAGACTGAAAATTAACAACATTATTTTTCACCCAACGAATTTCTATATCAAGTTCATGAGACAACATATTGAATTATTTTGCTCAAAGCAGATTTACATAATAATGGGCGGTCAGTGAAGAAAGAGATCCCTTGACCACATGGTACACACCATCAAGTTCAAAAAACACTATATGTGAAGCACAATCAATAGACAAAGAATTTGTCTTATTGTAAAACCATGGCATAGTACCATTCAATGCTTTCATCATATCTTTTACGTTGAGTACACAAAAACATGCATGCACTCTAGACATTCATGCATGTGTTTGCACATACACATGTACACAGAGTAGCAATAGATGCGGAGCCATCGAGCAGGTACAACAAATAGGGGGAATGGCCTAGTGGGGCAGGGATTTTAAAAGATGCATGAGCCGTTACAGGCAAGCGTCAAGGGCACATTGTGGGGTCACGGATGTAGACAAAATTTGAAGGCAAGTGGTGTGTGATAGAATGGAGACGTGCCAAGGCGTGTGTGTGTGTGTGATCTAGATGCACCAAAATCAGTCGCTTCCAAAGCCAAACTGTGTGTGAGTGAGCTTTGTTTTATTTTTATTTTTATTTGTTTTTCTTGGAAACTCCTCCCAAGAGGATGTTCCCATTCTCATGACTACACTCAATTTTGCAGTTCTACAAGGCTCTAAAGCAATCATTCACACACTCAAGTCGTCTCAAATTTTGACATTATTTCGGACATTTGTGAGCTCCTTTAGTTCATTTTCAAGCCATTTTTGTTTCACACAGCCTACAAGGAGATCTCACACATGGAAACATCAAGCTAAATTCTCATCAATTTGAGCATAATATTAATCCATTTTCAATTGATATTGCTTTCAATTCAAGAGCAAAAATTCCATTTTGAATTTGACATTGATAAACTTTTTACTCAATTGGGCAATGCTCATAAGCAAATCAATCAAGGTTGTCACCTCATTTGCACAACTAGATCAATCATTGCAACTTAAGTTGCTCATATCCGCAAATATCCACATTTAGACAAACCCAATTGGCACAAAACACTCGCCTATTCAAAACCCTATTTTTTATCATTGCAAAATTAATCGCTCATCTTTCAAAGCCCTCATCATTCAAACCCTGTTGGATTGGTCATCTTGGTTTGTGAGGCTACTTGATTATGGCATTTGCAAATGCACAAATCAATGAAATTTTTACCGTTTTCAATCCAATTGGCATAGTGATCACAAAGGTAATGCACATAAATCATCTTCAATTGAGTACCAATTGAATCATCCAAAGTCAAGCAATCTCATATACACTGATCTTTTAGGTCTAATAATCATCATAATTGGTAATTGCTACCAATTATTCATCCCAATTTGAATACCAAACGCCATTGAGTAGGCACACATACCCAAATTTAGGCCAAAATTTTATGCAATTCAAATCAATTTCACATTGCAATGCACAAATTGCAAGCTCGATCAAGCATAATTGAATGCATGCATGCTCAATTTCTAAAAAATTAACACTATTTTGACCCAATCAAGCAATGCATATACTCAAAAATTAAGCACAAAAATTCAAATTTGGCTCAATTGGCAATGCATTTAGGAATACACCTAATGATTGCACATACGTTTCATGCACATTTCACAATCAAAAAGAATTTTGGTGCCTCAATTGACCATCAATCATTGAAAATCAAGTGGTCTTAGATGGGCACACACACGCAATTTGTGCCCAAATTTTTGGCAATTAGGCTTATCCAATAATGGAGTTAGCCTAGCATACTCATCAATTACATGATTTCATACTCATGTATTATCAATTATATCAATTTCTGTGCATGCACACACTCAAGATTAGGGCACACACACTTGAATTTTTTGACAGTTTTTTTCCCTCTTTGGTGCATTACACACAAAATGATTTTTATGCACACACATGAATTCGTGAGAATTAAGCATTATTTTGATACGCAAAAAGTTCATTAGTCAAAATTTGACCATCAATTTCATTCCAAGTGAATCAAATTAGTTGCAAAGTGTAGGTCGATTGAGTTACACACCTAATTTTAGAAAATAATTAGCACACATTGAACCACATTAATCGGTCAAGAATTGACATAAGAAAATGAGTACACCTACATCGTAATCACACTCCAAGCTATTCCTTTGCTCCATGCAAAGAAGCATCATTGCACACACAAGTGTGTACACCATCAAATCGGCCCAAAAATTGACCATTGTAGGCCAAAAATCAAACACTCAAATCATCAAATCAAGCATAAATTAGCACAACTAACTTGATTAGAGTGATGATTACACCTCTAAAAAGGAGATTAATCATATATTACACTTCACATGTTAGCATTTAGGTTAGCAAAGTTAGTCAAAAATTAGTAAAAATTAGCATGAAATTAGTACAATTAGCAAATTAGCAAGGGTTAGTATGAAATTAGTGAAATTGGGGGGTTTCGAGTATTCATAATCCAATAATTATCTTCACTTTCTTGCACAACATCATCAAATCAAACAAAAAATGAGTTACAAACACTCAAAAACCAATGAAATTAGTAGGGAAATTACTCTATTCTAAACATCCTAAACTCACTAGCTTAGGTTATCGATCCCCGAAAACGGCACCAAATGTAGGGAGGCATTGTAGCAACGACATAATTGCAACCCACACAAAATTATCAAATCCGTGGATCGGCAACCTGGCTAGGGCATGGAAGCACGAGCATCGGATGAATAGAAATAGAGGATTCAAGAGAATACCTCTCCATTGCAAGTAGAGATAATCCATAGCAAGACTAACTCTAAACATACTCTAATCACTAATCAATCAACTCCTACACACATCAAGTCCACCAAAGTCCGACTTACCATAGACTAGAAACCCCAAGCACACTAATGATAAGCACGATGTCATGCAACTCCGCTCGCATGCTACGAAAGATACCAGAAAAATGCACGTCAAGTTTTTTGAAGCTTACATGATTAATGAACAATGTTTAGGGCCTGGTAACATGCCAAGTTTAATGCTGAATGTATGTCAAATGCGGCTAAAAGGGCCAAAACATGCCTTAATGATGCTGAAAAGGACTATGCTTGAAGTGAGCACAAATGGGATATTATGATCTAAATTGCAATGCTTGAAGTGCTCTACCAGCCTGTCTTTACGAATCGTTGATTCGAGCTACGGTGCAAAAGTTATGGCAGTTTGAAGTTTAAGTTGATTGTAGAGCCGTACCGGATTGGGCAACTGCAGCTGAGGTGACACAAATGAAATGAATGCACGGGCCTGAAGTGCTCACTTTGTGAGCACGTCGGTCTTTTCAGATCAGTGATCAGAGTTACTGTTGCCAAGTTATTGGCCGTTAAAGATTCACCGGGGGCCGGTTCCGTGCCAGTCTAGTCGGCTCGCGACCGGAGTGCCATCTGGGAGATTTTGGCTCTCGATCGGGTTTTGGAATGCAATAGAGTAAGTGCTCGAGGAGAATATTGTCCGAAATGTTATCCCTTGTAGTTCATAGATAGTAGGGTATATTGCCAGTAGCATTACTAAGTCTACATGTACGTCAAATGTGGTGTACATCTCATAAAGTACAAAAAGTGCTTGAAGAGCTTCGTGTTCGGAATGTGATCTCTTGGAATGCATTGACTACGGGATATACCCAATAAGGCAGGGCTAAGACTAAGAAGCTGATAAGGGCATTAAAATTCTTGATAATATTGTTAGTCAAGGACTGCTAAAGGAAGTTGTCGTGCTTGGAAATGCTTTGGCCGACATGTATGCCAAATGTGGTGCCCTTACGAGGGAAGCCGGCCACCCAAAGGCCCAAGGGACCATAACCCAAGTGGCCGCCCAAGAAGGTAAGCTGGCCGACCAAAGAACCCTAAGTGAATGGCCACTCAATACGAGGAAAATTAGGAGCTTTAGTGGGAAAGCAAAAAGAAAAGAAAAGCATGGTACGCAAGGCAGCAAGCAGCGAGTGCGCATGAGGGAAATGATTTGCGCTGGGGGATGTGATGCTCTGATGACGCCGACCAAGAAGCACGAAATGCTCAGCTTGCAGGGGTGCTCCCTTTTGGCACCGGTTCGGCCATTTTTAGCGTTGCTCCAAAATTTACCACCACGTCATCTAGTGCCTTTTCCCGCACCTAGCAACGATGGTGCCGTCGTTGCTTAGGGGGGAAAGGGGCAATTACTAATAGGGTTTTTTAGGGCATAAAAAAGGGGAAGTTGAGGACGTAAGAAGAAGAAGCAAAGAGGGGAATTGGGAGAAGCAACGCATAGCGAGGGGAGGAGAATGTTGGGGGCTCTCGCGCGAGTTCTCTCTCTCATCCTAGGCTAACGAAGGAAGGCATAAGCAGGAGAGAACGTAAGGGAAGCAAGGGGATCTTGGAGGGGAGGATCAAAGCAAAGCTCTCTCTCCTCTCTCTTGACCTCGGCTACTAAAGCAAGGAACAAAAAGAAAGTTCTCTCTCTCTCTCTCGCGCTCGCTCTCGTAATCAGGTAACAGAACTAAGCAAAGGTTATGTCTCTCTTGAGAAGGAGAAGCAAGGCAAGCAAAAGAAAGCCTTCTCTCTCTTGTCCTCGGCATGCAAAGGAAAAGAGGCAAGGGAGAGTTTGAAGCATGATACAGGCTAACTCACTCTTGTGCTTGAGAAGCAAAACCAAGGATCTCTCTCAGCATAAGCAAAGGAATTGACCTAAAGAAGCATGAGGAAAGCACAAGGCAGGCCAAGCAGGGGTTAAGGGACTCAGAGCAAGTCGAGTGTAGAGGTGAAGATAAATCATCTGAGCGCCAATTAAGCTAGTACAAAGCATAAGGAACAGGAAGCTGCAAAATAATTGATAGTAATTGAAGCATGAAAAGTGAGGCATTGAACAGACTTGAAGCTTGCTGAATCTAAGGGACCTCGAAGCAGATAAGTGACAAGAGATAATTACCATCACCCTTTCATTGACTAGAGATTGATTAAACAATTTGTTAAGTTCGGTGTCGTTAAAGGCCAGATTTATCTTATAAATGGGAGCTTAAACTCCTAGCTAGCAGATTCAAGTGACTGTGCTGTTAACAACCCACCTTGGCTAAGGATTAAGTTGTACTCAAAGTATTAATCAATTAATTGATGATTACGGTGATTGCCAGAGTTGTCAGTGTCTCTTGTTCTCTCTCTTTCACACCTCTCATAGCCAGAGGCCCAGCGCCTGCCCGACTCATGTTTCGAACACATATCCCTCAACATCTTTGGTGAACCCGACGAAAAACGAGCCGGGATGGGAGGTAAAGATAGAGAATTTAGAGAAGATGATGAAGATGATTGAAGAGTTAAGTGAAAACGGTTTTGATGATTAGTCAACATTTCTAGATTTTTTGAGAATTCTTCAATTGGTTCAAGGATCTCTGCTTGAAATAGACACCGCAAAGAAGAAAAATCAAATCGATGAAGCTTTGGATGTAGTATACGATGAGAGACGACTCTTTGATGGATACGATCCAGAGGGCTACCTAGAGTGCTATGAGTTGGAAACCAAGGTAAGAGGGATACCAAAAGAGTTGGTGATCACATCTTTTGAGCAGTTAGTGAGTTCAAATTTGAAAGATCAGATTCAAGAGGTTACCAAAGCCTGCAATGGCGAGTGGGAATATTTCAAAGAATCTATTATACATGTAAGTTATGAGCATTATGAAAGCTATCAAGTCTACCAGACTATGCAAATATCCGAGGACAAGTACAATCAAAGTTAGAAGCTGTGATTGATGAGTTATTGTGCAGGATGCTACCTTCTTACAGGCTAGTGATGAAAATATAGTTGAAGCTATGTATGAAAAGTTGGGTTTAGCAGATGTTGTACATGAAGTAGAAGTCTTTGAGGGTGAGGCTTTACAGTTTCAGGATACACAGGGTGAATTTTGCAAAGAACATACACGAAGAAAAGAAATCAAGGGATCAAAACAATGAATTGGCTAAATCTCCATAAGAAATTGTGCAAGTGAACGAGTGCAACCATATTCAAGTAGACATGCAGGAAGATTCGGTTACAACTGATACTTTTGCTATTGACTCAGAATTAGAGCAAAATTTTTTGGGTACAAATTCTACCATAGAGTTGATTGATGGCACTGGTACACATTTTGCCAAAGATTTGAATGATGATACAAATGTTATAGGCCAAAGCAAGGCTGTTGATGTTGAGAGCAACATGATCATGGATTTGGGTAATACCAGATTTACTGAATTTGTATGTACCAGATTTTGAGGACTTGGTTAATCAAGAGTATGTGCTTGAAGATCTGCCAAATGTTGATTCAGAGGGGGTGCAGACTCCTTCATTGACAAGTTTTTGTGAATCATGGCTACCAAATTGGAAAACTAATCTTGAACGTGATTATGCTGATTTAGAGGGGGTGCAGACTCCTTTGACACGCTTCTATGACCTAGAGCTACTGATCTGGCAGACTGATCCCGAATTTGCTAATGATTTGGAAGGGGAGCAAACTTCTTCTCTTTCAAGAATTTGTGACACAAGGCTCACATTATGGCAAGATTATCATGAACTTGATGATTCTTATTTAAAGGGGGTGCATAGTGAAGTGCAATCTCTTGATGTTGAATATGATTGGTTTCATTGTGCCGATGATACAGACAGGGCAGTAGATGAAATTTTCAATGTGCATGCTAAACTTTGTGCTACAGAAGTGCAAAGATATTTGGATGAGGGTGAAAGAATTGAAGAGCAGTTTACTGCAGATGCGTTTAGTATGCATGTCATATGTGGAAATCGTAGTTTATTGCAGCAACCTGAGATGTGCAAGATGGAGGAACCTTCGACCTCATGTGCTTATTAGACGAAGCGTTGGAAGGGTTCTCAAATACATATGCTAAGGATACCAATCAATCCAGATTCATGCATGAGCAAGTTTGTCCAGATGTAGCTGATGAAGACCTTATGCAGTTGTTAGATGATGCACTACTTGATTTTGAGCCTCTAAAAGATAGAGAATTGTTTTCTGATGCATCTTGCAAGCCTAATGAAGAGGATTTTACCAGAGAATAATTGATGTATTCAGATATGCATGATTGGGATTTCAATACTAGTGAGAGTGAAGGTGCACTGCCAATGCTTTTACCTGTGAGATTGATGATCGACAATTGGATGAGCCAGTTGCACAGGGGATATGGTAGTATCTGATGCTATATAATGCCATATGGGATTTGGTGTTACCCTATGATGTAGGGGAATTTGATCTAGCTTTTGACCCAGGAGGTGACAGATATATGCATGGTCCGAGGCAATTGACTTATATGCCATATGATCCACGCGATTTTCATGAAGATTTGTGGACTAATTTATGTTTATACTTTAATGATTGGAAATTCTTGTATTTTTCCTATGATCCTGGAGGATGGTGCAAATTTTTTAAAGGAATGATCACAGTGAGACAAATGATTGGTTTCTCGTTTGATCCCGAGGGCTACTAAAGTGCTAGTTGCAGATTTGAATAGTACCAGTTATCTGATGTAGCAGGTTGCATGGTACAAGGTTTTGGTTTCTAGAGTATGCTAAGCCAGAAGAGTTTTTGGTTATGCATTCAATAAGATTAATTACATGGCTAGCTTCGAGTTGACTTCTTTGGACAATTGATGAAGTATCTTCACATTATTTGAGTTGGTTCTGCTCCCAGAACTTGAGGTAAAGGACTTGACGGCCATTCCACGTGCAGACAAAGTAAAGCATACTTGAGCTTCATAGGGTTCCCTTAAGAGAACTTAATGGTCAAGCCGTGTGCATCATTAATTGGAGTACTTGAGTTTGGCGGGGTTCATTAAACAGGTTTTTCATAATTGAATGCTTTGGAGATACGGCCGATACAGTTCAAAGATTTTTGATGGGCAGCTACCTAGTGATTAAGCTAGCACATTGATGATAGGGTATAGGCCTTATATTCTTTTTCATAAGTTTACCAATTACGTGAGTCTGATGATGGTAAGGAGCTTAAGGTACCTATAGCAGATGCAGATTGAAGTGCAGTTGGCACAGACCGGAGGCTGTGCAGGTTCAAATGAGGTGGATGTCGTGCAGCTCCGCTCCCATGCTAAAAAAGATACCAAAAAATGCATGTCAAGTTTGTTTGAAGCTTACATGATTAATGAATAGTGTTTAGGGCCTGGTAACAAGCCAAGTTTAATGTTGAATGTATGTCAAATGCGGCTAAAAGGGCCAAAACATGCCTTAATGATGCTAAATAGGACTATGCTTGAGGTGAGCACAGATGGGATATTATGATCTTTACCGGCCTGTCTTTACGTCTTGTCGATTGGAGCTACTGTGAAAAAGTTATGGCAGTTTTAAGTTTAAGTCGCTTGCAGATCCGTACCGAATTGGGCAACTGCAGTGAGGTGAAAAAAATGAAATGAATGCACGGGCTTGAAGTGCTCACTTTGTGGAGCACGTTGGTCTTTTCAGATCAGTGATCAGAGTTACGATTGCCAAGTTATTGGCCGTTAAAGATTCATCGGGGCTAGTCGGCTTGACCGGAGTGCTATCTGGGAGATTTTGGCTCTCGATCGGGTTTTGGAATGCAATAGAGTAAGTGCTCGAGAAAAATCTTGTCCAAAATGTTATCTCCTGCAATGCATTGATAGAAGCCAGATGTCGTGAAACTCCGCTGCCATGATGGAAAAAAGAGCAAAGAAATGCAAGCTAAGCTTCTTTGAAGCCTACACATTTATTGAGCAATGATCAGGGCTTGTTAACAGGCCAATCTTAATGATTTAAGTATTCCAGGTGCGGTTAAAAAGGGCCAATTGATGCCTTAATGATGCTGAAAAGGACTATGCTTGAAGTGATCACAGATGAGAGATTATGATCTAGAATTGCAGTGCTTGAAGTTCTCTACCGGCCTGTCTTTACGGCTCGTCGATTGGAGCTACGGTGAAAAGTTATGGTAGTTTAAAGTTTAAGTTGTTTGCATATCCATACCAGATTGGGGAACTGCATCTGAGGTGGCAAAAATGAAATGAATGCATGCGCTTGAAGTGCTCTCTTTATGGAGCGTGTCAGTCTTTTCAGATCAGCGACGATCGGAGTTTCGGTTGCCAAGATATTGGCCATTAAAGATTCACTAGGGACCGGTTTCATACCAGTCTAGGCTGCTTGGTCGGTGTGCCATCTGGGAATTTTATAGCCTCATCAGGGTTTGTATGCGTTCTATGTAGCTTGACATGTCTGCAGGGATTTACTGCTCGTCAGGCAAAGTTCGGCTTGATCAGATAATACGGCTTGAGACCGGTGACAATTGCCGGCACTGCTGAGCTGGGTAATTTTGGTATTATTCAAGATGCTGATATGGGCAATAAAATTCGCGATGTTATTGTCAGTTTAGGGCTAATGAGAGCCTTGACAAGGATGGCCAGCGTGTATGCCTAATATGGTGTCGTTACAAAAGCACAAAAAGGTGTTGAGCTCTTTGTCTGGAATGCCGTCTCCTAGAGCATGTTGATTGTGGGATTTACCCCTAGGAGAGAGAATCCCTGATGATATTGTTGGCAGGGGTTGCTCAAGAGAGATGTTATGCAAGGACTATGGCCGATATGTAAGCCAAACGTGATGCCCTTCAAATAGTGTCCAAGGGTCATAACCTATGGCCGACCACATTAGGTTCAAGGTCCGCCCAAGGTTTAAAGGGTCATGGCCAATGGCCGCCCACTAAACAAATTAAGGGCTTAAGTGTGGAAGGGAGAAACAACTAGAGGAGAAGAATATGGCGAGGGCCTAGGCAGCGTGCAGGCAGCGGAGCAGAAGAAAGTACTCAACCCGGGCGCCGTGATGCTCCGACGCACGACGACGCGCAAGAAATGGGAGTTGATGAGAACGCCATGGCGCTCAGTTTTGGAGCCTGTCTCGGAAGGTTTCACGCGCCCGAAGTCCGTTAGCTGCCACGTCATTAGTGGCGGTTTATGCAACGACGATGCCGACGCTGCATAAAAAAGATGTAGCGGGCTCAGTAATAAGGGAAAAACTAGGGAGGGCTAATAATAGCAAGGACATAGAGGCAAGAACGGGAAAAAGGAAAGAACACGAGGAGAGGAGGGGGCGGCAAGCTTGGGGTGAAACAAAGCTCTCTCTCTCAAGCTTGCACGAGGACGGTTCTCTCTCTCTCGCTCTTCAATCAAAGTATAGAGGAATAGGAAAACAAGGGCACAGTTGTTGCATAATGAGAGGAGATAACAAGGAGGTTCGAAGGACAAAGCTCGGAGGAAGGAACAAAGCTCCCTTTCTCTCGCTCTCGTTCTCGGCAAGTAAAGCTCGAAGAAGTAGAAGTGGAGAATAAGGGAAAGAGAAGAAAAGGCAAGGAGGGTTCGAAGGAGGAAAGCTCGGAGGCTCTCACTTGCTCTCTCTCATCCATGATAAGGAATCTCAAGTAACAAAAGAAAACGAGGGGAAAGAGCTCGGGCAAGAAGCAAAAGGAAAGCACGAGGTAGGCAAAGCAAGGATTAAAGATCATATAGCAATTGAAGAGCAGGAAGAAGTTACAACTAGAGAATGGCAATAAAGCCAGTCCAAATCATAAAGAGCAAGAAATTGCAGTATACTTGGTAATAATTGAAGCATGATGATCGATAGAGTGAACTTACATGAGGTTTCTAGAATCTTGAAAGTAGAAGAAGCAGATAAAGCGGCAGAAGAAAATTTCCATCATTGTCATCAGCTAGAGATTGATTTAATATTCTGTTAAGTACAGTGTCGTTAACGGCTCGATTAATCCTGTAAACGAGAGCTTAAACTCCTAGTTAGCAGATGATCTAAGTGACGGTGCTGCTAACAGCCTGCCTTGGGTAAGAATTAAGTTGTACTCGAAGCATTAATCAATTAATTGAAGGGTATGGTGATTGCCAGAGTCAATTGCATCTGTTGTTCTTGTTCTCTCTCTTTCACACCTCTCACAGCCAGAGGCTCGACGCCTGCCCGACTCACGTTTCGAACACATATCCCCCCACAAAGCACTAATTACATTGGTGTTGGCCTGTCCAATCACCACAAGACAATCACAACACTTCATCAATAGCTACACACACGAGGTGAATGGTGCTAGAGTTTCATAAAACCTAGCCACACACAAGCAAACAATAGGGCACATACACTAGTTACAAGATTAGGACCCAGCTTAATCAACCTAATTAGTGATGCTAACTATCACAAATCAAATACTCATAGAAGGATAAGAGTGGTTAATCGCAAGAAATACATACCTCTCTCAAATCTAGAATAATGAGAGTGTAATACTACTTCATGACATAATGAAATGTAGAGAAGAAGTAGACTAATGAGAAAATAGGGATTAGATTAATAAAAAGAGCTTACTCTAACTACAATGGATTAGCACTAGCCTCTTAAGCATGCACATTAGGCCATAGAGTGAACACTCAAGAGAGAGAGAGAGAGAGAGCTCTCAAAAGTGGATCCTCAAGAGTGGATACTCAAGAATGAAGCCTCCTTGCATAAAGGTTTCCTTTTAAAGGCTCACCACAATCCCTTCTACGATGGGTTTAAGTTTGACCCTCTAGGTAGCATATACAACTTTGGAATTCCCAATGAGCCCAAGACTTATAAAAAGTGAGTGGAAAGTATTATGCACAATCATAGCATATCTCCCGCTTGTTGGTGTATATTCGATGAAGCCTGTGTTAGCTGCTGCTAACAAGGAGAGAGAGGAAAGAGAGGGACAAAGAGTCTCAATAGAGACAAGGAGTGATAGACATTTGATCTAGCCATTCTCTGAGCTAGACACTCAGTACAATTCTCGTCAAAAAAGTCCATGCACGCATGTGGGTCCATTTTCAATCATCTCTGCAAGTCTCATCGAGTGCCACATAACTCGCTGAGTTGCATGGCATGCAAACGGTTGGAGACGTGTCCACGTAACTCGCCGAGTTACGTGGACATTTGACGTGTATGCCACGTCTTTGTTAAGAGTTTTTTCAGGAAGGCATCCATGTAACTCATCGAGCTACATGGCCTGCCTATGTGACAATCTAGTAGGCTTTGCCATGTAACTCGTCGAGTTTTGTGGCTTGCCTATGTTGGCATAGCCACTTTACTCATTGAGTTACGTGGAAATGTTGTGTGTGCATATACATGGAAATAACATGTCACCTTTGTGGCATGACCACGTCACTCGGTGAGTTACGTGGAGCTTCTTACTAGTAACTCACCAAAATCTATAAGTATGCCACGCGTCGCAAGTTCCTGCTATGGACACAAGGGTAACTCGGTGAGTTAGCCGCATTGTGAAGGTCATGCTTGGGTGCGGCCTGCGAAAAGTGGGTACACTCTATCTTGCATGCACCCATCTCTCTAAACTGCACTGGCTCTATGTTATTCAAGTTTCTCCACGGATCAAGCGTGTGAAGGATTGGAAGTTGAGGTCGAAGAGCTTCATGAACAAAGTGCACGACCGACGGATGATGTAGGCTTGGATTTTGAGCTAGAGGTCAACGGTAAGCAGATGCCTAAACCCAAAAATGAGCTTTCAAATATACTGAAGTTGATGCAGAGAGCGACAAAGAAGTGGATTTTGATGACAAAGATGTAGAAGTACTTATTGAGATAGACATCTCTGGTGCATCAACTCTCATAGAAGATGAGAGATTGACTATTGATTTTTGCTAGGAACTCTTTTGTAAAACTCTTTTAATTAGTCTACAATATTGGATAGATATAATGAGTTGTGTTGCAGCTTTGTTTTTTGTTATTTGCATTGCTTAAGCTTTCCTTTTGTAAACTAATGTATCATATATGTTTATCGGCTGGCACACCACGTACACCTTGGGGATCACACAAGCATGACCCTAGCAAGGTGTACAAGAGCAAGGATGGGGTATTGTGGCAGATAGGGTCGGAAAGGCCATATGATAGAGAATTTGGCAGCTCTGTATAGTTCAGTTTGGCCACTCTGTGATGGAGATTTGAGATAAACAAGATGATGGAAAAGAATATTACATCGTTGAGGCCATTCACAGAGGGTACAAGTCGGCAGAGGGGTACGATCTAGTCTTGAATGACTGGATTTTGAGCATGGCGATTGCCACAATTTCACACCGTCGGTCAGAGGTGAGAGATAGGTACAGGGATGACAATCTAACGCCGGCATGGCTGGATGCAGAGGAGTGGGAAAGCATTGCACGAGAGACACAAGACAATCATGAGAGATTTCAACAATAAGCCAGAGCACGTTTGGAGTCTGCTAGAGCGTCACATCTTGGGACTAGAGGCTAGAGCACACTTTGGCATGATTTTGTAAGTATTATATGTATGCTTTAAATTGTTAAAAATGTATATGTTTTTTGAAGATTTAACTTATGATTAAATCATAATTTTGCAAGAAGTTGTCATGAAGCGCCCTCCACATGTCGAGAGGAGAAGTATGGGTACAAGCATGAATGTGTGGCCCTTTTGACCCAGCTGTAGGAGAAGGGAGAGGCTATCGACTGGGAGGCAATACCATGAGGGTGACATCCTCCATATATATTTTTTTGTAGCTGTGGTCTTCTTAATACAATTGTACTCATTCATTACATACGTGTACAGTTTTACATTTATTTTTATGGTTTTGCATTTCGTTTATGATTATGATTATGGTATGACATGTTATGGTTATGGTTTTGCAATTAAGGTATGGTTATGGTATGGCACAGAGGCTATGGCTATGGTTTGGGAATCAAGTTATGGTTATGGTTTTGCAATGATGGTATGGCAATCATGTTATGGTTAGGGTTTGGCAATCAAGTCATGGTTATGGTTTTGGAATGATGGTACGATAATCATGTTATGGTTATGGTTTGGCAATCACGTTATGGTTATGGTTATGGTTTGGCAATCACGTTATGGTTATGGTTTTGCAATGATGGTATGGTTGTTATGGTTATGGTATGACAAGCAAGTTATGGTTATGGCATGACAAGCAGGTTATGGTTATGGTTTTTCAAATACGGTTTGGAAATCATGTTATGATTATGGTTTTGCGATGATGGTATGGCTGTTATGGTTATGATATCACAAGCAGGCTATGGTTATGGTATGACAAACAGGTTATGGTTATGGTATGGCAAGTGGGTTATGTTTATGGTTTTACGGCTTTCAAGTCATGTTTTAATTATGGCTAGATAATCTTCATGCCATTTGCCTATGGTTTGGGAGTCAATGCTATGGTTATGCTTTTGAAAACTTGTCATGTTTAAGCTTTTTATTTTGTGGTTTTGTTATGCTTACAACTTTGCTAATCTGTACTCACTCGCTCTTTAGCGTCAAACTATAGGTGGAGTATGGTTGCTTGTGCACTCTTTCTTTGGGCAAAGAGGGTTGTTTCCTGTTGCTGCAGTACATGCAACATCAATTTCCAACCCTCTCTACCCATTTTACTTTTGTGTAAGTTTTAGCGTCGGCATACGCATTATTATGCACCTCGAAATAGGCCTCAGTATGATTTTTTCTTTTTTTGTAGTCTATTGCGATGCTAATATCTTCCTGAGTTCCATTTCGTGTCAATGTTGACTATATCGATGCATATACCGACGACACGATGCCGATGATTATTCCGATGCTTATTCCAGGGCTTTTTACTCTTGCGAGTCATCGATATCCACGTCAATTTTTGTGCAATGTGTTGTACTGTAAAGACTCTTAAAATTGCCTTTTGATTATAAAGACGCTACCAAATTATTCATCAATTTGTGAATTTTAATAGTAAATAAGTACATAGAATTTTTTATAAATGGACCATAGCTTCCAAAAGATTAGAGCGTCCAAGGCATAGGGTTGGCTATATACAAATTCAAGTGCAGGCCATCCAATTGCTTCAATGTGCTCAACAATGCTGCGATAGGTATCATGGAGCATAAGATAACTATCAACAAGCACGGCAAAAGTAGCAAACTTTAAAAGTTTAAGAGTGATGTTGTCTTCAGTTGAACCTAGCAGTATGATGTGCAATAGTGCTAGCTAGATGGCAGGTCCACATCTACACTTCAGTATGCATTTCTCAAAAGGAACAAGTTTCCATCATTTTTCTTAGGGTATGAATGTATGACATTAATGAAAGTGTATTTGTCTGTCTTTAGAAGCTGCATAATATCCTCATACTATCTTTCAATATCTCTCTTTGGCCATATCTCTCTGCCATCATTCATTGTGTTCTTTCATGATTTAGTATGCTTGCCTGCCTTAGAATTCATTGTTAGTTGTGATTTTAAGTAGTCTTTACTTTTGACATGTTCTCTTGCACTTTGAATAGGATTATTACATGCTAAGTTTATACGAGTTTGTAGATGTGGTCTTGGGCCCAACCTACGATGCAGGGCTAGGGGTAGGACAGGTGAACCAAGTCGGGGTTTTGTGGAGACCTTCTTGCTGGTGGCAATGATCCCAAGGCAACATGGCATTGATGATGATCAATGGCAAGATGGTGACATCATTGTTTTCTACTCACCTAACAAATCTGATCGGTATATATTTACCTCGCTATCAAATGGCTCAAATCTTTGTGCGTGATGATTGTGATGAATTGTGTGCACAATCACCAACAACTTTGACAAGCTGGATGTGTGTGTGAAGCTCCACACTGTTATCATCAGCATCATCTTAAGGATGAAAAGGGGTGAGAAGCTCCAAGGAGTAGCTGCTCAATCACTGGCTTTGGCACAACAAACTTCAAGGACAATATACCTTCAACCACCTGATGAGCCAACTTATCAAGTCAATTTGGAGAGAAGAGTCGTAGTTGCAGCATACAATTGCACCCAAAACTATGAATCTTATTTATGGACAAGAGTAGGCTACAAGTGTGATTGCAGAGTATAGTATCACTCCACTCCTCTAGATGGCATAACTAACTTCAAGCTTCTCCATGCACCTATGTGTAGTGATGGAATAGAGCACTCACAATGCACACACTCTACACAACTAGGCTTGAAGAGTGGTGTGTTATGTGTTGAGAATGGTGTGGTGTAGTGTGATCATGGGATGATTTACAAGGGAGAGAAGGGCTCTATTTATAGGTTTTAGAAGCCCCGATTTGGATTAGACCTAATCAAGTTTATTTGAAGGAATAAAAGATTATGCATATTTTTAATTTTTTTTAATGAGGGTGGGTCTCTCTTGTCCTTTGAGTCACATGGATGTGAGCTCAAGGGAAGAGAATTATTGAGGATGAAAGGAGAGAGGATTGAGTGAATAATTTGGGAGTCCCTACTCTAGTAGAAGGTGCATTTTACAATAAGGTTAGTGGTTAGTAGTTAGTAATTATCACTAAAAAATATTTACAAAATCATTCACCAAATGGTGAGATATATGATGAGAAAAGTTAGAGAAAGGATAAGCTTGTAAAGCAAGGTTGAAGCTTGGAGAATTTGACATTCACCTCTTTACAGCACCGGTAGAAGAAGCGGTCAGCATGGCGAAGTAGCACGTGTCAATGAATCTATGTTATCTTCAAACCTTGGAAAATTCATGATAAAAGCCTTCATTTGCAGAGGTTATCCTTGGATTTTTGCTGATTTTTTGAAGTTCTTTACAAAGCTGAAGAGAGTATGGTAATATGGACATATATGCAGAGAGAAAGGGGGACACATAGGGTGTAGAAATGGAGGATGAAGGCTATGGAGGTGTGAGAGATGTGGCAATGGTGAAGAGGGTGAATTAGGACATGGGAGTTGCAGGTTTGGGAGTGGGAAGGAGAGGGAGGAGTGTGTGTGAAAGAGGAAAATGATAAAGTGGAAGAGGGAGTGTGGTTGCATAGCATGGGCAAACTGGGGTCCACCAATAAAATCATAGCTCACACCTCGTAGCTCAAAAAAATATGAAAAAATTTGATGTGAAATCTCAGCTCACGAGCTACAACTTTTGTTTGTATCACCTTGTCAAATTCGGGGAGCATGTGATCTTTAAAAATTCAGCAAAACCGACTGTTTTTTCCACTGCACAAGGTCCTTGTGAGGTCCTTCTTTGGATGATTCTTTTGAATACCTCCAAGAGTGAGCTCCCCATGGTGCATGCATGCATTCCACATACCCTTGACCTTATTTGGTAGGTCTATAATTGAAGATATTGTTGAGATCATGATATAAGTGATTAGTACAACTAAGAAAATCAAATATTGAGGGGTCTAAAAAAATATGTACATGTTAAATATAAATAATATAGGTCGAAAAAATATAAAGGGGGTCAAAATAAATCTCTCTCATTATAAGTCTACCATAAAAAGATGAATATTTTTGTGTTCTAATTTATGAGAGTAAAAGAGAATAGATGTAGGAAAGAAAAATCACAATAGTGAAAAAATATACACATAAATAAAACTAGTTTTTTTGGATTTTTGTTGGGATAGAGTTACACCAAAAATAAGAGAATCTTGCATGAAATTATTTTTATATGGAATAAAGAGTATGCAAAATGGTAAGAAAAAATATGTTAATGGTGAGTCAATGTACATAGCATAAATAACACAACATAAGTAGAAATATTTAAATAAATACCAAAATAATTATAAAAAATCCTTTTATTTAGGCCCTATATACAATGAAATATTTACACACAAATGGGCCATAATATACTTATATTTTTTATTTTTTTGGCTCAACTAGCCCAGGGACTAGCTAATTAAGGGTTTTTAAGAAGATATGGGAAAAGTCCCCTAACTCACACACGCCTATGTACAGTGAAATGGTAGGGATAACCAAAATGTTTGAGTGATTTCATAGGGTGAGGTAGCTTACTATGGCAATTATGGAAAGCCGAAAAACGGCTATCAACATCATCAAGAGGAAGAGGCAAACCCTTGCTGAAGTTTCTCGTCCACAGGTTCAAGGGGAAACCTCGAAGACACAAGGGATGCAGCTTCAAAATAAGGAGGAGGATGATGGAACTATGGTAGGATGCTACCAATCTAGTGGGAGAGTGAAGCAAGTCCAGGTGTGAAGGTGACAATAGGTGATGTAAAGATTGACTAAAACTTCTTTGTACAGGATACATCTTCATATCATCTCATCCTTGGACAACCCTACATTGTGGGAGTTCGAATGGAAACAAAGGTAATGGATAATGGTTCAACATATGCTAGGATACGTAGCAAAGATGGTAGATGTGTTGTCCAATTTCTCATAGTTGTGTGAACCATGAAAGAAATCATGACAACCTCAGAGAACATCCTCTACCAAGGTGCGCAAAGAGTTTCATGACCATAGGGAAATGATGGGTTTTGGCCAAGTACCATTGTAAAGCGGAATTGCAGTGGTACAGAAATAAAAAGGGTCTTGCCTGATCCAAAAATAGGTGAAACTTTTTCAACGAGCTCCTTGGTAACAAGAAATGGATCAGTATGTTTTACAAAACTTGAAGATTTGAAGAGATGTGAGAGGCAATATGTGCATAATGTACAAATAAGCATGAAAAAGAGTGGGTTGCTAGAGCCTACTGAAAATGTTTTGGGTTTGTGTGAAAAAGTTTCTTTTGTAGATACTATGGGTGAGCTTGATGCTATAATGGGGTCTAGTTTGCATCTTGAAAATGAAGTTGTGGAAGTTTGCTCTATGGAAATGTATCAAGTAATAGAAGCCTTTAAAGAAAACCAAACAGTTGGCCAGGAAGTCCATGTTGAAACTAAATACAAGAGTGTAGCAAAGAAGGTGAACCAGTAGCTTCACCCTCACCACCCAACAATAGGGAAAAGATTGAGCAGGCTTTTTTACAACCAAGTTTGAGGAATCCTAAAAAGATTGGGCATACCTTCACAAAGGAGTCTTTCCAAGAGTTGCAGATTGCTCGTGCGGAGTTTCTAACACAGGAGGAGACAAAGTGCTTCAAACAAATGCTTTCAAAGCATGGTAAGGCTTTTGCATTTGAGCCACATGAGATAGGATGTGTTGATCCTTCTATTGTAGCTCCTATGGTAATTTTCACAATACCTCATGTGCCTTGGAATCTGCGGCCTATTCCGGTTCCAAAGGCTCATTTGCCAAAGTTAGTAGAGCTACTGAATGAGAAAATCAAAATGGGAATCTTGGAGCCTTCTTATGCTCCATACTCAAACAGGTGGTTCACAGTTCCAAAGAAGAATGGTTCTCTACGCTTCATCCAAGATATGCAACCAGTGAACAAGGTGACAATTAGAAATGTAGGTACAGGTCCAATTGTGGATGATTTTGCAGAGGCGTTTGTAGGGAGGGCACTCTACTCAATGGGGGATCTCTACTCAGGGTATAATCAATTTCAGCTTGCAATCAAAAGCAGAGACTTGACAACCATGAGGACACCTTTGGGTTTGGTAAGGATGTGTACCTTGCCACAGGGAGCAACCAACTCGGTTGCACATATGATGAATGGGATGAATAAGGTCTTACGTGACTTTATTCCTCAAATCACAATGCCTTTCATTGATGATTTGCCTATCAAAGGATGTGAAGAAAGTGACAAAGATGAAGCTTTGGATCTCAAGGGATGTCGCAGGTTTGTGGTAAATCACATAAATGATTGTGATAAAATTTTGTCTAGGTTGGAAGAAGTGAATCTTACATTATCAGGGAAAAAGTCTATGTTTGGTTTCAATGAAGTGCTCATTGTGGGGCACATGTGCTGGCCATATGGTAGGAAACCTTTTCCAACAAAGGTAGATGCCATCCAAAGAATGAAAGAAACATGCACTAGCATCACTGAGGTTAGAAGGTTTCTGGGAGCATGTGTTTTCTATGTTATTTGGATTCCACATTATGCACATGTAGTTGATCCTCTTTATCAGTTGCTTAGAAAGAATCAAAAGTTTAAATGGACAGAAGCACATGTAAAATCCATGAAAAAGCTAAAGGAGTTGCTCCAGTCATCACTAACTTTGAGAAAGGTAAACTATGAGTGTCAAAGGCCAGTAATTGTGACAGTAGACACCAGTCCTACAGGGATTGGATGGGCAATAGAGAAAGATGACAAAGAAGGCCGCAGGTATGTGGTAATATTTGGAGCAAAGGTACTAAGTGCTCACCAAAGAAACTATCCACAAATAAAGAGAGAGCTATGGGGTATGGTTACAGCCTTGAAAAATGGGAAAGAGTACCTAATTGGTGCACTTGTGGTTGTAGAAACAGATTGTCTACCACTTCTTGGGATGATTACAAGCTGCTCAACACCAAACATTGCTATGTTGCGGTGGATTGCCTACATTAAGTCCTTAAATCCCGAGTTTAAGCACATTGCAGGTAAAGACAATACAGTGGCAGATATGCTATCAAGGGCAAGGTATGAAGATGAGTCACAAATGATTGATGAGGGAGATGATGTAGGTACAAAGTTCTATTTTTTCTCTCATGTCAAAGGTAAAAATGTCTGCATGACTAATTCACTTGAATTGTTCTTGAAAGATCTTTATGCAGGTGACTGGATTCTTATTGGAAGCTACTTGAGTACTCTAACAAAACAGGATGATTTGTCTAAACAAGAATTAAAGAGGATATGCAGGAAAGCATATGGGTACTTTTTGAGGGATGGTTACTTGTGGAAGCATCCTAAACAAAGGGGTGCTACACCACAACGGGTTATATGTAAAAAAGAGACTCAAGTAAAGCTCATGCAAGAGTTTCATGAGAGTCTATGGGCTGGACACAGAGGTGTGTGGGCAACCTTCTCCAAGTTGAAAGAAAAATACTGGTGGAAGGGTATGTATAAAGATGTATCTCAGTTTGTAGAGTCGTGTGTAACTTGTCAAATGTATTCAAATGTCCGACATCGTGATGGATTTCACCCTACATATCCGCTAGCCATACACTATAAATGGGTTGTGGATCTAGTCACAATGCCTTTAGGACTCTCGCAGATGAGATACTTGGTTCTTGCACGACGGGACTTAACTAACCAGGTTGAAGGAAGAGCATTAAGAGCTAAAACCACAGAAGCTGTGTGAAAATTCCTTCTTGATGAGGTGATTTTCCGTTATGGTTGTGTGAGAAAAATCACTGCAGATAGAGGTGAACTGGATGCCGAAGAAGCAAGGGAGTTCTTTTCTAGATTAGGAATCAAGATTTCTCTTACTACAACTTACAACCCTGAAGGCAATGGAAAGAGTGAAAGAGGGCATCCTCCTATCATCAAAGCTTTGGCCAAGGCTTGCGAAGGAAGAATTGGTGAGTGGCCAAAACTGTTACCATATGCTTTATGGGCTGATCGTACAACACATAGCTCAGTAACTGGCTACATGCCTGCAGAGCTAATGTATGGTCAAAAGCCAATGATGCCGATTGAAGATACAATTCCCACATGGAATGTACTACCTTGGCAAGAGGGGCTTTGCAGGGAAGATCTCCTTGCATTGCGTATAAGGCAACTAGAGAAAGACCTGGAGACATTGAAGCTACAAAAGAACGACTCAAAAATGCAAGGTTGAAAAACAAGGACTACTTTGATAAGAGACATCGACTCAGGAGCAAAGCAATTGACAAGGTGACTGGGTTTTAGTGTATGATAGTAGCCTTGATAACCAGCACACAGTCATACGTAAGTTCTTAAAAAGATGGTTTGGGCCGTATGTTGTAAAGCATGTGCATGAAATGCTACTTACAGCTTGTCTGAACTAAATGGTACAGAAGTAAGGATTCCCATTGCAAGAAAAAGAATCAAAATGTTTAAAAGAAGAGGAGACAATGATCCAGGAGATGTTGATGAGGAAGAAGAGAAAAATACAGGTGAAGATCAAAGTGAACATGAAGCTTTGGAATCATCCAGTGAAGAAGAAATCAAGGAAGATGTACAAGATGGCTGATCTTACAAAGAGACAATGTGGCACATACCGGAGGATGTGCAGGTTTACAGGGGGTGGATGTCGTGCTGTGGCACGTATATAGTGGGAACGGGCATTAAACAATTTATCTTGTGACGTTTTGACGCATAAGTATACTTCATATAATAATCATATGCAAAAATAAAATCTTTCTACCATACCTTAGTATCTACCTTTGAAGTAATATAAATGTACATTACTATTAGAAAGTACTGCAAGAGAAGTATCAATGATTGTGCCTCTTTTTGTATGGGGGAAAAACATTTGTATATTTCTTCTAATATCTCAGCTATACCCTACCATATATAAATTACTTTCTTCTTTTCCCATTTATTTAATAATATAACCCTTCAATAATGCATACCTTCTTGGATACATACAAGAGGGAAGGGCCTACTAGAAGACTTTATGAAAAGGAAGATCCAAAGCTTCTTGGACCATCCCAATTTGAAACTCCTGACCTAAGAGCGTGGAGAAAAGGCCAAAACCAGGCCAAGCCCTTTTAGTAGGCCAATTTTGCTTTTTGAAGCATGTCAATCCGAGTTACAGGTCAAAAGCTACAGGGAAAACAGTGAAAAATCCTCTCACAGCTACACTGCAAGAAGAGATGGTAAACAGGTGAATCAAGTGCAAAGAGGTAATCTTGGTCTTTTTCCATAAAATAAGATATTTGGAGGATAAAAGACACAAGCATGTGAATGTGACACCTCAAAGATGCCTTGAAGGACAAGACACACAAGTTGGGACCCCTTGCTGGAGCCACACAGAAGATGCCTAGGTGGGGCCCACATACATCATGCACCCACATGGAGCCTCAACGACCAAAAATGCTGAATTTCATGATATTTTGAGTTCTAATATTGCCCATTTTAAGAAATATCCAAAGAACATTTGATTTGGGGCTAACTCTTTAGCCTAATCAAGTGATTATGTAAAACATGGCTCCCTCACCTATAAAAAGGGCAACCTTCTCTTCATTGGGGCAAGTTATGAGTGAGTGAGAATAGCTCAATTCCATAGTGACACACTCATCTTAGTGCCATACTTTCCCTTGAAGAAAGGCTGAAGTCTTGCCTCATCTTCTCTCTCCATCAAGGTGGTGACGATTGCTCTCATGTAAGATATATGTTGCTAGTTTTTCTTTCATTTGCATATCTAGTCCAATACTTGTCTCTAACTCTATCTCTATCTCTCATTATCTATCTTTAATACCACCACCACACTTAGATCTATCTCTAATTCTATCTTTACTCCTCCTTTCATCTCTCTTGTTGTGTCCTAATTATTTCATTGGAAGGTATTCAAACATCAATCTTGTCAATATAACGGGCACAACCTTCTTGCAGGAAACAATTATGTGCACAAGGTTAGTAACCATATCTTCATCTTTCACAAGAACCTCTCTCTCTCTCTTAAGGTTCTCATTCTCTTCCACAAACTCTAGAATCTCCTTGCTACAGGTACTTCTCTCCCCGCAGTATCCTTATTGCCTAAGGGCAACAATAGGACTTGGGAGAGAAACTCTCTTCTTCTTCTCCTTTCACTTCTTTCACACCTTTATCTTTGAACATACTAAGTATATCGTTGATGAATAACCATAATCCACATGGAGGCAATTTCTTTCATTTCCATTCTGTGCAATCTATTAGGGTCAACATTTGGATTAGTCGAAAGATTCACTTTCAGCAATGCATAGTGTTTCTATTTGGTCCTGAAAGGCTCAATGAAATACTTCTCACCAGATCCCATCATACTACCTATTATTGACTATGACTTCTCTTTTGATGTGAATGTAGTTATTTTATTATGAATCAAGAGGATTTGTACTCACAACTAATCCCAATTGCTAGACAAAACATATACATTATAGTAAGCACAAAGCTACAGTTCCAAAGAGCAATCCGTAGCTTATTTGAACAACAAAGATTAAATATCATTAACTCATCCATTAACCCTTTTATCCTACCCATGATACGATATGATCGTAATCTAGATTTTTTCATTCTTGTTTTGTTTTGACTATCTTTCATGAGTTCTCTCTATCATGTGTGTGTTTGTAAGGGAAAGTGAGCGGCTTCTTTGGCTACATTTCTTCTTTAACTCTAGAAGCTATGTTATCTACATCTTAGCTCCTTCTCATAACCCTTGAGCTTCCTCACAAACTCTCACAGCAAGAGGCCTGGTGCCTTCCTGGCAAGACCGCCGACTTCTTGACAGCGAATCGGTGTGCTGCGGCAGCAAATACCTATCCCTGATGAGGAGATCAGAGAGGTGGAGGCTGCGCTGGGAGCAAGTCGGCGCTTGTTACAACGGCACGGGGTTTCCAAAAACATCAAGAAGCTCCAAGCTGAGGTTGAGGTATTGTATTTCTAGCTTATTGCATTGTGTACGACTGTTGAAAGTTTTTATTCTACACAAGGTTTGGTGATTTGGCATGTTTCACTTCTTGACTGTTCTATTTGCTAACATTTTTATGGGTTTTAGTACTATCTTGGACTGGTTTGGTACTCTCTCTAACTGTTTTGGTACTTTTATTTAACACTAAGGACAGTGCTGGAACTTTCCTTAGTACTTTATGCTGCTGCTTCATTTCATTTGGTACTCATTTAAACTACTTGGTACTATATTGGTACTTCTTTGTTTCTAATTTTTGAGTCTTACACTGTACTATTTGTTTTGTTTTGGATTCTATAATGGCACAATCCATGGTACTTTTCGTGCTTTTCTGATCATTTGATCTTTTTCAATTCTATTTTGGGACTGTTATGGTACATGCTGCTTAGTGCTTTGGTATCTTATTTAAATGTCTTGGTACTTTCCAGTTTTTTTTTTTAAGTGGTTTGCTTATTTTTGGACTGTTTTGGTACTTTTTAAACCGATTTGGGTATTTAATCGAACACTAACTGCTATGTTCGTACTTCCCTTGTAACCTTTTGGTGCTTAGTTATTTTAATTGGTTCCCTCTTCGATCATTCTGGTATTGGCTTGAGAATTTTTGGTACTCATATAGTTTACAAATATTGTCTTGGGTGTGGCACAATCTTTGGTACTCTGGGTGCTTTTCTATTCATTTGGTACTCTTTTTACTTATTTTGGAACTTTCTAGTTACAGTCTTATACTGTAATGTTGAGTTTGACTTGGGTACTTTTGGTGCTTGATACTACTTTGGTACTCTTGAAACATTTGGTACTTCAACCTATTTTGGTACTTTTGGTACTTCCCTTGTAACCTTTTGTGCTTGTTTATTTTATTTGGTTCTCTCTTTGACCATTTTGGTACTGCCTTGAGAATTTTTGGTACTCATATAGTCTACAGATTTGCCTATTGTGCTATGTGGCACAATCTTTGGTACTCTGGGTGCTTATCTGTTCATTGGGTAGTCTGATTACTTATTTTGGTACTTTCTAGTTACAGTCTTATACTGTAATGGTGCGTATGACTTGGGTACTTTTGGTGCTTGATACTGATTTGGTATTGTTGAAACATTTGGTACTTCAACCTATTTTGGTACGTTTGGTACTTTCCTTGTAACCTTTTGTGCTTATTTATTTTATTTGGTTCTCTCTTTGACCATTTTGGCATTGTCTTGAGAATTTTAGTACTCATATAGTTTACAGATTTGCCTTGGGTTCTATGTGGCACAATCCTTGGTACTCTGGGTATTTATCTGCTCTTGGGTAGTCTGATTACTTATTTTGGTACTTTCTAGTTACTGTCTTATGCTGTAATGTTGAGTATGACTTGGGTACTTTTGGTGCTTGAAACTGCTCTAGTACTATTGAAACTTTTGGTACTTTAAGTACTTTTGGTACTTCTGGTATTTCTAGTACCTTGATACTACATTGGTATTTTCTTCTAATAATGTTTTCTTTGCTAATTGTTTGATTTGGTACTGTCTTGGTTCTATTTTGTAACTGTTGCAATAATATTTTGGTATTGCATGTGTTATTCCTTGCTAGCAGTCAATTTTGGTACTGTCTTGGTGCCTGTTGGGTACTGTTTTGTTCTATTTTGGTATTCTTTCAATAATTTTTTGCTATTGCATGTGTTCTTCCATGCATCTTGGTTGTTTTGGTAATTAAATTACGAGAGCATTCTGTTTTGCAGAGAGAGTATGCCAGGCTCTACAACGAGTCCCTGGAAACCCAAGACCAGTATGAATTTGTAAGCAAGCTCTCTACTGATGTGAAGAGAGGGATGACTCACACGTTGACTCCAAGGCCTCATGTTGTGGACCCTGAAAACACAATACATGTGTTTGGTTCTTCTGTTGCCTGTGGGGAGGCTTTGGAGGCTTCTTACGTGGTTGGTACCTTCATGCTTCCCTGCAGGCATTAGTACCATCCACTGTGTTTTGTAGGTGTATTGAGAATGGAAGATACATGCGTGAAGGCACTTTGCAACACTGCAATCCCTTCGGAGGCAAAGGCCTGGATTTCAAGGAGGTCATTATTGAAGACTAAGTGGGGTGTTTGTGTTGGACACTACATGCTTATAATATCAGTTGAATTTATGATCTAATCTTCTCTTTCATCTTTGTGTATATGTAGGGAGAGGATCTTTCAGTGCAGACACCCATGACAACACCAACACCCCTGTGGATCGGAAGGATCTTCGTGGATACGGCAAGTCAGATGCCAGTCACATGTTCCAAGAAGATCCTTATAAGTCAGTGCATGAAGTACTCCATGACATTGGTGTCAACACGATGGAAGGCAAAAAGGGTGAGCCTGCTCTAGACTCCAATTTGGAGGAAGATAACACTAAAGCCGAAGCGCAAGAAAGCCAGCAAGGCCCTAATGCCAGCACAGTGGAAGGGAAAGGGTCTGAGGCTAGTGTGGGCTCTGGTATGGCAGAAGCTAAACTGAAAATTGAAGTGTAGGAGAAGGATAAATAGGAAAGCAAACCAATTGAGGAAGTTGATGGCATAGAGATAGAGCTAGGCAAGAAGAACAACGCAAAAATTCAGGCTGATGAGGAGGTGGCATTGGAAGTTCCCTCGGTGGCCGAGTGTTTGGATGCAACTCCAAAATATGTAGAGGAGAAGGCAGGCAGAAAGACGAGGCAGCAGGCAAAGAGTGAGGCAGAACTTGATGACAGTGCGAAGGAGACGGAACCTGTCGAGGGTGCGAAGGAGGCTGCGAAAGAGTATGGCACGGAGGAGGCAGCTTATTTTGCAGAGGAGACAAAGCCATGGAGGAGGCCGAAGGTGCGGGGCAGGCGACAATCTTAGAAACAAGTTATAGCATTGACTGTGCCACACTCTCCGAACTCTTCCTTATGAAATGTAAAAAGCGCCCAGAGGTCGTGGTCTCAAGCCGCGAACCTCCAAGAATTAGCTATTTAACAGCATTTTGTACTTGCTTCTGGCTTATCATGAAATACGATCTCATTTTGCGTTTGTCAATGTTTGGTGTCATGTCAGTCATATGTTAATGTGTTCGTTCCTTGTTATGTCATGCTATCAACAATTGGTAACCTTTAATGGTGCTAAATGTCCACACTTTCTGTTGCCAAAAGGCTGGGTGTTCCTTTACTCATTTTGCTTCATGGTACTTCAGTGAGGGACAGGTAGTGGCTGAATGAAAAGCGACCGGGTACATCAAATGCCGCTGGACGTAAAGGCGAGCAAGAAGCGCCTTGTCATTCTGGATTTGAATGGAGTTATGTTGAAGGATTTTCATAAAGAACCCAAAGATTTGTGGTGTATCCCATTTCCAGAGGGATGTAGGCCCCGATGCGTGCAAGTCTCCCGATACAAATATTGCGTGGCCAGACCTGATGCGGAGGATTTCATCCTTAGCCTGAGGAGGTGATGCTACGTGATGCTTTGGTCCTGCAGCCAAAGACACAATCTGATGACCATACTGCATGCTTGCTTCCCTAAGTTGATGAAGATGCAAAGTCTCTCTTTAGGTATGAATCCCTTAACTTCCAAATTGGTTTGGCTGATTTTGGTACTGTATCTACCTTTGCTACTGATTTGTACATATTCTAGTACTATTGGTTCTTTTTGTACTATTTGGTACTATCTTGTATAGGATTTGGTACTATTTGTACAAATTGATACTGTCCACATAATTTTGGTAATATTAGCACAATTTGGTATTGTTTGCACAATTGGGTACTGTTTCTTTTTCTTTTTTCTTTTTGGTTATTTTTATTCATTTTGGTCCTTTGGTACTTTTGGTACTATTTGCACAACTTGATACTGTCCATACAACCTGGTACTATTTGCACAGCTTACTTTGGTACTTTGGTACTGTTATATACAGAACTTGCTGTTTTTCTTTTTCTGGTGATTTAAGTCCTTTGGTACTTTGGTATTGTTATGTATAGAACTTGCTGTTTTTCAGACTGTGGTGATTTAAGTCCTTTGGTACTTTGGTACTTTGGTACTGATATGTACAGAACTTTTTGTTTTTCTTTTTTTGGTGATTTAAGTCCTTTGGTACTTTGGTACTGTTATGTACAGAACTTGCTATTTTTCAGACTTTGGTGATTAAGTCCTTTGGTACTTTTGGTATTTTGGTACTTTGGTGCTTTGGTACTGTTATGTACAGAACTTATTGCTATTTTTCAGACTTTGGTACTCTGAATTGTATACCTGCTCTAACAACTTAGTTTACTTGACACATATATTTTTGACCAGTCCTTGTGAAAAATGGGCTTCCTCTATGAAGGATGTGGCAGGCCTTTTCGGGCAGTTCGGCAACAAGCCCATTTTCATGAAGCTCCTGCGAACAGTTTGGCGCAAGCATCCTCAATTTAATGAAGCCAACACGATCCTTGTGGACAACACAAGATACAAATCATTGAAGAACGATTATGAGTCGTGCTGCTACATTCAGACATATAAGCCAAACTATTATGATCCGAACAAGCCGAAGTATCTCATGGATGTCATTCTGCCATGGATCACGGGATGGCTAGATGAGAAGTTCCCCACCGCTTATAGGTGGCACACACCCCGGGGAGGTCACCTAATAAAAATGTAACCTATCACGTGAGTTCAACAGAAGGGTATTTAAAGTTCTTGAAACTTACAAAAATATATATACAAAAGGGAATTATTTTTTCAAATTTGAAAAAAACTTACAGATTTTAAAAGAAAAGGGTACATTAAATTCCTAACAAAATTCACAGATAAGGGGTTTTACAAACATGTCTTGAACGCACGTGATATGGTAGTTTTACACATAGTGAACCCCCCGAGGAACACACCCCTGTTTGATGTAGAGGACCACATCTCCCTGTATGTTGATGACTACTTTGTATCTTTGGAAGGGTACTCGTACCGGTTTGACCCCCCTGATGTGTAAAAGATTCTGTAAAAGACTGGAATTTTCGTGTAATAAGAAATTATTGTTGGGCATGAACCTTCGTGTGCAAAAGTTTTACACATGCACTTAATTTTTCTGCACATGATCTTTTTCTTGCCACTTCTTTGGTCATTTTTATGTTGCTATTTTCATGTGAAGCGTGAATCAGCAGAAATGTCAAATAACCCACGAGCATTGATTACTCCTTCCCACTTAATTTTTTTCCCATTGATAACTAAACCCGGATTCTTGCACCTGCCTAAGATATTTTCAACCATATTAAAGTATCCTGCTATCAAACAAGGATTAGGCAGTCTGGCTTATCAAATTTGGTACTACAAGAGTCAGCTGAAAACAATTAGAAAGTACACACTACTGATCACAAGTAAGATTCTATTCAAGAGAATTACAAATGTTGCTGCTAGTGGCTAGACTTGTAGTTGGGGTTTACGCTGTATGGCTCCCCTCGTGGTCACTCCCTTCTTCATATGGCATACTGTTGTAGATATTTTCATATATCTCTGAGGATAGTTTAAAATGGTTATGCACGCCCGGTTTGACCTCCATGGGGAACCGTATAGCTCTAACGAGATGGGAGTAGATCATGACCGGTGGTTTCTCATTCAATAGGGTATAAGTATCAACTTTGCCCTCAACCAGGGCATAGTACAAACCCTCAACCAGAATTCCACCCTTTACGATCTTGTTATGCCAAAGGTCCTTCAGTACTCTTGGTGCCTGGTACATGGTTTTGGTGAGCTTTAGAAGGTAGAAGTCCTCTTTCTCCTCGGCTGCTTTTACTGCAAAGTTATCCCCAATGGACAGTAATTGGCTCAACACCTTAGGGTCTCCTTCATACATAGGCATGGTTAAATCCACACTCACTTGGGAGGAAAGCAGATCATTGTATCTCTCCTCATCATCCTCGTCCTCATCACTACCTACTTGTACAGACTCTATCAATGGCTCAATGGAGAGATATTTCTATTCTTCACTGCGCTGTTTATTATTGTATCTCCTCCATTGCCCATGCACACAAGGATCACAAAATCAAGACAGCGTCCAAAAACGCACATCACATGGATTGTGTGTTGAGTAGCTGTCAACACAATGGAATGATTGAGACCCTGCAATTGGTTTGCAGTCCCATAGTGGAGAACGCAACACATCATTCGATGAAACCAACCAGAAACCCTTCTTGTGCTGGCACCCCCACCTTCCCTCGTTGTGTAAACCTCGCGTTTAGAAAATTGACCACATCAACTGCACACTTCATGGGCCATCCATTGGGCTTTAGCTCCTCATGCGTCAAGGTTCTCTTGATAACAGCACCTGCACCATCATGCTCTCCTTTTCCATGTCCTAAAGCGGAGAAGTTGTGCATCATATGCAATCGTGTCAACTGATAATACCTGGCTACAAAATAGTATGGTCGCCATGCCTTGAACTGTGAAGCGGCACCATCTGACCAAACTAAATGATAACGGAAACACTGTCCTTGTTGTTTCATCCAACTATCATGCAAGAGAAAACAATGTTGAACAAAGAGCGTGTCATGGAGCTTATCGTCTGATATGTAAAAATCACAGTCTTCTCAACGGCTCCTACTGAATTTCTGATATAAGAGATGTGCACCAGTATTGTGACCTGTGTTGACCACCAATGCATGGACTGAAATCTCATTCTGCACTTTCAAGCTTTAATTCTCTGCAAAATCAACAACAGAAACCACAACGTCGCTTGGAAACTTTAGCAAGCAGTCTTTAAATTGTTGGGCCTGCCACCTAAAAACAAAGTTGTGCTTGACAAAGCTTTTCAGATGATCTGAAAAAAGATGAATAAAAGTTGCACTTTTCATCCTTTCCACGACTAACTCCTTTCTCTTCTTCTCGTTTCCTTCAGCATTAACCTGTCCAATATCCACATCCTTAAATATCTTAACAATCACCTCCCTGCTATCTGTTGCAATCTCGTCTAGGCAGAATGACAACTTCCTTACACCACATCTAGGGCACTCTCCCAGCAAGCATCTCTGTGCATGATATTCATGATCCTTAGGGAGAGGGCACAATATGAAATCCAGCAAGATACTTATGTGCTAAAAAACTGTCTGGTTTGCAGAACACTCACCTACTTCACACTGTGTATCACAAATGGAGCATGTACATGGATGTTCCTTTGCGTGATGCCCAAACTTGTTCTGGCACATTTGATTGAAAGCATCCCTGAAGTATACCATCTGGATATGGTAAATACAGCAGCAAGTATAGCAATTTTTGGACAAAGAATGGTTTGAGTGTCTCAAAGGACCTAAGTGACAACTCCACCGCAGGATACGTGATTTTAAATCTTCTGTAGAGCTACCTATATACAAAATTTGATCCACATTAGAGCTCAGAATATTACTATAAAGCAGCAAAGTACCAAAGTAGTTTACATACCAAAATTAACAATGTAAACCACCAACTCATTCTAAAATACCAAATTTGGCACTGTATTGCCAGATTTCAGGCTATAGTACCAAATTAAGTGCAGAAAAGCACCAAACTGGATTGATAGTACCAAACTAGATACATAGTACCAAAGTGGGTACATTTATGTACATTGCATAGAACCAGCTCGTATTCATAGGACCAAGCAGGGTCCATAGTACCAAATTATGTACATTGCATAGTACCAATCGAATCCGTAGTACAAAACAAGGTCCCTACTACCAAATTCTATACATTGCATGGTACTAGCCTGAATTCAGAGTACCAAACAGGATCCCTAGTACCAAGTTTCGTACATTGCATCGTACTAGCCTGAGTTCATAGTACCAAGTAGGATCTCTAGTACCAAATTTTGTACGTTGCATGGTACCAGCCTAAATTCATAGTACCAAACGGATCTCTAATACCAAATTCTGTACATTGCATGGTACCAGCCTAAATTCATAGTACCAAACATGATCCCCGTTACCAAATTCTCTACATTGCATGGTACTAGCCTAAATTCATAGTACCCAAAAGGATCATTAGTACCAAATACTGTACATTGCATAGTACTAGCTTGAATTCATAGTACCAAAAAGGATCCCTAGTACCAAATCCTGTACATTGCATAGTACTAGCTTGAATTCATAGTACCAAAAAGGATCCCTACTACCAAATCCTGTACATTGCATAGTACTAGCTTGAATTCATAGTACCAAAAAGGATCCCTAGTACCAAATCCTGTACATTGCATAGTACCAGCCTGAATTCATAGTATCAAACAGTATCCCTAGTACCAAATTTTGTACATTGCATAGTACCAGCCTAAATTCACAGTATCAAACAGGTTCCGTAGTGCCAAAGTGGGTACATGTCTGTACCCTGCATAGTACCAATTTGGAAACCTAGTACCAATTTGGGTACTTTTTTGTATACTGCAAAGCTACAAAATGGATCCATAGTTCCAAAATAACAACTTTCCAGAGACAAAAAAGTACCTAAACGGGAATGTGCATCTTTACTTTGTAGCATTTCTACCAAACAATGGTACTATGCATCTGTTTGGTACTATTCAGAATCTAGAGAAGCTTCAAATTGGGTACTACTGAGGTAGGAATTGGTACCAGAATGATACCAGGTTTGGCATGCTAGGAATTGGTCAAATTTTGGCATGCTGGAAATGGTACTATGGAGCTGAGAATTCGTACAATGATTGTTGGCTAACAAGTTGTGGTATTCTGTGTTAATCCAAGAGTAAAAAGATGAGCAAGGATTACAGTGTGGGCAACACATATTACCTGAGAATCATCTAGAAGATGTATGGGATGTTTGATGACACATTTTGCCTCGATCCTGTGCTTATAGATATCCTTTTTGTTAGGAGAAACTCTTGTCTCGGATTTCCAAAAAGCTACCGCCAAATCTCTAGTTTCGATTGTGATACTTGTATGCAGAGGCAACTGTCTGTGACAAGCACTAAGTGGCAAAACTTCATTCTCATCTTTCATTCCCAGTCGACTGCTTGCTGCCACTATATTACGTCGATGAACACCCAAGGCAGCAGCAATTTTGGACTGGTTCACAGTGGTTATGCTCTGATCACCATTGTTCAGTATCATCGTCAAAGAGGTTCTCTTCACAAAAAACTCAGTGAAGAGTGGGGCACTTTCAGCTGAGTCAATATGTTGCGAACGTCGGAAAGAAGACTCGATTGCACATCCGAACTCCTCAACTTGGAAAATGGCTGATGATTCATGAGCTCCTCTAGAATTTCTTGTTGTTCTAGTGTTGTTAGTCCTTGGGTCTGCCGACGCCAACATCTAGCCATGGCTTTGCATATATTGTTCCTTGATCTGGTTGTAGCAAGTTCAGCTCTCTTAGCAGGGTTGTGCTCCTTGTGTCGTTGCTCAGGCTTCTTTTGTGCCCAATACTCCTGCAAAAATACTTGGTTGCTAACAGGTTCATGAATGCTCGTGGTTTGCATCATAGCACCCTCTGTAGATGCAGGTACCCCTGACTCGAGATAGGTGAAGGAATCACGCTCAGTATCCATCGTCATCTCTGAAGATATGGTACTGGCCTGAGCTGGCTTGGCTATATGGTGGGAGAGGGAGAGAGGGAGAAAGAGAGAGAGAGAGAGAGAGAGAGAGAGAGAGAGAGAGAGAGAGAGAGAGAGAGAGAGAGAGAGAGAGAGAGAGAGAGAGAGAGAGAGAGAGAGAGAGAGAGAGAGAGAGAGAGTGGGCAGGAAGGGTGGGTGCTCCACAGAGAACAAAACAGAGAATGTGTGTGTGAGTGTGAGAAAGAGAGAGAGAGAGAGAGAGAGAGAGAGAGAGAGCGAGCCAGCCGAATCTCCTTCCCCACTTCTTGCACCCACGTTGTTTTTCTGTTATAACCCGTTTCGAGAAAAAAGAATAAAGTAGAGTAAATTATAAAGCCTCCAAGAAATTGATTTTATTTTTTCTCCTTTTTGTTCAATTTTGCATCTTTTACTTGGGTCTGATTCTCCTTACCACACCCACCAAGCCTAGGTGGTGTCAAGGACAACCAATTTTGTACCACCATCCCTTGCTTTTAGCCGTTAATCTCTTCTAAAAAATATCTATTGTTGAGGCTTAGAATGTCATCCATGTATCTGTATGTATGGTTAAATAGAGAGAGTTTATGATAGTTATCCTTATCTTTTATGGTTTTGAGAAACCATTTGTATTCAAAGAAGGCTAAATATATATTACACATAAGGGGTGAGCATGAAAAACCCATAGGGATGCCTAGGCTTTGGTTAAAACATTGGCCTTTGAAGCTGATAGAACAATTGTCAAGAATCCATGTAATGCAATACACCAAATTTTCTTCATCAAAGTGGAAGGGGTTAGATGAGTGAGATCTCTTAATCCATCTTGGTTTATTAGTGAGGGAGATGTTAAAAAATCCTTTTTCCTTAGCGTTCTTAAAAGCTATCCTCGTCATCTTAATTAGAATATTCTTCAGTCCCAATTCACCATTCATAGGTATATTCTCATAGCATTGAGTGATATCTACAGTAAAGAGATGAAATATTTGTCTCGATAAGTTGAGAGTGACTTCATTGAAGTTTTTTACTAGCCAAAAGGGGTTATAGTGTATCCTGAGGAAGTTTGAACAAATTTTCAGCTTAGTGGCACACACAGATTCAAACTCAAAAAGTATAAGGTCAAGGAAAAGGGTGATATCTTTAGTAATGCTCGTGAATATTCCATTCAAGGCATCAGATATCCATATGAATTTATGTTTATGACGTTTATATGTGGGAAATAGGATAGGAAGCTTGATTGTCTTAAGAGAATGTCCAATATTATCAAGCTGATTCGTGATCTTATCAGTAATCATTCTTGGGGTATGGCTAAGCAATGTGAATTCCCTTCCAAAAATAAGAGAATGTTCCGCTTTCCAAGCCAATTTTTTGCATATAAGAGTAGGAAATTTGGCGCTTTTATCAAGCCTTACCGACGAACCAATTATATGTGGGTTTTTGAAATTGAAGTCCAAGGTGTGGTGTGATCCAAGTACTGTTAGTAGAACAACCTTTCGTATGGTATGGAAGAGATCTTATAGAAAAACATTGTTGAACTAATTTAGTTAAGTCCAGTAGGACTGTCTTCTCTAGTTGGAGAGAACTGACAAGGTCAGTTAAGCAGCTAAGTAAAGCTGATAAGGCAAGATATGGGTTTTTAGGAAAGCGAGGGATGTGATTCACTCCTTTAGCAAGGATTTTTTGGACCGTGGTTTCATCAATAATATTAAGATCACAAGTGCAAACATGTTTGCCCAAATCACCAAATTCTTTGCAAAAAGTGCTATACTTATCACAAGCACATTCTGGGATAGTGTTGTGAAAAAATCATTACTGTAGACAAGATTCTTAATAGTTTGTTGATACCTCCAGTCAATAAGGACATTACAAGCATCTTATGGTTGCCAAAAAGTAAGTCAAAGCACTTACAAAGTATTGTTTTGGGGGGAAACCAATCCAAAAATTCATTTTTGAAAAGACAATGTAAATAGATAGACTCCAAAGTAGCAGTCTTCTTTGTGAGATGCATCCTTCCACAAGGACCAAAAGCAACATGCACATTATAGATGATCATAAGTCAAGGAGGTGTCAGATGGGAGTATTTCTACCTCTTCCTCTAGTAAAACTACGAGACTTTCCCCTATTAAAGCTGGAGGAAGTACTGGGGGTTAAAAAAGATGTGAGAGATTTAGGTCTTTTAAGTGAGGGAGAATCATCATCCTCAATACAGGGCTTGAGTAGACTAGTGATGATCTTGACACCTTTATAGTTGGCATAAGTATTCATATACAACCCTGGTCCATCATACTTGAGCTCTTTAAGGATATCAATCATTAGCCCACAAAAGATATTATAAGCAATTTGAGCAACCACTAGTTGTTTAGCCTATCCCCCTAACCAAGAGGAGATGAGGGATAAATGAAATTCCATCGGCTTTTCAGGGAAGAGTTAATCAAGGTGGTTGAGGTTATACCAGATAGCATGGTCAAACCACATGACGTTGGACTCACAAGAGAGGCTTTGGGATCAATAAACTTGCAAACACATTTTAGATAGGGTCGGAAAACATTCTAGATAGGTTCATTGTAGAAGTCACGATTGCTTTTAGCAAACTCCATGTTGCCTTTTGTATGAATGTATAACCCTCCATTAGAGGAGCACTTAGAATGGTCAACAAAGTAAAGGTTAAAGGGGGATTTAATAAGTTCTCCTTTGTCTAAAAATTATCCTCCTTTCAAGATTTTGAGTCTGCAATCGTCCACCATGGATGCTCGTAGATTAGCCAAATAAACCCAAGCTTCGCTAAGGATTGGTGCCAAAAAGGCTTTGTTGGGGAGGACCCACAGCTAATGGTCCACACCAAAGGACTCAATTCACTTTTTCTAGCTTGTAAAAAAGGAAAAAAATTTAGAAACTTTGGGTACCATTTCTAAAAGGTTAGAGTTGTTGAGGGAGCAAAGGTTGTTTTGAAATTCCTTGACGGCTTGCAAAGCAGCACTATCTCTATAAAAGATGCCCCCCGTTTGAGCGATAGTTGGAGCAGTGGGGGCACTAATGAAAATGGGGTCGAGACCACATAACTTCTTGAGAAATTTAGATGATTCAGCCCCTGATGAAGAGAACTGAGCTAGCTCTTGTTGGTATTATAATGAAAGTATGGGTAGTTGGGTAGTGTAGTGGGCAATCATAGCAACCCCTGTCTTTGTCTAAAGTAGCCAACATTTTACCCAATCGTTAAAAGAAATCAAGTGCAAGATAGAAGACTTTTTATTTGTAGCTAAGGCCAATTCATAAATAAGTTGAGAGGCATCCAAGCTGTTTATACATTTGAGAAAACAGATGTTGCTACAGAGAGGGGCTCAGAAGTTAATTCTAGGCCTTGTGAGAGAGCAAGGGTTTGCAATAGACAAAAATGCTCAATAAGCAAGAGATTACTTAGGGTAAGAGGTTACAATGCTCTTGTCCTTTCTAGCAAGAAAAGGTATGAATCTAGTAGCCAGGGCTTTTTTGGGAGGATGGTCCTTTAAATAAAATCTAATTTGTTCTAAAATTCTTGTATGCTTCTCTGGGTCGTCAATTTATAGTGTGTGTGATCTTGAAAGTTTATACAAAGTATAGGTTAGTATTGTAGGTTGGACCTACAATCCTTAAACCGGAAAAGTCAAAATGACTCTGATAGTCATGACTAGGTAGCCAAAATTGTAGTCTAAGAAGGACCGCCTAACACCAACCAACCTAAAAAGGGATTATAGACATTGGCTCCAACTTAGCACTATAATTCAAGAAAAACCCTAAATCCAGTGTCCTGGTTCCCGAGAGAACTGGGAAAGCCTTATGTATAGGACGTGTGTGTAGTTGTTTTACCTAAATAATACAACATAAATGAACATTTTAGTTTAAAAGACAATTTGCTTTAGACAAGTGACAATGATTAGTACAAAAATCACTCAGTCTTAGAACTATTTTTTTACATTCTATCAAAATGAGGTCTCAGTCTAGTGTAGAAAGTGTATGTTCTAGGATATGACAAGTGTTTGGTATGTCAAGGACAGACACATGCTTTAAGCCAAAAAAAAATCCAAGGAAGGATAGAGTCCTCACGTGCATCCATTCAAACAAGGCAACATATACGTTAGCCTTGAATGCATTTTACAAGTATCAATGGACTATATCAGTTGTTATCCATGTCCAACTTACAACTTTTTTTACTTAAACAAACATCAACAGTGTACACGTATCTCAATTTTGTAAAAATTTCTTTTTAAAGCTTGTAAAAAAGGCCATTACCCCTTTAAATTATGGTAATTATTATATGTTGGTTTCTATATAGCCCAATTTTTAATAGACCTTAAATAGATATTTACATATGTATCATTTTAATCAAAAGGCCACCACCCCTTCTGATCCAAATGACATAATACCAAAGTTACTTTGTGCCTACTCTTCATCCATACACCATCAAAATTTACATAGCAAGTTTGTCATGCTCTTACTTAATGTGGAAAAATTAGTCAAACAATTCATCTAGACTAATAAAGTGTACACGGTGACCCTCTTACCACCTCCATCTTTAAAACCATCAGCAAAAACATAGTAGCCTCATCAGATATGGCCCTCAAAAAAGCATTGTGTTATACCTCAAACAGTTGATGTTGCTTGGCTTAGGCAAGAAAAATCAGCTAAGCATATCAAGCCAAACAAATCCACTAGATTAGATTGCGTAAGAGGAACCAAACTTCCAAAATACCAAAACTGTACAAATAAGTGTAATGCATCCATGCCTTAAGTGAAAAATCCCATTAAATCCAATCTATTCAGTCATGGAATCATTATCAAAAACCTCCATCATGGTATGCAGTACGACCCAGACATAGTGCACAATACATCAAAAATGTGACGCCCTGATTATGCTAGCAGCTCAACAAAAGCCAAGTATCAAATGCAATAGAGGCCCATCGGACCCAGCCCCCCCTTTTTTTTAAACAGTGATATCAATATACCCAACCAGTGCGTAGATAAATCACTGGTATATCATGCCCTTTAATGGCATCATCGGCTAAAATGCAGCTAATAGCCCAAAATAGTGAGTCAGTATGCAAAACAACGAGCCCAAAACCTAGGCCTCATACATATTGCCATGCTTACACGTGAAGTGCATGGGTACAACCTAATGCCATCTATCCCTACACATCAAAAAGATGGCCAAATCCTAGTTTTTTCAAAGTTAATGCCATCCAAAGCCTTGGTATAGAGATACCTACAACCGTGCAGTCATAAAACACAATGCATGTGAAAAAACTCCTCTTGATTATGATGAGCATAGTTCAAACCTCTAGTATAAACAAAATAAGGTGCAGTAAACCTTAGGTAGTTTAATAAATCCAAATCGCACAAGTACTTACTAGGTACCTGTTAAACCATGCTGTATTAACACCAAATATAGTGCAACGTAATGAGAAAAATTAATCCCAACACAATGTACACTTCATCATCCAAGCGAAAGCAAAATCAATGAGATGTTTCTGATAAGGTACCAACCTGCGACGTGGCCCCTTGTTCCACCAATTCCATGGGTATACAGCAGACACTTGAGCAGACGATGCCCTCAAAATCTCCTTTCCACATACACACACAAAATACAAAGGACAAGGCTAAGTGAGGGACATAGAAAGCATATCCACCTCATGAACGCGGTAGCACCAATAGGGAGGATCCATTCCATGATTGACCATTAGTAGGTTAGGATCGCAAGGCTCATGCTCCAGGTGGTGGTTTCCATGAGAGCTTTAATGGGAGAGGGCTAAAGAGCTGGACAGTCACATCTCTAGCAGAGAGAATTTTATGATTGTGAGGCAGGGAGTGGGGCATAATGTGCACAGTAGCCAATAGAGGTTTAAAGATGTGATAAAAACACGCCATGCATCCCATTGGGAGTAGGTTAAAAAAGCAATTTACACATAGTTTTTACCAGAAGAGGTCAAGCTCTCTAATGAAGGGATTTATCCCACAGAGAATAAGTGGATGCCCTAAGAGGAAAAAAAAAATCCAAAAAGGGGTCTTGGGCTGCAGAGAAATTTATGTTGTGCGCCCATTCCAGGGTCTTTTTTGTTTGGAATAGATCCCCGACTCTGTCAGGTAGTGAGATCTTGTTTGTATGCTGATCTAGTTAGGTGTAGAGCTATAATTGTATCAGTATTCAAAATGTGTGTGTGTGTGTGTGTGTGTGTGTGTGTGTGTGTGTGTGTGTGTGTGTGTGTGTGTGTGTTGATCGTATTGTGCTACGAGAAAATTCTCACTACTCCTTATTACTCTATATAGCCAATTAATATGATAAGGTTAGTATGTTTCGTTAGATGGGTGTGCAACCATTTTTCTTGAACCCTAACAATGATGTATTAGTGTACCTTAGGAAGCCTAAATGGATCACTAGAAAGTACCATGGGTAGTCTTAAGGGGGAGATTATTGGGTAACCCTAGCCATGGGTACCACTTTCTCTCTCATGACAAGAATCTAGGGAAAACAACCTAGGCTACCAGATGCCCATATGGCATAAATCTATTTGACTATCCATGTGACTCCCTATGACACTTTACACCTAGGAAAAATGACCTACATGATGATTCTATCGCTGATTAGATATCTCATGACATAAGCACCCAATGAACCAATAAATTCAACCTTGCATTCACTCATTCCAAGTTCAATAATCAACAGCATTCAAGTTTACATTGTGCTAATCTCTACGCACACACACTGGTGCGCGTGCACGCGCGCACACACACCAGGAATGCTTCACTCATTTATCCACCCAAATCTCTACACGCAATGGAGAAATATCAACACCAAAAGTATCTGATTTGGAACTACTATCTAGTTTCTACACCCCCATGAAATCTAATATTAATCTCACAAAAAGGACAAAAAATGGTATCTATGGCCATGCTGCTTGTATAAAAAAACCTACTAATTCACTCATTTACTTGTCTATATAATAAGGTTAGAACATTTCTTCTGTAGTAAAGTCACTTGCTCAATCCATGCAATCTACAAAAATTCATCATTAAATTACAAACAATAGACTAGGTAGGTACTTGATACAAATTATTTACTTGGGTATAGGAGAAAAATTTTATCTACATGGTATTTAGTGACTCAAATTATGTAGTTGAATTGATGGATAGGAGAAGCATTAGTGGTAATGCTTTTGTTTTCAAAGCTGGATCAATCTATTGGTGCTCCAAGAAGAATAATACAATCAATCTTTCATCAGAAGGATTTGAATACAAGGCCTTAAAAATGTGAGCTTATGAAGCTATATGTATTGAATGATGTTTGCAAGAACATGGATTTTTAGATGTTCTCATGTCAAGAAGAAATGAGGGTAGTCTTTTTCTAAGGTGACTTCATCTTTCCATGTTGCATCTTTTTCACAGTAGTCCTACCACTAGACAAGGTGTTCTCTAAGAATTCTATTCCAAAGGATTTTCTCTAGAGATTCAAAAATTCTAGAGGGTTGGATCTTCAAGTTTTTTTAGGCTTGCTTGAAAATCTTAAGGCTATCGAGGAGTTTCTCATTGCTAAGAATATAGGGTTTCAATAAGCTTACATGAAGACATCGTGGACTTTGAGATGATATGGCAACTTTAACTTGTAAGGTTGAGCACCTATAAACTTGATGACTTCTTAAGGACCATTGTATGATGGGATATGCTAAATGTACCTCCTAAGTGATAGGCTGCTTCTCTTTTGGTGAATGTGGTGAAAAAATTTGTCTCTTTCCTTGAATATTATTTTGGGTTCCTTACCATCAGCGTACTACTTCTTGTGATCTTGAGTAGCTTGACTATCTGTTTGGATGGCTTTCGTTGTGTTTTCCATCTCTTTGAGCATCCTCTTAGAAGCTTTAAATCTTATGGTAGGATCTAAAAATGTGAGTGAAGAGAGAGGTTTTGACCATATAGGCCACAAAGTGAGGTCATGCTTTGATAGTGGAATCATTGTAATCATTAATTCACTAGAGGTAGAAATTGCATCCATCACTTAGACTCCCTACTAAAATAATCTCTGAGAATATCTTCAATGAATTAATTACCCATTTTATTTGTTTATGTAATTGGATATGGTAGAGATAGTACTAAATTTTAACTTCTTTGCAATTGCCTTGAAAGAGAGAGGTCCAAAAACATGAGGTGAACTTCACATCCCAATTTCTTACACTTCAACTGGGAAATCTCTGTAATCTAAAAATCTCCTTAACAAATATTTGTGCAACTAACTTGTGATCCCCAAGAATTTTCTAATCTTGTTGACATTAAATAGGGCCATTCAACAATGTCTTGCACTTTAGCAAGTCCATTGAGATGCCTTCTTGAGAAAAAATAAATCCCAAGTTTTTTAATCTTTGGAGACAAGAATATACGCTTACTCATCTTATGATATAGTTTGTATTTTCAAAGATCTAGCAACTTCCTGAAGTGAAATTTGTGTTCTTCCTCATTCCTTGAATAGATTAGAATATCATCAAAGAAGACAAGGACAAAATTGGTCTGAAAATATCATGCATCAATCTATAAAATGTAGTCAATGCATTAGTCGGACCAAATGACAATGCTATAAATTTAACATGGTCATATTGGGTGTTGAAGATGATTTTCTTGGCTGCCTAGCACCATTATTAAATCTCTTTCTTAGAGCGTACGTAGGTGCATATTAATATCTTATAATAAACATTAATGCTTCAATTCATTTTCTTAACAATTCATGATGACTAACCTAGACAGCTAGGATATTTTCCAAGAGTTGAACTTATCCAATCCACTAAAGGCTTATAACAAGACCTAACCAATTCAAAAATTGAAATAAATCTAATCTCATGGATTATAGGTGTCAAAACTCATACAATGATAAAAAGGCATGAAGTATAAAAATTATCAACATATCTTTTTATTTTTATATTCATTCGAGTATTTGTGTTTATAATAGTTTTCCATGAGAAAAACTTAATAGAGATTTTAATCATAGCTATGATATGGAATAGCTAGCATATTGTATTATTTTGGTGGATCGGGCAATGGCTGTAGAAATTGACACAAGAGGGGAAGTTTGGGGTAGCCAATCATAATTCTTTCCTAGAATGTGTGTGATTTCCAACAATAGCACGGTTGTGGGGAGTTATAATTGCCATCGATTGAATATTGTGACTCCATGAGGGGTCACGTAGGTTGGAGGGCCTTCTTGGAATTGGAAGTATCGGATTTGCCTTTAGTGTTCAGCCCTATCTTTAGCCCACTTAATTCAATGAAGGAGGTCAATTTCCAAGTGTTCAATGTGACAAACTTAGATGAAAAGGTTGACCCATGACTCCAACGACTTGTATACATACAAATGTTAGGTAGATCAAAATTAATATAGGGTGCAAAAATTGTGTCGAGAATGATAAATACTTTGTGTTGAAAGTCAAGCTTGGTGATTGGCAAGTAGTATTGTACATTACCTGAAACATTGTTATATTGAACACTCATCCTGAAGCAACAAGGCCAACTAACATGCAAAATTCTCTCCTAAGAGCCAAACTCTTAGCCAAATAAATGGATAGCTCTCAAAGGAGGAACAATGGGAATCCAAGAAATGGTGTTATGAGAGGAAGGCCCTTGAGCTAAAATCAAAGAAAAACTAACCCCCTTTTGACCTCAACCTATAGTTGTAGCTCAAGTTGTTAAAACTCCAAATTCTCATCTCCGATCCTTTGAATGCACCGAGCTAGGACATTTTAGAAACACATCCAAGGCGGGCTTTAGCTACAAATACCCAAGTTCAAGGAAGAGGACAACAAATCAATTGCGGGGAAAGAAATGGTGGATGAGGACAAGGTTAGGGAAGAGCTTCTACAGGAGTCCATGCTGCCATAGGGGAGCTAACCTAAAGATAAGAGGAAGAGGAAAGAGAAACTATTCATGATTCTATCAACAACCGTGGGGCATGTCAACAGTATGCTATCATTGAAGCACTCATTGGTTTTTGCAGATCTTTTGAAAAATGTAAGGGATATAACATAGTCAGTTCTATTAGCTAGAATGGATAAGAATTCACATGGGTTACACATGGAGTCACATGGGGGGTAGTTTGGCTCTCACATGAATCATGGAAGCTATTGCAATTCCTAGAAGCCCTAGAACTTGACCAACTCGGCAGTGTAGAAACATTTGGTGTCCTTTCGGACCTCACTAGGCCTACAATAGTATGGTAGGGCAAGCTACCAAGTTAGGGGTTTTCTCTTGCAGCAAGGGGGCAGCTTCTAGCAGGCCCCCTGCTTGCCAAAGATACAAATAAGTATTGACTTGTGGATGCACTTGGAATGTCTTGTGGAATACTCTGTTGTACTTGAAAGGTTTACTTCTCATAAGAGAAGTGAATCCACAAATCACTTAGCGATCAATAACTCAAGTGGAATTATGAGGTGATTAAACATTATTATGCTTTAAAAAAATTAAGTTTCTATGCAATTATGTTAGTCTTTCTCTATGCTAGAATCCTTATTAGCTATTCACTTTGTTTTCCTAAACAAGAGTGAATATGCTAGGAATGCTTAGTATATTATGCATATTTTAACCTAATTGAGTATTTACGAATGGTAATTATGCTCTCGTTAAGCATCATGCACAGTTCATTTATTAACTAAGCATTGTATGACTTATCTTTAAGAAAAGTATTGACGAGCTTAATTTTATTTAGGACAAAATAGCTAAACTATAGCTTAGTTAGAAAGATTAAATTTAAAAGTGGATTCTCTATGGCATGGTTAAGAGACACCCGATCTTTGACCTATTAAAATAGAGAGAGTTATATAGAATGTGATCTTACATCTCTTCAAGAGAAAAAACTTCTTCTTGAACAAGTTTGAACACCTTCTTTGAAAGGAGAAGGAACTCAAGTTGAACAAGATATTAAAGTATGATTTCATCTAGAATTGAATAATTATTTTACTGTTGTTAAACTTCCATTGAGAATTAAGGCTATAGTAGGCATGTTATGTCACTATCGGTGATGTTAAGGTTTGGTGGAAGCAACCCTACAAGGGTAGTGGTATGGAACAAGGCAACCAAACTTGAGAAGACATTAAGGTTTCTATAAAAGAAGGGTACATTCCACTTCCACACACCAATCTCTTAAGATGAAGAAGTTGTTCAATCTACACTAGTATCATCTTACTTTAGAAGGGTACTGCTCATAATATGTAACCCTAAGGCGCTATGCTCTTCAGATGTCTGTAGAATAGCAAGTAACATGTGGATAGATTCCAAATGTTTCTCAACACTTTGATCAATGGTTGTCGTTTCGCCCAGCAAAATCAAAGCTCAAAGGCTAGAGGAGGATCTGAGGTGTCGATCAAATGAAAGCCAATTTCTTGGTGGGAATCAGCCCTTGTTTAAATTTTCTAGAGGTAAATGAAGTGTCTTGTTTTTATTTGTCTGCAATATTGAACGTGATGGAGTTCACGTGGAGTCGTCGCCATGGTGATTCAAAGGAAGGGGCGCCAATGAGAAGAAGGGAAATGCGTATGGGTAGCATGGATGTTCCTGCTAGTGTCCGTAGAGAGGGCATCAAGGCTAGGAAAGAAAGGGGGGTCTTGCGATGATCTCGACAGAATGAAGGGAGGAGGCTTCCCTCATAGCGTTGTAGAGTAGGCATTGATGGGGCCCTGTAAAGGGGCCGATTGGCCATGCTCTACATGGGAGGAGTTTTTCTGAGCTGCAATAGCTGAGAGGAGGAAGCAGTCTGCAGGTGCAAGAGAGTAGATGTGGTTGCCATCAAAGGGGCATCTGCAAGGTCGGGGGAGAATAAGCAAAGAGCCGAGAGGCAGCTAGGGTAAAGGGGCCATTAAGGGAGCAGGTCCCTAGTGAGGGACATCCCTACCCCCAATGCTAAGTAAAACAACGGCCCAGTTACAGAGCATCAGAGGTCGAGTGGTGAATTGGTGAGCTCACTTGAGATGAAATTCTGGCCACTCGACTTCATGTTCGAGCCTTGCAGGCCAAACTCTCCTCTAGTCCCCCAACCCTGGCTTTTATTGAGCTCTCGATTGCACCCCTTCACACATGAAATAGTGGGTAGATGCGTAGCAATCTGTTGCTCACCTTAGGTGTTCTGCTATTGGGGGTTTATCCTAGGAAAGCATGGCGAAGGGGCATCAACATGAGATGAGTTTTGGAGACGGTTGTCACTAGAAGGGAGTGAGGTTTGACTAGCAGCAGAGAAGAAGGGCTCTCAGGCACTAGAAAAAGAGAGGAGAAGAGTTTTCCGATGGGCGATGGGTTACAACTAAGGAATGTGGTGGCCCTTGAGAAGGCTCACTAGCTATCAAGATGAGGGAACTTTCCATCTAGGAGATCATTATAGTATTGTTGATTGAGAGGAAGAGATTTCCTCTCAAGTGAGGTCATAAGAGGAAATATATCAAGATGAGGAAACTTGCCATCTAGGAGATCATTACGGTACTATTGATTGAGAGGAAGAAATTTCGTCATAAGAGGTGTATTTGTTGGTGGTGGAGATGGGAATACTCGCAAGCTATCAAGAATATGAGATAGAGAAAAGGCAAGGGGGAGTTTCCATGTGTGCAAGGGGTAGCCTATGATCAAATGGGGTGAATAGATTTTTTTTTTAAAGTGGAAGAGTAAATCTTTTGGGGATGCAAAGCATACATTTTGTTACATTTTGCCACCGGTGATGTTAAGCTTTTGTGGAACTTAGCACTACAAGGATAGTGGTGTTGCACAAGGCAACCAAACTTGAGCAGGTATTAAGGTTTTCATAAAAGAACGATATCTCTTACTTGCTCATAAGTCTCTTAAGGTGAATGAGTCCTTCAATCTATGCCATTATTATTTTACTTTAGAAGAGTACTACTCAAAATAATTAACCCTTAGGCGTTATGCTCCTCAAATGTCTGTAGAGAACAACAACTAGCCCATTTTTGCCAAGGTTTAAATAATCCTATGAACCCTCACCTTGAAGCAATGAGGCTAAGCTGCAAGATGCTCTCCTAAGAGCCAAACCCTTACCTAAAGAATTAATGGCTAGCTTAAAGGAGTGAAAATGGGAATCCAAGAAATGGTGCTAGGAAAGGAAGGCCCTTGAGCTCGAATTAAAGGCCAACTAAACCACACTTTCGACCTCAACCTATAGATGTAGCTTAAGAAATTGGAACTCCAAATTCCGATCTCCGATTATTTGAGTGCAACGAGTTATATCACACTTTAGAAACACATGCACGAGGTGGGCATTAACTACAAATACCCAAATTCAAGGAAGAGGAGGGGAACCAACCTTGGGAGAAGACAAAGAGAAAAAAGAAACTATTCATGTTTCTATCAACAACCCTGAGGCACATCAATAGTATAATGTCATTCAAGCACTCATTGAATGTGGGGTGAAAGCATGTATAGGTGGACCGCTTTTGCCACTATATAGTATATGGTTTTTGGGGTTGAGAAAATGGGTGGTTTAGGCGTTTGAAACAGTGGGATTAAATTCAAAATTTATGGAAAAAAAGGGTTAAAATTTGACGTGTACTAAGTGAAAGCGCTTACTCATTAATGATCACCTCAAGGTACATTCAAGCACTTAATGTAAATATTCTCTCGAATCTCGTCCCTCCCACTCTGTCTCGCTCGTTCCTCCCCCCTCTCTCTGTCTCGCTAGCGCCATTCAGGTTTCTGATTCCCTCTTTCCTCCCTCCTTTGTGTTTCTCTGCTAGCCGAAGCAACAAGCAGCAACATCACAACAACAGCAAGTAAATTCACGAGGAGTACTTTTTGCTGGGCTGGTCATCAACTTCAGTAAAAATCCCCTGCAGGCAACCGGTATGTGTCATCATGTAGCTTGAAGCATTCTATCTCGAATGTTGGTTGAATTTGAATGTGGCTGGTTTTCCTAGGTAGCATTTCCAGGTAGCATTGATCCATGTTTTCACATGCTTCATGCAGATGTAGAAGCGTTGTATGCTTGTCTCTGAATGTGTGGCAAGATAATCAAAGGGGGCTTGGCCTAGTGGTTAAATTGAATGGGTGGGTGCGTAAGGACCCAGGCTCAACCCCTGGCGATATGGTCTGCCCTCTGTTGGGTGGCAACTCTGGAAATTTGCGATTTTCGGCCTACGACTGCAGGTGCTGAGGATATCGACACTCGCAAAGTGTTGATTTGTGGCTGTCTACACATCGAAGGACGGCTCACAGTTCTTGGAGGCGTGTCACATACGACATGGGCGCATCTACACACAGACTGTAGGCGACATCCACTAGTTCATCAGGTAGCTTGTGTTTGCTGCTTGATATTCCAGATTTCATCCTGACATTGCAGGTACTTCCACATGGGATGTATTGTCAGAGATGATGTATGTCTGTTGAGGGTTTGCTGGCTGTGACTCACGCAGCAAACAACCGCCGCAACGGTTACAACATACAGTGGGAAATTTGTGGATGTATGACTTTGTGGGAAGTCTATGTACTGTCAGATTTACTGCAGCCTTTGTTGAGGGTCGAGTGAGGTTTTATTGAGCTGGGGGATTCTCGAATGTTGAGATCCTTTCGGTGATACAGGTTTTGGAGCGATCCCTCGAGCACCCTTAGATAGGCAGCTAGGATGTATTGACTGTGAGTTAGACAGTTGGGATTGCATCTTTGCTTTACTGCCGTTGAGGCATTGTCACAGTCTATGCTTATAGGACAGTGACAGGACAGTGAGAAACAGTACAGGTGCAGGACAGGTTTACCCGCAGCTTACAGTGTCAGAGAGACAGTGTTTTTTGAGATGTTTTTTGGTCTTTTTTTTTAGTACACTAGAGCCATTTTACAAAGGAGACTCTGCCAAAATTTATGCAGAATCTGAAGCTTTCTTGGTTCATTTGACAAGTTGATATTGGTTCAGAGGTCAGTTTACAGGGGAAACTCTACCGAATTTTTCCCAGGAAAGTAAACCACTGTGAAGCGTAGCTATGGTTGAATCACAGGACACTGCTCTTTACAATATCAAGAAGTTGGATGGAACCAATTTCCCATTGTGGAAGAAGCAGATTTGGCACGTGTTGGTACAAAAGAAGCAGATAAAACCTATAAAGCTCAAGGAGATAAAACCAGAAGATATGGACGAAGATGAATGGAGCGAAATGGATGAATTGGCACTTTCTACCATTATGCTGACTTTGGCAGAAAGCGTTTACTTCAATGTAGCAGACGAGATGTCGGCTTATCAAGCATGGTTAAAGCTGAGTGATCTTTATGAGAAGCAGAGTGCAGCTTCACAGGTATACTGGCTTAAGAAGCTTGTTGACTTGAAGATGAAAGAAGGCACACCGATGTCCAATCATCTGAATGAATTCAACACAATCTATAGTCAGGTTTCAGCTCAAGGTGTCAAGTTTGATGAACCTGTTAGAGCTATGTTCCTGTTGATCACATTGCCGGAAAGTTGGGACACTTTTCGCACAGCTTTGAGTAATTCTGCACCTCCAGATGGTTTGAACATAGCAGGTGTAGAAGGAAGTCTGCTTACTGAAGAAACCAATATAAAGACAATGGACAAAGGCAAAGGAACAGCCTTAGTTGTCAGGGAAAGGACCAAAGAAAAGGAAAAAGGTGGAAAGAGGAATCAGTATCGTAGCAAGTCCCGTAGTGCTAAAGGCAAGAGTGACATAGAATGCTACCATTGTGGCAAGAAGGGTCACATGAAAAGAGACTGCAGAGAATGGAAAGCAAAAAAAGGCAAAGAGAAAGCTGAAGACCATGGTGAGAAGAACAAGTCCTCAGTGAAGATTCAAGAAATAAATGTGACAAACATTGTTGCAGAGGATGACAGTCTAGTGTCAGGAGACATCTACTTCTTGAAGAATACAATGGACTCAGCTCTTCTTACAGCATCTGATGGAAATGCATTGAGTGACTGGATTATAGACTCAGGGGCATCACTTTATGTGTCTCCAAACAAGGAGTGGTTTACCTCTTATGTGACCACTAAAGATCATGTTCGGCTAGGCAATGGGCAGACATGTGAGATCTTAGGTGTTGGAGATGTTCAATTGAAGTTTCAGAATGGCTCTTCTTTCACGCTGAAGAATGTGAGACATGTTCCCGCAATTACAAAGAGCTTGATCAGCACAGGTTTACTTGATGATGCTGGCTACGTCACCACTTTTGGACAGAACATGTGGAAGATATCCAAGGGTTCTATGACAGTAGCACATGGAGTAAAGTCTGGAGGACTTTACAAGATTTATGTATCAAATGTCTCTAAAAATGTAATCAATGTATCCGAGCAGCCGAATGTTTCTTTGTGGCATAGCCGGTTAGGACATATGTCCAAGAAGGGAATGGAAATCTTGTCTCGTTCTGGTTATTTGCTTGGCTTTTCATTTAATGATTTTGAATTCTGTGAACATTGTCTGTATGGTAAGTAAACACAGCAGCCACATAAGCATAGAAGCAGTAGAAGAGATACACAGTTGGCACTTGTTCATAGTGATTTGTGTGGACCTATGCCTAACCTATCTCTAGGGGGAGCTTCTTACTTTATGACATTTATAGATGATTACTCGAGGAAAGTATGGGTTTACTTTCTCAAGCACAAGGATGAAGCGTTTAGTGTTTTCAAAACGTTTGTGACACTTGTGGAGAATCAGAGTGGCAAGAAGCTTAAATGCTTACGCACTGACAATGGTGGAGAGTATGTTTCAAAGGCCTTTCAGGACTTTTGTGAGTCAAAAGGTATAAAACGTGAACTTACTGCTCCTTACAATCCTCCTCAAAATGGTGTTGCTAAGAGGATGAATAGGACCATAGAAGAGAAGGTCAGAAGTATGTTGTCTAATGCACAGCTGCCAAATGGGTTTTGGGCTGAAGCTGTATCAACAGCTGTTCATCTTGTAAATAGATCTCCTAGCAAGGTTTTGCAGAAGGATTCAGTGCCAGAGATGGTATGGTCAGGCAAAATGCCCTCATACAAGCATCTCAGAGTCTTTGGCTGTGAGGCATATACTCACGTTCCAAAGGAATTTAGGAACAAACTTGAACCAAAGAGTAGAAAGTGCATCTTTCTAGGCTATGGTAATTATGGTGAGATGGGGTACAGACTTTGGGATCCCGAATCCAGAAAGGTTATCCGCAGCAATGATGTTCACTTTAATGAATACAAATATCATTCTAAACCAGAGAGGGTTGAGGAGATTAGAAGAGTTGTCTTCCAAGAAGATGGACCTGCACGTGCAAGACAAAATGTCAGGGCTCAAGAGGAGCAAGGACAGGATAGAGTGGAACCACAGGTTGTGGCTGAGCCTGAGCCACCTATTGTTCGTAGATCTGGACGTGTCACGCGACCTCCTGATAGGTTTGTTCCATCTATGAACTATGTCATGTTGACTGATTGCAATGAGCCTTCATGTTACAAGGAAGCAGTGCAAATGAAGGACTCCGAGAATTGGCAATTGGCCATGCAGTCAGAGATGACAGCTCTGCATAAAAACCAGACATGGAAGCTAGTTAAATTACCACGGGGCAAAAAGGCTCTACCCTGTAAATGGGTTTACAGGTATAAGATCACCGCTCATGATAGTCAGCCAAAGTACAAAGCAAGGCTTGTTTCCAAGGGCTTTAAGCAAGAACAAGGCATTGACTTTGATGACGTCTTCTCTCCGGTGGTCAAGATGACTACATTGAGATGCTTTCTTGCATTGGTTGCCATATTAGATTTGGTGTTGCACCAAATGGATTTCAAGACATCGTTCTTGCATGGTGATTTAGATGTGGAAATTTACATGCAGCAGCCAGAAGGGTTTGTTGAGAAAGGCAAGGAAGATTGGGTATGCCAATTGTTAAAGAGTCTTTATGGCTTAAAACAATCACCGAGGGCATGGTACCATAAATTCCACAAGTTTATGCTTTCTCAAGGCTACAAACGTAGTGAGTTCGATCACTGTCTATATACAAAGAAGGCTAAGGATGGCAGTTGGCTGATCCTTATTTTGTATGTGGATGACATGTTGATTGCTGGCAAGCACTTGGAAGAAATTTCAGCTTTGAAGTCAAAGATGGCAAAATCGTTTGACATGAAAGACATGGGTGAGGCAAGTCATATACTTGGTATGCGCATTGAGAGAGACAGATCAAGGAAGTTGATTTGGTTATCTCAAACAGAGTATATTGACAAGGTTTTGCAACGTTTCAATATGGAGAAGGGAAAGGCATTGAGTGTTCCATTGCCACCATATGTGAAACTTAGCAAACAAGATTGTCCTGTGTCTGAGGAAGAACAGGCTGAAATGGATAAGATTCCATATGCGTCTGCAGTGGGTAGTTTGATGTATGCAATGATTGCTACTCGCCCAGACATTGCATTTGCAGTGGGAGTAGTAAGTCCATACATGTCAAACCCAGACAAGAAACATTGGGAGGCAGTGAAAGGAATATTGAGATACCTGAAAGCTACAAAGAGTATGCGTATATGCTATTGGATTCAGGAGCTAAGTGTAAAGGGTTTTACAGACTCAGATTATGCAGGTGACTTAGACAACCGAAGGTCTACGTCAGGGTATGTCTTTACATTGGCTGGTGGAGCAGTATCATGGCGTTCTAGATTACAAGATTGTGTTACTCAGTCTACTACAGAGGCTGAATATGTTACAGCATCAGAGGCATGCAAAGAATCAATTTGGCTTAATCGACTAGTAACAGATTTGGGAATCAAAGAAGAGATGCCTGTGTTATATTGTGATAGTCAAAGTGCTATACAATTGGCTCGCAATCCAGTTTATCACTCAAAGACAAAGCATGTGGATGTGAAGTATCATTTCATCAGGGAAATGCTCGAGGATAAGCAACTTCAGCTTGTCAAAGTTCACACCACAGAAAATCCTGCTGATCTACTTACAAAAGGACTTCCCTTAGAGAGCTTTGCGCATTTTCGCAAGCAGTTAGGTGTAGGGTAGTACATCACTTCTCTACATCTCTTGTATATTAGCTTGTATAGTAGCTTCTCTCACACTTAAAGTACCACATTGGACTTTAAGTGGGAGGTTGTTGGGGTATAAAGCCCAATGTGGTCGCCCAGGTAAGTGGGCGGGCCGCCAGGTATGTACACATATTCTTTTGTAAAAACCTAATAAGAACTCACTATGCTCTACACATTACAGTAGAGCGAGTTCACCATATCGTCGTGCTCTTCTTCTCGCACTCTCTCTCGCGTCGCACTTCCGCTCGTACTTCTTCAAATGCATCATGCAACTTGAAGCATGAATGCAGATTTTATCAACTGTGTGTGCATGCTTATACGAATGCATCATGCAGGTTCAAGCATGAATGCATTTAACTATTGATCTTGTATCTATGTGGCATTTGTGATTTTTGTAGGATGAAGAACAAGGCTACAAAAGGACCTTCAGACTCTGACAAGGGTACACCTAGGAAGGGAAAGAGCTCTATGCAGGATTCGCCTATCAAAACAGGTTAGATGCATCATGCATGCATTTCTAAAATTGGTTTTATGTCTTGTAAAATTTCTGAATTTTTTGCACATGCATGCTACAAAAAGAACTTCCGAGTCCCCCAAGGGTACACCTAAGAAGAAAAATGTTCAGCAGGTTAGATGTAGTTATTTCCCCCATGGATTCAATTAAAGTGTTACTTTATTAGGAAAAAGTAGTGTGCACACCACTAGTAAATATCAAGTGGGTGAACCCCACTTTTTATGGGTACAGCACCACTGATAGGCTGTGTTGAAGTGGTGCACCTGCAGCACCCTTTAAAGTTGGGCAGAAACCATGGTTGCATCACTACATAGTTATGCTGATATGGTGCACCATCTCTTAAAAGTGATACTAGACCACTTTAAAGTGCTGGGCAGCACTAAAAAGAGGTAAGGTTCTAATAAAAACTGGCGATACAATGGGTGCATCACTTTCCAATGGAAAACCCTAAATATTATGTGGTGAAGCATCACTTTTAAGCAAAGCATCACGATGGTGCACCACTTTTCAGTGGTTTTACACACTTTTAAGGTACCGAATAATGTTCTAGTTAAGAAGCACCACTTTCTAGTGGTAAACACAACTATAAAGTGGTGCTTCTTAACTAGAACGTTATTCGGTACCTTAAAAGTGTGTAAAACCATTGAAAAGTGGTGCTTTTTAACCTGAACGTTATTTGGTTTGAAGTGGTAAACACGACTATAAAGTGGTGCTTCTTAACTAGAACGTTATTCGGTACCTTAAAAGTGTGTAAAACCATTGAAAAGTGGTGCTTTTTAACATGAACGTTATTTGGTTTAAAGTGGTAAACACCAATAAAGTGGTGCTCACCACTTTTTGTGGTTCAAATCACATTTAAGTGGTGTTTATAGTGGTGAAGACCACTATAAAGTGGTGAACATCACTATAACGTGGTGCTTCTTAACTAGAACGTTATTCGGTACCTTAAAAGTGTGTAGGACCACCGAAAAGTGGTGCTTCTTAACCTGAACATTATTTGGTATAAAGTGGTAAACACCAATAAAGTGGTGGTCACCACTTTTTGTGGTTCAAATCACATTTAAGTGGCGGTGCATGATGGTCAACCACTTTCAGTGCTGTAGAACCACTTTTTAGTGATGCTTTACAAAAGTTCAATAATCGTTAGTTCTACATCTTTGCTAAAAGTGGTGGTTAAGTGCTTTTAAGTGATGAATCTTTACAAGGAGATACCACATTCTATTGGTGTAGCACCACTTTTTAGGAGTGTAGCACCAGTTTTAAGTTGTGTACAACAATTCACATCGGTGTAGCACAACTGAACAGTGGTTCAGCCCACTTTTATGTGTTGGAGCACCACTTTAAAGTGGTGAAGAAACACCAAAAGGGGATGTATCACTAGAAAATAGTGGTGTAGCAAGACTTTTTAGTGTTACCTAACCAGTTTTAAGTGGTTGAGAACCATTTAGTGGTACACCACCACTTAAAAATTTTGCAGTACCACTGAGAATGGTGTAGAAATCATGTCAACCACTTCTTATTGTTGATAAAACAAGTTTAATTATGGCTCATTACATACTAACATGCATTCTTACATGTTTTTACAGGGAGGTGGACAGTACCACGAGTGGCCTTACCCACTCAAACAAAATTTTGCTTCACCAAGGAAGATTTTCATACCGAATATGGGCTATGCTTGGTTCCAAAGCTCCTATGTGATGATGATTTCTCAGATGAGGAGTGGCTTAGTGTATGGCTTTACAAGCGCCACCAAAAGGAGAAGATGCATTTAAAGGGGCTGAGGCCTGAAATGTATGAAGAATGTCTCCTGCTATACCACAAAGTATATCAGGGAGCTCCCCCAAACAACGAGGTAGGCGTGCATTTTGCACATGGATTTACTTGGCAGAAGTGCAAGGCCGCTGAAGATTCTGAAGGTTTAGTTGCATGGGCTGTGTATGCTGAAGGTGTTATCAAAATGTTACGCCAACAAAAAACTTTAAATAGGAAATTGGAGAAATGGAGGTCCACAAACGGTCCATGTCTTGGAAGCGAGTGGAAATTTAATGCAGAAAATATGCCTAATTACACTAACAGTACTGGCACAGGCTTTGACTGGCAGACATACTCAGATGGACATCAATTTTCAGGGCAAGCTAAGGAGGAATTTCTAAAGAAGCGGGCCTTTGGCTCGATGGGAACATTTGGAATGTCAAATGTTTCCTCGACTACATTTTCTGCGTCAACGGCTGATGTAGCAGCTATTTCTAACTTGAAGGCTAATGCTGCTGAAAAGTAAAAAGAGAAGCAGCAATGTCTCGAAGCAATAAAAATTGCTTTAGATCAATCAAAGACAAAGAGAGATGAGCAGGTTGGTTTGATGCGAGGCTCTGCCAAGATCGTAGAGAGACTGAACAAGGATATGGAGGAACTCAAGTTGCATAAGGCTGGGCTTGTACCAAACGAGGAAGCAATGGCAAAGCTTGAGACCTTGATTCAAATCAGAAAGGAGGCTCTCAAAGACATGGGACTTGATATTGAAGTGCAAAATCTCGATAACCTAGGTGAAGAGGCAGCACAGTTACAGGTATGTAAGATTGATTGATTCACCTAGTAGTAGTTGATATTACTTAAAAGTCGTTAAACTCTAATTAGGAAAAAATGGTTAGAGACCATTTTATATGGTAAAAGACCACTTAAATGTGTTTATATAACACTCTTAAGTGGTACCACATAAAGTGATGAAGACTCTTGAAAGTAATGCACAAACACTTCTACTGTTTTATAAAGTACGCAGTGCTATTTTTTTACAGGGTCAGCATGACACTTTGTTATGGGAAGTAGAAGTGGCGACAGGGCATCTTCGATTTGTGGAAACGATTATTAATTTGTTCAAGTCAAGAATGCCTATCCTTCCTGTCAGGCCGCCTGTTCATTTGGGATCGGACAATAGCTGTGTGCAGTTAGGTGATTGTGTTGCTTGTGGGATGTCTATCATGCAGACTGTTGTTACCGGTGTCTACATGCTCCGTTGTCAACATCCATCTCACCCACTTTGTTTTGTAACTGCCTGTAAGTCTGCCGGCTAGTGTCTATTTCATGGATGTGAGGAACCTTTAAAAGATGCTTCGAAGCTGCTGGCACCTGGAGAGGCAAACATGGATGAGCATGTTGGTACAGGTAATCGATGTTTTTATACCTTATGATATGGAGCTGATTGTAGATTCATTTCTTGAAAATTTTGTTTCTTTTCTCCATGTAATTGCAAAGAAAGATCCAATGGAAGGCATCTTTGGATCTCCTGTTGATGGAATTGGTAATATTCTATGGAACATTCTTCTCTTTGAATGTTCACATAACATAATATTGAGTATTATTACATTGTCTTTTATGTAGCACACTCCCAAGCTGGGTCATCACGCAAGCCCAATATTGATAGCATGTGTGGTGGGTGCGGGGATAAGAATGCATCCCAGAAACAAGCAGGTGAAGACACTCCGGACCAACAAAAGGCTGAAAAAAGGGCTGAAAAAAGAGCTGATGTAGTGGGAGCTCAAGGTGACGCATCCAAGGAGTCAGCCGAGGTGCCTCTAAAGCCAGAACTTGCAATGAACAAGGACGTAGAGGACGCTGAAAAATCATCTGAGAAGCCAATTGAAAAGGATACAACAGTGAACTTGTCTGATGAGGACTTGGATCTTCTTATTTTAGATGTTTGTGCACAGATTTTGGGGCATAGGAAAAAGAGGAGCAACACTGAAGAGCGTGCCACACCAAAGAAAAAAGCTAAGGTTGCATCCGAGCTCCAGAGCCTACTCCAAGAGGTAAAAAATCCAAGGAGCCTTCATCTGCTCAGAAAAAGACTAACCTCCAAGAACCCAACCTTAAACCTCCCAAACCAAAGTCCCGCAAGAAACTTCTGTAGCCCCTATTAACCTTTTGTGCTTTGTAACCTCTTTGTAATTTTGTCTTTGTACCCTCATTTTGATGATAATGAAACGATGGCTTTATTTTTCGTTCACTAGTTGTTTATTGCTCATTGATTGTATATTTATTGTACTCATATTGTTCATTGACTGTCTATTTATTGTACTCGTATTGTTCTTTCCGACATCATCATGAGCATCTTCAAGTAGAGCTTATTTTTTCTCCAGTATCTCCTGCCAAGTGGACTATTGCCATAGAAGTTCAGGAAATTAATGAAATGGAAATCAATAGCGTGGAAGGTATACTTTTCAAGTGTATTTTGAAAAGGTTAATATGTCAGTCTGATTGGGTTTTTAAGGCATGGTACTTGTCTATGGCAGAACTTAGCTGGATTGGAGATGTTCAAGAACCCGATGAGAAGGTTGAAGACATAGCAGCTAAGCAAGATGCAGAGCAGGATGTAGATGTAACACCAGATAAAGTAGAGGAAGACTAGGAACCAGCAGTTTGCCCCGAAAGTGAGGAGATTTCGCCAAACTGCCCTGGATGGGGATATCTTGTTTCGAAATTCTGCAAGATCAAAAAGCTCATCATCCTTGATCTCGATGGACTATTTGTGAAACGAGATGTAACCAAACGTGATCCAAAGACTGGACAACTTAAACACCCTCCACGTCCAGCTTCCGACAAAGTTAAACTAAAAAGAGTGGACGAGAAGTTGTGGATCTACTACCGTAGAGATGTTGAGCAATTTGTTTGGGATTTGAGTCAAATAGCAGATGCAATGATTTGGAGCACTTGTACTGCTACTAACATTGAGCATATCCTCAGTACATGTTGGCCAGACATATGGGAACATAGGACTTATTACTTTAGGGATCTCTTCTCAAACTGGCAATGTGAAAAGTGGTCGTATTTTGAAGAGATTGTTGGAGCTCCAAGAGACCTTGCAGGTGAACCTGTGTCTTTCAAGCCCCTTTACCATGTTTGGAACAAGTTTCCAGAATACGACTCCTCTCAGACATTGCTGGTAGATGACTCCGGATATAAAAATCTGCGCAATGTCTGGGACAACTGTATATGTCCACCCACCTTTGATCCTCTTGATGAAGAACAAGACCCTGATTACCTCACGCGCACACTGTTTCCATGGCTATGCAGATGGGCACTAACCCCCAATACCCTAGAGTATACAAAGGCAAACCCCATCAGCAATCCCAAAGATGAACTTTTGAGTCTAGTCTTTGAGCACTTTGTTATAAATGGAGATGAATGAGATTGTACATCCGGAAGTGCCAGAAACGTTATATATTGTACATTCTTGGTGGATATGTAGACGTTTCTGGATAATTGTTGTAATACACTTTTTGTAATATACAGAAGTTCTGGCACTTTACTGTCTCTGCACTATACATGTCTCTACACTTCTGAATGTCTCAGAACCACTTTTTAGTGGTGCTAAACCCCTAAAACGTGGTTAAATTTTTATTATGTTATTGCAAAAGTTTTTTTGGAACTGCAACACCATTTAATGGTGATGTTTGGGGGGAGTGGTGAAGCATATTTAACCACTTTTTAGTGGGGCTAAACCGCTTTTTAGTGGGGCTAAACCACTTTTTAGTGGTGCTAAACCACTTTAGTACCACTAAAAAGTGGTAAATTTTTATTGAGTTTTTCTGAAACTGCAACACTTTTTAGTGGTGATGCTTGGGGGGGGAGGGGGGAGTGGTGAAGCATTCTCAAAAACCAGCATGTCAATTCCATCGTACATTTACACCAATTCCATCTTGTTCGATCTTTCACTAGATGATATAAAATCAGATTTGATTTACAATTCAAAGGGCATGCTATTGTATATTGTCTCATGGTTTTCATTCGAAAGTTCGAACACTTCTCCTATGCCATCGAGCACTACATGCTCCATAGGGAACTTTATTGCCCTTATCAAGTGGGAATATATGAAAACTACTGGCTTGTTATCCCACAGCTCATACAAGTTTGCTTGTAGGGATTTATACCAATGGCCCGTGACCATATAAGTATGCTTCTCTATCTTGTTGCCCCATGCATCAATTTGCTCGTTAGTTGTTAGGCCCTTAGCTACTACACACTTCAAAATGTAGAAGTCAACAGCCTCCTCATTATTCTCTTCAGAAGTGACATCAAAATTGTCTCCAGGTGTGAGAGCATCGCTTAAGGAGTCATAATGACCTGCATAAGTGGCACCATGGAACTCCTCATCATCTGAGTCTCCGTATGACTGGGAATCATTAGCAAGTGGCTCCAAAGTGTGATATTGCCACGTCTCCACATGTGATCTGTTCATACACTTTCTCCAATGGCCAAGCCTGCAAGGAAAACAAAAGCATGACAACCATTTTGATCGCAATGCACGAGTGTTGTTCTCAGAATACCCATTCACACAGTGCATTGCTCTTGAGCCCTTCAATGGTTTGCAGTCCCATTGATGGGATCGCTGAACATCGCCTAGCTTGACCTCCCGGAACACCCGACTGACCTCCCTCTTTTGCTTGTCATACATAGTAGTTACTCCAGTACTGAGATGCATTCTCAAAAAAGAGACAACTTCAACTGCACAAGTCAACCGCATGCTATTTTGCTTCAATTTCTCATGAGTTAGAGCCCTTTTAATGACAGCCCCAACCCCATCATGTTCCCCCTTTCCATGTCCTGAGCAAAAAAAATTCCAATTCATTTCCATGCTAGTAAGGCTCCAATATCTAGCAACAAAGTAAAACGGTCGCTTTGCTTTAAATTGTGAAGCTGCGCCATCTGACCAAACCCAATGTTTTTTAAAGCTTAGCCCTTGATCTCTCAACCATTGAGCATGTAAGAGAAAATCATGCTGCACAAATAAGGTGTCATGTTGTTTATCATCTGAGACAAAAAAGTGCATGGTCTTCTTTATTGCACCTGATGCGATGCGGAAATAAGTAGTCAGGACAAAGATAGTGACCTGCTTAGTGTACCAATGCATTGACTAGATCTCATTTTGCTCCTTGAAGGAGTAGTTCTCTGCAAAGTCAACGACGGAGACAACCACATCATCTGGAAACAAAGAAATGCAGTCCTTGAACTGTTGTGCTTACCACCTAAATATAAAATTGTGAGTGACATACTTCTTCAAGTGGTCTTGGTACACTCGCAAAAGTTCTCTAGGCAGCATTTTCTTGTGGACAATGTCTTTCACAGTGCTCTTTCTAGCTTCATTGTTTAATCCAGTAGCACCCACTATATTTTCAAAAAACTTCACAGATACTTGCTTAGTCTGCTCAACTTCTTCTCTTGGACAGATCTGCATATTACCTACACCGCATGCATTGCATGTTCCCATTAAGCATTGGTAGCTATGGAAACTATGTTCTGCAAGTATAGGGCAAAGTATAGAGTCCAACAGTGAAGTGGTACTCATACTTGCATGTTTGTATGCAAGACATCCATGGTTGACAACTTCATCATGATGAAGGCATATAGGGCAGCTGCACATGCAGCAAGAACCATGAAGATCAAAACTTCGAGTCCGCATGTGATTTACTGCCTCTTTAAGGAAAATCATTTGTACATGCACAATACAACAGCAGGTGTAGCGATCCCTCAATTTTCGAACAAAGAACGGTTTCATAGACTCGAAGCAACGTTGCGAAATCTGAATATCTGCAAACTTTGTCTTAAATCTTAAATAAAGCTCCACCTGCAATATACATGTATACAAATGTTAAAAATAAACTTAGCATTCAAAACTGGTTAAATTGTTTCAAAACATTAAAAAGTGATTCTATATCACTAAAAACTGGTGTGCACCACTAAAAACTAGTAATGATACATTCAGTAGTATTGTTTTACCTGTGAAAATAATGCACCACAAATACAAATTAGTGTAGAAACTAGTAACCATACAAAAAGGTAGAATATTAAGAGGTTGTGTGAGGACAACTTAATAGTGGTGAGAAACCGCATTCAGCGTAACTAAAACGTGGTTTGGCACGACTTAAAAGTGAATTCAAACCACTTGACGGTGATGAACCGCCAATAAAAAATGGTGTGCACTACTTGAATATGGTGGGCAACGATTAAAAAGTGGTGAGTAAGGACATGAAAGTTCTGGGGAAGTTCAGAACTAGCACTTAAAAAGTAGCTGGGGGGGACAAAATACTAGGTGACAGAACAGCATTAGCACTAGATAGTAGTCCAACACAACTTGAAAGTGGAGGAGCTCTTGTGAAAAGTGTTTGATGACCACTTTAGAGTGGTGAGCGACTAGTTCAAAGTGGCCAGTCACCAATTAAAATCTAGCACTTAAAAAGTAGCTGGGAGGGACAAAATACTAGGCGACAGACCAGCATCATAACTAGATAGTGGTCCAACACAACTTGGAGGTGGAGGAGCTCTTGTGAAAAGTGCTTCATGACCACTTGAGAGTGGTGAGCAACTACATCAAAGTGGGAAGTCACCACTTGAACGCGGATTCTGGTCACGTGAATGCGGTTTCTGGCCACTTGAAAGCGGGAACTTGCCGCTTGATTGCAGTGACAAGGTTTTAGCTACCACTTGAAAGTGGTGTCTTGCCACTTGGGAGTGGTGCCTCATCACTTGTATGGAGTGATGACTAACGTAGTGACTTAGCACATGAAAGTGGTGTCTCAACACTTGATGACCACTTGAAATTAGTGAGCAACTACTTCAAAGTGGGCAGTCACCACTTGAACGCTGATTCTGGTCACTTGAATAAGGTGTCTGGCCACTTGAAAGCGGGAGCTTGCCGCTTGATTGCAGTGACCAGGTTTAAGCTATCACTTGAAAGTGGTATCTCACCACTTGATGACCACTTGAGAATGGTGAGAAACTAGTTCAAAGTGGGCAGTCACCACTTGAACGCGGATTCAAGTCATTGGAATGCGGTGTTCGGCCACTTGAAAGTGGTGTCTCACCACTTGGGAGTGGTGTCTCACCACTTGCATGGAGTGATGACTAACGTAGTACTTTGCACATGAAAGTGGTGTCTCACCACTTGATGACCACTTGAGAGTGGTGAGAAACTAGTTCAAAGTGGGTAGTCACCACTTTAACGCGTTTTCTTGTCACTTGAATGCGGTGTCTGGCCACTTGAAAGCAGGAAATTTCCGCTTGATTGCAGTGATAAGGTTTTAGTTACTACTTGAAAGTGGTGTCACTCCACTTGGGAGTGGTGCCTCACCACTTGCATGGAGTGATGGACTGACGTAGTGACTTTGCACATGAAAGTGGCTTCTCACCACTTGAATGCGGTCAGACACCATGTGAAAGTGGTTTTTATACGTGTAAGTGTTGTGTGCACCGCTTCATTGTGGTGTGACAGCACTTGTAAGTGTTTACTAACAAAATGTGTTCAAACTCCACTAATATGGTTTTGGTTATCATCATAAGGTGGTGGGCACCATTCATGCAGCAGCAGTAAAAAGTCTATGGCACTACTATAACTGTTGCACCATGACTAAAAGCTGCTACATCACTTGGAAAAAGTGAGCTGCACCACCAAAAACGTTTTCACTTGTAACACCCCTACGAGTTTGTAAAACACGTCTGTTAGCATTGGGTAAACAAGACTTTTTAGTGGGTGAACACCACTTTGTAGGGTTTACGGTGAAGCGTTGGTGCATCTCTAGTAAAAACTGTTTCTTAAACATTAAAACCTGCTACAAAACATTAAAAACTGGTTCAAACACACTAAAAAGTGGTGTGGAAACACAAGTAAAAGTGCTTCAAAAACATTTAGAACTATTGATCAAAGTTTAGAAGTGGTTCAGATACAATTAGAGACCAGTATAGTAATGTTTCACCACTTTTTAATGTTGCAGCAGCACTAGAAAGTGGTGCAAAACACCAAAACAAGCTGTAGCACTAATAAAAAGAAGTATAGAAACATAATGTTGTGGCAGTAATGAGTTGTAGCACCAATAAAAAGTGGTATAGAAACATAATGTTGTGCAGGAATATGAGTTGTAGCACCAATAAAAAGTGCTAAAAAAATATATCAATTACCTGAGGCTCCTCAAGAAGGTGGATTGGATGCTTTACATATGAACATCTAGCTAGTCTCTTACTGCAACATCTTTCTTGTTGGGGGACACCCTCGTCTCATCCATCCAAAATTGAAAGACTATGTCTTTAACAGTTTGAGTTATGTGAGTTCTCCGTGCATCATCTCTATGACACGCAGATGCAGGGAACGAACCATCGGATTCACTTGACACTATTAAGTGATGTTTGGCTGAATATAAGTTTCTTTTGTGGATCCCCATAAGCTTGGCAGCTTGCGGTATGCTCATGTCAGTGTTTTGCTCCTTGCTTCCACCATTCACCAACATCATCATTGCTGATTTCTTCACAAAAAACTCGTCTGAAGATCTTGGGACCTTCACATGATTCAAAGTGTTGCGGATGTTTCTCAGCATAATTGCTTCCAACTCTTTGGATTTACTCTGCATAGTAAGGAAGCAAGGATGTTGAAGAAGTTCATCAAAGATTTCCTTCCTACCACTTGCATCCATTCCCATAGTTAATGTATCAAAGTGTTGTACCATAGATTGACATATCCTTCGTTTCTTTCTTTCATCCATCTCCCCTGTATTGCTTTCCGTCACAAAGTTGACCGTTGCCTTACGTTGCTTTCGTTTCTGAGCAGCCCAATATTCCCTCATTAATTTTCTGCGCTGAAGTTGAGCTTCTCTACTCAATGACGATGAGCTGATAGACAGTTCTTCACTGTGCTCCATTGTTGCAGTACTTTCAAAGGATTGCTCTACAAGAAATACAATACAAATCATAACTACACGCTATACTTTTAATTAATACATGGCACTTCTTACACTAATTAGCAAGATACTAACAAAGCATAATAAGTGTTTACATACCTCAAGAATCATCAAGTAGAAGAGGAACCGATAGAGATAGAGTTCGTGAGAGAGAGAGAAAGAGTGCTAAGAGAGAGAGAGAGAGACACAGAGAGAGAGAGAGAGATGAGCGCGAGCTCAGACGCAAGAGGAGCCATGCTTAGAGAGAGAAACAGAGAGAGATAGAGGGGGCTGAGCGATATAGAAAGCTTAGCAAGAGCTTTGTGAGAGAGGGACAGAGAGGAGCTAGATAGAGCTCCAAGAGAGATCTCAGAGACAAAGAAAGCTCAGACAGGTTGTAGCGGGAAAGAAGCGGCGGACAATAACCCAGCGTTTAGCAATAAATTACATTTAGTCTCATTAATTGTGGTACGTTAGGAGACTTAATTGACGTACCTTAGGAGAGTGATATTCGTTTTGAGATTTGAAGCACTTTTAAAACACCCACTTTTAAGCGCAAAAAAGCAATGTCCTTGACATTACTTTCCAGGCCACCTATACATGCTTTCACCCTGTGATAGTACTCATTCTTTTTTTTTTCATCGAGATATTTAAGGAGGTTAAGGCTTGATCAACTTCCGATTAAAAAGCCGAGCATAGAACTGGCAAACGGAAAGAAAGTGAAGAATAAGTATCTTATTCTCCATATGGGTGAGATATCTAATCGTGTACATGGAGTCAAGATGTTCACAAAGATCAATCTTTTCTCAAGGTATCATCAAATTTGAATTCAAGATATTGACATCCCCAAGACTACATGTGACACTTGTTATGGCCTCTAGGAATTGACAATCATGGCTTTTCATCTTACGGATGCTCCTGTAACTTTTTGTCACTTGATGTAAGAGTTTAGTACAACGATTTTTTCTTAATATTGAAGATGCTACTTGGGAAGAGGAAGCAACACTCTTGAAGCACTATCCTAGCCGACGGTTGAGATAAGATCTCAATTTGTAAGTTGAGGAGGTTGTAAGTGTTAGGAACTGGATCGTGCTAGCTATGGTGGATGAAAGAGAAATAGAGTGTCAATGCGTGAGTGTGTGTGTAAGCAAGGTTATCACTCAAGTGAATTAGGTTCCAAGATAGAATTAGCTTGGACTCATAAACACAATCTTGAGTATTGACTTAGCTTAGCACAAGTTCACCATGGACAAGCATGTCGTGCAAAATGAAGTTGTTGTTTATTCATTCATGAAATGAGCTTTAAGTAGCTCTACAGCCTTGCTCCACAGTATGTGGGATAAATCCACTCTCCTCTCCTTGACTCACACCTTAGGACAAAGCTCACACATTACAATCCTCCCCTTGATGTTTGGACTAAGACAAGATACTGAAGATGCATGATCCACACAGGCTAACAAAATCCACATAGGATAGTGATATCCACACAGGAAAATAAAGTCCACAAAGGATGGTGATGTCCACACAGGATGATAAGATCCACACAGGAAAAATCCACAAAGGATGGTGATATCCACACAGGATGATAAGCTTGTATCCACACAGGAAAAAGTCCTCCCCTACAAGTAGAGAGTCTGCATCTTCAAAATGGGTCTTCATAAAAGACAATGTTGCTCTCGTCTTCATTCTTTTGTCTTCTACTATGTGAGCTGATCCTCTGTCAGGTCTCTTGCCTTCGTTGCTTCTGCCGTTGCTTCCATTGCTGCTGCTTTCTCCACTACTACTACCTCCATTTGAGTAGCACCGAGAAGGAGGGTGTCCCTTCCTACCACATTTGTTGCAAGGTTTGTTTGTGTAGCAGTCTTTCGCTACGTGTCCCATTCTTCCACATTCATAACACTTTATTCCTTTTGTCGATGTTGATGGTGAATGCCTTCCCCTTGAAGATGTTGCGATAAAAAATCCTCCTGATGAGGTGATTGAACCTCTTTGCTTTCTTTCTTCTGCTTGGACTGAGTTGATGACATCTTGGAATGGTGGTGCTGGTTCTTTTTCTTCAAGAATTGTGACTAAGTGGTCATAAGAAGGTGGAAGTGCACTTAATAGTATGGCCACTTTGTCATCTTCTGGTACTTCAACCTGGATGTAAGTGAGCTGCGTGACAATGCTCTTAAGCCTATTCACTAGGCTAGCAATGTCCTCCACTTCAATCATAGTAACTTTGTAAAGTTGTCTTTTAAGAATAACTTTGCTTCTCTTGGCCCTAGCTCCAAAATTACTTTCTAGGACATGCTAGGCTTCATGTGCATGCTTACATTCATCTCTGAAATGCACGTAGTTGTCATGCAAGGAGGTGATGATGATTCCTAATGCTTTTTCGTCTTTGGCCAAATTCTGTGCACTTGCTATGAGTGTAGATGCCCTAGTATGCACTCCATCGGGTTCGGCTTGTTGCTCTAAGGCAGTGCTGATGACAGACCACAAACATTTTTTCATAAGGTAGCCTCTTAACTTCGTTTGCCAAGTGTGAAATCCCTCCCCATTGAATTTCTCTATTCCCTTGCCCCCCATTTGTGCCAATAGAGGGGTCTTAGCTTAGGAGACTCTCTCTGCCTCTTTACACGGCACACAAACAAAGAAAGATGATTATTTATTTGCAAAATTTTGTGCTTGGTTGCAATAATTTTAAGGGTTCATTGTAAGAGAGAAAGAGAGATCCCCCTTTTTGTGAAGCTCCTCTTCACCGTCGCGTCGATGAAGCCCCTCTTCACAAGGAGGTAATGTCCTTTGCTTTACGCGGTGAAGCTCATTGGATTTTCTTCCGATGCTTGAAGGAGTTTTGTCCTTTTGTAGGAACTCTTTAGTTGCTTTGGCTTCTTTGTAGGTGAAAACAACCTCTGATCATGGGCCTTTTTTACTTCTGTGGGATGTGCGGCTTAATTGGAACTCGAGGCCCATGGGAAGGTAAACAAGGCCAAGAATAGGTGGTTTGGGCAGCGGGTAGGACCGCGGGACAGTGGGCTTGGCTTTAGCTTTTGAGGCTCGGAGCAGCGTGGGAATGTGTCCCAAGCAGTGGCTTGGTCAAGCCTCAGCAGGCGTGGGAAGGGGGGCCCAAGAGGTCGGGTAAGCCGGGCAGAAAAGGGCAAGGTGGGCATGGCCAGCCGGGGTCAATGGGACTCCCTCCTTGCGGACCCACCAGTTCCACAAAAAGCAAATTTGAAATCCGTTTCGGATCCGCCCAGCGTGCCGAATTTAGGCAACCCGATTCGAGCCTCGGACTTCAATGCCTCAAATGGACTAACTAAATTGAGCTAGCCAACAAGCCCATGTGTTTGCTTGTGGAAAAGCTCCGAAAAACAGAGTGTTAAGCTGAAGTCGGCAAGCACTTTCCCACACAAACTCACACACACACACCTAATAATAGGCAATATTGAAGATAGCTTTAATGGAGTTCTCGGGCTCGGTTTGCAGAGCTTGAAGGCTCTATGGAAAGCTTGCGAGGAGATGAGATGATTGAAGCTTGATAAGTGCAAAATCGGGAAGATTAATTGAAGATGCAAACAACTAGAAAATTGACACAAAAAATGACTAGAAATGCAATAATTGGATACTAATCTTCTCCCTAATCAAGCCTATCTAGCCATGGAGGGTAGTGGCCTCTTGGGTGTGCCAAGGACATGCCCACACATAACTAGATTAGTGCTTAATTAGTGAGATGCAACTAGTTATGAAAATGTCAATGGGCCGCAACAATGAAATGCTAATTGATCTAATGGAGATGCTAATGATTAACACACACTAATGCATAATGAAAATCCTAGCTAGCACACCATGGCTCTGATACCAAATGTTAGGAATTGGATTGTGCTAGCTATGGTGGATGAAAGAGAAACATAGTGTGAATGCGTGAGTGTGTGTGTAAGCAAGGTTATCACTCAAGTGAATTAGGTTCCAAGATAGAATTAGCTTGGACTCATAAACACAATCTTGAGTATTGACTTAGCTTAGCACAAGCTCACCATGGACAAGCATGTATTGCAAAATGAATTTGTTGTTTATTCATTCATGAAATGAGCTTTAAGTAGCTCTACATCCTTGCTCCACAGTATGTGGGATAAATCCACTCTCCTCTCCTTGACTCACACCTTAGGACAAAGCTCACACTTTACAGTAAGTTACCTTTCTTTTACACATAAGCTTTTTGATGTGAAATCAAACAAATCTAGAACCTTAATGGAACCTTAGAATTTTGAAGATCTTTTTGAAAATATAAGGGTTGAAAGTATGCAATCCTATTGGATAAAATTCATAAGAAATCATATGGGTTGACCTGGAGTCACATAGGGGGAAGTGTGGCTCTCACATGAAGCATGGCAGCTACTGCAAGGCCTAGAAGCCCTAAAACTTGACCACATGTGGGTAGTGTAGAAGCATTGGGTGGCCTCTAAGACGTCACTAGGCCTAAAATAGCATGTGAGGGTGAGCTAACAATATAGGGGCTTCCTCGTGCAACAAAGGGGTAACTTCTAGCATACCCTCTACTTGACAAAAGCTATAAATAGGCACTGAGTTCTCACATATTTACACAATTTGTGTTGCTACTATACTTAAAATTCTTACTTCCCCTAAGAGAATGGAATCCACAAGCCACTTAGAGATCAATAAATCAAGTGGATTTATGGGGTAATCAAGCATTATTATGCTAATTATTCTTTAGGACCTCTATGCAATTATCCAAAGTCTATCGTAGAGTCTATTAATTACTCACCTTGTTTGTCTAAACAAAAATGGTTATGTTAATCATGCTTAGTATCTCATACATCATTAAGCCTAATTGAATAAGTCATGCATAGTTCATTTATTAAAGCAACATTATACATACTTATAATTAAGAAAATTATTAATGAGCTTAATTTTCATTAGTAAAAATTAGCTAAACTATAGCTTAATTAGAAAATTTAAAGTTAGAACTATATTCTCTATTGCATGGTTAAGAAATATGCATTATAATTCTTAGTCAATTTTTAGCTATACACCTTTTTTTACCTATTAAAATAGAGAGAAAATTATTTTTGTGAAAAATCAAGTTGAATTCAACTTTTCTAAACATTTGTGATTTTGGGAAGGAAAATGGTACAAAAAGAATTTGATTTCTAACTTTATATATTTTTTAGTTCATTTTAAAATTTATGGAATATAGAAATTTACATTTATTATTTATATGGTCTTCAAAAATAAAATGCTTCAAAAAAAATGATATACTTAGATCTTAGAAAAAAATTGAAAGAAAATGTTAATTATTGTTAATTTTTTCCATTTTTAGCTAAAATAATACTAAAATAAGCATTACAATTTTAAAAACATCTCTTGTAATTCTCTATTCGAATAATTGAAGATAATTAGGAAGAGTTTGAAACCCTAGTTTTTCTTATTATTATTAGGAAAATTATCTTTTTATTGAGTAGAAAAATGACAAAGATATTTTAGTCAATTAAACTATGGTAGATATCCCTAAGTTATATCTATCCATGGTTAATATTAGAGAACATAATTAGTTCATAGGAATCTATAAATCAAATATTTATCATAAAGCTGCCATAAAATTAAGGAATTAAATAGAGAAAATTATCTAAGGTTTACGAGAGTGCATCTAATAGCCTTAGTGCATTTTAAGCTACCCTTAGAAAATAAAAGAGACTAAATAAAGTAATTTAAGTATAGTAGCTATGATACCTCACAAAAGATTTCGAGATTCGGCGATGAATGATCACGACTTAAGTCTAAGCTACTTGACGTCACAAGGAGGTGATACCGATCATACATGTTGCGAATGTTGCACAAGTTAGCAATGTCATTCAAGTTATGCATACATTGTGTACGTGACCAGAGCAAGTTGATTAGAACCTCATCTTAAAAAAAGTATTGACTAAAACATAAGATTTACCCCTGGAAACACCACATTTTGTTGTAAACTAGGAAAGAAATAGTTGAGACAAACTGATTGACTAATTTGCTTAACATTTTGGTATGGTTTCTTTTTTACTAGCATTGATATCGGAGGACGATTGCCATGGGCCGTGACAAAAGTATGTCCAAGTTGGCCTAGCAAAATATTATAGACTTCTTGTTTTTTCATGGCATGAACCGACATTCATGTTGGCCCCACTGTTGTTGTGGCGAGAGTATGCACAGGTAGGCTTAGCAAGTTACTTTATCAAGTGGTATGGGACACCAAGGGTTTTTTCTTTGGATAATGTATATACAAGCCTTTGTCGATTGTGCAAGTAGAACTTCTAAGAGAAACATAGTAAGCCTCCCCCATCTCAGAAAAAGGAAAAAACATCATTTAGTTTAGGTTCAGTGATAGGTAGAAGAGAAATTCGAAGGTCTCAAGCATGATCAATTTTTTAGGTATATCGCTCCAGAACTTGGAAAGTCAAGCATGGTTGAGTAAAAAAATTGGCAATTATAGTTGTTTGCGACATAGTGATTGCATGAGCATCGAGTTTCAAACTCTCTGTCTCTCTCTCTCTCTCTCTCTCTCTCTCTCTCTCTCGTGTACGCTTTCTTCAAACTCGCCGATCAGCCTATGCTACATGGTGTCGCCTTTGGTGGAAGTGAGTTCATTAGCATGTTGCTAGTTAAGGGCATTCTCGGTGTTGCTTGCTGCAAGCTCGTCCTCTTGTTGCCTATTGTCAGCACGCTCTTTGTTGCCTACTACGGGGCAACGCATCTGTGTTTCTGCATGCTGCCAACGCAGCCTTAATGGGAATTGAAAAAAACAAAAAAAAAACTAGACAAGGATGGCCTTATCTAAGATGCGTTCACATCCTTGTTACCTTGGGTATGAAAAAACAAAAAAAAGTAAAGTGACTGTATTTGAAGGTTTTTACACCGAACCTATTCCAAGAATGTCTAAGAGGAATTTTATCTACTCCTTTGTTTTTAAAAGACTGTCTTCAATACTATTTGAAAGGTTAATGGTACAAACATGTGAGATAAACTAAAGAACTTAAATGTGTTTCACATCGTGGTAGTTATTAGAAAACAAAAAATTGTGACAAATTACAAATATGGCATTTAAAATGAACATGGAAGATTTTGAACCTTTGGTTGCTTGCCACCACAAATCTTAGATATCTTGATTTGAGGCTAGGTCATCAGAGCTTGGCCACCACGGCTTCTCTTTGGCTCCTCCAAGCATCTTCCTCCATCTCGTTCGCCCGCAATCTTGTTGGGTTTGACTCCCTCCTTTGCAACCGTCTTCACTGCTTGATTGGGACTTTAGATGTCTCAACTTCCAAAATAGACACAATGTACACATTGGTACTTAAGGGCATCGAGGGCACTGAAACTAAAAAGGCTAAAGGGTAATCTACAAGGTGGGGCACTACAGCATTAGGACCGATTAGAGAGTAGAAGACAAATGAACACAAGAGATTACACACACCAAGTACAAACTGGATTGTTTTGATTATGAAAGAGAGACTATTTATAGAAGTGGAAAGGAGTGTCTTGCATAAGCAATGACCTGAACTATGACGTCATGTGGATATTCATGTCCTTGAGAAAGGATGACTGGTAAGTCTACCAGCCTATGTACTGGTGAGATTTGTGATAAGTACACAATACTAATAGGACAAAACTTGGTGAATATTGTGATAATTGTGTATTCTACAAGACCATGACCTTGAAGTATGATTACCAAGTGAAAATTTACAATTTGGGCCTACCTACTACTGCAGGCCTTATATTATTACCCCAAAGTGTCCTATGTGCAGAACATAAGTGATTGCCATTGACATCTCTTTTGCTTAAGTTTTATGATAGTCAGCATACACAGCACAACAAAACTGACTCTTGTAACCTTACATAGGTTCTTTGCTGGAGACTACATACAGAAATACCCATACTACTGGCATTCATACAATTCACTATTATTTCTTGTCACTGGCACTGCCAACAAATTCAGGCCCTCTGACAGATTCACCAGCCCATACGACTTTCCTAGAGGACAAGTCGCCACAAATAGCTACAGATTTTAAGGCATTTCAGGTCCTTGGAATGTTTATGTTATTTCCTACCCTGTTTCTTGATCAAAATCTTCACCTTCACTTTCTTCCTCTACATTATCTGCATCGTCCTCCTCTCCATCAGGTTCAAAGTCATCTTGATCATTATCAGCATTGATCTTTCCAATTGGCATCAAAGTAGCATTAGCTATTCGTATCTCGTTATACTGCAAACAACAGAAAAGATGGTTCTTGTGAGAAGCAAGAATGAGCTATACAAAAAGCATTGAGTCCATCCTCTTGGTTCCTGTTACTCGCACACAGTCGGAGTTTATCTGATAAAACTCCATGCTTTGGATCATTCTCTCGCCCTTGATCTAAACAAGAGGTGGGTTCAAGTTCCCATGGATTTTCTCATGAAGCAAGGGACACCTAAGTTCATTCGGTATGGTCACCCTACCATGGCATGCCATTCCCCTTTAAACTTCTAGACCACCCCGGGAGGAAAACCCTGTCAAAATCCCTCTGCTGTTACAGTATGTTTCAATGGTAGAGGTCACAGATATGCTTGTAGCCCATGTCTGCCCATGACACACGGTAATTAAAGTATACCTGGTAATTAGAGCACATACTGAGACAAGATATAGAGAGAACATGGATTAGACCATCTTTACCTCATGACACGAGGATGGCACAACATTAAAGTCATTATTCTTCAATTCTCGACAAAATGTGAATAGTAGAGAACGAGGGAGAAGAACCCATGAGAAGAGAGTGCTCATACAAATGAATAATGAGAAAGAGGGGGCAGAGATCACTTTTATGTCACAAGAGATGATGTGGCAACCGGTCGACAAGAACAAACAAAGAGAAAGTCAGTGACGGATGACATGGTTGGACTGTACGGACAGTATGGATTGCTGACGTGGCTCCATAAATCACGACGCAGATCGCAATGGAAAATACGAAGGTGCTGATGTGGCAGGTCAGTCAAAAAGCGTCAACTTTTTTAGCGCCAACAATTATTAGCAATTACTTTCAGGCAGAGCTAGCTGTTTGTATCTGTTGCTTATAGGCCAGGGCCTTTATAAGTGAGCCTAGGGAGCCAATTTGGTAGATCAATCGTAAAGTGACTACCCGCACTAGTACACGAGTCACGACTATTGTTTGATTTCAACTTCAAGTGTGATGTGAGCGGAAGTGAATGATGGTGTGATCAGTGAGTGTTCAAGGTTCCTTTTACTTAGAGGAAGGGAGAGCCTTCCTTAACTTACTGAGAGAATGTGCAATAACCAAAACAAGAGAGTTGAAATTGTGAGAGAAAGTGTTGAGAGAGAGACAACACCAAATGGGATCCCAAACCCCCCTCCAAGGGCCCCCTCTCTCTATTGCTAGACAGGTATTTGCTTTAGATTGCACAAAGTCTGGTACAATGTGTAAGATGCAGCGGAAGTGAATATTGAACTTTGCTCAAGATGAGTGCTCCGAACTGTGCTCAAGGTTCCTTTTACTTACGGAAGGGAGAGCCTTCCGTTCCTTTAGTGAGAGAGTGCAATGGACACAAGCAAAGTGGTGAACACTGTGAATGAAGGTGCATGAGACTAAGAGATAGACAGAGAAGAATACGACACCAGAATGTTGTCGAACCCTCCTCCGAAGGCCCCACTCTCTATGGCGAGAGCAATCTACTTATGATTGCACAAATCTATACAATGCTTGGACTTGCCGACGATGAGGATGACGACGAGACTGGCTCAAATCTGAAAACGTTAAGGGCTGAAATCTGCAAATCTTTATTTGCTGAATTTTGACTCTACGGCGATGACGACGGCGATGATGACGACGCGCTGAAAACGTAGATGCTGAAATCTGCGTTTTCCGAGCTGAAACTGTAAACCTTGATAAATCTCACTGTGCGGCGAGGATCTGCTGCGGGAAGGTGAGATCTGCGAGGTTCGGACTTCTTCTGCGGCAACTGACTGCTGAAACTGAAAACGCTGATTCTAGGAATGAATCTGTCGCGAATTGCAAAACACCAAGGCTGATCTGCAAACCAAAAATGCTAGGGCTGATTTTGGTTCCAATCTACTAACGCTGGGAATCTGTTGTCTTCTGTGGGGAATCTGCTAACGCTAGGGCTGATCTGTTGTCTACTGTCGCCGAGAATCTGGATAATCTGATGCAAAAACTCTAGGCCTTCTGGTGAGTGAAAACGCTAGAGTTGTCGCCGGGGGGGGGGAGTCTTGCTGAGAAGTTGCCTGATGAACAAACTGTTCCTGCTGCCTCTTCTCTCAGAAAGTGCTAGCGCTAGGTTTCTATATATACAAACTTAGCAAATTTGCCCTACCTAGTTCCCAACAAAAGTCACTTAAAAATAATAAGTGAAAAATGTCAAAAATAGGGAAAACAGGTCTATGCACTGTAAAATTGCTCCTAATGGGTTCTGATGAAAATCTGATGGTCATGATGTGTGCAACCAGAGGATATGCATCTAATCTAAGTATCTGGACATGCACAGTCTACAAACAGACTCACAAAAGTGTCAGATCACTTCTTATTCTAAACTGACTTGATTGAATTGAACCCTTGTCATGCTGTAGCTTGTCCACGGACACATAGGGTTGGATGTGTCACGTGACATCCCCTCCTTTTCAAAGTGAGGTACTGGTACCGAACTATATGGCGTCTAGGGAGATCGCCAATAACTTCCGGAATCCTGGAAAGGTCTCTTCGCCCACCCACTCTGATGTGTGGGTCGTGCGATACTTGAACTTCATAAAGGTCTGCAACGCTTACTTCTTTGGGCCGCGCCGAAAGCGACACAAAGTCTTTTGTGGCCCCTTCAATGCTTCAACTTCGTCTATAGTCAGGCATCTACCTTCTTTAAGAATCTCCGACGCTGAAAATTCCTGAAACCGCTTCCAACACAAAAACATGAACATACCCATTCCATATAAAGTGACTGGAAAAATACTAGTCTTCTTTAAAGACTGTGCATGCAATGTAGATGAACATATAGACGGAGTGCCAAACCGTTCATCAAACACATGCAAACAATGGAATCGAAACTTGTCTTTCTGATCTAAATCAATCAATTGTGGCAAAACACAATGGAAATGCCTATGCTTGATGCTCAATCCTTCTTGTGCTCTTTCGGATATTGTGTCATGCCAAAGAAGAGACATGGTATGTAAATTCCTTGGGTGCAAACATTTTATCTTTCCATGAGTAATCCGCATACATCCGTGCTCATTCATGAGTGAATCGTGCTCAACGTACAATATGGCATGCCTATGAAAAGGGATCACATAAGGACGCTGACGAAAATACAAGAAACGATCACGAGTGAAACACTCGAACAATGCGTGCTGACTAATCATTCGAATACATAATACTTCCTGTGGGGGTTCTTTGAACCTAGGCTCGAGAGCCAAGATCGGTTCATTCTGAGGGGGTTCTTTGGACCTCGACTCGAGAACCAAGATCGGTGCTTCGTGATTGATCGTCTTTGCAATGAGGTTAGCTTCACTAGTGTCACGTGACACATCCCAACCCTATGTGTCCGTGGACAAGCTACACCACAGCAGGGTTCAGTCAGTCTAGATTAGCAGTGATCTAGCACTTTTGTGAGTCTATTCGTAGACCGTGCATGCCCAGTCACTTAGCATAGATGCATATCCTCCGGTTGCACACAACATGATCATCGGAATTCCCATCAGAATCCATTAGCATCAATTAGGGGAATTTTCCAGTGCATTTAGCCTATTTTCCTATTTATTGGAATTTTCACTTATTATTTTTAAGTGACTTTCCAACAAAAGTAGATAAAGCAATTTTGCTAAGTTTGTATATAAGCAAACCCAAGTTAGCCCTATTTGGCAGAAGAGGCAGCAAGAGCTTCCCGCTCAACAGGCAACTTCTCAGCAGTACCCCCCCAGAACCAGTGTGACATGAAACGTTTCGTGGTTTTGGTCGTTTCGAAGTTTTGAGGTTTTGAAACGTTTCGTTTCATAGCGTCAAAAACATGAAACAGGTTTCATAAACGACATTAAATTATATATTAATAAAATATGATAAATATGTATACAATGTAGCACACATGACTCTAGACTTTAATGTCCACGAGAGAGAGAGAGAGAGAGAGAGAGAGAGAGAGAGAGAGAGAGAGACGTGCTCACTGCTTAGAAGCGACTTCAAGCGAGCACGATCAAAGAGATGTTCAGTATTGATCAAAGTTAAAACACAGCCACTGGTTTCATGAATCGTAACTGATGCATCATTGATTCATTTAACAAAGTACTTCTATTGAACAAAGTTCAAACTTAATTCAATGTCACAAACCATAAGTTTTAGGGACCACAATCATTTGTTAACTGCAGCGTTGGGTTTCTGGAAAAAAAACCCCAATTTTAAACGTTTCATAAAAAATGGATGTCTGTTTCATGCGTTTCGGCAAAACGTTTCATAGGTTTCGGAGTTTCGGGGTTTCATCTGCATGAAACGCGTTATAATGTCACACTACCCAGAACCCCCCAGTGTTTTTGGACCTCCTCCTTCGCGGGGATTCCCAGCAGAACCATTGCCTTGAAGCTTCCACCTTCTGGCGCTGTCACCCCCCAGCAGATCAGCTGAAAGGCATGCATTTTTGAACCCTTGCAGAATCAGCCCCAGTACCTAGCGTTTGGGATTTCAGCCCTCAGCAAAAACGCCAGCCTCACCTCAGCCCTTAGCGTTTTTTGACGATCAGCAACAGCAGCAGATTTTAGCGAATTTCAGCATTGCATAGACCTGCAGTAACCAGCGTTTTCAGCCCCAAACACTAACGCTAGGAACCTACAGCATTAGCGTTTTTTATCAGAAGAATTCAGCATTGAAGAAACACAGTTTTCAGCCTATGACACAGCAGTAGGTCAGCCCCCAGATGGTTGCAGATGTTCCCCCATTTTCAGCCATAAAAACACAGCCAAAACAGTCATTTTCAGCCACCGAAACAGTCCCCGAATTCAGCGATTAGAAGCCTACAGATTTCAGCCATCTAGTCTTCGTCGTCACCACCGTCGTCGTCATTGGCATAGTCCAAGTTTCATAGTCCATTGCATTCGCATTGTACACATTTGTGCAATCAAAGTAGACCACTCGCGCCGACGAGAGTGGAGCCTTCGGAGGAGGGTTTTACAACCTCTCGGTGTCGTATCTCTTCTCTCTCCTTCTCTCAGTCTCAGTCACTTGCATGCACAATATCCACTCACTTTGTTCGTGATCATAGCACTCTCCATAAAGACGGAAGGCTCTCTCCTTCCCTAAGAACTAAAAGGAACCTTGAGCAATGAAAATCACTAACCTTGAGAAAATACAACATTCATTCCCCTACACCTAACATTGGTATCAGAGCTTTGGAAGTGTTCTGCATTACTCAAGGAAAGAACCACAAGAATTTCTTTGCTTGTTGCAATCGCACGAACCCAAGTTTACTTGGGCGTGGCGATTCCTAATCGTGTTTTGTTGAAGAGTGACAGGAATCCCAAGAAAGAAGGGCTTGTCAAGCCTCCCCTTGTGTCTCTTTTCACTCATTGAGAGCGGACCGTGCACTTAGCGGCCGGCCAATCGACGTGAGGTAGGAAAAAGCAACCTTGGTGTGAGCGCAAGGCCGCCAAGGGGTACGCCAATAGAAAAGGGTAGAACTCAGGTGAAGAGAAGATCCTTCGCAAACACAGATTGCAAGCGAAAGAAGACCTCAAGAACCTCAAGAACCCTGGATTCTCACGAATCAAGGACCTCAAGAACCCAAGTTCCTCATGAACTTAAGAACCCAAGACCCACAAGAACCCACGACTTCAGAATGATCATCACTCGAAGCGGAATGGATATTTCGCTCGGAGGTGATGAGCATGAGAGAAGCGAAGAAGAATTTTCCCCACCAGGAGGTTTTTCCGACCCTCCCTCTTCACCATCTACGACAAAACTTGCACTAACTCCTATGGATGAGTTGGACCAAGAAAGAGAAGCAGAAAGAAAAGCCTACGAAGAAGACATGGCAGCCATCGAGTTTAAGTACCAAGAAAGAATGGCAGCCATAGCGCGCAAGAGCAAAGCAAGACAAGCAGATTTTGATCGCGAGATCAAAGCACAAAAAGAAAAGAGCGACCAACACATGAAAGAGTTCTTGCGACTCTTTTCTATTGTGCAGGCGCAGTTCGCACAAGATCAGGAAAAGGAGACTCTCTCAGTCTCTACTTCTCCAAAGCATGACACACAGGATTTGCATGATTGTGTGAAGCATGATGATGATTTGATTGACCATGATTTGCATGATGATTTGAATGACAATGATAAGCATGATGATTTGGATGCCAATGATTTGCATAATGATTTGGATGACAATGACAAGCATGATGATTTGCATGATCAAGATGTGATTTCTCACAAGCATGATGAATTGCATGAAGATGATGTGATTGTTCACAATGATGATGTGTTAGTGGATGCTTTTCCTAGCGAAGCTAACCTCGTTGTAGATTCGATCAATCACGAAGATCCGATCTTGGCTTTCGAGTCAAGGTCCAAAGAACCCCCACAGGACGATTCGACCCTTCAAGAAGAACCGATCTTGGCTCTCGAGCCTTCGTCCAAAGAACCATCACAAGAAGTATTGTGTGTTCACATGATTGATACACATGCATTGTTCGAGTGTTTCATTCGTGAAGGTTTCCTGTATTTAGTCAGCATCGTTATGTGATCCCTTTTCCTAGGCATGACATATTGCATGTTGAGCACGTTTCTCTCATGGATGAGCACGAATGTATGCGGATTGTTCATGAAAAGCTGAAAAGTATGTATGTCAGGAAGTCACATTCCATGTCTCTTCCTTGGCACGACACAATTTCCAAATGAGCACATAATTGTATGAGCACCAAGCATGGGCATTTCCATTGTGAATTGCCACAGTTGATTGATTTTGATCAAACAGAAAAGATGCGATCTCATTGTTTGCATGTGTTTGATGAACGGGTTGTCACTCCGTCTCTATGTTCATCTATAGTGCATACACGGTCTTTAGAGAAGACTAGATTTTTTTCCTTCACTTTGCTGGCTGAAAACACTGATGCCAAAACGCTAGGTGCTCATGGGAAAAACGTTGATGGTGCTGATGATCCCAAGTACTCGGTACCGCTTGGTACTTGAGAGGCTCCTTCACTGCTCCTTTGCCTTCTACAGGTGCACTACTGGTGCACCAAGGGTTGGTCAAATATGTACACAAAGCTGGGTCGAGCAAGCTTCCCAACAAACCACACAATTTGGAATTTGAAGTCACTTTAATAATAAAATGTCTGCAAGAAGTGGTTCATGCGCAATTTGGGAAAAACCAATCCATGCGGTGAAAATGCTTATGCTTGGAGCTAGGTACTGATGCAACATGCTATGGGTTGTGCAATCAAAGGGTATACAGCTACTTAAGTGCCTGGACATGCACGTCTTGCGTACAGGTTCACAAAGGTGTCAGAAGTTCAGAACACTTCCTAGGCTACCTAAACCCTAGAAGTAGGTACAGCTTGTCCACATGCACATAGGGTTAGATGTGCACGAGACATCACCCCCTCTTCAAGGTGAGATATTGATACCAAGCTGTATGGCGTCTATATAGTCTGCCATCAACTCTTGGGCGCCTACGAAGAACTCTTCGCCGGCCCACTCTCTACTACGTGGGTCCCGCGATACTTGAACTTCAAGAAAGTCTACAATGCTTGCTTCTTTGAGCCGCGCTGAAAACGACACAAAATAACCTGCTTCGGCTCCAATGCTTCAACTTCGTCTACAATCTCGGGTTCATCTTCTTCAAGAATCTCCTTTGAGGAATATCCCTAAAACCACTTCAAACACAATATCATAAGACATATTTATTCCTTGTCGAGTGACTAAAAAAAGACTATGCTTCATAAGCGACTGTGCATGGAATGCAAATGAACAATGTGACGGAGTGCCAAACCGTTTATCAAATACATGTCAAAAGTGTGATCTAAACTTAAAATTTTCAACTTAAGATGGTGAAACACTGTGTTTCCCTTGAATGCAAACTCTTTATCTTTTCTAGAGTGATCTTCATGCATCTTTACTCATCCATGAGTGAAGCATGTGCTTCGTGCAATACGGCATTCCTATGAAAAGGTAACACATAAAGACGGTGACGAAAATACAAGAGACCATCACGAATGAGAGACTCGGACAATGCATACTGACTAATCATGGGATTAAGAGATACTTCCGGAATGGATTCTTTGGATCTCGACTTGAGAGCCAAGATCAATCCTGTGTGACTGATCGTATCTGCAAATGGGTTAGCTTTACTAGGAACACAATCAATCAAATCACCAAACTGCTCACAAGACCGGAACCATCAAGCTTGACGGTCACTCCAGGTATCTCGGTACATAGTGGTGCAACTTGAAGGCTTGATGATACTGACGAACAATCACATCTCTATCATGCAAAAAATGTGTGCCGTGCTTAGGAGAAGGAATGACAGAAGGAGATTCCTTTTCATGCAATGACTGATTCTTTTCTAGACTGTGGGATTGTGTACTAAGAGAAACTATGAGACTTCGTGTTTTATTCTCTTCCAAAACATGAGAGTAAGAGATTGTAAGGTACAGCGGAAAGAATGTTGAACTTTGCTCAAGATGAGTGCTCCGAACTGCGCTCAAGGGTTCCTTTTACTTACGGAAGGGAGAGCCTTCCGTTCCTTTAGTGAGAGAGTGCAATGGACACAAACAAAGTGGATGAACACTGTGAATGAAGGTGCTCAGACTGAGAGATAGAGAGAAGAGAATACGACACCAGAGACGTTGTAAAACCCTCCTCCGAAGGCCCCACTCTCTATGGCGAGAGCGGTCTACTATTGATTGCACAAATCTCTACAATGCTGGGACTTGCCGATGATGTCGACGACGATGAGGACGACAACGAGACGGGCTCAAAACTGAAAACGCTAAAGGCTGAAATCTGGAAATCTTTATCTACTGAATTCTGACTCTATGTCGATGACGACGATGCGACGATGACGCGCTGAAAACGTAGATGCTGAAATCTGTGTTTTCCGGGCTGAATCTGTAAACCTTGCGGAATCTGACCGTGCGGCAAGGATCTGCTGCGGGAAGGTGAGGTTTGCGAAGTTCGGGACTTGTTCTGCAATGTCTAACTGCTGAAAACTGAAAACGCTGGTTCTAGGACTGAATCTGTCGAGAAGATCTGCAAAAACGCTAAGGTTGATCTGCAAACCAAAAACGCTAGGGCTGAAACCTGACCTTGCAGGGAAATCTACTAACGCTAGGAAATCTGTTGTGTTGCTGTGGGAACCTACTAACGCTAGGGCTGATTTGTTGTCTACTGTCGCCACGAATCTGCAAGTGCAAAAACGCTAGGTTTATGCTGACTTGCAAAAAACCCTAGGCCTGACGTTGGGGGTCCTGCTGAGAAGGTGCTTGTTGAGCATGTGCTCCTGCTGCCTCTTCTGCCAGAAAGTGCTAGTGTCACGTGACACATCCAACCCTATGTGTCCGTGGACAAGCTACAGCACGACAAGGGTTCAGTCAGTCCAGTCAGTCTAGAATAGGAAGTGATATGGCACTTTTGTGAGTCTGTTCGCAAACCGTGCATGCCCAGGCACTTAGTGTAGATGCATATCCTCTGGTTGCAAACAGCATGATCATAAGCATTTCATCACAATCCATCAGAATCCTTCAGGAAAATTTTCCAATGCATTTAGCTTATTTTCCATATTTTTGACATTTTTTACTTATTATTTTTAAGTGACTTTTGTTGGAAAGTAGGTAGGGCAATGTAACAAACTTGGACACTCCAAGTCAAGAATCAACCGCGACAGCACCAAATAACCACTTCAAAACAATTCACAAATCACAATAGATTTGCACTGGCCCGGCGGAGTTCCGTACCTAGAGATATTGGCCCCAAAGACTGGCGCCCCTTTCGGTATTTCTTTTTATATTAATCAATCATCAAAGTACAAGAGAGCGGTTAGGGTTTCACTCTCAGACTCTGCGTCCGGATGCTCTGAGAAGTGAGGCCCTCTCCACTAATTTAAAGGTTACAAGGGATGCCCAAAAGCAGAGCCCCAAAAGCTTTTAAAATCAAAAGCATCAGTTCTCTCTCTCTCTTGAGAGTCTTTTCTCTTTTTTTTATAAAAAAAAAGCAAAAGCAAAATTCGCGTCGCTCATCATTTTCCAAAAAAAAAAAAAAGAATAATCCGCCTCCGCGATTTCCGGAATTTAGGGTTTTTTGGCAAAAATTAGGGTTTGCAAGAATTTTAGGGTTTATGGCAGAAATTAGGGTTTCTGCTGTCCGCCAAGTCATCACTTTGTGACATACCCCCCTCTTGAAAGCATTGTAATCGACCGCGATTACGCCTGCAAAACCGACAAAAGCCATAAACCGTCTTAGCAGACACTGACTGTTAGTACCTACGTACTAGGAACGCACATCTAACACATGTACAAAATCGACAGTCACATCACACGACATCACAGGACATCACCAGACATCACAGGACATCACATGACATTCAACATTCATTCGGATCTTAGACCATGATTTATCGGCAATGTAGCTAGCAATCACATCTAGGTCCAATCGGGACCTCATCGATGTCCGATTGACTAACCCCTATTGCAACCATGTCTATTCGAGATCAATCAAACCAAAATGCTGCAGTCATTTCGGCATCAGTTCCTGCACTCACAAGAAGTCAAGAACAAATCAGTATCATTATCAGGAATTCCATTTCATAAAGTCATCCAGCAGAATACTGTCAGCTCTCAGTCTCCCTGAAGCTCAAAGAGACATCAGTGACTTTAGTATCAAAATCGAGGCATCTGTTGACAAAGGAGCGGAGTAACTCCCCTCTTGTGCATCCCACTGCACCAGATCTTCGGCCAAGCTGAGTTTCTGGGTTCCGTTTGGAGTAGACTATGCTAAACCAAAACATCGAGGTAAAGTTTCACAATCCGAGGAGTATCTGCTAGGTCCTCCTCCTCCATCCACTTCGCATCAAATGCAGGAAAGTTCTTGAACTTAACCAAGAACCCGCCTTCGGACTTTACCCTTCTTCGTATCATTATGTGCCAAAATCTGTTCAGGAACAAGGATCTCCTCGTTTTCTTCCACTTTGGGTTGCTCATCAGGCTCCCCATCATCAGGCACATCACCCTTAACAGGTTTCAAGAGACTCACATGCAATGCATTGTGAATCCTCCAAGTATCTCGCAGTTTCAATCGGAAGGAGACATCATTTATCTTGTCAGTAATCTGGAAAGGTCCGTAGTATCACATACTAAGCTTTGGAAAAAGCCTCTCCTTTCCCTTTTTCTTTCTTAGACGTGCCTTCTCAAAAGTAAGAGCACCCAATCATCCTTCTTCACTTTCAAGTCGCGACGATGGCGATCCGCTGCCTTTTTCTGTCGTTCTTGAGACTTCTGTAAAGTCTCGCGAACCTTGGCAAAAGCCGTATCCAAATCTCGCGAATATTCATCCGCTTCAAATTTCTAATCTTTCGTGCTCAGGAAGGATGGAACCTTCGTAGCAGTTTCAACAATCTCACATGGCGTCTTCCCCGTCGAACAGTGTATCGTGCTATTGTAGGCAAATTCCACCAAACATAGGTTCTTTTCCCATTGAGTCTTCTGATCCGAGATACAAGACTTCAATAAATCTAAAATCACTGAATTGGCAATTTCAAATTGCCCGTCAGTCTGCAAGTGGAACGATGACGAGAACTGCAACTACGTGCCAATGTTCTCCCAAATTGCCTTCCAAAACCAACTCATAAATCTGGGGTCTCTGTCGGAGACAATCGTCTCAGGCGTGCCATGTAATCGGAAAATCATCGTGATCATTCTGTATTCTCGGGAGATTAAAAAAAATGAAATCCATTTCAATATTTTCCCAGGGGCGGGTGGGTATGGGTAAAGGCTGTAACAATCCCTGTGCCTTATGCCTGTCAAACTTGACCTTCTGGCATACCAAGCAACTGCGCACAAACTCTTCCACATCCTTCTTCAGTCTCCGCCAAAAGAAATCTCTCTCTACCCCTTTCATGGTGGTAGCAATGCCGCGGTGACCCGTAAAAGGTGGACAGTGGCAATCAATCATAACCTTTTCCCTCAACGGTTGTGTAACTCACAACATAGTCTTTTTCATCAAGTAGCCTTCCCGAAGGGTGTATCCAGCTACCGTCTCCCCATCCCGTATCCGTGTGAAAATATCTGCAAAACCTGTATCTGTGGCATACTGATCGACCATATCCTCGAAGCTCCTATGATGTATCGCGGAAATAGCCAGAACCAACGGTTTCCGAGACAAAGCATCTGCCACCACATTCTTCTGTCCCTGCACATGGACAATCTGGAAGTGGAACTGTGACAAGATGTTCACCCACCGCATCTGCTTTTCCGAAAGCTGCTTCTGTGACAAGAAGTAGCGCAAACTCTGATGGTCTGTAAAGACAGTAAAATCCGCTCCGAGTAGGTAATGCCGCCACTGAGTAATAGCATGGATAACCGCCAAAAGCTCTTTCCCATCTGTGCTGTCATCTCCGGCCTAGAGAACAAACGGCTCTCGTAAGCTATGACATGGCCTTCTTGCAGCAAGACCGCACCCAGACTACGACCACAAGCATCACAATATACTTCAAATGACTTCTGCAAGTCCGGCAAATTCAAAATATGGTCCTGTAGTCAATTTCTCTTTCAATGTCTAAAAGGCAGTCACCTCTGTGGGTCCCCACGAAAAAGGTACTCCTTTCTGTGTCAAGGTATGCAAAGGGGAAGCAACCTCTGCAAACTTTCGTATGAACCGTCTGTAGTACGAACACAGTCCCAAGAAGCTTCTAGCTTCATGGACATTCCTCAAATCGGGCCAATCACGGATAGTCTCTATCTTGGCCGGATCCATTTGCACTCCTGCGGCTGACACAATGTGTCCCAAAAAGTGTATCTCTGGTAGGAAAAATTCACTTTTCTTAGCATTAATCACTAATGTGTGATCCCGTAATGCCTGAAAGACTTGAAGCAGATGATCTCTGTGTTCTGCCTCATTCTTGGAGAAAACAATGATGTCGTCAAAGAAAGTGCCAACAAATAGTCTGTACTCTCGAAAAATCCTGTCCATCATCCGGTTAAATGTCGCAGGAGCATTGGTTAAGCCAAAAGGCATCACCAAAAACTCAAATAACCCAAAAGTCGTCCGAAAAGCTGTCTTGTAGACATCTCCTGGTGCTATCCTGATCTGATGATATCCACTCTTCAAGTCAATCCTGCTAAAGCACGAGGATCCCTGTAACCTGTCGAGTATATCATCGATCCTAGGAATCGGAAATCTGTTCTTGATGGTGATTTCGTTGAGAGTGCTATAATCGATGCACATTCTCCAAGATCCGTCTTTCTTCAAAACCAACAACATTGGAGAGCAATACGATGAAGTACTAGGCTGGACAAGACCCTTTTCCAAGAGGTCTTTCACTGAGTTCATAATCTTTTCATTTTGTACTCGGCTCACACGATAAGGTGGCCGATTCGGTGGCGTGCTTCCAGATATCAGATCAATGGTATGATCTTCAGGCCCTCTCAAAAGCAATCGGCATGAGCGTGGAGAAAAAAAAATCTTGGCGTTCTTTTCTTCGGGTCAAAACATATTCAACCTTTATCCATCGTTCAGTTCTCCCAAAAGAATGAGTAAGAAAACTGAAGTTCATCAAGTACAATCTCTAAACCCTTCATTTATCAAAGTCGCTTTCTCGGCCCGGTAGTCAACCACGGCGTAGTTCTTGTGGTACCAAGGGATCCCGAGTAGAACGTCACTCACGTGCCCTGAACACCCCTGTCATTGCAAACTAAGTTTGCCAATGCTCGGTGTAATGGCAACATCCCATCCGGGTGCCAGTCGAACTACCTCCGCCTGTGGCGTCAGTCTGTCGGGCGTAGTTCCAAATCGAGCCGCCAATTCCAAGTGAAAAGAAGTTGGCCTTGGCTCCTTCAAAAGAGCTTCCTGATCCTTCACTTTGCCCCGAAAGCGGCAAAGTTTGTACTTTCATTCATTAGATTCGGTGCAGGTCCCATGCCATGTGGTACCAGTTCTGCTTTTCTATCTGCCTTTTCTGCCACATTCCTCAGCTGCCCTCAAACTCTTAGGCATGTCGTCGTCTTTATCATTCTGTTCTTTCTGTGCCTTTTTAGGGCACTTCGCGGAGATATGTCCAGTTTCCCCGCATCCAAAGCACTTCCCCTCCCTGATGTAGCGAGTCCGCTCCTGAGGAGTAAGTCTAGGTCGTGCATCCTTTTTCTCTGGGTTGCTCTTTCTTTTTCTACTTTCATTCCCAGAAGTCTGTCCGGTTCGTTGTGTCGTGACCTCGTCTGTGGGGTAGGTCAAACTGCCAGAGTGAATGGCAAAGCCCCGCTTCGCATGACTCATCAACTCCTGAATAGAAGCTGACTTCTGTTCCAAGCAGTGATCTCGGATCTCTGTAGGTAGACCCAAGGTAAACCGCTCAATCTGTTCTCTGAATGAGATCTTCTTGAATGAAGAGGCGGGCAGAAAAGAGCTCCAGAATCTTTCACAATAAGAATTCACTGTATCGCTCTTGGTCATCCGGAGATGGTTCCAAGCAGCTCGTATATCTCGCTCAACCTCTTGAGTCAACCAAGAAGAAATAAAAAGCCTTTTTAATTTTAGCCATGTAACTGGCACAGTCTTGCTTAATAGAAGCGTGGACCACCAAGTACGAGCATTTCCCTTAAAGTAAGAGGCAGCTCTCCGAATCTTGGAGTGCTCTGAATAGCGTCCTCCCACGAAAGCGATGTCAACCTGCTGTATAAAAGACGAAGCCTTCAAAGCATATGAGTATCCTGAAAAGTATCAAACTTGATCGAGTGGCCACCTTCCTTAAACTCTCGGACTTTCTTGCTTTTATCTTCGAGAAAGTCATACTGGTTGGCTTTGTAAAATTTCTTCTTGTTCGCATAAAACTTTCCGTCATCGGAATCTGAGCTGTCTGTAGACGAGTCCTCAGTAGAACTGTCAGTCTCTGGGCGAGATGTAGCCTTCTTTGCCTTTTTCTTGCCCGTTCCGAAGCTTTGTGTCTTGCTTCACTTTTTGCTTTTTTCTGTCTTCTTCGCTCTAATCCGAGGAGCTAGAAGAACTGTCAGAAGAAGAAGAAGAAGAACTGGGTACTCCTTCAAATCGAACACGCTTCTTCCGTTTCTTTGCTTTGTCGAATGTCGACTGACGACCCAAATATCCCGGGAAGTCAGTACCTTTGTTCTGCTTTTTGCCGTGCTTTTTGCCTTTCTTTTGCACGTCGAAAAGCTGAGCAATCCGTGCATCAACCACGTTCTCCAGTTCCTTCTCCGTATATTTCTTGGAGGCAGAAGGTTTCTTGAGAGCGGGTTTCGGGAGTGGTGTTGTGGTTCTCTGCCACTCCATCTGTACCTCTTCCAACGAGGTCTGGTTCATATATTTTGCCATCTTCGGGTCCTTGGCAAAATTGAGCATCATCTTTGTTGCATCGCTGATCAACTGGCGACGCTCTATCTCTCGCGCTCCGCCTAAGTAGGCCAAGGCGGGCAATACTCTCTGCCTGAATCTTCGTTGTGATCCCAGCCCGCATCTCCAGATGCAGAGGGAGTCGACTGATCATTGCCTGAAGCCATAGGTGCCGCGGAAAAAAAAATTCGGGGATCGGATTTCCCGTAGAAGAGAAATCGGCCGTGCTCTGATACCACTGTAACAAACTTGGACACTCCAAGTCAAGAATCAACCGCGACAGCACCAAATAACCACTTCAAAACAATTCACAGATCACAATAGATTTGCACTGGCCCGGCGGAGTTCCGTGCCTAGAGATATTGGCCCCAAAGACTGGCGCCCCTTTCGGTATTTCTTTTTATATTAATCAATCATCAAAGTACAAGAGAGCGGTTAGGGTTTCACTCTCAGACTCTGCGTACAGATGCTCTGAGAAGTGAGGCCCTCTCCACTAATTTAAAGGTTACAAGGGATGCCCAAAAGCAGAGCCCCAAAAGCTTTTAAAATCAAAAGCATCAGTTCTCTCTCTCTCTTGAGAGTCTTTTCTCTTTTTTTTATAAAAAAAAAAGCAAAAGCAAAATTCGCGTCGCTCATCATTTTCCAAAAAACAAAAAAAAAAGAATAATCCGCCTCCGCGATTTCCGGAATTTAGGGTTTTTTGGCAAAAATTAGGGTTTGCAGGAATTTTAGGGTTTCTGGCAGAAATTAGGGTTTCTGCTGTCCGCCACGTCATCACTTTGTGACGGGCAATTTTGCTAAGTTTGTATATAAGCAAACTAGAGTTAGCACTTTCTGGCAGAAGAGGGAGCACTCGCTCAACAGGCAACTTCTCAGCAGCACCCCAAGCCCTAGCGTTTTTGCTCCACAGCAACCACCTAGAGTTTTTGGACCAGATCAACCAGCATTTTTGCTCTTGCAGATCCCTGGCGACAGAAGACTCAACTAGAGACCTTGCGTTTTACAGTTGCAGGCCATCCGGCGACAACAGAGCCATTTTCAGCCCTAGAGTTTTGATTTGCAGATAAACCCCAACGTTTTGCAGATTTACCGCGACGGAACATCAAGAACCACCAACGTTTTCAGTTTTCAGCCCTTAGACACCGCAGATCAAGTCCCAAACATCGCAAATCTCACCTTCCCGCATCAGTTCCTCACCACACGGTCAGTTTTCGCAAGGTTTACAATTTCAGCCCGGAAAACGCAGATTTCTCAGCATCTGCGTTTTCAACGCGTCGTCGTCACATCGTTGTTGACATAGAGTCAGAATTCAGTAGATATAGATTTTGCAGATTTCGGCCCTTAGCGATTTCAGATTTCAGCCCATCTCGTCGTCGTCCTCATCGTTGTCGACATCGTCGGCAAGTCCAAGCATTATAGAGATTTGTGCAATCATAAGTAGACCGCTCTCGCCATAGAGAGTGGGGCCTTCGGAGGAGGGTTTTACATCTCTGGTGTCGTATTCTCTTCTCTCTCTATCTCTCAGTCTCATACACTTCCATTCACAGTGTCCATTCACTTTGTTTGTGTCCATTGCACTCTCTCATTAAAGAACGGAAGGCTCTCCCTTTTCCAAGAAAAAGGAACCTTGAGCACAGTTCGGAGCACTCATCTTGAGCAAAGTTCACTCATCTTGAGCAAAGTTCAACATTCATTCCGCTGCACCTAAAATTGGTATCAGAGCTTTGGCAGTGTTCTGTATCACTCAAGGAAAGAACCACAAGAACCACAACAAATTTTTTACTTGTTGAGGTCGCACGAACCCAAGTTCACTTGGGCGTGTCGATTCCTAATCGTGTTTTGAAGAGTGAAAGGAATCCCAAGAAAGAAGGGCTTGTCCAGCCTCCCCTTGTTTCTCTTTTCACTCATTGAGAGCGGACCGTGCACTTAGCGGCCGGCCAATCGACATGAGGTAGAAAAAAGCAACCTGGGTGTGAGCGCAAGGCCGCCAAGGGGTGCGCCCACAGAAAAGAGCAGAACTCGGGTGAAGAGAAGATTCTTCTCTAACACAGATTTCAAGCGAAAGAAGAACCGCAAGAACTCAAGAATCTCAAGACCCTCAAGAACCCAAAAACCAAGACCCCCAAGAACCCAAGTTCCTTGTAAACTTAAGAACCCAAGACCACAAGAACCCTCGACTTCAGTGGATGGTCATCACTCGAGGTGGAATGGATACTTCGCTTAGAGGTGATGAGCATGAGAGAGGCGAAGAAGAATTTTCCCCACCAAGAGCTTTTTCTGACCCTCCCACTTCCCCATCTACACCAAGGATTGCACCAGATCCTATGGCAGCTTGGTGCAAGACGATGATGGACATGATGACAACGTGGCACGAAGCAAGAATGGCAACCATGGAGCATGAGCGCGAGCAATTACGCTTGGAGACCAAAGAATTTGATCGCAAGTACGAAGAAAGAAAACAAGCATTGAATTGCAAGAACGTTGTTCATTCTTCCTCTCTCATTTCTAATGTGCAGGCAAAGATTGAAGAGATTCGGGAAAAGGAAACTCTCTTAGTCTCTTCTTCTCCAAAGCATGATACACAGGATTTGCATGATGAGAAGCATGATGATTTGAATGACAATGATAAGCATGATGATTTGCATGATGATCAAGATGTGATTTCTCATAAGCATGATGATTTGTATGATCAAGACGTGATTGTTCACAAGGATGATGGTTTAGTTGATGCTTTTTCTAGCGAAGCTAACCTCATTGCAGATTCGATCATTCACGAAGACTCGATCTTGGTTTTCGAGTCGAGGTCCACAGCACCCCCCCAGGCAGATTCAATCAAACACGACGAACCGATCTTGGCTCTCAAGCCTAGGTCCAAAGAACCCTTACAAGAAGTACTATGTGTTCGAATGATTCGTCAACACGCATTGTTCAAGTGTTTCATTTCTGTATTTTAGTCAACGTCTTTATGTGATCCCTTTTTCTAGGCATGATATATTATACGTTGAGCACGTTTCACTCATGAATGAGCACGGATGTATGCGGATTTCTCATGAAAAGATGAAAAGTATGCATTCAAGGAAGTCACATTCCATGTCTCTTCCTTAGCATGACACAGTTTCCGAAAAATTACAAGAAAGATTGAGCACCAAGCATAGGCATTTCCATTGTGTTTTGCCACAATTGATTGATTTAGATCAGAAAGTCAAGAGTAGATCTCATTGTCTGCGTGTGTTTGATGAATGGTTTGGCACTGTGTCTCGTTGTTCATCTACATTGCATGCACAATCTTTAAGGAAGGCGAGATTTTTTCCAGTCACTTTACATGGAATGGGTATGTTCATGTTTTTGTGTTGAAAGTGGTTTCAGGAATTTTCAGTGTAAGGTGCAGCGGAATGAATATTGTATTTTCTCAAGATTAGTGATCTTTATTGCTCAAGGTTCCTTTTAGTTCTTTAGGGAAAGAGAGAGCTCTTCGTCTTGTAGAGTGATGTGGTCACGAACAAAGTGAGTGGATATTGTGCGTGCAAGTGAATGAGACTGAGAGAAGGAGAGAGAAGAGATACGACACCCGAGAGGTTGTAAAACCCTCCTCTGAAGGCCCCACTCTCGTCGGCGAGAGTGGTCTACTTTGATTGCACAAAGGTGTACAATGCGTATGCAATGGACTGATGCAATGGGACTATGCCGATGAAGCCGATGGTGATGACGACGACGACTCGATGGCTGAAATCTGTGATCTTTTAATCGCTGAATTCGGGGCTGTTTTGGTGGCTGAAAATGACTGTTTTGACTGCGTTTTTATGGCTGGAAATGGGGAGCATCTGCAACTAACTTGGGGGCTGATCTGCTACTATTCATCTGCTGAGAATCTGCGTTTGTCAATGGCTGAAATCTGCGTTTTTGTCAAGGCTGAAAAAACGCTGGAGTCTGCAAGTGATGCTAGCGTTTTTGCATGAAAACGCTGGCTGGTGCTGTATCTACTGAGGTTGGAAAAACGCTGGAATTGCTGATGTATCTAATGCATGCGGGACTGACCTGACTCTACAAAGCAAAATGTTGAAGTGCTTGATGAGGCTGAGCATTAGTGAATGCTGAAAACGCTGATGGTAATCCTGAGGAATATGCTGGCGATGGCAGGGATCTGCAAACGCTAGAGTGTTGATGATCGATGGCGAAGACCTGCTGATGAAGGAAACGCCAGGGATGAGGGGAAGATGCAAAACGCTAGAGGGTCATGAGGGGGGGAGGTACTGCTGAGAAGTTGTCAGTTGAGCGGGAAGCTCCTGTTGCCTCTTCTGCCAGAAAGTGCTAACTTGGGTTTGCTTATATATTACCTTAGCAAAATTGCCCTACGTACTTTTGTTGGAAAGTCACTTAAAAATAATAAGTGAAAATAACCAAAAATAGGGAAAATGGGCTAAATGCACTGGAAAATTCCCCTAACTGATGCTAATGGATTCTGATGGAAATTCCGATGATCATGTTGTGCGCAACCGGAGGATATGCATCTATGCTAAGTGACTAGGCATGCACGGTCTACGAATAGACTCACAAAAGTGCCAGATCAGTGCTAATCTAGACTTGACTGAATTGATTGAACCCTGCTGTGGTGTAGCTTGTCCACGGACACATAGGGTTGGGATGTGTCACGTGACATTCAACCTCGGAGATTCTTGAAGAAGGTAGAAGCATGACTCTAGACGACGTTGAAGCATTGAAGGAGCCACAAAAGACTGTCGCTTTCGGCGCGGCCCAAAGAAGCAAGCGTTGCAGACCTTTATGAAGTTCAAGTACTGCACGACCCACACATCAGAGTGGGCCGGTGAAGAGTCCCTTCCAGGATTCCGGATGTTGTTGGCGATCTCCCTTGACGCCATGGAGTTCGGTACCAATACCTCAAGTTGAAAAGGAGGGGATGTCACATGACACATCCAACCCTATGTGTCCGTGGACAAGCTACAGCACGACAAGGGTTCAGTCAATCCAGTCAATCTAGAATAAGAAGTGATCTAACACTTTTGTGAGTCTGTTCGCAGACCGTGCATGCCCAGGCACTTATTTGTAGATGCATATCCTCTGGTTGCACACACCATGATCATAAGCATTCCCATCAGAATCCATCCGAATCCTTCAGGGGAATTTTCCAATGCATTTAGCCTATTTTCCCTATTTTTGACATTTTTTACTTATTATTTTAAGTGAATTTTGTTGGAAAGTAGGTAGGGCAATTTTGCTAAGTTTGTATATAAGCAAACTAGAGTTGGCACTCTCTGCTAGAAGAGGCAACAGGAGCAGGAGCACTCGCTCAGCACACAACTTCTTAGCAGAACCCCAAGCCCTAGCGTTTTTGCTCCACAACAAACACCGAGCGTTTTTGGACCAGATCAGCCAGCGTTTTTGCTCTTGCAGATTCCTTGCGACAAAAGACTCAACAAGAGACCTTGCGTTTTGCAGTTGCAGGCCATCCGGCGACAACAAAGCCATTTTCAGCCCTAGCGTTTTGATTTGCAGATCAACCCCAACGTTTTGCAGATTTACCGCGACGGAACATCAAGAACCACCAGCGTTTTCAGTTTTCAGCCCTTAGACACCGCAGATCAAGTCCCGAACCTCGCAGACATCACCTTCCTGCAACAGTTCCTCGCCGCACGGTCAGTTTCTGCAAGGTTTACAGTTTCAGCCCCTTAAACGCAGATTTCAGCATCTGCATTTTCAATGCGTCGTCGTCGCATCGTCGCCATCGACATCGTCACCGACATAGAGTCAGAATTTAGCAGATAAAGATTTGCAGATTTCAGCCCTTAGCAATTTCAGATTTCAGCCCGTCTCGTCGTCGTCGTCGACATCGTCGGCAAGTCCAAGCATTGTAGAGATTTGTGCAATCATAAGTAGACTGCTCTCGCCATAGAGAGTGGGGCCTTCGGAGGAGGGTTTTACGTCTCTGGTGTCGTATTCTCTTCTCTCTCTATCTCTCAGTCTCATACACTTCCATTCACAGTGTCCATTCACTTTGTTTGTGTCCATTGCACTCTCTCATTAAAGAACAGAAGGCTCTCCCTTTCCTAAGAAAAAGGAACCTTGAGCACAGTTCGGAGCACTCATCTTGAGCAAAGTTCAACATTCATTCTGCTGCACCTAACAGCTAGTGCTAGGTTTGCTTATATACAAACTTAGCAAAATTGCCCTACCTACTTTCCAACAAAAGTCACTTAAAAATAATAAGTGAAAAATGTCAAAAATAGGGAAAATAGGTCTATGCATTGTAAAAATGCTACTGATGGGATCTGATTGGAATCTGATGGTCATGCTGTGTGCAACCAGAGGATATGCATCTAATCTAAGTGTCTAGACGTGCACGGTCTGCTAACAGACTCACAAAAGTGCCATATCACTTCCTATTCTAGACTGACTTGACTGAATTGAACCCTGGTCATGCTGTAGCTTGTTCACGGACACATAGGGTTGGATGTGTCACGTGGCAAAGACGGAACGTTTTATCACAACGAAGAACAACGGGAGGTGCTCCTTTGACAGCGAGAGAGATTGTGTTTTCTTATTATAATCTTTAAACCACTTGATGCCAAAAATCAAATCACATCCTTTGAGAGGAGAAATGCCAAGTGCAGCAGAAGAGAATAAGGATCTTGCTCGGATCTAGTACTCCGCACACAAACACAAGGGTTGCTTTACTTCACTTGAAGAACTGAACTAAACTGAAAGAAAGAGAGAGACGAGAGAGAAAAGACACGACACAGGGATGTCGGGTCCCAATCCTCAAGGGCCCCCTAACTCCTCTGTTGCCAGAGCAAGTACTTTCTTTAATCTTGCACAAATGTTACTACAATCACTAAATGCTGAGATGCTAATGCTACTGATGTTGGGTACTGGGTACTGATGTGCTGAAGGGATACTGAGGTTCTATGTCGATGACCATGATGTCGACGACAAGGTGCTGATGGTCTATGTCGACGACGATGATGTTGACGACAGGTACTGCTGGTCTACGTCGAAGACAGGGAGGTCTACGACGAGTACTACTGGTCTATGTCGAAGACGACGATATCGACGAAGGGTATTGCTAGTCTATGTCAAAGATGATCATGTCGACAATGACGACAATGCTAACGACGACGACGACTGTCACGGACACGACGATGTTGCCGTGACGACAACGATGACACGAGGCTAGGACTGAAATCTGAAAACGCTAGGGCTGAAAACTGCGATCGTTGGGAATCTGCTGCGATCGGGTATTGTGCCAACGACGAGGATGATGACGATGAAGTCGACAACGACAGCTGTTCTAAGGACTGAAACCTGAAAATGACAAGTCCGGGACTTGCGATGACGATGACGATGTCGACGACCACGATGGTGTCAACGACGACGGCGTCAAGGCTGAAAAACACTTAAGGCTGAAAACTGAAATCTGTCGCAATGGATGGCTTTCCGACAAGGATCTGCTCCCGGGAATGGAATCGGGAATGCGACGAGGCTAAAGGGATGGAACTGTTGCAAAAACGTTGATGGCTGAAATCTGCTCCAAAAACGCTAGAGCTGTTGGGATACTACTGAGAGAGAGACCACCTGCCGGATGCAACACTTGGTGCACCACCTTCTGCTGCCTCCTTTGCCTCTACTGAGTGCCCAATGGTATTCTTTTATAGTTTCTTTAGCAATTTTCCCTACCTAGTTTTCCAACAAAAGTCACTAATTAGTAAATAAGTGAAAAATGTGTACTTTGGAAAAAAGGATTCTATGTTGTAGAAAATGCTCATGCTGAAATGACTGTACTGTGCAAGAGAGGGTATGCAACTGTGACCAGCCTGGACATGCACATCCTACTAGAGGCTCACAAAGGTACCAGGCTCAGTCCCAAGGTAAGACTCATGTGTTGGGTTAAAGGCCTAAATAACCCCTTTTTGTACATTTTTATACTTTGTCCAGGTTCACATTGATCCTAAAAAAAAAAAATTAAGTTACTTATAATAAAAGTGGAAAAAACCCAAAACTCACTTATTGAGTTTTCCCCAAGAACGTACGAGCTCTTTCTCTTCCTGCTTCGATCCCTAGCGCTTCCTCTCTGCTGTACTCCGCCTCCTGCTTCTTGCCCCAATCCTTCACTACATCGCGACACACACCTATCGATACCTTCTGCTTCGCACTTTCAACTGGTATCAGAGCCCTAGGGTTTCAAAACAGCCTTGCGCAGTCTCCTGGACAGCGAGTTAAAATTGCTCTCCCACGATCAATTTCACTTCCATCGCGAAGCCCCTTGCTTTCGGGGTCGAAAAGGTCACCAAAACTGCCAAAACAGCCCAAAACAAGCTGTTTTTAGGTCAAAACAAGTGATTTACAGGTTATTACAGGTCAAAACAGCAATACGCAAGTGCACCAAAGTTGTGGGATCACATGTATTGATGTTTGTCGCGACAAATTGAGTGAAAAGCTGAGTAGAGGTGCTTGAAATTACACATTTCAGCTGAAATTTCAGATTTGGACTGTTTCATGTAAAGAAACTGTGACTCTTTGTATGCAAGTCTTGTGGTTGCTACTATTTGCTGAAATTTTCAGCCTAATGCATCTCTCTTGTATACACACTTGTGGTTGAATTAAAATGGCTTCTTCCTCTTCCGCATCTGACACTAAAAGTTTGATGGAAATCGAACGGTTCGATGGTCAAGGCTTTAACCTTTGGCAAGAACGCATGCAAGGTATCCTTTTCTTAAAGGATTGTGAAGATGCATTGGAACAGAATAAGCCACCAGGTTTGTCTGACGAAGAGTGGGCCAGGTTAAATAAGAAGGCTATGGCCTACATCAAAATGGCTATCAATGATGACATTTTGACGGACATCAAGCGTTTGGACTCTGCTTATGCAATATGGCAAAAGTAACGTCATTATGAAAACACCACACCTGTGAACCAGGTGCATTTGATGTGAAAGTTGGTGAATATGCAGCTTGATGACTCGAAGTCAGCTTCTGAGCATTTGAGTGCTTTTATAGGTGTGTTGAGTCAGTTGCGGGACAGTGGGCTTCAGCAATTCGACGATAAGCTGAAAGCTATTTTCTTGCTTATAACATTGCCAGATACTTGGGAAACCTTGGTTGTCTCCTTGAGCAACAGTCCCATTCTCACGTATGACGGTGTGAGACGGTCTATTCTCAATGAAGAGATTAGACGCAAGTCTAGTGGGGAAGGTGACAGTTCTGCCTACAATGCAAGAGGTAGAAATCAAAAGCGTGATGCGGGCAACAAGACTCAAAATAGAAGTAAGAGCAAGACAAAGGATTAAGATGTCACTTGTTATCAATGTGGTAGAAAGGGTCACAAGAAACCCGATTGCGGGTGTTTCAAAAAAGAGCAGGAAAGGAAGAAGGAAACGCAAGATAAGAAGAAGAAAGATGAGAAGAAAGAGGAAATGCTGATTTTTCCAAGGATGCTGAGAATGCAAATGTATCCTCTAGTGTCGTCATTGAGGAGTTGTCAAACGTTGAGGAAATTTTGGTTGCGGCTTCATGCCTCTCAGATTTGGTGATAGCTAATGCAGAAGATATGCTTATCTCGAAGAAAGATATCATTGATGCATTGCTTAGTGCTAATGATGGCTTATCCCAGTCATGGATAGTGGATTCTGCTGCTTCATTCCATGTGACTCCATCTTTGAAGTGTTTTGCTACATATGCTGCATGCAATTATGGCAAGGTATACCTTGGTGATAATTTCACTTGCAATATTAAGGGAATGGGTACTATGCGTTTGGCTCTTAACAATGGTCAAGAGCTTGTGTTAAATGATGTCAGGTTTGTACCAAGCATTAAGAAAAGTTTGCTATCTGTTGGCCAGTTAGATGTACACGGTTATACTACCATCTTTGCTAGGGATTCATGGAAGTTTCTTAAGGGCTCTATGCTTATTGCATAAGGGTCTAAAAGAGGTACTTTGCACTAGGAAAACTCTTCTTCGCCACTCCCATGCTCACCACCTTCATGCGAAGCATCCATTCCGCTTCGGGTGATTACCATCCACTGAAGTCATGGGTTCTTAAGTTCACGAGGAACTTATGTTCTTGTGGTTCTTGGTATTCTTGAGTTCTTGAGTTTCTGAAGGTCTTGAGTTCTTGAGGGTCTTGAGGGTCTTGGGGTTCTTGAGGTTCTTCTTTTGCTTGCAATTTGTGTCAAAGAAGGATCTTCTCTTCACGCGAGCTCTACTCTTTTCTTGCGGGCGCACCCCTTGGCGGCCTTGTGCTCACACGAAGGTTGCTTTTTCCCACCTCATGTCGATTGACCTACCGCTAAGTGCACGGTCCGCTCTCAATGAGTGAAAAGAGGCACAATGGGGAGGCTGGACAAGCCCTTCTTTCTTGGATTTCTAGCCACTCTTCAAAAACATGATTCGAAATCAGCACGCCCAAGAGGTCTTGGGTTACGTGCGACCTCAACAAGCAACAAAATTATGTGGCTCTTGTGGTTCTTTCCTTGAGTGATACAGAACACTTAAAGCTCTGATGCCAATGTAAGGTGCAGCGGAAGTGAATGTTGAACTTTGCTCAAGATGAGTGCTCCGGTTCCTTTTACTTACGAAAGGGAGAGCCTTCTGTCACGTGACACATTCAATCCTATGTGTCCGTGGACAAGCTACAGCCCAACAAGGGTTCAGTCAGTCCAGTCAGTCTAGATTAGAAGTGATCTGGCACTTTTGTGAGTCTATTCGTAGACCGTGCATGCCCAGTCACTTAGTGTAGATGCATATCCTCTGGTTGCATACAGCATGATCATAAGCATTCCCATCAGAATCCTTCAGGGCAATTTTCCAATGCATTTAGCCTATTTTTTCTATTTTTGACATTTTTCACTTATTATTTTTAAGTGGCTTTTGTTAGAAAGTAGGTAGGGCAAATTGAGTAAGTTTGTATATAAGCAAACTTAGACTAGCACTATTTGGCAGAAGAGGCAACAGGAGCCAAGCTCGGCAGACAACTTCTCAGCAAGACCCCTTGGTGGATTTTCCCTCCAAGCAAGAAGCAAGAACCTCCCCTAGCGTTTTTGAAGACCCCTTTCCTAGCGTTTCCAGCAAGCATCCTCGCAAGGCAATTCCAACCACTAGCGTTTTTGTATCTGGATGCCATCGCCACAGATTCCTTCAGCTAGCGTTTTTGCAAAGCTCAGCATACCTAGCGTTTTGACAGTTTTCAGCCACAGCAATGCAACGTTTCAGCAATGAAGCACCTGCAAGATCAGCCCTAAAGAAGTAGCAGATTCAGCCCAAAAGACCATCAATTTTCAACCTTAAGAAACCTCAGTTTTCAGCCCTAAACCTGCAGATTTTCAGCGACAAAGACCCACAGAAACAGCCCCCCAAATCAGCGTTTTTGGATTGTAGCAGATTTCAACCCATAGCGTTTTTGGACAGCAGTAGAAAGATTGCAGATTTCAGCCCTTAGGTCGGTCTCGTCGTCCCCGTTGTCATCGTCAACATAGCCTAGACTTGCATCAGTTTCATACATACCATTTGTACCAGATTGTGCAATCTTTCTACTACTGTCCAAAAACGCTATGGGCTGAAATCTGCTACAATCCAAAAACGTTGATTTGGGGGGCTGTTTCTGTGGGTCTTTGTCGCTGAAAATCTGCAGGTTTAGGGCTGAAAACTGATGGTCTTTCCGGGCTGAATCTCCTACTTCTTTAGGGGCTGATCTTGCAGGTACTTCATTGCTGAAAACGCTGCATTGTTGTGGCTGAAAACTGTCAAAACGCTAGGTATGCTGAGCTTTGCAAAAACGCTAGCTGAAGGAATCTGTGGCAATGGCATCCAGGTGCAAAAACGCTAGTGGTTGAACTGCCTGGCGAGGATGCCTGCTGGAAACGCTAGGAAAGGGGTCTTCAAAAACCCTAGGGGAGGTTCTTGCTTCTTGCTTCTTGCTTGTCCTGTTGCCTCTTCTGCCAAATAGTGCTAGTCTAGGTTTGCTTATATACAAACTTACTCAATTTGCCCTACCTACTTTCTAACAAAAGTCACTTAAAAATAATAAGTGAAAAATATCAAAAATAGGAAAAATAGGCTAAATGCACTAGAAAATTGCCCTGAAGGATTCTGATGGATTCTGATGGGAATGCTTATGATCAATCATCATGTTGTGTGCAACCACAGGATATGCATCTACACTAAGTGACTAGGTATGCACGGTCTACGAATAGACTCATAAAAGTGCCAGATCGCTTCTAATTTAGACTGACTGGACAGACTGAACACTTGTCGTGATGTAGCTTGTCCACGGACACATAGGGTTGGATGTGTCACGTGACATCCCCTCCTTTTCAAAGTGAGGTACTAGTACCGAACTGTATGGCGTCGAGGGAGATCGCCAATAGCATCCGGAATCCTGGAAGGGACTCTTTGTCAGCCCACTCCAATATGTGGGTCGTGCGGTACTTCAACTTCATAAAGGTCTGCAACGTTTGCTTCTTTGGGCCACGCCGAAAGCGACAAAGTCTTTTGTGGCTCCTTCGATGCTTCAACTTCGTCGAGTGTCATGCTTCTTTCTTCTTCAAGAATCTCCATGGCTGAAAATTCCTGAAACCGTTTCCAACACAAAAACATGAACATACCCATTCCATGTAAAGTGAGTGGAAAATATCTCATCTTCCTCAAAGACTATGCATGCAATGTAGAAAACGGAGTGCCAAACGATTCACCACACACACGCAAACAATGAGATCGAATCTCTCTTATGATCTAGAGCAATCAACTGTGGAAATTCACAACAGAAATGCCCATGCTTGATGCTCATACTTTCATCTGCTCGTTCTACAAATATGTCATGCCAAGGAAGAGACATGGAATGTGACTTCCTTACATACATACTTTTCAACTTTTCATGAACAATCCGCATACATTCGTGCTCATTCATGAGTGAAATGTGCTCAACGTACGATATGTCATGCCTAGGAAAAGGGATCACATAAAGACGCTGACGAAAATACAGGAAACGATCACGAATGAAACACTCGAACAATGCGTGCGTATCAATCATGCGAACACATAATACTTCCTGTGAGGGTTCTTTGGACCTAGGCTCGAGAGCCAAGATCGGTTCTTCCTGAATGATCGAATCGTCCTGTGGGGGTTCTTTGGACCTCGACTCGAAAGCCAAGATCGGTTCTTCGTGATTGATCGAATCTACAACGAGATTAGCTTCGCTAGAAAAAGCATCCACTAACACATCATCCTTGTGAACAATCACGTCATCTTCATGCAACTCATCATGCTTGTGAGAAATCGCATCTTGATCATGCAAATCATCATGCTTGTGAGAAATCACATCTTGATCATGCAAATCATTGTCATTCAAATCATCATGCAAATCCTGTGTGTCATGCTTTGGAGAAGAAGAGACTGAGAGAGTCTCCGTGTCCTGAATCTCTTGCATCTGTGCTGGCACTTGAGCCAAGAGTCGCAAGAACTCTTGCATGTGTCGCTCGCGCTGTTCTTGTCTTGCCTTTCTTTCTGCTTCTCTTTCTGCTTTTCTTTCTGCGTGCCTGCGATCCATTTCTGCTTTTCTTTCTTTGCATTCACGATCAAATTCTGCCATTCTTTCTGCATTTCTTGCATCGCGTTCTAACTTCCTTGCCAATAACATCTGGTCCAACTCTTCCATAGGAGTTAGTGCAATCCTTGATGTAGATGGAGAAGAGTCAGAAAAACCTCTTGGTGGGGAAAATTCTTCTTCGCCTCTCTCATGCTCATCACCTCTAAGCGAAGTATCCATTCCGCTTCGAGTGATGACCATTCTGAAGTCGTGGGTTCTTGTGGATTCTTGTGGTCTTGGGTTCTTAAGTTCACAAGGAACTTGGGTTCTTGCGGATCTTGGGTTCTTAAGTTCACAAGGAACTTGGGTTCTTGCGGGTCTTGGTTCTTGAGGTTCGTGAGGTTTTCTTTCGCTTGCAAACCGTGTTTGAGAAGGATCTTCTCTTCACCCGAGTTCTACTCCTTTCTACGGGCGCACCCCTTGGAAGCCTTGCGCTCACGCCAAGGTTGCTTTTTCCCACCTCACGTCAATTGGGAGGCCGCTAAGTGCACGGTCCGCTCTCAATGAGTGAAAAGAGACACAAGGGGAGGCTGGACAAGCCTTCTTTCTTGGGATTCCTGTCACTCTTCAAAAACACGATTAGGAATTGACACGCCCAAGCGAACTTTGGTTTGTGCGACCGCAACAAGCAAAAAAAATTATTGTGATTCTTATGGTTCTTTCCTTAGAACACTGCCAAAGCTCTGATACCAATGTTAGGTGCAGCGGAATGAATGTTTGCGCTTTGCTCAAGATGAGTGCTCCGAACTGTGCTCAAGGTTCCTTTTGTTCTTATGGAATGTAGAGCCTTCCGTTCTTAATGAGAGAATGCTTTGATCACAAACAAAGTGAATGGACACTGTGCGTGCAAGTGAATGAGACTGAGAGATAGAGAGAGAAGAGAGATACGACACCAGAGACTGCGCAAAACCCTCCTCCGAAGGCCCCACTCTCGTCGGCGAGAGTGGTCTACTATTGATTGCACAATCTGGTACAAATGGTATGCATGAGACTGATGCAAGTCTAGGCTATGTTGACGATGACAACGGGGACGACGAGACCGACCTAAGGGCTGAAATCTGCAATCTTTCTACTGCTGTCCAAAAACGCTATGGACTGAAATCTGCTACAATCCAAAAACGCTGATTTGTGGGGCTGTTTCTGTGGGTCTTTGTCGCTGAAAATCTGCAGGTTTAGGGCTGAAAACTAAGGTTTCTTAAGGTTGAAAACTGATGGTCTTTCCGGGCTAAATCTGCTACTTCTTTAGGGGCTGATCTTGCAGGTGCTTCATTGCTGAAAACGCTGCATTGCTATGGTTGAAAACTGTCAAAACGCTAGGTATGCTGAGCTTTGCAAAAACGCTAGCCGAAGGAATCTGTGGCGATGGCATCGAGATGCAAAATCGCTAGTGGTTGGAACTGCCTGGCGAGGATGCCTGCTCGAAACGCTAGGAAAGGGGTCTTAAAAAACGCTAGGGGAGGTTCTTGCTTCTTGCTTGGAGAGAAAATCCACCAAGGGGTCTTGCTGAGAAGTTGCCTGGTGAGCTTGGCTCTTGTTGCCTCTTCTGCCAAATAGTGCTAGTCTAGGTTTGCTTATATACAAACTTACTCAATTTGCCCTACCTACTTTCTAACAAAAGTCACTTAAAAATAATAAGTGGAAAATGTCAAAAATAGGGAAAATAGGCTAAATGCATTGGAAAATTGCCCTGAAGGATTCTGATGGGAATGCTTATGATCATGCTGTGTGCAACCAGAGGATATGCATCTACACTAAGTGACTGGGCATGCACGGTCTACGAATAGACTCACAAAAGTGCCAGATCACTTCTAATCTAGACTGACTGGACTGACTGAACCCTTGTCGTGTCATAGCTTGTCCACGGACACATAGGGTTGGAACTTGGATGTGTCACGTAACACCTTTCGTTCCTTTAGTAAGAGAGTGCAAATGATCACAAACAAAGTGAACACTGTCAATGAAGGTACTAAGACTGAGAGATAGAGAGAGAAGAATACCACACCAGAATGTTGTCAAACCCTCCTCCGAGGCCCCACTCTCTATGGCGAGAGCGGTCTACTATTGATTGCACAAATCTCTACAATGCTTTGGACTTGCCGACGATGTCGACGACGATGTCGACGACAATGAGGACGACGACGAGACGGGCTGAACTCCGAAAATGCTAATGGCTAAAATTTGCAAATCTTTATCTGCTCCTCTTTGTCGGTGACGATGTTGGCAGCGACGATGCGACGACGATGCGCTGAAAACACAGATGCTGAAATCTGCGTTTTCCGGGCTGAATCTGCAAATTGCGCTGGATCTGATGCCTCCTCTAAAATGGAAGTCCAAAATTTGACTCTTATGCCATTTCTTAGTATTGAACCACTCCTACTTGCTTTTGCTGAAGCGAAAGAGGAATCACCTCCACCCCTAGGAGGAGTTTGCATGGTTGTTGCACTCTCTTGATCTCTTCCAATTGTCTCCACTTGAAATCCTCCTTCAAGTAGTACCTCAACTTCTTCATTTGTGAGATTTGTTCCTAGATCAATAGGCCAAGTTGTTGAAGGAGGAGCTAGACTTGGCTCTATATTATGATCCACCACATAGCAATGAATAACATGTCTAGAACAGAATCAAAACCATTGTCTGAGTAGCCCATTTAGGTTCTATCGCGATGGAACTGTAAAACGCCAGGACTGATATGCAAACCAAAAACGCTAGGGCTAAAAATTGTCTTTGCTGAGAGAATCTGCTAACGCTAGGGCTGATCTGCTGTGTCTTGTTGTCGTCGAGACTGATCTGCCGTGCGAAAACGCCAAGGTTGGTCTTGGATGAAAAACGCTAGGTCCTTGCTGTGATGCAAAAACGCTAGGCCTGCTGAGAAGGTGCCTGTTGAACCAAAGTTTCTGTTGCCTCTTCTGCCAAAAAGTGCTAGCGCTAGGGTTTTCTTATATATATTCTTACTAGAATTGCCCTACCCAGTTCCCAACAAAAGTCACTTAAATATAATAAGTGAAAAATGTCAAAAATAGGAAAAATAGGTCTATGCACTGTAAAAATGCTCCTAATGGGTTCCGATGGAAATCTGATGATCATGATGTGTGCAACCAAAGGATATGCATCTACTCTAAGTGTCTGGACATGCATGGTCTGCAACCAGAATCACAAAAGTGCCAGATCACTTCCTAATCTAACTGAACTGAACCCATGTCATGGAATAGCTTGTCCACGTACACATAGGGTTAGATGTGCACGTGACAGGAATCCCTTATGCATCAGCTTGTGGTTCTCTTATGTATGCTATGGTTGCCACTCGTCTCGGCATTGCTTATGCAGTGGGAGTTGTTAGTCGATACATGTCGAATCCTGGCAAAGGCACATTGGGAAGCTGTCAAATGCATTCTGAGATATTTGAAAGGTACACAATCAAAGTGTATTCGTTATGGCAAAAATGACTTAAAGTTGCAGGGATATTGTGATGCCGACATGGCAGGTGACATGGATACCAGGAAATCTACCAATGGATATGTATTTGCTATTGTTGGTGGTGCAGTCTCTTGGTGTTCCAAGTTACAGAAAATAGTGGCATTGAGTACTACTGAGGATACATTTCAGCCACAGAAGCTTCAAAGGAAGCTATTTGGTTGGGCAGACTTGCAAAAGAACTTGGCATACCTGCTCATACACCCGTGTTGGGTTGTTATAGCCAGAGTGTTGTCTACTTAGCCAAAAATGCCATGTTTCATGCACGTACCAAACACATAGATGTGCAATACCACTTCATACGACAAGTATTAGAGGATGGTCTAGTCACCTTGACTAAGATCCATACACAGGATAACCCTGCAGATGTTCTCACCAAGAGTCTTGCTAAGGCTCAACATGAGCATTGCATACAGCTGGTGGGAGTTGGTTAAAAAGGCGTCATTTATGCCTTTAAGTGGGAGGTTGTTGGGTTAAAGGCCTGAATAACCCCTTTTTGTACATTATTATACTTTGTCCAGGTTCACATTAGGTTCAATGTGAACCTGGACACATTTTTTTAAAGTCACTTATAATAAAAGTGGGAAAACCCAAAACTCACTTATTGAGTTTTCCCCAAAAACGTATAAGCTCTCTCTCTTTCTACTTCGATCCCTAGCGCTTCCTCTCTGTTGCACTCCGCCTCCTGCTTCTTGCCCTAATCCTGCACTACATCGCGACGCGCACCTATCGGTACCTCCAGCTTTGCGCTTTCATCATGCTAGACTATGGCGGAAGCATGTCCACGTGGCGCAAGTGAAGTGCGTACGTGACATCCCCTGGATACTATGGATGTAGGTACTGCTGCGATGTAAACACCCACCAGACGAGTTACTAAGTAACCTTACTACTATCACAGAATACCAGTCTTCGTGCTGACTCTGCCTGCAAGCAAGCATTACCACCCGAATAGTCCTGTCGTGAAAACACTGCGGGTGAAGCTGAAAGGTAAGGGTGCTCGGAGAAAAATCCAAGGGTTTCTTGTTGACGGAACTGGATGCACGCTACATGCGAATGCAAATGCAAAAAAGGTTAGGGATCTTGTCTCTAAGTCCTTCCATATCCGCATAAGAGCCTAGTAGATGTTGGTACTCAAGATCTGGGTTTTCGTGTATCTAATGTCCATCTTCCTTCAAAGACATGGCAATGAAGATGGGATCTGGTAAGTCCATGGTGGGAACTCAAAGATTCTTCAAAAAAAAAAAAATGGCAGAGATTCTTTTGTTCAACTTGTGTTCTTGATGATTCTTAGTTCTTGAGGTTCTTGATTCTTCTTTAGGTTCTTCCCTTGAGTTCGCGAAACCAGAGCGCACACAGAGCTCTGATACCAATGTCATGTACAACAGAAGAGAACAAAAATTTTGCTCGCATTTAGTACTCCGCACACAAACACAAGGGTTGCTTTACTTCACTTGAAAGAACTGAACTCAACTGAAAGAAAGAGAGAGACAAGAGAGAGAAAAGAGACGACATAGGGATGTCAGTTCCCAACCCCCAAGGGCCCCCTTGCTCTGTTGCCAGAGTAAGTACTTTCTTTATTCTTGAACAAGTGTTACTACGATGACTAAATGCTGAGATGTTGATGCTACTGATGTTGGGTACTGGGTATTGATGCACTGAAGGGGTATTGAGGTTCTATGTCGATGACGATGATATCGACGATGAGGTGCTTATGGTCTATGTCGACGACGATGATGTTGACAACAGGTACTGTTGGTCTGCGTCGAAGACGGGGAGGTCTGCGACGGGTACTGCTGGTCTATGTCGAAGATGATCATGTCGACGATGACGACGATGTTGACGACGACGGCAACCGTCACGAACACGACAATGTTGCTATGACGACGATGACGACGCAAGGCTAGGGCTGAAATCTGAAAACGCTAGGGCTGAAAACTGAAATTGTTGGGAATCTGCCAACGACAACGAGGATGTCGACGACGACAGCTATTCTAAGGACTGAAAACTAAAAACGCTCGTTGATCTGTAAGGTTGAGAATTGGCATTGATGTAAGGGCTGAAAACGCGATACTCTGTCCTAGCGATGATGATGACGACGATGGAACTATGACAATGACGACGATGGGTCGTCGTCAAGTCCGGGACCTGCGATGACGATGATGATGTCGACGACGACGGCGTCAAGGCTGAAATACACTAAGGCTGAAAACTGAAACCTGTCGCGATGGATGGCTTTCCGGCGAGGAATTGCTGCCGGGAATGGAATCGGGGATGCGACGAGGCTAAAGGGATAGAACTGTTGCAAAAACGCTAATGGTTGAAATCTGCTCCAAAAACGCTAGAGTTGATGGGGTACTACTAAGAGAGACTTAGTGCACCACCTTCTGCTGCCTCTACTGAGTGCCCAATGGTTTTCTTTTCTAGTTTCTTTAGCAATTTGCCCTACCTACTTTTCCAACAAAAGTCACTTATTAATAAATAAGTGAAAAATGTGTACTTTTGAAAAAAGGATTGTATGCTCTGGAAAATGCTTATGCTGAAATGACTGTACTGTGCAAGAGAGGGTATGCAACTGTGACCGGCCTGGACATGCACGTCCTACTAGAGGCTCACAAAGGTACCAAGCTCAATCTTAAGCTAAGACTCATGCTAGACTATGGCGGAAGCATGTCCACGTGGCGCAAGTGAAGTGCGCACGTAACATCCCCCTCTGTTAATAGTGAGGCACAGCTGCCAAACTTCTATCTGTACTTCTGATGCTGACTGATGGATGCTTCTAATGTTGTGGATGCATCACCAATGAAAATTCCTCCTAACGGGTGGATACTACGGATGTAGGTACTGTTGTGATGTAAACACCGACCATACAAGTTACTAGGTAGCCTTACTACTGTCGCAGAATACTAGTCTTCGTGCTAACTCTACCTGTAAGCAAGCATTACCACCCGAATAGTCCTGTCGTGAAAACATTGCAGGTGAAGCTGAAAGGTAAGCTCGGAGAAAAATCCAAGGGTTTCTTGTTGACGGAACTGGATGCACGCTACATGCGAATGCAAATGTAGAAAAGGTTAGGGATCCTGTCTCCAACTCCTTCCATATCCGCATAAAAGGCTAGTAGATCTTGGTACTCAAGATCTCTGATGTCCATCTTCCTTCAAAGACATGGCAATGAAGATGGGATATGGTAAGTCCATGGTCGGGACTCAAAGATTCTTCAAGAAAAAGAAACTGGCAGAGGTTCTTTGGTTCAACTGGTGTTCTTGATAATTCTTAGTTCTTGAGGTTCTTGATTCTTCTTTAGGTTCTTCCCTTGAGTTCGCAAAACCGAAGCACACACAGAGCTTTGAAACCAATGTCAGGTGCAACGGAAGAGAATAAAAATTTTCGCACACAAACACAAGGGTTGCTTTACTTCACTTGAAAGAACTGAACTGAATTGAAAGAAAGAGAGAAACAAGAGAGAGAAAAGAGACACAGGGATGTCGGGTCCCAACCTCAAGGGCCCCCTTGCTCTGTTGCCAAAGCAAGTACTTTCTTTATTCTTGAACAAATGTTACTACGATGACTAAATGCTGAGATGTTGATGCTACTGATGCTGGGTACTGGGTATTGATGCACTAAAGGGGTAGTAGGTACTGAGATTCTATGTCGATGATGATGATGTCGACGACAAGGTACTGATGGTCTATGTCGACGACGATGATGTTGACAACGGATACTGTTGGTCTACGTCGAAGACGGGGAGATCTGCGACAGGTACTGCTGGTCTATGTCGAAGACGATGATGTCGGCGACGGGTACTATTGGACTATGTCGAAGATGATGATGTCAACGATGGGTACTGCTGGTCTATGTCGACGACGACAACGATGCTGACGACGACGGCAACCGTCACAAACACGACGATGTTGCCGTGACGACGACGACGTGAGGCTAGGGCTGAAATCTGAAAATGCTAGGGGTGAAAGATGAGATCACTGGGAATCTACTATGATCGGGTATTGTGCCGACGAGGACGATGATGTCAACGACGACAGTTGTTCTAAGGACTGAAAACTCAAAACGTTGGCTGATCTGTAAGGCTGAGAACTAGCGTTGATATAAGGCTGAAAATGCGATACTCTGTCGTAGCGATGACGATGACGACGATGGGACTATGACAATGACGACGATGATGCGTCGTCAAGTCCGGGACCTGCGATGACGATGACGATGTCGACGACAACGGTGTCAAGGCTGAAAACTGAAATCTGTCGCAGTGGACGACTTTCCGACGAGGATCTGCTGTCGGGAATGGAATCGCGGATGCGACGAGGCTAAAGGGATGGAGCTGTTGTAAAAACGTTGATGGCTGAAATCTACTCCAAAAACGCTAGAGTTGTTGGGGTACAGCTAAGAGAGAGACCACTTGCCATGTGCAACACTTAGTGCACCACCTTCTGCTGCCTCCTCTGCATCTACTGAGTGCCCAATGGTTTTCTTTTATAGTTTCTTTAGCAATTTGCCCTACCTACTTTTCCAACAAAAGTCACTTATTAATAAATAAGTGAAAAATGTGTACTTTGGAAAAAAGGGTTCTATGCTCTAGAAAATGCTTATGCTGAAATGCATGTACTGTGCAAGAGAGGGTATGCAATTGTGACCGGCCTGGACATGCACATCCTGCTAGAGGCTCACAAAGGTACCAGGTTCATTCCTAAGCTAAGACTCATGCTAGACTATGGTGGAAGCATGTCCACGTGGCGCAAATGAAGTGCGCACGTGACATCCCCCCTGTTAAAAGTAAGGCACAGCTGCCGAACTTCTATGTACTTCTGATGCTGATTGATGGATGCTTAGGATGCTGTGGATGCATCACCAATGAAAATTCCTCCAAACGGTTGGATACTACGGATGTAGGTACTGCTGCGATGTAAACATCGACCATACGAATTACTAGGTAGCCTTACTACTGTCGCAGAATACCAGTTTTTGCAGGTTGCAGCCCAAGCTAGCGTTTTGCACATTCCCGACAACAGATCAGCATAGAGCATCAGCGTTTTGCATTTTCAGCACTTAGACTCCGTATTGCAGCCCCCAAACCTCACAGATCTCACCTTCCCGCAACAGATCCTCGCCGCACGAGCAGATCAGCTAGAGTTTGCAGATTCAGCCCGCGTTTCGCAAATTTCAGCATCTGCGTTTTCAGCGCATCGTTGTCGCATTGTCGTCATCACCGTCGTCATCGACATAGAGTCAGAATTCAGTAGATACAAGATTTGCAATTTTCAACCCCCTAGCGTTTTCAGTTTTCAGGCCGCCTCGTCGTTGTCGACATTGTCGGTAAGTCCATTGCATTTAGACCATTGTACGAGGATTGTGCAAACAATAGCATAGACCTCTCGCCATAGAGAGTGGGGCCCTTGGAGGAGGGTTTGACAACATTCTGGTGTCGTATTCTTCTCTCTCTATCTCTCAGTCTCAGCACCTTCATGCACAGTGTTTATCCACTTTCTTTGTGATCATTTGCACTCTCTCACTAAAGGAACGGAAGGCTCTTCAGTTTTCAGCCATCGTCATCATTGACGATAGCAGATCAGCCCTTAGCCTCGTCGCGTTCGCAGTATTCCATCAGTATCCATAGCAATTTCAGATTTCAATCCATTAGCCTCACAGTACCTTACTCTTGCAAGCATCGTCGTCATCGACATCCTCAAGCATCTCAGCATTTAGAACCATTGTACCAAACTTTGTGCAATCTAAAGCAAATACCTCTCTAGCAATAAGAGGGGAGCGTAGAGAGAGAGAGAGAGAGAGAGAGAGAGAGAGAGAGAGAGAGGGTCTCTTGAACTAATCAACCTTGGCAATGAATAACTGAATGTGTGTATAATGCAATGGAGGCAAGGATTGCTTATATACCAACCTCAGTAAATTGCTCTACCCAGACTTTGACAAATAAGTAAAATAAATACCTAAGAGCCAAAATAAATATTGCCCAGTTCGCTTGAGATGCCAAAACTCTAACACCCTCTCTGCAGCTCATAGTGGACATAAAAAGTGAGACCAAGTCGATGAACAAGCTACCATGGACACCCCAGCAACAACTCCTTGCTGTTGGATTTGCTACCCTCAACTTTGTACCTTAGAAGAATGCCATCTTGAGCATCAGTTGCCTTTTTTAAAAATTTGAACTATAGATACCATTCATCCAAGAATCCCCATTTGTGAATTGTGAACACATCACATCCAATAATAATACTCCAATATAATGACCTGTGGAACACATCCTGTCCATAATCTGACCGACAACAATGGATTGGTGCACTCATCCATAGTGTTTTAGATATGTCTGATTGGTTCCCTGCCAAATGCATGTGCATTGAACTCCGACCCACGAGTTCAAACACCGAGAACTTTAACTCCGACACATGGGTCCAAATCAATTATACGGAGCACTGGTTGCCCTCTCTGCCACTCACAAGCCTCTCTCTGGCTGAAGCTGGTGGCGGCACCGATCGCCATGTGACTAGAAGGATGGAGTTCGTGCCAGTGTAGACTCTACTATACAAGCAGCCTCTTTGTTGTCCTTCCCTGAGTCACTATCACTACTTTCCTCATGATGCTTGCTTTTATCTTTGTCCTTTGTAGAACCATTGTCTTTGCCTTTGGATTTGCAATCTTTAGCCAAATGACCATGCTTTCTACAATTGTAACCACAGTTCTTGGTCTTTAATCTGGAATCCGAAGCAGCAAGTGCTTCCCCACCTGTCTCAAAAATCTGAATTTTGCCTTGAGTTATCAACACGGCTTCCTCCTCAATAAGAAAAGAGCTGAGATCATCAAATTCTAGCTTCTCCTTTGTGATTCGTAGCTGAAGTTTTCTAGCCACCATTTTATACGCCTCACGCAACTTCGCGAGAACCAAAGCAGCTAACTGAGTACTCATCAGTGCACTTCTCATAGCCGATAGTTGATTATGAATAACTTTAGTCTCGTAAGAAATGAACTTCCTTGTGGAAACTAGATGGCAAATAACTATCCAAGAAGGATGATTGCTCGCATCATAGAATCCCGATCAAACATTCCAACGAGCTTGAACCACATATCGTTGGCAGTCTTCAAAGTCTGCACGGTTGGAGAAATGTCCTTCGTAAGAGATTCCGCAATGGCCGCCATTGCCTTCGCATTAGCCGCATCCCAATCGACACACAACTTAAGATATTCATCATCTTAAAGGTTGGTGTACCTGTTGTTAGGATCCCTCGTGGGACGGGGCTTTTGAGCCATCGACAATGTCCCATAGGCCTTACCGTGAGAACCAAAGCCACGTGATCAAACTCCAATGAGCATAGTTATTCCCGTTCAATTTGTCGTTGACGTTCGAGCAAGGGGGAGACCGTGTTAAAGTTGCAAGATTTGGTAATCTCGGAAACCTTCTCACACTCCAAGAGATGGCCGCTATCACCAGCGTGTGACTACTATCTATCCTTTTTGTTGATTTCTTTCTTATTATCTATTTACTTTCAGTTTTTGGAAACACCCCTCGGGAAATCTAACTGCCGTGCATTGCATAGCTAGTGTGGAACTGTCCAGAGGGAGTCCAGGCCTGAGGGCAAAAGAGCACTAAGGTTGGATAAGGACTATGGTTAGCCAAGTGGGGTCATTGACTAGCCAAAGTGGAATCCTTTGCTACAGAGGCTACATTTCAGTTCTGGATGTGGCCGCAGTGTACAAAGAGGGTCGGATGACCTAGAAAGATACCATGGCAACATCTCCTAAAATTTAGGGAACTGCTATTTTGGGACCTGAAAATGTGTTGACGTCATTACCTCCGGAATGACAAAGGGAACATTTTCTTACTCTGCCGTGAAGTCAACTGGGCAGCCGGTTGGGAGATTTTTAGGCGGCAACCCCGAAACGGGAAAATGCTTGTAAATGTGCCAAGTGACACCTTCTGGTGCACTTGCCTCATGCAACAAGAGTTGGCGCTGAATTTAGGAGGGGGAGAGCCTCATTTTCAGTTTTGTCACAGGTTAAGAGCTATGGAGTGCTTGCTTTCCCTCTTATGCACAGTGCGGTGCCAAGAGTGATGCCCTGCACGCTACGCACTGCCCTCTCTCTCCCCTTTGGCAGTATGTTATGCCCCTCTAGTGGGCTCTTCATTTGACCAATGTACAGTTGTGTGGGTTCATGTGCGATTGCCGAGGTAAGAGCCTCTTGCACAAGTACTGGATTAGCTAGCGGCTAATCCCCCCGCAGGTACAGGTGAATTCGCAAAGGTTTCACGCCAGAAATCTCGTCCGTTTCAAAGGGCAAGTAGCCCTACAAGTGCGGGAGCTCGAGGACTTGCTAAGGATGCGACCGGCACGCGAAACGGAGCCCGAAACAGTAAATTACAGCCTGCTTGCAAGTTTAGGGTTTTGGCCCTAAACGGACCCTAATACCCCCAGGAGGTTCGGGGACACAAGGGGACCGCTGTACAGGCGATCTGGCGCATTTTTAGGGCTGAAAACAGAGAATTCAGCATGCTGCAGATTCTCGCCAAGTTTTGCAAAGTGCCCGTATGCGTCGGGAAAGTCATTTAATGCGTGGGAATACTGACCGTGAAGGGTTCTAGTACAGTTATGCTGCCGAAATCAGGCCAGGACAGTCAAAATTCAGCCAGAGAAGTGAGCCTTGGTCAGTTTGGGCTTGAAGACACAGGGGATCATAGACCAGAAACAGGAAATAGCAATTATGGCTGACAGACCAGATGATGTGACTGAAGAGGTTTCCTCTTCACAGGGTCAACAGACACATGAAGTGGGTGAGTCCTCAAGACCACCACGGATGGATGATGATATATTCAGGACCCAGTTGGCTACTGCTGTGGCTATGTTCACACAAGTAATGCAGAACCCGAGGTTTTTAGCCTTTCTGCAACCTCCTGTTCCGTCTCAGCAAGTTGGGTCACTGGATCATATTCAAAAGCCTGTTAAGGCTCAAGCACAGGTGATTCATACTGCACAGTCAATGGAAACACTTGTACACTTGACGGAGAACATGCAGTCTCCACAACCTGTGCCTAAGGTGCAAGAACAGGTGGCTGAGATGCCAGTCTTTCAAGCTGTACCAGCTCAGCCCGCCACCTTTCAGCAGCCTATAGCTGGTTCTAATGGGCAGGGAAGCAACCTACAGGCTATGCAACAAGTCTTCCCACCACCTTCAGTACACCCTGGCTATTTTGAAGGTGGATCGGTATTCCAGAGCATGGCTGGTCATGCAGCTGGAAATCAGTTTTGCTCAAACGATGATGCCTAACCCCATGTATGGTGTCATGGGCATGCTACCAAGGTTTCAGAGCACTCAAGGCCAATTTGGGATGCCACAGGCAAATTTTGGTATGGCTGGAATTACAAATCAGCAGCCAAATATGGCATTTCCAGGTCAAGTTAATAGCGGCCAAGGAACACAGATGAATCCTAATAGTGTTCCCATGTTTCAGTCACTTCCATATGACAATTTAACACCGCTGGAGAGGCCAACTCCATACAAAGAAGGTGGCAAAGGTGTGTCATTCACGACCTTTACAGGGTTTGATGACAGGAAGAAGGCTCTCTCATTCCTCCAACAGTTTGACAAGGCCTATGCAGGGGGAAACTTTACAGAGGCTTCAAAGGTCCACAAGGCAGCCACTTTCTTGACAGGGAATGCGGGACAATGGTGGACAACTTTATTGCTTCAAGGGCAAGCTCCGTCCACATGGATTTATTTCAAGCAGATTTTTGCAGCAGCATGGTTATCTGATGATTTCGAAGCAGATGTCATGGCAAAATGGCACCAGCTTAATGCTGCTACTTGCAAGAATCTGGATGACTACAATCGGAAGTTTTGGAAAGCTCTACTTCCAGTAACTTCCTATAGGTTTGTGCCATTGATAGAACAGATTGAAAAATACTGTTGTGGCCTACCCAAAGGATTGAGAAAGTACTGCACGAAGACCAAAGTCACTACTTTGACACAACTCATCGAGGTAGCAAACACTGGCAATGGTTTGCTCAAGGGAGAAGATTGTGAATTCAATACTGGCGTCAAGGAAGAATCAGCCAAGAAAAATTCAGCGAAGAAGTATGTTTCCAAGGAGGTTCCTAAAGTGACTCAGGAGCCAGCCAACGCAGGGAAAGGCAAAGCTTCGGCTGAATCAGAAAAGGGACCAGCGGAGAAATGGAAAAGACGTTTTCCTCGCCAAGTCGAAAGAGCAAAAGAAGGTCCTGAGGTCAGAGAACAAATGCTTTATTTGTGAGCAGCCTGGCCACATTGCTTACAATTGTCCTACAAAGAAAAGGCCAGCTGATTCTAAAGACAAGGAGGACAGGAAAGGAAAGAAGCCCATGGCTGGTCTAGTGCCAGATATGGTGGGCGACAAGCCAAATTCAGATGCAAGTGAGCTTTGCAGAGCATGGGGAAAGGTCAAGGATCAAGCAGTGCTTATCTTCTTTGATCCAGGTGCCAAAGCCAACTTCATTTCCCCAGAATTGGCTTCAAAGTTGGGAATCAGACCTGAAGAGATGGGGTATACAGCAGAGGCAGGTTTGGCATGTCCTGGCCATACAGAGGCTGTGACACCCATCATTGGAAAGTTGCGTCTACATATCCAGTCCTATGTAGATGCTGAAAAAATTTACATCATGCCACTGGACGGATGTGATGTGTTGTTAGGTATTCCTTGGTTATTTCGTGTACAGGGAATCATGGATGCCTACAACAAAAAGATCACTGTACATAGCAGGGGAAAGACTCACATTCTGGATGTAAAGCTTAAAGGGGAGTCTATTCCCACTGTATCAGCTTCTGCTATTACTTCTATAATGAAAAAGCATCTTTCTGCGTACTTGGTTTTTGCACGTGAAGTGTCAGATTGTGATGAATCAAATTTATCTCTGTTAGATAAAGAAAGGTCAATGTTTTTACAACAGTATAGTGAGTGTTTTTCCGATTCATTACCGTCTCAATTACCGCGAGAGAGACCCAAGGACCATGCGATAGATTTGGTGCCAGGCAATAGCCCACCAAATAAGCCTCCGTACAAGGTTAGTGCGGCTCAACAGAAAGAGATAATGGGCCAAGTACAGGAGCTGTTAGAAAAAGGGCTGATTCAGCCGAGTTTATCTCCATTCTGTTCTCCAGTGTTGTTGGTGCAGAAAAAGGATGGCTCATGGCGTATGTGCATAGACTACCGTGCACTGAACAAGAATACCATCAAGAATAGGTTCCCTATACCTAGAATTGATGATATTATGGACAAATTAGAAGGAGCAGCTATGTTTAGCAGGATAGATCTAAAAAGTGGGTACCATCAGATCCGCATTAGATCAGAGGATGTACACAAGACTGCTTTTAGAACGACGTTTGGCCTTTACAAATTTCTAGTGATGCCCTTTGGTCTCACAAATGCTCCTGCTACGTTCAATAGGATGATGTGACGGAGTACGAGCGGAAGTGCGACGCGAGAGAGAGTGCGAGAAGAAGAGCACGACGATATGGTGAACTCGCTCTACTGTAATGTGTAGAGCATAGTGAGTTCTTATTAAGTTTTAACAAAAGAATATGTGTACATACCTGGCAGCCCGCCCACTTACCTGGGCGACCACATTGGGCTTTATACCCCAACAACCTCCCACTTAAAGTCCAATGTGGTACTTTAAGTGTGAGAGAAGCTACTATACAAGCTAATATACAAGAGATGTAGAGAAGTGATGTACTACCCTACACCTAACTGCTTGCGAAAATGCGCAAAGCTCTCTGAGGGAAGTCCTTTTGTAAGTAGATCAGCAGGATTTTCTGTGGTGTGAACTTTGACAAGCTGAAGTTGCTTATCCTCGAGCATTTCCCTGATGAAATGATACTTCACATCCACATGCTTTGTCTTTGAGTGATAAACTGGATTGCGAGCCAATTGTATAGCACTTTGACTATCACAATATAACACAGGCATCTCTTCTTTGATTCCCAAATATGTTACTAGTCGATTAAGCCAAATTGATTCTTTGCATGCCTCTGATGCTGCAACATATTCGGCCTCTGTAGTAGACTGAGTAACACAATCTTGTAATCTAGAACGCCATGATACTGCTCCACCAGCCAATGTAAAGACATACCCTGACATAGACCTTCGGTTGTCTAAGTCACCTGCATAATCTGAGTCTGTAAAACCCTTTACACTTAGCTCCTGACTCCCATAGCATATACGCATACTCTTTGTAGCTTTCAGGTATCTCAATATTCCTTTCACTGCCTCCCAATGTTTCTTGCCTGGGTTTGACATGTATCGACTTACTACTCCCACTGCAAATGCAATGTCTGGGCGAGTAGCAATCATTGCATACATCAAACTACCCACTGCAGACGCATATGGAATCTTATCCATTTCAGCCTGTTCTTCCTCAGACACAGGACAATCTTGTTTGCTAAGTTTCACATATGGTGGCAATGGAACACTCAATGCCTTTCCCTTCTCCATATTGAAACGTTGCAAAACCTTGTCAATATACTCTGTTTGAGATAACCAAATCAACTTCTTTGATCTGTCTCTCTCAATGCGCATACCAAGTATATGACTTGCCTCACCCATGTCTTTCATGTCAAACGATTTTGCCATCTTTGACCTCAAAGCTGAAATTTCTTCCAAGTGCTTGCCAGCAATCAACATGTCATCCACATACAAAATAAGGATCAACCAACTACCATCCTTAGCCTTCTTTGTATATAGACAGTGATCGAACTCACTACGTTTGTAGCCTTGAGAAAGCATAAACTTGTGGAATTTATGGTACCATGCCCTCGGTGATTGTTTTAAGCCATAAAGACTCTTTAACAACTGGCATACCCAATCTTCCTTGCCTTTCTCAACAAACCCTTCTGGCTGCTGCATGTAAATTTCCACATCTAAATCACCATGCAAGAACGCTGTCTTGACATCCATTTGGTGCAACACCAAATCTAATATGGCAACCAATGCAAGAAAGCATCTCAATGTAGTTATTTTGACCACCAGAGAGAAGACTTCATCAAAGTCAATGCCTTGTTCTTGCTTAAAGCCCTTGGCAACAAGCCTTGCTTTGTACTTTGGCTGACTATCATGAGCGGTGATCTTATACCTGTAAACCCATTTACAAGGTAGAGCCTTTTTGCCCCGTGGTAATTTAACTAGCTTCCATGTCTGGTTTTTATGCAGAGCTGTCATCTCTGACTGCATGGCCAATTGCCAATTCCCGGAGTCCTTCATTTGCACTGCTTCCTTGTAACATGAAGGCTCATTGCAATCAGTCAACATGACATAGTTCATAGATGGAACAAACCTATCAGGAGGTCGCGTGACACGTCCAGATCTACGCACAATAGGTGGCTCAGGCTCAGCCACAACCTGTGGTTCCACTCTATCCTGTCCTTGCTCCTCTTGAGCCCCGACATTTTGTCTTGCACGTGCAGGTCCATCTTCTTGGAAGACAACTCTTCTAATCTCCTCAACCCTCTCTGGTTTAGAATGATATTTGGATTCATTAAAGTGAACATCATTGCTGCAGACAACCTTTCTGGATTCGGGATCCCAAAGTCTGTACCCCATCTCACCAGAATTATCATAGCCTAGAAAGATGCACTTTCTACTCTTTGGCTCAAGTTTGTTCCTAAATTCCTTTGGAACATGAGTATATGCCTCACAACCAAAGACTCTGAGATGCTTGTATGAGGGCATTTTGCCTGACCATACCATCTCTGGCACTGAATCCTTCTGCAAAACCTTGCTAGGAGATCTATTTACAAGATGAACAGCTGTTGATACAGCTTCAGCCCAAAACCCATTTGGCAGCTGTGCATTAGACAACATACTTCTGACCTTCTCTTGTATGGTCTTATTCATCCTCTCAGCAACACCATTTTGAGAAGGATTGTAAGGAGCAATAAGTTCACGTTTTATACCTTTTGACTCACAAAAGTCCTGAAAGGCCTTTGAAACACTCTCCACCATTGTCAGTGCGTAAGCATTTAAGCTTCTTGCCACTCTGATTCTCCACAAGTGTCACAAACGTTTTGAAAACACTAAATGCTTCATCCTTGTGCTTGAGAAAGTAAACCCATACTTTCCTCGAGTAATCATCTATAAATGTCATAAAGTAAGAAGCTCCCCCTAGAGATAGGTTAGGCATAGGTCCACACAAATCACTATGAACAAGTGCCAACTGTGTATCTCTTCTACTGCTTCTATGCTTATGTGGCTGCTGTGTTTGCTTACCATACAGACAATGTTCACAGAATTCAAAATCATTAAATGAAAAGCCAGGCAAATAACCAGAACGAGACAAGATTTCCATTCCCTTCTTGGACATATGTCCTAACCGGCTATGCCACAAAGAAACGTTCGGCTGCTCGGTTACATTGATTACATTTTTAGAGACATTTGATACATAAATCATGTAAAGTCCTCCAGACTTTACTCCATGTGCTACTGTCATAGAACCCTTGGATATCTTCCACATGTTCTGTGCAAAAGTGGTGACGTAGCCAGCATCATCGAGTAAACCTCTGCTGCTCAAGCTCTTTGTAATTACGGGAACATGTCTCACATTCTTCAGCGTGAAAGAAGAGCCATTCTGAAACTTCAATTGAACATCTCCAACACCTAAGATCTCACATGTCTGCCCATTGCCTAGCCGAACATGATCTTTAGTGGTCACATAAGAGGTAAACCACTCCTTGTTTGGAGACACATGAAGTGATGCCCCTGAGTCTATAATCCAGTCACTCAGTGCATTTCCATCAGATGCTGTAAGAAGAGCTGAGTCCATTGTATTCTTCAAGAAGTAGATGTCTCCTGACACTAGACTGTCATCCTCTGCAACAGTGTTTGTCACATTTATTTCTTGAATCTTCACTGAGGACTTGTTCTTCTCACCATGGTCTTCAGCTTTCTCTTTGCCTTTTTCTGCTTTCCATTCTCTGCAGTCTCTTTTCATGTGACCCTTCTTGCCACAATGGTAGCATTCTATGTCACTCTTGCCTTTAGCACTGCGGGACTTGCTACGAGACTGATTCCTCTTTCCACCTTTGTACTTTTCTTTGGTCCTTCCCCTGACAACTAAGGCTGTTCCTTTGCCTTTGTCCATTGTCTTTCTATTGGTTTCTTCAGTAAGCAGACTTCCTTCTACACCTGCTATGTTCAAACCATATGGAGGTGCAGAATTACTCAAAGCTGTGCGAAAAGTGTCCCAACTTTCCGGCAATGTGATCAACAGGAACATAGCTCTAACAGGTTCATCAAACTTGACACCTTGAGCTGACAACTGACTATAGATTGTGTTGAATTCATTCAAATGATTGGACATAGGTGTCCCTTCTTTCATCTTCAAGTCAACAAGCTTCTTAAGCCAGTATACCTGTGAAGCTGCACTCTGCTCCTCATAAAGATCACTCAGCTTTAACCATGCTTGATAAGCCGACATCTCGTCTGCTACATTGAAGTAAACGCTTTCTGCCAAAGTCAGCATAATGGTAGAAAGTGTCAATTCATCCATTTCGCTCCATTCATCTTCGTCCATATCTTCTGGTTTTATCCCCTTGAGCTTTATAGGTTTTATCTGCTTCTTTTGTACCAACACGTGCCAAATCTGCTTCTTCCACAATGGGAAATTGGTTCCATCCAGCTTCTTGATATTGTAAAGAGCAGTGTCCTGTGATCCAGCCATAGCTACGCTTCACAGTAGTTTACTTTCCTGGGAAAAATTCGGCAGAGTTTCCCCTGTAAACTGACCTCTGAACCAATATCAACCTGTCAAATGAACCAAGAAAGCTTCAGATTCTGCATAAATTTCGACAGAGTCTCCTTTGTAAAATGGCTCTGGTGTACTCAAAAACAGACCAAAAACAGCTCAAAAACACTGTCTCTCTGACACTGTAAGCTGTGGGTAAACCTGTCCTGCACCTGTACTGTCTCTGACTGTCCTGTCACTATCCTGTAAGCATAGACTGCGACAATGCCTCAACGGCAGTAAAGCAAAGATGCAATCCCAACTGTCTAACTCACAGTCAATACATCCTAGCTGCCTATCTAAGGGTGCTCGAGGGATCGCTCCAAGACCTGTATCACCGAAAGGATCTCAACATTCGAGAATCCCCCAGCTCAATAAAACCTCACTCGACCCTCAACAAAGGCTGCAGTAAATCTGACAGTACATAGACTTCCCACAAAGTCATACATCCACAAATTTCCCACTATATGCTGTAACCGCTGCGGCGGTTGTTTACTGCGTGACTCACAGCCAGCAAACCCTCAACAAACATACATCATCTCTGACAATACATCCCATGTGGAAGTACCTGCAATGTCAGGATGAAATCTGGAATATCAAGCAGCAAACACAAGCTACCTGATGAACTAGTGGATGTCGCCTACAGTCTGTGTGTAGATGCGCCCGTGTCGTATGTGACACGCCTCCAAGAACTGTGAGCCGTCCTTCGATGTGTAGACAGCCACAAATCAACACTCTGGGAGTGTCGATATCCTCAGCACCTGCAGTCGTAGGCCGAAAAACCCCAAATTTGCAGAGTCGGATCTACACCCGCCCAGACCACGTAGTCGAAAATGGCCTGCGCAGACGTTTGTCGAAGCCGAACGGTGGCCGAGATGACCTCAGAATGAAATTCTGAGAACACCAAGCCCTTCGAGCTATCCCACAGGATTTGGGGCCGTGTCTTCGCCTGTCGAATTTCACTCCAATCTGAGCTGGTGACTCTAGCCTCCTGCAGTGCTGCCCCGAGCCTCGATCTGAGCTCTGATACCAGTTGACGGAGTACGAGCGGAAGTGCGACGCGAGAGAGAGAGTGCGAGAAGAAGAGCACGACGATATGGTGAACTCGCTCTACTGTAATGTGTAGAGCATAGTGAGTTCTTATTAGGTTTTAACAAAAGAATATGTGTACATACCTGGCGGCCCGTCCACTTACCTGGGCGACCACATTGGGCTTTATACCCCAACATGATGGACAGAATTTTCCGTCCACACCAGCAGTTTGTTGGTACATTCTTTGATGATATGATAGTCTACTCAGAGAATGAAGAGGAGCATAGGCATCGCTTGGCCATTGTGTTCAAAGAGCTACGCAGTCATAGGTTGCTCATCAATGCAAAGAAAAGTGAGTTTTTTCTGGAAGAGATTAACTTTCTTGGACACATTGTCTCAAAGGATGGTGTCAGAATGGATCCTGCAAAAGTTGAAGCGATCAAGTCATGGCCAGATTTAAAGACGGTGCACGATGTCTGAAGTTTCTTGGGACTATGCTCCTATTACAGAAGGTTTATCCGAAATTTCGTTGAGATTGCTTCACCTTTACATGCTCTTCAAAAGAAGACAGTCACCTTTAGATGGACACAGAAAGAGATTTCAGCTTTTAATCTCTTAAAGGAAAAGATGACTTCAGATCCAGTCATTGTGTTGCCAGATCTTAGGAAGTCATTTGTGGTCCAGTGTGACACCTGTGGTAGTAGCATTGGTGCAGTGCTAATGCAAGATGGCAGGGTAGTAGCCTATGAGAGCAGAATTTTGCAAGGGCCAGAGATGACCATGCAGGTCTATGAGAAAGAGTTACTGGCTGTGATTCATGCGCTCTTAAGTTGGAAACACTACCTGCTAGGTGCAGATTTCATTGTCCAAACGGACCATCAGACCTTGCGATACTTCTTGAGACAGACAAAGTTATCTGAGAAGCATATGCGATGGGCAAATATTTTGTCCATGTTCCATTTTCAGATTGTGCATGTGGAAGGCAAGAAGAACGTTGTGGCTGATGCCTTGTCAAGGAAGCCACAAATTTCAGCTGTGTCAATTCCTTATCATCATGAACTTGATGATATGAGAGAACAGTATGCAAATGATGAAGATTTTGCAAGGGTCTTCGAGCAACTAATGGATGGACAACGTCATGAACACTATCTTCTTAAAGACGGGTTCATGATGATGCATGGCAGATTGTGTGTCACAAAGCCATTGCGACGCAAAGTTATGGAAGAGAGTCATGTCCCACCGTATGCAAGGCATCGTGGTATCGATGCTACAGTTAAAGCGGTTGAGACATTCTTCTACTGGCCTACATTGAGAAGAGATGTGGATGCCTTTGTGTGAGAATGCCTAATTTGCCAGAAGGTCAAGTTTGACAGGCAAAAGGCACCAGGGTTATTGCAACCACTACCTATTCCACATAAACCATGGGAAAGTATTGCTATGGATTTTATCTTTGATCTTCCGAGAACGCAGACAGGAAACGATGGTATTTGGACCATTATTTGCAGATTCAGCAAGCAGGCTCATTTTATTCCTGTCAGGAAGAAGATAAAGCCAGATCAGATGGCACGCTTGTTTATGAGCAATATTTTCAAGTATCATGGAATGCCACAGTCGATTGTTAGCGACCGTGATCCACGCATGACAAGTTTGTTCTGGAGAGGCTTGTTTGAGAATATAGGCACCACGCTCAAATTCTCTTCGTCATTTCATCCTCAAACAGATGGGCAGTCAGAAGAGGCCAATTCTACTATCCTAGATCTGCTGAAGTGCTATGTGTCAGAGCATAAAGGAAAGTGGGAGCAGTATTTGCCATTGGTGGAGTATGCATACAATAATACAGTGCATTCATCAATTGGCAAGGCACCTTTTGAGATAGTTGAAGGTGGCAAGAAAGTTCCTCCCATACTGCATACAAAGGACAAGATATTTGAAGCACATAAGTATGTTCAGGACATGGATGAAATGTACAAGAAGGTCAAAGTGGCCTTAGAAAAGACTCAGGCAAAGCAAAAGAAAGCAACTGATCGTCACCGTCGTGAAGTGGTATATTCACTTGGTGATTGGGTGCTTTTACGCTTTGAAAAGGCAAGGTTAAAGAAGATGAAGGGCAAGGAAAGACTGTTTCCAAAGCTCAGCATGCGTTACTATGGGCCTTTTCAAATGTGCGACATAATCAGTGATGTTGCACATAGGCTGAAATTGCCTGACAGTTGGAAGATTCACAATGCGTTTCATGTGAGTCTTCTCAGACCCTATGTGGGTGATGTGCCAGAAGATATGCCAGCTGAAGATCAGCCGGAAGTCGAGGAACTTGACGAGATCTTGGTCCCCGAACAGATTTTGGCACACAAAGAAAGGAAAGTGAAAGGCAAGGTTGCTAGGCGTTACTTGGTAAAGTTCAGAAACTATCCACCAATGGATGCTAAGTGGATGGAAGAAGGTGAACTTGCAGAGTCACCAACTGTGTTATCACTTTACCTTGAAGCCTTCGGTTTGCAACCTACCTTGACCCCTTGAGTTTCAGAGCTACATGGATTGTCAGTGTGACAATGGCTTTTGAAACAAATGATGTACATGGTATTTAAAGTGAGCTCAAATGAAATACCTGTTACATGAATGTTAGAGCTGTACAGATTGTCAGTTTGGCAATTGCTCTTATGGAATGTCCAAAATTTTGGTTAGTGCTATAGAAGTGAGTATTTCTTGTCAGTTTGTCAAGGATACAGTAATTGCTTCTATTAAAGAGTACATGTGTAACTGCATTCTTAAACTGTCGGTTTGGGTATGCTTGAAAGTGTTACGGGATCCAACGTGTACTATAAGACAATGGCAAAATGTGCAGCTACCATTTTGTCATTGGAAAGTTAGTGACTCAAAGCAATGGCACAGTGTGAAGCTACCACTATGTCATTGGGACAGGGTTCACACGCAGGCAATACATGAGTCGACGAGGTGTTGAATACACAAGGGTTGACAATGAGCATGTATGTGTCGTACATGTATCGACAGGTGTTGAATACATCAGTGTTGACTGTAAGCATGAACAACATAGATGCAAACGAGGATGTTTGAGATTTCAAGAGGGGGGTATGTCACCAACGTGTGACTACTATCTATCCTTTTTGTTGATTTCTTTCTTATTATCTATTTACTTTCAGTTTTTGGAAACACCCCTCGGGAAATCTAACTGCCCTGCATTGCATAGCTAGTGTGGAACTGTCCAAAGGGAGTCCAGGCCTGAGGGCAAAAGAGCACTAAGGTTGGACAAGGACTATGGTTAGCCAAGTTGGGTCATTGACTAGCCAAAGTGGAATCCTTTGCTACAGAGGCTACATTTCAGTTCTCAGTTCTGGATGTGGCCGCAGTGTACAAAGAGGGTCGGATGACCTAGAAAGATACAATGGCAGCATCTCCTAAAATTTAGGGAACTGCTATTTTGGGACCTGAAAATGTGTTGACGTCATTACCTCCGGAATGACAAAGGGAACATTTTCTTACTCTGCCGTGAAGTCAACTGGGCAGCCGGTTGGGAGATTTTTAGGCAGCAACCCCGAAACGAAAAAATGCTTGTAAATGTGCCAAGTGGCACCTTCTGGTGCACTTGCCTCATGCAACAAGAGTTGGCGCTGAATTTAGGAGGGGGAGAGCCTCATTTTCAGTTTTGTCACAGGTTAAGAGCTATGGAGTGCTTGCTTTCCCTCTTATGCACAGTGCGGTGCCAAGAGTGATGCCCTGCACGCTACGCACTGCCCTCTCTCTCCCCTTTGGCAGTATGTTATGCCCCTCTAGTGGGCTCTTCATTTGACCAATGTACAGTTGTGTGGGTTCATGTGCGATTGCCGAGGTAAGAGCCTCTTGCACAAGTACTGGATTAGCTAGTGGCTAATCCCCCCGCAGGTACAGGTGAATTCGCAAAGGTTTCACGCCAGAAATCTCGTCCGTTTCAAAGGGCAAGTAGCCCTACAAGTGCGGGAGCTCGAGGACTTGCTAAGGATGCGACCGGCACGCGAAACGGAGCCCGAAACAGTAAATTACAGCCTGCTTGCAAGTTTAGGGTTTTGGCCCTAAACGGACCCTAATACCCCCAGGAGGTTCGGGGACACAAGGGGACCGTTGTACAGGCGATCTGGCGCATTTTTAGGGCTGAAAACAGAGAATTCAGCATGCTGCAGATTCTCGCCAGGTTTTGCAAAGTGCCCGTATGCGTCGGGAAAGTCATTTAATGCGTGGGAATACTGACCGTGAAGGGTTCTAGTACAGTTATGCTGCCGAAATCAGGCCAGGACAGTCAAAATTCAGCCAAGGTTGTGCAGGGCAGCTTGGAAAGAACCACAGCGTTTATTCCCTCTTTTAAACAATAAAGAAATACCGAAAGGGGCGCCTAAGTTAGGGGCCAATCTCGTGTCGGTCTTCTCATACACGTGCATTCTAGCATCTGTATCCCATTCCCCTCTCTTGTGTCACTATAGCGCAGGTATAATAGACGGCTAATAATGGGTGAAAGCTAAATCAAAGTTTGAAGTAAAGTCTACCGTCCTTTTTGGATTGAACACGCCGGTTACAGCCGCACTAACCAAGCCGCAAAATAAACTCCAAGCCGTACCGATTCCCAAGCCGGTCCACTCATTTGCTACTCCAAAGTGGCTCCGCAAAATCTACGTTTTTATGCCCTCTCTTAAGCTCCAAACTCCGCCTCTTCGTCTCTTAAGCCGCACCAAGAAACTTCTTAAAACGTGGCCGCAAGGTTGGCTCAAAGCCACTCCCAAAAACAAAGACCACCGTTTGGGTCGTGTCCCAAACTACTTGAATTTCCTTTTTTCAAACCGCTATTTTACTTCCCAAAGCCAAGAGGACGTTTTCCAATGCCCTTCACTGGTTGGGCTCTTTACACCCAAAGCAAGGTTGGCTCAGGCGTTTTAAAACGCAGCAAGAGAAAAGGGGAGGGGTAGGTGCCGACAAGGGGTGCAAAGGAGGCGTTACTATCATCGACAACATTTCAAAACGCTGGAGTGGCGAAGCATTCACCTGTGCCGGGAAGGGGGGGCCTCTCAATGCTCTAGCCGTCGTCATAGGAGTTTCAAAACGCGGAAGGCAAGGGAGGGTGCTGCTGGTGCTGCCAGGCAGCGTTTTAGAACGCATGCAGGAGCAGCGTGGGGGGGGGGGGGGGGGGGGGGGGGGGGGGACAAGGGACAACGGCACCGCCTAGCAAATGCTAGGTATATGGGTGGAGGACAAAGGTGTTGGCAACAAGGGAGCTTCTGAACTTGCTTCTCCGCCAAATCTCTTAAGCACAAAGGTCCACCAAGGGCTCTGATACCATGTCAAAGTCAACGATGCGAAAGTGTAGAGACCAAGGAGAGTGAGCACGAGAGAGAGAGAGAGTCTCCTAAACCAATCAACCTTGGCAATGAATAACTGAATGTGTGTGTAATACAGAGGGATTGCATATATACCAACCTTAGTAAATTGCCCTACCCAAACTTTGACATATTGAATACCTCATTGTCACTACATTCCAGCTAAAGGATGCCATGAATGGCATATGAAAAGGGAAATAAAACTCCAGAGAGAGAGAGAGAGAGAGAGAGAGAGAGAGAGAGAGAGAGAGAGAGAGAGAGAGACCCACACCTTGACAACGACACCGGCTAGCAAATGCTAGGTATATGGGTGGGGGGCAAAGGTGTTGGCAACAAGGGAGCTTTTGAACTTGCTCTCCGTCAAATCTCTTAAGCACAACAGTCCACCAAGGGCTCTAATACCATGTCAAAGTCGACGATGCAGAAGCATAGAGACCAAAGAGAGTGAGCACGAGAGAGAGTCTCTCGTGAACCAATCAACCTTAGCAATGAATAATTGAATGTGTGTAATACAGAGGGGTTGCATATATACAACCTTAGTAAATTGCCCTACCCAGACTTTGACAGATCGAATACCTCATTGTCACTACATTCCAGCTAAAGGATGCCATGAATGGCATATGAAAAGGGAAATAAAACTCCAGAGACAGAGAGAGAGACACCTTTTCTTCGAGCTCTGCTTCTTCTTGCGCCAGCAAGGCTTCTTCGCAGGAGGGTGCGGTCCACTGGGTTTGATGCTCTAGAGTCGGAGGTTTAAGAGACGGAAACAGCGTCATCTCAATGCGGCAAAGCCGACAAGCAGCAGTGGCGGCGAAAGCGAACGCCAAAACCTCCACCTTCTGCCCCTCAGCTATAATTCACATGGGCATGGCCTCCGCACTCTCTGGCCACGGGCATAGGATCGACTGTGGGGGTCATTCCGGGCCATGGATGCATTTGCGTAGTGAATTCGGGGCGAAAAAGAAAATTCGAGATGCATTGTTTTAAATTCAGGTTGTGGAGTGAATATGGGGCAAAAAAGTAAATTTGGGATGCATTTTTGTAAAAAATTCGGGCTGCGCAATCTTGTAAATTCGACCCGTCCAATCGCGCGACCTACAATGCACACACCTCACCATTTTCACCTCCCTTGATCTCACTATTTTTGGTGTGATTTTACGTGTCGAAAGTGTTCGATTTTGATTACCAATGATTTTCTAAGATTTATAGAATTTTTCATGAAATTTTTGAAATTTTTTTGGCGATTGTTTGAACTTTCGGGTGATTTTTTAGTGTTTCAACTAATTTTTGACTTAATCTTGGCATTTTTGGACGTTTAAAAATTAAAAAAACAAATCTCAAGTTTCGACGCTTGTCTTTTCCCACATTGCCTTGCGGCGCATAAAACTTTCGATAGATCTTTACGGTCTGTTGGGATAATTTCCTTCGACATTAAAATATTCTTTTTCTTTTTTCTCTCTCCGCGTGAACACCCTCCATACATACCCTCCCTCTCTCTCCTCCTCCTGACGATCATTTACAATCTCTCTCCTCCCCCTCACTCTCTCTCTCTAACTCTCACTTTCTCTCTCTTGATTCGCTTGAATCGCGATTATTTTCATTCTCTCACTACTCTCCTCACTCTCTCTCTAACTCCCTCTCTCTCCCCGCTGACCCTCTCTCTCTCTCCCTTTTGTCGCTACTCACACACTACACACACACACACTCTCTCTCCCTCCCTGTTGCGTACCTCTCCTAAGGGCTGCCCGGCTGTCACGTCGTCCTTCTCTCGTCTTCTTTTGCTTGCTCCTGCCACGCTGCTGTCTTGTTGACTGCCCGCCGACGCCTACACGTGCAGTCTCTCGCTCTCTCTCTCTCCCCTACACGCGAGACTACACGCCGAGGCGCCTGCCACATCAGCATTGTCCACGTACCCACTCTCTCTCTCTCTCTCTCTCTCTCTCTCTCTCTCTCTCTCTCTCTCTCTCTCTCTCTCTCTCTCTCTCTCTCTCTCTCTCTCTCTCCCCCCGTTGTACGCGCCAGACCCCGCCTTCATTTACGTTGACAGCCCACGAGCTCCCTGCCTTCACGCCGCCAACTCGCTGTCAACGCCCTGGCCAGGTAGGCTAAGGTTTGATTCTTTTAATTTTCGTGCATATTTTAGTTTTTTTTTATTTTTTATTTTTATTTTTTCAAATGCTTTATTAACTTTAGTTTTTTTATAAAAAAACATTTAAAATTTACAAAAAGCCCAAAAAAATCTTTTAGAAATCATAATAACAATAAAACAAAATTCAAAAACAATCAAAAAATCCAAAATAAGGTTTTAAGATTTACAAAAAATCAAAAACTCATCAAAAATTTATTAAAAATTCAAAAAAACCTTACAAAGAACCAAAAATTACACAAATAAATCCCTAAAATTATAGAATATTCATAAAAGCTCAAAAGATTCATTAAAAAATAAAAAATTGATTGAAAAAATCATAAAACCTTCCAAAAATTCATAAAAATTACAAAATTCACTAAAAATTCTTTAAAAATCAAAACTCTTCCAAAAAAATCATTAAAAATCATAAAAATGCTAGAAATTTTTAAAAAATTTAAAATTTCACAAAAATTTAATAAAGATAAAAAGGAAGTCGTCGAAAGAGGTAGAAAAGCAAAAAGCAAAGCCGAGAAAATCACACACTGCAAACCGAGCAAACCGAAGAAAAGCCAAAACAGCACAAAAGCGAGCAAGTCAAAAAAAGCAAAGCCGAGAAAATTACACCGCACAAAGCGAACCAGAGAACCGTTAGAAAAAGCAAGCAAAACGACAAACTCAAAGCCGTTTGAGCGACAGGCAAATTTCAAAAGTTTGGCATGCTAGAAATTGGCAAGTGCAAGTAATTGCATTGAGAATTAGCTTCCAGTTGGACGAACAGGGGCACAAATCATGGTGGATTGCAGATTAGGCTATTCAGAGCCCAGATTTTCATCATTTCAAAGGCCTAGACCAATTTTGACACTGTCGAGCTAGAGTTAATCAACTCTTGTGAGTCTAAGAACAGTCAACTCCAAAAGTGCTTTGGCTAAAGCAGTTTTATCAAAATGAAGGAGTAGAAATTTTGCTAATCGGTACCAAAATTTGCTAGGAGAGTTTTTACAGAACCAGTCAACATGGACTCAAATCGAGCCGAGAGTTCAAGTACATTAGAGCATGCTAGTAGCATTGGCAACACAAGTACAAGTACAACAGAGCAGCTATTATAGTTATATGGCTACAATGGAGATAAAGTCTTATATGCAGATTGAAAAGGCCATAGATACTTGATGAGCATCAAAAACAGCACAGGAGCCAAGATTCTATTGATAAGAGTAAAGCCAAATTTAGAGAACTCCCAGATGTTCACAGACTTCAGTGGAGCCAGGTATTGCAAGCTCAGAGATGAGGTGCAAATAGAAGTTTAGAAAGTCAACCCAAGTGTCTATCCAAAAACCTGCACAAGCCAGCAAAACATACAGTTGGTGCATATGCAATCAGGTTCATTGTACATGGATTACAGTGGTCAGATCTATAGTCGAGAGCCAGAAATACAAGATCCAACATATCAACCAATAAAAGCAAATCTAATTGGAGAACCAAGCCAAAGACGATACAAGGTCAAGATAGAGCAATCTATAGCTTGATGCTTAGTGTTTTAAAAGAAAATGCCGACAACTTGACAAGCAAAGAAGCAGAAACCTCTCAGCTAGAGCCTGACATGACATAACCAAATGAAATACCACTCACTAATCACGGCGTATTGCTCAGATTGTGGATGAAAAGGTGGACATTTTTTTGAAGATTGTCCAAGAAATCCAGACACACAGGGACACATCAACTGGCAAGCAAGGCATAGAGCAAATTGGAAATGCGAATCTCGATGTAAGTACATCTAACTCGTCACTTTTAATGCAATCGGATGATTCTGCATTACCATTAGAAGCACTAGTAAAAATACTGCAAGTTCAAAATCAACATAAAGATGCACAAACACCTGAAAAGCTTAAAATTGATTCTTTGAACAACAAATTCCTTCATGAATTTGGTCAAGGTGTCCAGATATCACCAAATGTTGAAAAGACTGTTAGGTTTGCAAATGATTATGCATCCACTGCCGCAAGTGTGCAATCATTCACGAGTCTAAGGGACACATCAAACAGAATGTTGTTAGCATTGTATGGTACACATAATTCATATGCACACTATGTAGACCAAAAAGGAAAACTGTACAAAAAGGATCAACTAGTGTTTGAACGGCCCACATACCAACTCATAGAAGTGCGTCCAGTGATAGATTAGAAAGGATGGTTCATTTCGGAGGAAAGAATCTATTATAGCACATCCTCTCTAGAGCTGAAGGATATTAATCGAGTGAATCCAGAAATCTATTCAGAGCCAAACTCTCCTCCATCGAAAATCAAGCTTCAACGTTGTGACCAAACAAGCACATACTTTGACCAAAACAGTCGTAGATATAGACGAGAGTCTAGCATCTATGATGCCTTGGGTCTTCAAACCACAGAAGCTCATATAATAGGAGACCCATGGGATAGACAATATCAGGACAAAGATAATGCTATCTACAGCTTGACTTGGGGAATAATTTGTCATGTTTCACGGAGATACATAGGAAACTATGCAAAAAGTTCACAGATGCCAAACATCAACAGTGCTACCCAAAGTGTGCCTTCACAATCTCAAAAGGTGAGACTAAACTAGAGCGAAACAATTTTGAACTCTTACAATGAAGCAGGCTATAGTGATCACCCTAGGAAGGGGGGAGTTGTAAATCCATCAAGCTTAGCTTATGTACCAGGAAATGCTACACCAGTTAGAAGCCCTAGAGCCTATAACCAATAGACCTCTTCAAAGCAGAAACCAATGAAAGATCGTATTGTTGTTAAAAGTTTCCAATTGACCTAGATTCCCTTAGAATCTGCAAACAAATGCTTATATGAAGATCATCAGAGACAAAAGTTTCAGCTGATCTCCACAAGTCAGAGTCAAAAGCCGACAAATCCAATAGTGTTCAAACGATTACGTGTGACCAAGCTCACATATGCATATCAAGATGCACATGGTAACGAATATCAACGAGATCATGACCTTGTACAAACCCCTATGGATTGTACGACTGAAGCCAAAGACTATCTGAAGATGATGCAAAGCCTCAAGTTGCCAGAACAGGTGACAAAAAAGTCAAAGTCAAAGAAAGCTAAAGAAAGGTCACCACCAGAATCTCCTCCAAAGAGATAGATTCTGCCAGAAAGTACAATGGATCTTCTACGATCAAAGGTTACCCAGATGCAGGTAGACAATGCTCAACAATTACAAAAAGGTGCAATATTACACCTAATGGAGTCAACATCGATTGAAGCAAGTGATCAAAGTAAAGAAAATGCAGATAAAGCTCAACCAAAGGACATTGCCACAACAAAAGTAGTCAATTCAGACACGAATCCTAAGACGATCAAGTGCAACATTGTTGGTGAAAACGAAGAAAAACTGTCAAGAGAAGTAAAGCTAGATTTTCAATTAGACAAGAACCTCATGTCCTTTTGCACTTGGAAAAGACGTGGCCAACCACACACACAGCTGGAAGATGCTCTTGAATTTGTGAGTATATATGGAAACAAACGAGCAGAATGCTGGGGAATCATCTCCACCACCATTGAAGTAAGTTCACATATCATTATAGCTCAATTCCATGTGATCACAGCAAAGGATATGCCAGACAACATCATAATGGGGATGCCAATGGCTCAGAGGATGTTAGAGATACAGAAGTCAAACAGGATGCAGTCTTCAAAGACAACAAAGAATGAAGACCAACACTAGTCACCCGCGGACGACAGCACAAAGTCCTCAAGTACAATTATAATGGAAACTGATATCAAAGCAGATCTTATTGAAGATGATTCATCTCCATCAATCAGATCTTCAGAAGAGCTTAAAGCAAATCAGGCAATAGCAAGTGCATATCAAACAGAGCAAAGAACAACCACAAAAGCTATTGAGCAGAGAATGCCACCAAAGATAGAAGATAATACGAATGAGGTTGCAAAAAGTTAGGAAGCACTAGGAAGTCCAAAGATCAATCATTCGTTGCTAGTCGAATCAGCCGATGCAAGTCACATTGGAAGACAGAGTCTCAAGTCACCCTCCATAGAGACACAATTAGATCAAGATGAGACCATGGCAAAAGCTGGACAAAGATCTTCAATAGAGCCAACAATGAGAATAGCTATAGTTCTCAGTGGAGCAAGGGGCCATGTCGCAGGTTGGTACCTTATCAAAAACATCTCATTGATTTTGCTTTCACTTGGATGATGAAGTGTACATTGTGTTGGGCTCGGTTTTTCTCATTACGATGCACTATATAATTTAATATATTTGGTGTTAATACACCATGGTTTAACAAGTACCTAGTAAGTACTCATGCGATTTGGATTTACTAAACTACCTAAGGTTTACTGCACCTTATTTTGTTTATACTAGAGGTTTGAACTATGCTCTACATAATCAAGAAGGGTATTTTCACATGCATTGTGTTTTATGACTGCATGGTTGTAGGTATCTCTGCACCAAGGCTTTGGCTGGCATTTACTTTGAAAAAACTATGATTTGGCCATCTTTCTGATGTGTAGGGATAGATGGCATTAGGTCGTACCCATGCACTTCACGTGTAAGCATGGTAATATGTCCGAGGCCTAGGTTTTGGGCTTATATTTCTGCATATTGACTCACTATTTTGGGCTATTAGCTGCGTTTTAGCCGATGATGCCATTACAGGGCATGATATACCAATGACTTATCTGCGCACTGGCTGGGTATATTGATATCACTATTAAAAAAAAGGGGGGCCGGGTCTAATGGGCCTCTATTGCATTTGATACGTGCTTTTTGTTGAGCTGCTAGCATAATCATGGTGTCACATTTTTTATGTATTGCGCACTATGTCTGGGTCGTACTGCATACCGTGATGGAGGTTTTTGATAACGATGTCGTGAATGAATAGATTGGATTTTATGGGTTTATTCACTTAAGGCATGGATGCATTACACTTGTTTGTACAGTTTTGGTATTTTTGGGGTTTGGTTCCTCTTACTCAATCTAATCTAGTGGATTTGTTTCGCTTGATATGCTTAGCTGAGTTTCTTTGCCTAAGCCAAGCAACAGACAACTGTTTGAGGTATAGCACGGTGTTTTTTTGAGGGTCGTATCTGATGCTAAGGACAAGGCTACTATGTTTTGACTGACGGTTTTAAAGATGGAGGTGGTAAGAGGGTTATTGTGTACACTTGATTAGTCTAGATGAATTGTTTGACTAATTTTGCCACATTAAGTAAGAGCATGATAAACTTGCTATGTAAATTTTGATGGTTTATGGCTGAGGAGTAGGCACAAAGTAACTTTGAGTTGTTGTTGGTATTAAGTCACTTGGATCAGAAGGGGTGGTGTCGTTCTAATTAGAATGATCCATATGTAAATATCTATTTAAGGTCTATTAAAAATTGGGCTATATAGAAACCATACACATAATAATTATCATAATTTAAAGGGGTATGTGCGCTCCTTGCCGCACTGTCGAAGCAAGGGACTTGCCAATACACCGTGTGCGAGCCACAAACGGCTCCAAGCACACAACAAGCCTAAACTAGCAAGCTCAAGAAAACAAAGGGTGTGTCACTCACCGCTCTACGCTCGCCTTCGTGGCGGATTCCTCGCCGCGATGAAGAAGAAGCTGCAGTCGTGCCGCGCTCAACCGCCTCGCCGCCGCCGTGCCTTCGTAATGCTCGATCGCACACACACTCTCCTCTCTCTCTCTCTCTCTCTCTCTCTCTCTCTCACACACACACACACACACACACAAGGAGGTGAAGAAGAAGAAGATGGAGATGGAGATGGAGATGGAGCAAGAGCACTCTTCAATTGCACAAATGAGAGAATGAGTAAAAATTAGGTTTAGTTGGCTTTTATAGGAGCTCACCCCATTCACACTTGGGCGCCCATGCTTAGCCAACTAAACCCTTGAATGTCCAAGTTAAAGTGCGCCTCTCATCGGCGATCACTCTACCTTTCCCTATTGGTCCGACAAGCCCGGTACCTGACTCTAAATAATACAATGTTTATAGATCATAGGGTGTCCGTGTGCCGTGAGGGTTAACATGCCCCCCTTCCTGATGTAGATTCCGTCCTCGGAAGCTATTAAGTTGAAGCTGGGTCATCGAGGTGGAAGAGCATTTGAGATGAATGTCCTTAGCCTTCTTCAGTCACTGCAAAATCAAACAACATTGGCACAGTAATTGCATTCTCTTAAAAAGCATGTGCAGTTTTAGGTAGACACATTGATTGGTCAAAGAATTTCAAACAATTTGGTAGCAATGAACATTAAATTGCAATGTAATCAAATGCATAAACAAATGTAAAGGTAGAAAATTAAACAAGTCCGGGGTCGCTAATTTGACGGTCGAAAGGCACTAGAGATCGAATATTAATACCATGGGGAAGCTTCTTAATTTTCAGTGGTCAATTAAGTTGTTTAATCGCGAGAGCCAAGTATTGATGTTCGAGGGCTGACTAGAGGCTATATCTAGAAAACCTTGTAGTTAAGCTACCATAAAAGGAATTTCTCATGAAATCATCGCCTGACTGATTACTTTTTCGTTGACCCCCCAAAGTCTTTTCACATTGATTCAATTATGATGTGTGTGCTTATTTTGTATGCCTTGGGTTTTTTGCTTTTCAAGGAAAAGCGCCCACGCTGGGAACCTCTAGGGCTCTAGTACCATAGGCAATACATGTGAGTGAAGTACCAAATCAAGCCCAGATTTCTCTTCCAGCTTAAGATTTTACAGTGTGGCACTTTGATTTTTTGTTTGTTCATTTTCAGCATTTAAATTTTGTAACTTTGGGGGGTCATATAACACTGTTACCCTCCCCAGGCTCATCACATTAGTAAACTCCCTTTATAATACTTAAGCTAAAGGTCAATAGGGTCAAGCCCACTAGAAAGCCCTAGTACATTTCATACAATGCTGCCTAAATCGGATTAAGAACCTAAGTAACCATTGCTTATTAGGAAGGCATTCCCCATGGTATTAAGAGAAGATTTCTAATACCTAGCTTGGTCAAACTAGCTTAGTCGGACTGCTTGATTTTTAAACCTAGACAAGTGATTATGACAAAACATTACATTGAATTAAATGTTTGATACTAAGCCAATGCGCTGAATATTATGCTACCAATCACAATCAAAGCAGACAATCATAGATGCAAAAAGATAACGGCAATGCTAATGGACAAGAAACACCTGTTTGTGTTGATGGTCGTGCTTGATTTGAAGGTTCCATGAAGGTCCAAATCCTATCAATAGCAACACGCTCCTGTACACACTATGAAACACAAACAATACCTCTAGGAGGCACATCAGTGGGAAAAGAGAACTTTGCTAATCACTCAACTCTAAAACAGTCATGACATAGGTTTCTGTTTCACTGTACCAGATGTGACATGTGTAGGTCTGAGTCAATGTTTTGACTTTTAATGTGCATACTTGTTTGCTAATTGCTCTTGCTCTTTTTTTTTTTTGTGAGTATAAAGCTTTATATGTACATTCCCTAAGATTGGAGATTAAGAGGTCAGGGAAAAAGGTTGAGAGGGAAACAAATGAATGAGGACTGTCAGCAAACACTCCCCCCTTCCTTGGGTAGATCATACCGTTTGAAATGAGCTTGTCACCCTTTGAAACCAATTGTTCCAGTTGGTAATAGGTGAGGATTTTTGCCAGTAGTTTTCTATTACCCTAGGTGCCTCGTCAAGTTGCAAGGGTGGTAAGGTACTCTCCCAGGATCGAGAAGTGGTTCATTAGGTGATTCTTGAACACTGGGAGGTGTGGATTCTTTTGTAGCTTCATGGAGGTCCACTACTATAGATGGAGGCTGTGTAGAAGCTTTTACCTCTATGGATGTATTACATGAGGAGCTAGAGGCTTCATGGGACTCCCCCCTTCCTGAGCTAGGTGGAACACATCGTTCTTTCTTTGGTACCCAAACTAGCTCGGGAGCGGGTGTGTAGCATTCTGTGATTTTTTTCTTTCCACGATCATTGATTCGTTTTGGAGCTACGGGATTGGGCTTACTTGGGTCAGGTGTTAGGTAAGAGCACAATCTACGTTTTGGCACCCAGATTTGATCATTTCCTTGATAGTAGCCTTGGGCTTCCAATAGTCGTTTAGGGATCCATCGCAACATTTTCTTACTTTTCTTGGAGCGAGTGGTACGTTTCTTACAAGGCTTCTGTTTTTTAGCACTAGGTATGGTCACTAAAGAAGCTTTAGGGACCCACTTGTATGTTTTCTTCGTTACATTAGGATGAGTCTTGTCGGAAGCGATATGCATTGCTTGTAGCATATTTAAGGGTACAGGAATTTCATCCCCCTCAGGTGTTACCCAGGTCGTCCCCCTGTTTCCCCAAGTGTCTATGGTTGATGCTAGGTGGACCCAATCCACATTGTCTGATTCCGTCATACCCGGTAACACATCCATATAAGGAGAATCTTGGCCAATGTCTGTATCCTTCTTACAAGTGTAACAATATTGTAGTGGGGCCGAGTGAACTGTGGTGTCAGAGCGATGATCAATAATGGTTTTACTCCCTAAGGGGTGTACCTTACCAGTCACCAAATCCACTCTAAGGACAGAGTCTTGGAATTGCAAATAGACATGATTTTTAGACCAATCATGAACCATTTGTGCTTCCCTCATGAATGGTCGTCCTAAAATCATTTCATATGACATAAGGTGTTTAGAGAAATCCATTACAATGAACGTATGTCGTACCTTGTGTCCTAGAACTTTGATCTTAAGATCCTTGAGCATCCCCATAGGTTTGGCTATGGTACCATTTGCCATCTTTACCACAATGTTAGTAACACTGAGGCGGGGTTTTCCCATGGATTCCCAACAATCTTTTGTAACGATGCTAACTCCCGCACCACCATCAAGAATTCCCTTTATAGTTAATCCCTTGGTAGTGATGGGTAGGGTCGCATTAGACTCGTCGCCTTCAAAATACTGCCCTAATTCGTTAATGGGTACCTCGATCACAGACTCGTGTCCATCTAAGTCAAGTGATTGCACATGATTTTCCTCATCAATCATAATCGAGTCAGGCCTATTTGGTTGCGCAAACTGCGGTAATCCCGTTCGTAGCTCTCCGTTAAGGAATGCTCGAAGTGCAAGGAATAACTCAGGATCTCCATACAGCTTTGCTATGATCGTGGTTCGGACCTCAGAAGACATGAAGTCCACTAGTTTGGCAACATTCATTGGCGTTTTGCAGGGTGTAGGTCCTTGACTAGGAACTGGTGAGGATGGAATCTCATATTCCTCAATGGGATCAGGTATTCCTTCGTTAAACATCCTTTCCAACAAGAAGGGTGTATGCTCACTTTCTGATGTCCTGTCCTCACTCCCTTCTTGGATGATACTAGATATGGCTAACGGTCTATGGTTCATGTGGGGTGGATGAACTTGCGTGGGAAACACTGTGTCATGAATTTTGACCTGCATGGGTTCTGGTTCTAGTTTCCTTTGAGTCTCCTCCATTAAACCTCTTAGATGTTTCACCTGCTCAATCTCGTCTACTGGGTTTGGGTACGTCCCAATCTTCTTTTTACGATTCTTCCCTTTTTGCCCCTGCGGTTTATCTTGGGGGTCTTGGATTGGATTTGGAAACACTTGTGGTGTTTTCAGAGGCTCTTTATGGTTTTCTCTTATTCGGTTTTCATTTGGTTCCATGTTACGGTTTTCTTTGTCGGTCTTTCCCTTTGTGGTATTGGTTCTAGTCTCCATTGTCTCGACTGAATCTGAATCATCCTCGAGGTCATTCATATACACGGGGTCATCTCCTATTCCTATGTTTGTTTTGGAACTTGGCTTTGAATTTTCCGTATTCTGCGACTTCTTCCTTCGTGTCTTCTTTTTCTTTGCTTGGATAACTTACGCGGTATCTCTCTCTTCGAGGATATGTCCTGGCCCTTGAAGCATGGACCGTGTAATCGCATAAGCGGGTGCGACGGGTGGTATTGGCGATGTCACACTAGCAATTTCGACCAAATTTAGGGGTGTGATTTTAGGCGCATTTGGGTTATAGGGGCATTGGGCAATCAAGTTATCTATGCCACAACGATTACATGTGAGTATTGGCATTGCAGACGTGCTCCCTTGACTCATTTGCATCTGTGCAGCATTCTTTTGCAGCCTAATAGGGCACTCCGCTACTCGATGTGGTCCACCACACTCGTAGCACTGAAGAGGTGGCCTCCTAGCCTGGGTGTTGATATTTTGACCTCTGGATGCGAGAGCAGCAGCTTGATAAACCGGCTTGACTTGCCCCCAACAATCTTCCATGTAGTATATAGGACACTCTTCCAATGTATCAAGTCCGTAGGCAATACTAGTGTCTATTTCCTCCTCACAGCCATCTGCATAAGCATTTGATGGCTCGCAACCCACTTGGTTCATAGGGGCGACTCTTGGATGCGGGGGATGCGGTCCTAGCACAGGAGGTGGTAGCGGTGTAGCTTGTACAACATTTTGAGATCTAGGGACCATGTGTTGCGGTAGTTGCTCAACAGGTGGAGTAGGCATCAATACAGGAGCTCTAGGCGCATCCGTCCAGGCTACAGGTGGTCTATTTGCCATCATACGTTTGATCATTAAACAATCCTTAGCTTGGTGACCATACCTACCACATGCGTTGCAAGTTCCATTAAATTTTACTCTAAACGTAGGGCACTCACTAGTGCTATGTGGACCTAAGCAAATGGAACACCATTGTTGCTCCCTTCTTGGATACATGTGACTATTTTGAGGGGGTCGATTATCCTTAAGAGACTCTTGGATTGCCTTGGTGAGGTCTGTCAAGAATGTCTCAAATACCTTTGGCTCATTGGCAATGGGCTTTGCAGTCATGGGTTCATACTCAATGGCTTGTGAGCTAGTGGATCTCGTGTCAGTAGACACCCTCATGCCTGCTATCATCAAGTTGTCCTCTAATTGGATTGCATTGGCAGTGACATCTTCCCAGGTTGTGATACCTCTAATCACTAGTCCATTATAGATTCCTTCATTCCTCAACCCTCGAATGAATCGATCAAGCAGTTGGTTATTGTTGAAGCGCTCATTTACAGGGCAGCGAGAGTTTAAGTGCTTTAGACGACTAATGAAGTCCCTTACTGACTCTCCTTCCTTACGTTCGGCCTTCTGTAGCTGAGATGCTACACCCCAAAGCACACCTTCTCGTATGTACTCCTTTAGAAACAACCTTCGAAGGGTAGGGTAGATTGTTTTCTCGTCCACCCTTAGGGTCCTATACCAATCTCCAGCCTTCCCACTTAATGTCAAGCTTAAGGCATTGCACTTATGTAGTTCGTTGCATTCCCCTAAGGAATCACATACTTGTTCAAACACTTCAATGTGTTTCCTAGCATCTTCGTCCCCATTGAATTTTTGCGTGAGTTTGGCAATTTGTACTGCCTTACTTCTAGGCTCTCTATCAGATGCATGACGCATATTTTCCGCGATAGATCGACCTATGGTTTGAGCAAACGCTGCCAAGTCACCTATGTGAGGAGGTAGGGCCGATGGAGGTACTCTTGGAATCATATGTGGGAGAGGAACGGGTACTGGTCTTGGCATATGTGTAGATGATGCAGGATATGGAACATAACCGGGCATAGGTCCACTCGGATAAGGGCTAGGGAGCGGCACTCGAGGAGCATAAGCAAGTGGTACAATTGGAGGTGTGGGGGCCATGTGTGCATAAGGGGCTAGAGGCACATATGGTCGAGGCCCCATATTAGGTACTACGACACTAGGTAGTGGCACTGCGCTAACCGTAGATGTCATCGGTACATTTTCTGTCAGGCTTATCCCTGGAGTGAGCACTGGGTTTTCCTTAATAGAGGGTTGAGCCAAGTTAGGGAAGCTAAAGTTTTCGCTCGGAGGCTCAGATTGCATAGAGACCCTAGGTGAAATGACGTAAGATGGGTCCATGGGGCTCATTAGAGGAGTCTCCATTTGTGATAGAGTAGGCTGTTGAGCCTTGCTCGTATCCAAAAATCTCATGGGGCCAGTTGAGAGTATATTTACCCCTCGGTTTTGCCTTTCTAATTGAATAATGCCATGGATAACATTACAGATCATTTTCTGTTGATCTTCGATGCTCGTGGCACTAGAGGTGGATTGTACAATCTCTATCCATCCTACATGGTAGGCGTGGCCAGAGTGTAGATCCGTCAACACCTCAGTGTGGAGGTCGTATGTCCAATGATCATTAATGAACAATCCTTCTAGAGTCGACGTGTTAACGGTTTCTTGTGAGGTAGAAGCAATGTTGCTCCCCGTGGTTTTACTTGTCACCAACGGTACTCTAGAGGGAACTTCTGAAGGAGGCAGCTCAACAGGGCCTTCTTGGTAAGAAGTTGGTAGGATATCCACATGGACACTCTTTGGGGGTGTGGGGTCCACGTGCGATGTGAAAGGAGAGTCCACTTCCCCACCCCCTTCGTGTGCTTCATTTGCATCAGGTTCCGAGCGAGTAGCTCTACCTAATGTTTCCATGAAACGGCTAAACATACTAGTACTAGGCTGTGGAGCTTCGGGAGGTGCATGGCCTTCTCTCTCAGTGTTTTGGGTAGGGTATGCTTCCATGATTTCTGAGTCGGAGGAGGAATCACTAGCGGCTATTTTAGGGTCTTGGGTGGTGCTACCTTGTGTCCCCGCTGAGGGTCTAGAGCTTATCGTGGATGGGTAATGGGTGTCCGTATGAACAGAGGCACCCTCAATATGCTCGTGTTCTAGCACCCGCCCAGAGCGTAAGTGCATGTGCTTTTGATACCCTAAGGTGTCAAAAAGCTGCTCTAGGAGGCCTTGTGACTAGTTTTTAGCGTGTTTTTTGTTTGTTTTTTTGCTAGATTTTTTAGAGCGTGTCGTGGAATGGACCGTGTGATAGCTCGAAACGAGCGTATCGGTCAGAGGGTCGTGCCGTGCTTTACAGCCCTCCGTTTGGTCACTCTATGCCCTCGGAATCCCTAAAACTGTCAATTTCCAGTAGGGAACTAGGCCCAAACTAGAAAGTCTAAGGGTGCAAGTGGGAAGAGAAAGGAGGAGAGTGGAGGACTTGTCCCACATGCTCTCATTCTCTCTTGAGGGAGTAGGGTATATATATAAGAGTGAGTCTAGTATTTATCATTAGACTGAGGACTGAGGCCTGGGCCTGGGAAAATGATCCCGATCTATCTTTTATACAAACCAACCCGTCCGTTTTAAGAGTTACGTTTTTTATTTTCGAAAAATTTAGCCGCCCGCTCGCTCGCGTTTTTATTTTTCGATTTTTTTTAAACTTTTTATATAAAAAAAAAAATTAAATTTTTTTTTTCCAACAAAAACTTTTTTTTTTTTGATGCAGAAAATACAGAAATTGAAAACGCAGAAATTGAAAATGCAGAAATGCAGAAAATTGAAAAAACGCAGAAATGCAGAAAATTGCAGAAATTGAAAACGCCGAAATTGAAAATGCAGAAATGCAGAAAATTGAAAAAACGCAGAAATGCAGAAAATCGCAGAAATTGAAAACGCCGAACTTGAAAATGCAGAAATTGCAGAAATTGAAAAAACGCAGACAATAGCAGAAATTGAAACTTGATAGCAAATGCAGAAAACGCAAAAAACAGAATTCTCCACACACTCCTTCCCTGCCTTTCCTATGATAGAAATTGCACCACAAGGAAGCGTAAAGTGCTAACCGAGCTTAGTGTAGGGCATATCCCCGGCAGCGGCGCCAAAAATGTGCGCTCCTTGCCGCACTGTCGAAGCAAGGGACTTGCCAATACACCGTGTGCGAGCCACAAACGGCTCCAAGCACACAACAAGCCTAAACTAGCAAGCTCAAGAAAACAAAGGGTGTGTCACTCACCGCTCTACGCTCGCCTTCGTGGTGGATTCCTCGCCGCGATGAAGAAGAAGCTGCAGTCGTGCCGCGCTCAACCGCCTCGCCGCCGCCGTGCCTTCGTAATGCTCGATCGCACACACACTCTCCCTCTCTCTCTCTCTCTCTCACACACACACACACACACACACAAGGAGGTGAAGAAGAAGAAGATGGAGATGGAGATGGAGATGGAGATGGAGCAAGAGCACTCTTCAATTGCACAAATGAGAGAATGAGTAAAAATTAGGTTTAGTTGGCTTTTATAGGAGCTCACCCCATTCACACTTGGGCGCCCATGCTTAGCCAACTAAACCCTTGAATGTCCAAGTTAAAGTGCGCCTCTCATCGGCGATCACTCTACCTTTCCCTATTGGTCCGACAAGCCCGGTACCTGACTCTAAATAATACAACGTTTATAGATCATAGGGTGTCCGTGTGCCGTGAGGGTTAACAGGGTAATGGCCCTTTTTACAAGATTTAAAAAGACTTTTTTTCAAAATTGAAATACATGTACACTTTGGATGTTTGTTTAAGTAAAAAAAGTTGTAAGTTGGACATGGATAACAATTGATATAGTCCATTGATACTTGTAAAGTGCATTCAAGGCTAACGTATCTATTGCCTTGTTTGAATGGATGTAGGTGAGGACTCTATCCTTCCTTGGAATGTTTTTGGCTTAAGCATGTGTCTATCCTTGACATACCAAACACTTTTCATTTCCTGGAACATACACTTTAAATCGACCACTGAACTTCTACACTAGACTGAGACCTCATTTTGATAGGAACGTACAAAAATAGTTCTAAGACCGAGTTATTTTTGTACTAATCATTGTCACTTGTTTAAATCCAGTTGTCTTTTGAACTAAAATGTTCATTTATGTTGTATTATTTAGGTAAAACACCTACACACGCGTCCTATACATAAGGCTTTCCTAGTTCTCTTGGAAACCAGGACACTGGCTTTAGGGTTTTTCTTGAATTATAGTGCTAAGTTGGAGCCAATGTCTATAATCCCTTTTTAGGTTGGTTGGTGTTAGGCGGTCCTTCTTAGACTACAGTTTTGGCTACCTAGTCACGACTATCAACGTCATTTTGACTTTTCCGGTTTAAGGATTGTAGGTCCAGCCTACAATACTAACCTATACTTTGTATAAACTTTTAGGATCACACATACTATAAATTGATGACCCAGAGAAGCATACAAGAATTTTAGAACAAATTAGATTTTACTTAAAGGACCATCCTCTTAAAAAATCCCTGGCTACTAGATCAAGACCTTTTCTTGCTAGAAAGGCCAAGAGCATTATAACCTCTTACCCTAAGTAATCTCTTGCTTATTGAGCATTTTTGTCTATTGTAGGCCCTTGCTCTCTCACAAGACCTAGAATTAACTTTTGAACTCCTCTCTGTAGCAACATCCGTTGTTCTCAGATGTATAGACAACTTGGATGTCTCTCAACTTATTTATGAATCGACCTTAGCTACAATAAAAAGTCTTCTATCTTGCATGTGATTTATTTTAACGATTGGGTCAAAATCTTGGCTACTTTAGACAAAAATAGGGGTTGCTATGATTGCCCACTACACTACCCAACTACCCATACTTTCGTTACAATACCAACAAGAGCTAGCTCAGTTCTCTTCATCACGGGCTGAATTAACTAAATTTCTCAAGAAGTTATGTGGTCTCAACCCAATTTTCATCAATGCCCCCACTACTCCAGCTATCCCTCAAACGGGGGGCATCTTTTGTAGAGATAGTGCTGCTTTGGAAGCCGTCAAGGAATTTCAAAACAACCTCTGCTCCCTCAATGACTCTAACCTTTTAGAAATGGTGCCCAAAGTTTCTAAAGTTTTTCCTTTTTTACCAGTTAGAAGAATTGAAGCTGAGTCCGTTAGTGTGGACCATTAGCTTTGGGTCCTCCCCAACAAAGCCTTTTTGGCACCAATCCTTAGCGAAACTTGGGTTTATTTGGCTAATCTATCAGCATCCACGGTGGATGATTATAGACTCGGAATCCTGAAAGGAGGACAATTTTTAGACAAAGGAGAACTCATTAAATCCCCCTTCAACCTCTACTTTGTTGACCATTCTAAGTGCTCCTCTAATGGAGGGTTATACATTAGTACAAAAGGCAACATGGAGTTTGCTAAAAGCAATCCTAACTTGTACACTGAATCTATCTGGAATGTTTTTCGGCCCTACCTAAAATGTGTCTGCAAATCTCTTGACCCCAAAGCCTCTCTTGTGAGTCCAACATCATGTGGTTTGACCATGCTATCTAGTATATCCTCAACCACCTTGATCAACTCTTCCGTGAAAAACTAATGGACTTTCATTTATCCCTCATCTACTCTTGGTTAGGGGGATAGGCTAAACAACTAGTGGTTGCTCAAATTGATTTTAATATCTATTGTGGGCTAATGATTGATATCCTTAAAGAGCTCAAATATGATGAACCAGGGACATATCCGAATACTTAAGCCAACTATAAAGGTGTCAAGATCATCACTAGTCTACTCAAGCCCTGTATTGAGGATGATGATTCTCCCTCACTTAAAAGACCTAACTCTCTCACATATTTTTTAACTCCTAGTACTTCCTCCAACTTTAATAGGGGAAAGTCTCGTAGTTTTACTAGAGGAAATAATCCCACTTGACTTATGATCATCTATATTGTGCATGTTGCTTTTGGCCCTTGTGGAAGGATGCATCTCACAAAGAAGACTGCTACTTTGGAGTCTATCTATTTATATTATCTTTTCCAAAATGAATTTCTGGATTGGTTTCCCCCCAAAACAATATTCTGTGAGTGCTTTGACTTACTTTTTGGCAATCCTTATTGGCTGGAGGTATCAACAAACTATTAAGAATCTTGTCTACAATAATTATTTTTTATGTCACAACACTATCCCAAAATGCCCTTGTGATAATTATAGCACTTTTTGCAAAGAATTTGGTGATTTGGGCAAACATGTTTGCACTTGTGATCTTAATATTATTGATGAAACCACTTTCAAAAAATCCTTGCTAAAGGATTGAATCACATCCCTTGCTTTCCTAAAAACCCATATCTTGCCTTATCAGCTTTATTTAGCTGCTTAACTGACCTTGTCAGTTCTCTCCAACTGGAGAAGCAATCCTACTAGACTTAACTAAAATTAGTTCAACAATGTTTTTTTCAGAAGATCTCTTCCATACCATACAAATGGCTGTCTACTAACAGTACTTGGATGACACCACACCTTGGACTTCAATTTCAAAAACCCACATATAATTGGTTCGTCGGTAAGGCTTGATAAAAGCGCCAAATGTCCTCCTCTTATGTGCAAAAACTTGGCTTGGAAAGCGGAACATTCTCATATTTTTGGAAGGGAATTCACGTTGCTTAGCCATACCCCAAGGATGATTACTGATAAGATCACGAAGCAGCTTAATAATATTGGACATTCTCTTAAGACAATCAAGCTTCCTGTCGTATTTCCCACATATAAACATCATAAACATAAATTCGGATGGATATTTGATGCCTTGAATGGAATATTCACCAACATTACTAAAGATGTCACCCTTTGCCTTGACCTTATACTTTTTGAGTTTGAATCTGTGTGTGCCACTAAGCTGAAAATTTATTCAAACTTCCTCAGGATACACTATAACCCCTTTTGGCTAGTAAAAAACTTCACTGAGGTCACTCTCAACTTACCAAGACAAATATTTCATCTCTTTACTGTAGATATCACTCAATGCTATGAGAATATACCCATGAATGGTCAATTGGGACTGAAGAATATTTTAATTAAGATGATCAGGATAGCTTTTAAGCATGCTAAGGAAAAAGGATTTTTTAACATCTCCCTCACTAATAAACCAAGATGGATTAAGAGGTCTCACTCATCTAACCCCTTCCACTTTGATGAAGAAAAGCTGGTGTATTGCATTACCTGGATTCTTGACAATTATTCTATCAGCTTCGAAGGCCAATGTTTTAACCAACGCCTAGGCATCCCTATGGGTTTTTCATGCTCACCCCTTATGTGTAATTTATACTTAGCCTTCTTTGAATACAAATGGTTTCTCAAAACCATGAAAGATAAGGATAACTGTCATAAACTCTCCCTATTTAACCATACTTACAGATACATGGATGACATTCTAAGCCTCAACAATAAATCTTTTTTAGAAGAGATTAACCTTATTTACCCCAACTGCCTTAAATCTGAACCAGCTCACAGTAAAGGTTTCACTACTTCCTCTAGTTTCTTTCCACCTCTCCTCAATTCCTAAACTTTACTATTATGTTACATAACCCTGTAATGGTGACTATGACTATCCTTTCGCCTGGAAAAGAGATCTTTTGAATATCTCTTCCATTGAGTTCATAAAAAAGAAGTAACCAACCTCATAAAGCAGCTCTTAATACATGCATTAGCCTCATTTACTTAGTCTTATATTCATCCTCTAACTGCTTCTTAGCTTGGGAAGACATCAGGCTCCTTATACACAAATTTTGTCTTAATGGTTTTAGAAGGAATGACCTAATTGCAACAATCACCAAAACTATTTCCCATAAAGACTTTCCTGGCTTGCAATTTAGCTGCTCTAAACTCATCTCTTTAATTAGGCAGTAGGCCCATGCACAATGGGCCTACTGCATACCCATTGTGTATGATGCCTGGGACATGGAAGTACACACACACACACACACACACACACACACACACACACACACACACACACACACACACACACACACACACACACACACACACACACACACACACACACACACACACACACACACACACACACACACACACACACACACACTTATACTGATACAGTTATAGCTCTACAGTTGTAGATCAGCATACAAACAAGATTTCACCACTTGACAGAGTCGGGGATCTTTTCCAACAAAAAAGACCCTGGAATGGGTACAGAACATAAATTAGTATGCAGCCCAAGACTCCTTTTTGGAAAAATTTAAAGTTATATTCCCCCTTAGGGCATCCACTTATTATCTATGGGATAAATCCCTTCTTTAGAGAGCCCGACCTCTTCTGGTAAAAACTACGTGTAAATTGCTTTTTTTACCTACCCCCAATGGGGTGCATGGCGTGTTCTTATTACATCTTTAAACCTCTGTTGGCTACTATGCACATTATTCCCCACTCCCTGCCTCACGCTCATAAACTTCTCTCTGCTACACATGCGAGTGTCGAGCTCTTTAGCCCTCTCCCAGTGGAGCTCTCATGGCAACCACCACTTGGAGCATAAGCCTCGGGATCCTAACCTACTAATGGCCAAGCAAGGAAAGGATCCTCCCTATTGGTGCTACTGAGTTCATCAACCGGATATGCTCCACTATTTAAATGAGGTGAGGGTTGCTCTACACCCCTCACTTAGCCTTGTCCTTTGCGTTTTGTGTGTGCGTGAGAGAGAATTTAAGGGCATCTTTTGCTCAAGTGTCTATTGTATAACTATGGAATTGGTGGAACAAGGGGCCATGTCGTAGGTTGGTACCTTACCGAAAACATCTCAATGATTTTGCTCTCACTCCGATGATGAAGTGTACATTGTGTTGGGCTCGATTTTTCTCATTATGCTACACTATATAATTTTATATATTTGGTGTTAATACACCATGGTTTAACATCTACTAGTAAGTACTTATGCGATTTGGACTTATTAAACTACCTAAGGTTGATTGCACCTTATTTTGTTTATACTAGAGGTTTGAATTGTGCTCTGCATAATTAAGAGGGGCTTTCTCACATGCCTTGTGTTTTATGACTGCACGGTTGTAGGTATCTTTGCACCAAGGCTTTGGCTGGCATTTACTCTTAAAAAATTGGGATTTAGCCATCTTCTTGATGTGTAGGGATAATTGGTATTATGCAGAAATACAAGCCCAAAACCTAGACCTAAGAAGTATTACCATGCTTACACGTGAAGTGCATGGGTACGACCTAATCCTAGTTATTCCTACACATCAAACACTGTGGCTGGGTATATTGGGATCACTGTTAAAAAAAAGGGGGGCCGGGTCTGATGGGCTTCTATTGCATTTGATACGTGGTTTTTGTTGAGTTGCTAGTATAATCATGGTGTCACATTTATGATGTATTGTGCACTATGGTCTGGGTCATACTGCATACCATGATGGAGGTTTTTGATAAACAATGCCGTGATTGAATAGACTGGATTTAATGGGTTTTTTCACTTAAGGCATGGCTGCATTACACTTGTTTCTACAGTTTTGGTATTTTTGAATTTTGGTTCCTCTTACTCAATCTAATCTAGTGGATTTGTTTCACTTGATATGCTTAGCTGAGTTTCTTTGCCTAAGCCAAGCAACAGACAACTGTTTGAGGTATAACACGGTGTTTTTTTGAGGGTCGTATCTGATGCTAAGGACAAGGCTACTATGTTTTGACTGAGGGTTTTAAAGATGGAGGTGGTAGGAGGGTTACTGTGTACACTTGATTAGTCTAGATGAATTGTTTGACTAATTTTGCCACATTAAGTAAGAGCATGATAAACTTGCTATGTAAATTTTGATGGTTTATGGATGAGGAGTAGGCACAAAGTAACTTTGAGTTTTTGTTGGTATTAAGTCACTTGGATCAGAAGGGGTGGTGGCCTTTTGATCCAAATGATACATATGTAAATATCTACTTAAGGTCTATTCAAAATTGGGCTATATAGAAACCATACATATAATAACTACCATAATTCAAAGGGGTGATGGCCTTTTTTACAAGCTTAAAAAGACTTTTTTACAAAATTGAAATACATGTACACTTTGAACGTTTGTTTAAGTAAAAATTTTTTAAGTTGGACATGGATAACAATTGATATGGTTCATTGACACCTGTAAAACGCATTCAAGGCTAACATATCAGTTGTCTTGTTTGAATGGATGCAGGTGAGGACTCTATCCTTTCTTGGAATTTTTTTGGCTCAAAGAAAATGTCTGTCTTTGACATACCAGGCGCGTGTCATTCCTTGGAACATGCATTTTAAATCGACCACTCTGCTCCTATACTAGAATTGGACCTCATTCTGATAGCAATGTACAAAACTAGTTCTAAGACTGAGTTATTTTTGTACTAATCATTGTCACTTGTCTAAAGCCAACTGTCTTTTGAACTAAACGTTTTTTATTTATGTTGTATTATTTAGGTAAAACAACTACACACACATGCACGCACACACTTGCTTATGATCTCTTGCTGCCACATGAGATGTGCTCGATCTTGATCCTAATGGGTTCTTGGTTTACTCATAGGAGTCTCCCTTTGCTTTCCCTAATTACTCAAATCTTGTTTGCTTGTCCATGACTACTCAAGGAATCCCTATATACTCCAAGGAGTCCCCATCTGCTCACCTATGACCACTCACGTCTCATGCAGTCTATCCATGCATGATATGTAGAAAAGCTTGTGACACCCAAGTGGTACAAGCATGCATCCTCGCTTATGTTATCCTTTTCAACACATGGCTCAAGCAGGCATTGGACTACACATGTAGGTGATCATGTACCTACTTAGAATCTGGCTATATTTAGGTCTGCAAGACAATCATGCTTTGGAAATTTATTGTAGACATACCCAGAATGGTATCTAGTTTAAAGTTTTTTATATATATTTAGATCAATATGCTTGACTGTCTGGTGGTTTTGTATGAAGAATGGATGAGGCCGTGCATAAAAAACATTGAAGTTATAAAGATATTATATATCACATTGCAAGACAAAAAACATGTGCTGACCTAGCCTTAAAATCTCTCTTGGTGTGTGATAGAAATCTAGCTTTTGGTGCAATAGTTTATTTTGCAAATAAAATGCATAGACTTATAAACTACTTTACGAGGTAATGAGAAAACTGATGGTATTTTTAAAATGGATTTGGCTTTCAAAAAGTAAGAAGGAAATTGGATACCTGCCATGTCTGGTAAGCCATAAACCTCTTGTGGAGGGTCTCATTCTGAGATGGCACAAACTAAAATTTTGAGTTTTTTTTTTTCGAATTTCAAACAAGATGCTGCCTGATTTTGTCTAGGTAGGTAGTATTATCTTTTTATCTTACCTACTGAGATCTTAGTCTCTTTGATTGAAGCAGGTAATGACAAAAAGCTTGCCTCAATCGGTAGATACCTTTCTGATTGCTGTATACATGCACTAATTTGACAATGGTGGCTAAGAATGAAGAGCTAAGGAGATTATTTTCCTTCGTGTTGAGTAATAAACTAAATGTTATGCTTTAACTGCATTGCAACAAGGCAATAGAATATACACGGGTAGGATAACTCTTGCTTTCAAACATGGAAAGAAAATTTGAGTATGTATATCATCTCATGTAGGATCAAACGCATAACCATAGATGGGAAAGTGCATGAGATACATGTTAATTTTGGTAAAAATTCTTGTCAAATCTCGTGGGTATCAAGGTAGCTAACTGAGTGCTGGTACTACCATCCTTGTCAAGCTTGCCTTTGCCTTTGTCCTCTAGCAAGCTTGTGAATTTTATTTTGGCTTCACAATCTCGAGCCAAACAATTTGCCAGTTTCCTTGAGGACTGTGGTTGAGCATAGGCCGCTGGTTGGGAGTTGGTTGATCCACATTCCATAGCCATAGTTTGAGTTTGGTTTTTGTTATCACAGGTGCTCAAGCAAGGGGAGGACCATGTTGTAGTTGCAAGATCTGGAGGATTTGTCATCCTTTTTGCACTACAAAGGGACTGCAAAATTCCACCAAGCCACTCCACAACGTCCGTTTCATGCCCCTCTCTCCAAACTCCAGGCTTCTAAGTTGTTTCTCAATTCCCTAAGCCAAACAATTAAAAAAACACCTTTTTTCCCCCACTTGAATCCTTCTCCCAAGCCAAGGCTGCTGCCTCCAGCATTTTGAAACACTGACATCAAGCTAGTGAAGAAGTGTCGCAAGGAGGAGGAGGGGGAAGAATTGTGGTAAAATGCTATCATCGGCAATGGCTAGAATTGAGAGACAATTTAAAATGCACCTGCAAAAATGCTAGGCTTCTCTTGGTATTGTTGTCGCCAAGATGTCAAGTCCTTTGCCGTCGCAAGAGGGTCACCAACACTGGCGTTTTGAAATGCTGGTTGCAGTGGCCTAACTTTAAAAGTGGAGACGCATTGTGTAGGGGTAGAGGGATTTGGGGTGCTCTGATTGGTCAGCGTTTTAAAATGAAAGAGACAAAAGGGGGGGATTGCTGCCGGCGACAAGCGACGGGGTGAGACCTCTTCATGGGTTCTCTTCACAATGAATCTCCTCTTCTCAATGATTCACCTTGCTCACCCAAGGTCATGGGGCACTAAGCTCTGATAAGATGTCAAATTTGATGATGTGGAAGCATATAGACCAAGGGGAGAAAGAGAGAGAGAGAGAGAGAGAGAGAGAGAGAGAGAGAGAGAGAGAGAGAGAGAGAGAGAGAGAGAGAGAGAGAGTCTCCTGAACCAACCAACCTTGGCAATGAATAATTGATGTATAATATAATGGGGGCTGAGGTTTGCTTATATAGCAACCTTAGTAAATTTCCCTACCGAGACTTTGACAAATAAGTAAACTAAATACCTAAAAGCCAAAATAAATAATGGGATCACTTTGGGTAGTTCACTTGAGATGCCAAAAGTCTAAGATTTAGAGCCTCCAATAGCCTCAAAATTTGTTTGGAATGATGCATGAAATCCGCTTGTGGAGCCCAAATATGAATGCGAGTTTTGACCTCATACTGTCCTTCCCCCAAACTGAAGTGTGTGTCCACCTAACCAACCCGCCTTTCAAGCCGGGATCTACACATTTTTTTGCACTACAATAGAGAACCCAAGAGCTCCAAAACTCAAAAGAGCTTCAAATGAAGCGTATGTGGGCCTATATGAAAGCTATGAGCATACCCCATTAGCCCATGCACAATTATGCAGAGAATGGTACCATGGTGGGCTGAATAATTGAAGCACAAAGTTAAACACTCTTGCACACTCTCGCTCCGTTTTGATGAGCCATCTGGACTAGCTTACTCAACACCTCAAGTTCTGCATCCCAAAGCAAAACAAATAGCCCTTTGGACTTCTTCACTGCCATCCCATTTAGCCCGTTTTGGAGCCCATCTTGCATAAAAATACACATAAGCGATGCAGAACCGCTGCCACATGCCTATTCAAGGTCTTCACACTTGCTTTAGCCCTTTAGCTTGCACTTGTCAACATCTCTAGCACTGCACAACATCGACCAACTTTGGTCACACTATAGTATCAAAAACTTATGCACAAGTCACATCGCAAGGAATAAGTCAAAGATAGTCAGATTGTACATGCATTGAGATTAGCTTTTAAAAAAAGACAAAGAATGAAGATGTGTGAGTTATTTTATGCGGCAAGACAACATGCAAATTGGTGGCTACATGCAATGGAAGGGTTTGGAAAACACCATTGCAAGTTGTGCCATAACTCCATACACAAACCTTAATGTATCTAGAAGAGTGTATGTAATTTGAACTTTCCATAAAGTGAATGATGTTTGCAACAAAATAAAATACTTTGCAACATTTTGGTACAAAATCAATCTGACTTTGATGCATAAAACAAATATATTTTGACTGCATTAGTCATAAAAAAACAATACAAAATACTCTGACCTCTTGTCCTTATCCGAAGGTCCCTCCTCCTTGTGCCTTGCTCTTTTTGAGCAACGTGCTTCATCATCAGCATTTGTCAAAATAGCACATTGAGGTCGAGCAATCTAGTCTCCTTATTTGCTTTGAGACTGCATGCCCTCTTCTATAAAGTTGAAGGACTGGCTACTTATGTTTGAGCAAATCATGTTTTTTGTATTATGCCAATTGGCATGGGTCTGTAATTCCACAAGATTGACCATACACAGCAAATGCCAAAAATAAGTGATTGCGCAAGCATAGATGCCAAGCCCAACACCAAACATTAAAAGTGCTGCTTACTTCTCTAGTAGCATGACCTTGTCTATGATCCATCTAATAGCCGTGCCTCCTAGATATCTTGAGAGTGTCTTCAATACAAAAAGAGGAAATTTAGACTCGTCCTTGGAGAAGCTCGAATGAAAGCAAAGGAAATTTGGGGCTCTCAAATTCTCCAAGTACTCTCCAAGGAAGGAATTCTTTCCCAAATCTCCCTTGCCTTGTCCACGGGGACAAGGAATGAACTCATCATCGTAGACTATGAGTTATGAAATTAAATCCGAGTGTTGATACATACACATGAAACTCTTCATCTATGAAAATCACTTACATAGAATTATACCTTTTGATTTTCATCTTCTTTGACTAATGCATCATTCCATAAGTCTTGTGTGCTCTTGGTTGCAGAGGATGAAAATGTCACATACATCATTGAGGGAGCAGTTCTCCCCAACCTTGTGGTTCCAAGCCTTTCTTGTATTTCCTTGAACTTTGACTCCAGTGGGAGCGGCGTGGCACATGCGGCTACATCCTTGTAAACCATTGATAGTGCCTCTACTGGTTCAATAAACACAGCTACTGTTACATGAGCATCTATGACAGAGTACTTGTCATTGACATGGTCAATTATATTGCCATCCTCTAGTACATTTTGAGAAGCCATAGCAAGGAATAGTCCTCTCTCAAGTCAAACAGTTCCATGATGTCATTAAGCATTATATATTGATGATTACCAATGGGGACGGTAGGGAGAAAATTTATCGATCGACAAAGCTCCCTCTGGAAGTTGAACACCTTTTGATACATGTAAAGTAGCACTTGGTGGTTGCACCAACTCATTTATAGTTTGAATTGAGGCTTACTACTCTCCTAGATACTCTCTGTCTCATCTGCTAAGTCTTGATGGTAATCTAGAATGACATTCAAAAATAGTATAAACCCAACATAATATTCTTCCACACGACACTTTTGATTATATACAAGAAATTTGATGTCATTCCTACATAAATCCACTAGGATCTTGAGGCTGATCCTATAGAGAGCATCTTTCTTGCGGTCATAACTTATGTCCTTCATATAGACATATCGGGAATCCTCAAACTCAAATGTGCCACTGATTGTCTATTGCTCATATGTATGATGAAACTTTGTAAGGAAATTTATTTAGAAGCCAACCACTCTTGCAATGAGAAGCTAGGGTTACATATTTCCTTCATTTCTTGCTCTTGCTATTAAAGGACAATTTGGTAGAGAAAGTGGAAGAGCTTGTCCTTAGGCAACTCCTCTTCTATCTGGATCTAGAAGGGATCCATTTGTAAAAGGAGGCAAGAAAGTATTCAAAGGCAAGGGTGGGAGTAAGAAGGATCTGGCTAGGATTGGGGAGTACAAAGAGAGGAAAGAAGAATCTCATATTTATAGGAATTCCATGATGCCATTCCATATTGCATGGAAGGCAACACACAGCTTGAGGCAAGCTCAACCACACCATGATATGTGTGCAGGTTGGATGAGTATCATGGCTATATAAAGAACCTTGAGTGCACAATCTTGGACTCACCCACATCTACACATCATGTGTATGGAGGACAAGAAGGGAGACAAAGAAAAACTATGATGATGGTGGACATGAAGGAATTTGAGAAAATGCCGGCCAAAGAAAAAGCACTATAGAAGGAGATGAAGAAGAAAAAAAAAAGCAGACAAGAAGGCGATGCCTTTGGGGTAAAGCAATGCAAATTAGAAACCATCAATGATAAAGGAAGGGGGAGAATAGTAGGAAGGGATAAACAAGATAGTGCATCGATCACATTTTGGACTTGTCTAATGGAGGATTCATTGTAGATCTTTCTTTGAAATTACATAATTGTCATACTATCTTGTTCCTATACATGTGCCTCTATGTTTCATTTTTTTATGCTTGGTAATAATGCCAAATTTAGTGTCAAAAAGCGTCATGCCACAACACAAGAAGGAGCTCTACATTCCACGATCACTCACTACCTTGTGTTGTGGCATGACAACTATTTTTTGTGCCACTACGGATATGCACACGAGCTCTTTACTTATTTGTGTCATGCCAAAATGAGAGAATGTACTATGCCTTTGTGAGAGGTAAATGTTGTGCTATAACACGAATAGTGCATGAGGCTACTAGTTGCACCTCCATATTGCATTGTGGCATGACACTTTAGTGTTGTGCCACAATGGGATATGGAGGGATGTCCATCGTAGTCACCCCCCCATATCGTGTTGTGGCATGACATAAACCTTCACATCATGCCACAACACGATATGGAGGCATGTCGATAGTAGTCACATCTTCATATCGCGTAGTGGAGCGACAAAGATAAATGACACACCATAATGTGATATGCAAATATGACTAGAAGCCTCTCACACTATTTGTGTTGTGGCGCGACAAAGATAAATGTTGCACCATAACTCAAGATGGTAGGTGCAATTTGTAAAGGCCCCCCCATATTGCGCTGCACCATGAAAAACACTTAATCACCCTACCCACACAATATTATTGTGCATGACCCTGCCTTGTATTGCTCACATGATGGTGCACACTTCCCAATGACAATGCATGAGGCAATTAATTGCGGGTGCCGCCATAATCAAAAGTGCACAACTAGTAATGATGATCATGTCTACCCCAATGTACAACGTTCCTATTATCGTAGAATCCATTGTTGTTTGATCCCTCTTGTCACCCCTCACAACCAACATACCCAATTTTGCTGCTTGATTGTTCGTTCTTCTCCTTTTCTTGCAGCCCCTCCTTTTCTGCAGAAAAATTAGGTTTTCATGGCTCGCATGAAGCAGACAGCTTGGAAGGTATACCCACAAGGCAACCAGCCTTCAACTCTACATTTTGCAGGGAAAATCCTACCCAATTTATGGGCAACAATGTGTAGTCAAAGATACGAGCAGAACCAAATCATACTACCTGAGATTCGGAAACTACAAAGGCATAAATCTCTAGCTATCCCTAAGATACCTTTTCAGAGGGTTGTGCACAAGATCTGTGAGAGAGCGAACCTAAATTTTTGGTGGTCTAGAAGCACAATGGCTTGCCTTTACAAGGCAACCAAAGACATTCTGATTGAGCTATTCTAAAATAGATATGTCCTTACAATGCATGCCTACGGAGTGACTTTGATGCCCCATGATATCAACACCCTTAGATTGTTATGCTTTAGGTATGGCATGACACTTGCACTAGTCCCTCTTTTTTATAAGAGAATGGATAACATTTTGACAATCCCATCGAGTAGCAAAGTCAAGGTGACAAATGTTACTACCACCCCACCCAACATACATATAGCACACATCTAGATGTGGAGTGGGTCCAAAAATAGGCGGGAGGAGGAAGTGGTCTTGGCCGAGTCAAACATCTTGGCAATGTTAATGGCTATTGACAAAGCCGACAACTAGGCCCTGCTTTTCCTGGGTCCTAATTTTGATGTTGCAATTTGAGTATGGGGGCGGATAATGTATTTTGCCTTTGGCCCTCAGAAGATAACCATATTGCGAGATGGTATGAGGGAGTTGATGGACCAAATTATAAATGTTGGTTTGTGGTACATCAAATCTGTTTCGTAGAGCTTCTTTTGTGGTTTTAGCATGTTCGGGGTACTCATTAATTTTTACCAATTTGCAGCACGCTTGTCTCTAATCTGTGGTGGAATCGCCAATCCAAAGTAGTTGTGCTAGATGCACGACTTTCAGTGGTGCTAACCTTGGAAGCCATTTCCTTAATTGATGTTGTTGGTTGGTTTCAATCAATCAACATGGACACAGTCAAGGGTTTATTTCTAGCTTACAATGAAGAGTAAGTCTTGTCTATTTTATCATTGTTTCAATATTTTGTCTACTATGAATAGCAACATAATTCCTAATTATTTGCAAATAGTTCACATGGAGCTTGTTGGAGTGAAAATCAAGTGCAAGCATTGCTACCTTGCAAAATTTGTGCACGGATTCATGCAAATTTCCAAAGGTAGTTTTTGTTATTCTATTTTACAAAATATATGCAACATGTCATCACCATCAGCTATGTCCTGTAGGTCTGTTCAAAAACTTGTGGCTACTTGGGAAGTGTTGACCCAATGTAATATTTGGGAAGACATGCTGATTCTTAGTTGCAAGGTCCCCAAACAAGATGACATACATTTTTTGGATGGAGAGTTCTTGCAAATGCAATGCTTCAATTAGAGTGCATTTATGATGAGGATCTCAGAAGTATAAGTGCACTCTTTTTCTTTTGCAATCCTTTAACGATTTCTATACATATCTACTTAAGGTAGGAATTTTGTTTGTAGGCAAGGAACCTGGCAGATTATTCTGATGTCCAAGTCGAGGGTATTAAGGATGACGATGATCCAAGATATGATCAATCTTGTGGAGACATGTCCTAAAGGAGCCCCCAACACATTTGTCCTGCCACAACCAAGCCACAACCATGGCCTCTACCTCCGAGGTACAATGCGGTGCCTCAAGCATCACAACAAGCTCTTGTAGTTGCCTCTCCTCATCTCTCTGATCATTCCACGTCTAGCTATTTCCTTATGCCCAATTTTACAGAGGACAAGGATCCCACTACAAAATCCTCTCCTCAACCCCCATCCCATCATCCAACATCAAAACCGTCTCCTTAGCATGAACTGGTACCCTCAGACCCTCATGTTGTTGAGGCTGCTCATTCACCTACTCACTCAACTTCCATCCATGCTAACTCTCAATCTATTCAAAATTCCTTCCTAGAGCGAGCCTTTACATTCTAGTATGATAATCAAGCACGGGAGGGATCTTTCCCACTATTGTAAATGAGAGTTACAAATCAAATATATTGAATTGGACAATTTAGTGTACAAATGTAAAGACAAGCTGAGTCATACTAATTTTTTTTTTGTGCTCAGACTTTTTTTGAAAGAAAATTTTCTTCTCATTTGTTTGTGAATGATGATTACAATTGTGCTTTTATGCTTCGTTACAGAATTGGGGTTGTGAACATCATGATATTTTGTGTGAGCCACCTTCTTTAATTAGGGGTTTCACTGCAACAAAAACAATCGATCATCATTTATCTTTGCACAGACTATCTCCTCCTTCTTCCTTTGAGAGACTTGTATGACAATTAATCCAACATTTACCAGATTTTCTTGACAATGACAAACAAGGAAGTAATATATGCAAAAATATACTACCTTTCACATGTTGCACTGGAAAAGGAATTTTGGAGGCAGGATGAGGTCAACCTCATTCTCCAAGTCCTCGCGCACCTATCATAGTGCCACATTTCCTTGACTATTAAGAACAATCGGTAGGTCAAGTCCACACCAAAACTCAAGCATCCTCAAAGGCTAGTCATGTCATCATGAAAATTGTGATCAATAGCTACCAGATGACCATTTACTTGATGCCACCTTATGTAGTGGAAGGAAGCTATGAAGTTCTAAGAACCTATCATGCATTTACACACAACATACTTATAATCTACCTTGCACAAGATGCCATTATAATCTTGAACACCCCAAGAATCATCTAGAAAATTGAGGCATTTCTCAAACTTGCAGATTAGCATAGTTATAGTCTTCCTTAGCTTGTCATCATGGAAGAATATGAGGGTATAAATTGAAACATATACCACCCTACTTGCAATATTTGGTCTTGAGCACTTTTGTATTTCTTGATAAAGCTTTAGTCTGAAACACTCTGAGGTTTGAGAGGAAGGTACTGGCCATTGTGGACTCTCGTTTGGAGGAAGTGGGAGATATCAAAGATTTTTGAAGCCAAGTGTGAAACGCGGTGCATTGTAAAAGACATGGAAGAAAAATATCCCCTTCTCAGCCAGCGCTCTCCTAGCATTAGTGTTATAGAATAACTCGCCTAGCAATGCATTGAATGCATAAAAAAATGCCTAATAGATGCTCGCTACAACACACACACACACACACACACACACACACACACACACACACACACACACACACACACACACACACACACACACACACACACACACACACACACACACGCTTGCGCACACGCACACACACATGCGTGCACACACACACACACGCATGCACACACACACACACACACACACATGAGGGAGAGAGAGAGACATTTGTATCTAGACAAAAGATCGAAAGAGAAGAGTTGTTCAAAAGCTCAAAAACTTGGTTGACATGCCCATTGGACTCCATTGTCTGTAGCCTTGTCAAATCGACATGTGAAGTTCTTAATCTGTCCTTTCTCAGATTCCATGGCACCCAGATGGCATCTCTCCCATCAACACATTCTTTTTGTAGTCATGTTGATATACCTGCTACTCTCCTATTAGTAACTAATAGCTATGCACACGATACCAATCATCTCGCATTTGTCAATGTCATTATTACAATTCACCTTTGGGGGAGAGAGAGAGAGAGAGAGAGAGAGAGAGAGAGAGAGAGAGAGAGAGAGAGAGAGAGAGAGAGAGAGAGAGAGAGAGAGAGAGAGAGAGAGAGAGAGAGAGAGTGAGAGTTTCAATAGTTGAAGAACCTTTTCCAAGCGTATTCTCCTATCGTAAGCGAGTTGTGCGAGGGAGTGCTCCGTATTAGAGCAGTGAATAGTGTAATTCTAAGCTTTCTTGATGTGAAGCTCTCTAGTTCTTTGTAAATATTTATAGTCAACGTTAGAATTGGATCTCTCTCTCTCTCTCTCCCTCTCGCATGAAATGAATAGTGTATCTATGGAAGACTAGGGATTTAAGAAAACTAAGACTTCAAAAGCGAATGGATTGAAAGTCAAGGGGTGACTTCAGAAGAAAGTAGTAGAATTTTGTAATTGATCACAAAAATATTTCTTGTTTAAAGTGATCTTTTTGATCTAAACCTATATAATAAAAGGGAAAACTACCAAAATACCCTTGTAATTTGTGGAATTCCCAAAATACCCTTCAAATTTCAAAAATTCCCATTACACCATTGGATCATTTCAGAATGGATTTGCCTCAAATTTTGCATAGTGTAATCTTTATGACAATGGAGTCTTTTGTTTTTGCAGAACTCACAATTGTGAGTAGAAGATAAATTAATATTCCAAAAAATATACATCATATGCCATGCTCGGAACGAGCCATGGCTTCATTAACCAACACTTAGCATCAGGCTAATAGGGGAGCCACCCCAATCGCATGAGACTAACAACAAGATACAACCAAACACCATATACATCAGCTAAAAAGGTAGCCACCCTTGCAAGGAAGAAGATAACCAAAACCCTAAACAAGTGCCACCAGAGCCCCAACCCCTGCCCACTAGAAGGGACCCCACAAAAGTAGGAGATCCAACAGAGAACAATATAGCCCAAAGGGGTGGGGCCCAAAGTCCCCATCACCAACACTGATCCCAAGGGGTGCCACCATGCCAAAGTCCCTATCACTAATGCCAACGAGCCCCAAGAGCAACAAAAAAAGTGGAAAACATAAACAAACACGCCATTGCATACTATACTTGCATACCATTGTCACTGCCACTGGAACACAATATGCTTCCACCATCCAACAAGCGAAAAAAATCCCAAATCAGAACCACCTCTTAGATTTATAGTAGAGAGCTAGTCTCATCCATGCACAAAACTCCACATGAAAGAACCAGCCTCCTACGAGGCCCTCCACCTACAAACTGTTGCTTGACCGGCGGCCCAAGAGGAATCAGCGCTGCAAACCACACATTACTCCGGAGTCTTTTTGCTGAAGCCAGGAGGGATGCCTTCCACCACAACAAAAAAGAAAGGGAATAGCCAAGGAGTTTCTTGATGACGGAGGTTGGGCAGCCAGTTGCCTCCTCTCGGAGCAAACCCCCACCCATTGCGACATATCACCCTCCATACACCAACAACCCGATGATGCTTGCCATAGCCTCCCTCGCAACACTCTCCTCCTTCGTGCACCCCCAACTCATGAGGTAGAGGGTGAGGCAAAGGAGCATGACACAAAACCACCCCATAAACACTAATGAATAAATATTATGACAATGGAGCTCTATCTCATACAATGTTTTAGACAAAATTATTCACCAATGAGCTCAGAAAGAGGCATATGTGTCTAAAAATGATGAATGATTTGATCTTATGTGCCCACAAAACCATTTAAAATCCTATTCCTATCACCTTTTATTGAGGGAGAACCAATCAAAATGTGAAGAGTTGCAAAAAAATTATTGTTAGAGATTTTGTATAACGTAATTAAGCTAATAACATTGATTGTAGTGGAATTAAAGTGATAGTAGTGAGAATTTTATAAAGAGAATTCCTAATGAAGATAGAGAGAGAAAGCTTGATTGAAGATAGCAACACAAACATTACACCTAGTTAGCTTGTCATGAACAATACTTGTAAAAGAGAGAGAAATAGAGAAATTGACAACACTTGAGGACCGGATCTACTTGGAGCCCGGGTCCCCCCTCCGAAAGGCTTTTGTACTATATGTTCTCCATAAAAAGAGACTTGGAACAATACATTCTTCGTGTTCCCTAAGACCTTGATGCCATAAATATGGAAATCTTCATGCACCAACATTATGCCCAAAACAACAATCAAACTTACTTGCAATAGACAAGAACTTGTCCCCTGCCTCAATCCCAAGACCTCAAACACCTTCAAATGTGAAGAGAGCTGGCAGGGAGTGAGGAAAGTGAAGATAAAGAAGATGTCGCATACGAAAAAGAAGTATTCTCCTCACATATTTTTACTCTTGAGCATAGCTTAGCATAGTAATGGAGATTCAGGAGATGATGAGCATTCTTTGAAGCTTGACTTTTTCTTGGATTTGCATTCCATAGCCAAGAGGTGTTGGTGTACTTATCAAGCTTGGAGAAGGAGATAAAATTTTGCTTCACACACAATGAGAGTGTGTTCATGGCGGCTTGTGAGATACAAGTGTGAGAGAAAGAGGTCGACCTAGGTAGGATACACTAGATTGGAGGCTATTGGCTCAAGCCTGGGGCTAGCCAGTGGGAGTCCCATATCATTTCAATCAAGGGGTGTAGCATTGTGACAAGTGTCCTTCTTTCCCCCTTAGAGAGAGTGCTTAAATCTTTAATTAGTGAAGATAAATTCTTATTGGCTCTCATGGTCAACTGGCCAATAGGAATTAAGCTTGCATGGTCTGCTCAATTCTCATTGGACCCCTTGGTACACTGTCCAATAGGAATGAAGGGGGTCCTAATTATTATTGGTTCATTTAATGGCCCATCCAATAAGGTTTATGATTGTTTTTATAAATCTTAATTCTCATTGGTCCTTCACATTGGCTATCCAATAGGAATAAAGCTTCATTGGGGGTAACCTAGCTAGGAGCTTAACATGTGTCGTATATGCCTTATGTGAAAAGTAGACTCTTGGTGAGTGTGTGTGTGTTCTCTCTCATCCCCCTACAAGAAGGGCTCTTCCCTTGCAAGTGGGAGACCCACTTGGCCACTTGCACCCACTAAGTGAACTTAGTCCACATATTCAAAGGTTAAAATTACCTAGCATTGGCAATAGTCTAGCCAATGGGTCTTGGCCCTAAGGACTTTTAACACTAACCTTTGGAGGCTTTAATGAAGCTTAACCTAAGGTCTTTTAAAGCTCCATTCAGTGTACATTTCTCATTGGTAGACCTCTCTCCATTTTGACCCTTAATGAGAGAAGCTTATCTCTCCTCTTGGTCTCATGGTGAGAGTAGATCTAGCAGCACCTATCTATATCCTAATTCTTGTTTCCTTTTACCTTCCCATATTAAATGATTAGTTTAATATGGAAAATTAATTAGGGATAGGTAGCTATTAGATTTTATGAACTTGAAATCATAGTCGTCGTGGACAATGAGGTAGAGAAAGTAGAGCCTAGTCATTAGTCCATGGGTTTCTTAGCGGGTAAAGGATCCCTTTCTACCCTACAACATCATTCTAGAATGGATGTCTAATCTATTTGGTGCTTGAGAGACTTAGCAGTCAAAAACATGTCTGCTCTTTAGTCGATATCATACTTCCAAAGTAGAGTGAAAAATCCACCTTGGTGTTTGGGAGATGTAGTTGCCATGATTCTAAGCATGCACACTACTTAAATTTGTGCACAATAAAAGAAAGAGAGAAAGTCTTATAAGACAAAAACATTGTTTCTTTAGAAGAGCACTTATATTCGCTTACTCTACTGTAGCATTGTAAGCATTGACAAGGTTCATATTATCCTTAAGTTGTGTTCCTTGCATCCATCTAGCATCTTCAAAAGGATAATCCTTCAATTTAATAAGATACCATCAAATAATCTTACCATGTCTTAGGAACTTGTCTTCATGTTGAAGGATGGATTTAGGCTGAAGCACCTCTTCTTGATCCTCGATCTCGAGAGGTTCCTCAATTATCAGTTCTCTTGGTGGCTATCCTTTGTAATACTTAAGTAGGCTCACATGAAAAGCATTGTGTATGAGCCAATGATTGGGAAACTTTAATTGATAGGCCAGCCATCTTGTTGATTGGCTTAAGAATTTGAAAAGGACCATAATATCTTTTTGCTAGTTTAACATAATACTTTTGGTGGCCCGGTAGGATTTTTTCACGTATTTTTCCTTAGATGAGCCTTGGGGAACTTTAGCAAGACCCAATCATTTTCTTTAAAGGCTAAGGATCTTTTGTGCTTGTTAGACGTAGATTTTGGCCTTTGCTGTGAGATGGATATAGCCTCTTTAATATCTTGAAAAGATTCTTATAGATCTCCGGCTATACTCATTAGCAATGAAGATCTTCCCATGTAGCTTAAGTAGCAAGGGACTTTTACATCTTCCCTCTATGACCTCGAAAGGTGCCTTTCCTGTAGAAGTATGCACATTGTTATTGTATGCATACTCTACAAGGGGTAAGTACTTCTCCCGTTGTGAGCGTTGATCTACTTCCGTGACATAGGATTTCAGTAGATCTAGAATTATAAGGTTACCTATCTCATTTTGGCCATCCGTTTGGGGGTGATAGGACGAGGATAAATTTAACCTTGTACCTTGATTCTCAAAGAGAACCTTTCAAAAATTAATGGTCATTCTAGGATCTCTATCCGACACTATGGATGTTGGCAAGCCATGTTTTAAAAAATCTGAGATATAAAGAGGGTTGCCATTTGATGTGTCTTAATATTCTTTTTGACAGGTATAAAGTGTGCTTGTTTTCTAAAACTATCAACCATTGTCCATCTTCGTGTATTCCCATGGATAGACTTGGGCAATCAAAAAATAAAATCCATGGATATGATCTCTCATGGTGAATTAAGAACTGGCAATGGTTGGAGCAATCTAGGTTGCTTCCCTCTATCATACTTTGTCTTTTAGCATACGATGCATTTTGAAACATACTCTTGTATGTCTACTTTCATGGTAGGCCAATAGAAGTACGTCTCTACTCCTTGAATAGTAGGTTGCATCCCTCTATGCACCACATAAGGAGGAGCATGGGATTGATACATTACTTTCTCACAGAGTGAGTAACACAGCCTATTGCCATACAGAAGATAACCATCCTGCAAGGTGAATGGTTCTTCTTTCTTCCCTAAGGCAAGGGCTGAAATTATATCCTTGAAATTGGGATCAATAGCATACTCATCTATCATAGAAGATAGACCATTGTCAGTTGCTATAGATACTGCATTTGCTCTTGGTCATTGTGATAGTGCATCGGCCACTTGATTGTGCTTGCCAGCAATGTGAACAACGTGAAAATTAAATTGCAAAAGGAAATTTTCCCACATCATTTGTTTGTTGAAGAGCTTGGTTTGCGTCATGAAGTACTTGAGGCTTTGGTGATCCGTTCGTAGGATGAATGGAGTCCCCAAAAGATAGTGCTTCCATGAGTCTAGGGCATGTAGAACAGCTAGTAGTCCTTTTTGTATATGCCCAATACTCTCTCATCAAAGTTGGGTCTTCGATCTTCGTATGCTATGGCACGCCCTTCTTGAAGCAAAAATGTTCCAAGGAAATCACCACAAGGATAACATTGGACCTCAAATGGCTTTGCCAAAGATCCGGTAGTGTAACCACATGTGGAGAGATAAGCTTCTCTTTGAGCTTGTCAAATACATCTTGCTCTTTTGTAGTCCATGTATACTTAATGTTCTTTTTCATTAAGTCATGTTATGGTCTTGCTATTAGCAAGAATTTTTCTATGAAGCGTCTGTAGTATGCACACATACCAATAAATCTTTGTAGCTTGTGTAGATTCCTTGGATTTGGCCATCCTTTTATTACCATTAACTTTGTTGGATCCATACGGATGCCATCTTGAGAGATAATATGACCTAAGTATTGAATCTCTTGTAGGAAAAATTCACTCTTTTTTTAATTAATGAAAAGCTTACTCTCTCAAAACTTGAAAGATTACCTGTAGAAGTTGCTTATGCTTCTCAAGAGAATTGGAGTAGATAGTAATATCATCAAAGAATACTCCAGTAAACTTGCGATGGGGCCTAAAAATTTTCTCCATTAAGTGATTGAATGTGGCCGGAGCATTTGTCAGGCCAAAAGGCATGACAAGATATTCATAAAGACAAAATGTCGTGCGAAAGCCGGTCTTTACAATATCTTCATTGACTATCCTTATTTGATGATAGACACTTTTAAGGTCAATCCTACTGAAGTAGGTGGACCCTTGTAACTTGTCAAATAGATTTTCTACCTGCGGCACAATAAATCTATTTTTGATAGTGATCCTATTTAGTGATCTATATTCAACACACATGTGGTATGTGTCGTCTTTATTTTGTACTAGAAGGAATGCTGAACAAAATGGAGAATTGCTAGGCCTCACCATCCTTTCTCTACCAGATCATGTACTTTCCTCATGATCTCCTCTTGTTGAGCTTGTGAAACTCAATAAGGAGGTTTATTGGTAGAAGCTCTACGGTATGACCATCATCCGTTTTGGAGGTAGCTCTTTAGGGATATCATCGATAAAAACATCTTGGAATTTATTTAAAAAATTAGACAACTCTAATTCCTCTTGATTCCTACCATTTTTATTTAGTAAAACATTAGGATCATTTATAGACTCTTTAAAAAAAATCATGTACGTAGAAACTGAGCTTTTCTTTGACTTATCAAAAGCAGACGTATTTACAAGGGTATAGTACGACCTGACTCATTAGCATCTATGCACATGTTATTTCCCTATACTTGAAATATATTCTCCTTTCAAGGAACTCTACATTGACAGCCATGTGGTTGAACCATGGTGCCTCTAAGATAACATCCTCATGCTTGAGAGGAGAGATGGAGAAGTCTTCTTTGTCAACATAGTCTTGGACTTGTAGCCTCAATTTCCCAATAAAGGGAGTAGCTGTGGCTTCTTGCCCCTTGAAAACTCCATTGGCAATCTCATGAGCTTGTATGCCTAATTTAGTGACCAACTCTATTGATACGACGTTGTGGTGGGGCCAGGGTCAAAAAGGATAAAGGCCTCATGCTCCCTCACCTTTCCCGAAGCACATGAAAGGGATGATCCTTTGCAAAGAGTAACTTCTTTTTGAGCTTCAACCATAGAAGCCCTAGGTGGCTCATTGCATGTATTTCTTTTGGGACAAGTGCGATCGCCATGTCCTTGCTCCCCACACTTGAAGCATTTGTTGTCTTTGCAAAAATGCTCTAACTCTTTGGGAGAGAGTTTATTTTTACCTTTGTAGAATCATATCTCCTTGGTTTCGTTGTTGTTGTGTGGGACGCATGTCTAACCTCACCATCCTATCTTATTGTAGTATTAGCGAGAACCACGATTAATTTGTCAAACCATGGGACGAAGCTAACTTGACTAGTGCATAGAGGCTACAAGAGGTTGTCAATCTCTTGGAAAACAACTAACAACTCGCATCTAACTCAAGCTACACTCAAGTGCCTGAAATCATCAAAAGTCAATCACTCATCGGCAAACAAATCACATCCGTTACAGCATCAAATGACATCCAAACGTAATGAAACTTTTAGGAAAAATTTATAAGACCTAAGCATACATGCTTATCGTCTCAACCCCCACTTTAAGTCAAGTTCCAAAATCGTGATTATTAACAGCAGTGGACTTTTGACCTAGTTGTTTTCGACCCAGAATGCATCTAAATGCTTAGCAATGATGCCCCAGTACCCCGCCTATGCTTAGTTTTTGATTTAAAAGTGTAAATTCCTAGTTATGATGAAATTAGGCCGCGGGTCGACGACGCCAAAAGCTACGAAATACTGTGATGTGTTTACGTCAATGCGTAGAGCTCTTACCTATGGTTGCAATGCAACAAATGCAATCGCAATGTGACAACCGGAGAGGGAGTAGGAAGCGTGAGAAGGAGAGAAGTGAGAGTTGTTAGCTCACGCTGTGTATTTCTTATCCAAAAACTTATAAAAAACTTACAAAAATTGGCTTTTATACCTTAGCCAAGGTTTTTGGATGGTCAAAACTAATAATCTAGAGTTTTATCAAAGCTGGGTAATGACTGGCTGATACAACCTGGAAGCTTATAGCCTCGGCTCATTAATTACAGAGTTTATCCAAAAAAAAAAGAAGTTACAATATTCCCAATTTATCAAAATAATAATGTTTTACAAAGAGAACTCCAAAAAATGGTGTCAGTGTTAGCTTGCTACTAACATTCCCCCCTCCTCACCTGTGTCGTCCCTTGACACAGCGTTATGGGCTGAAATAGTCTTCGGGTTGACGGTTGGCGAGGCGGTCTTTAAGCGCATCCAGTGCCTTCTGGTATCTGGTTCTTCTTTCTTTGTCCGGCACTTGCAGAAATTGCATTGTCACTTTATTCTTCAGCTCCACCATTGAGTAACCTACAAACCTAGATGTTAAGTTGCTGATCATTGGTGCAAATATCTTCATTCACTAGGTGAAGAATCCAGTGTAGAAGGCTTCTTCAAAGGCCAACATATTGATGGTGGCCAGAACATACATCTGGCATAGAAGCCGTAAAGGACTTCTTCCGAAGGCTGCCCACTCAGATCGTAGCATAAGCCTTTGTTACCTTCTAAAAATGATATCCATGGGGCTCCTGTTTGCTCTTCTTTGTCAATGTTCATGCTCTTGCCATGTCCTTACTTTGGCTACAGGACAAAATGTTGGATCTCTTTGAAGGGTTGAAGGTGTTGTTGTGGACAGAATTAGGTATCTCGGATTCTTATTCAGCCAGCTTAACCTCCACTTTGGGTGGTCTTTATCTGCGCCATCTTCTTGCATATCTTTGTACAACCTCTCTTTCACTTGTAATAATTCCACTTTAATGAGAGGGTATGGCAGGGATTGTTGATGCTATTGCGCATTGATTTGATTGGGAGTGAGTTGAGTGACATTGACAGAGTGTAAAACTCTCAACTCCCAATCCATTGCGGCTATCCACTGCTCATCCACCTCTAGGGTGATCTTCTCCTTCAGTGCGTCTTCTTTAGCTTTTAACAGCTGGACCATTGGCAGTGTGTCTGCATCTGTGATATTGATATGAAAATCCTCATCACCACTCGGCTCTACTATGGACTGTGTCTCAAACTCAGCAAATGAGACCGAGGGTATGCCTATCTGTGGTGGCTCTGAAGTGCCTGCCTCTTCCTAAGTGTCCGGTTTTCCATCCCTGAGGAGTTGTTTAACTCGCTTGAGCTCTGCTATTTTCTTTAAGAGCTCCTCTTCTCTTTGAACACACATCAGTGCCAGGTCCCTACGTTGTGATTGTTCTAGCTTTAATTCCAACTCAAGATCTTTGCTTTTCTTCTCTAGTACCTTGTACACTTCGTCAGTTCCTTTGATTGAGGCCACGGCTGGATTTTCTCTTATTTGTCGTAAGAAAATTTCCCGATCATTTATCCACTGTTTAGAGTATTGTAGAGAAGCATTAGAAACATCTAATTGCACCTGAATTTTTTGAGCTGACAAAGATGTCGTAAGAAGTTCATTCGTAACTTATGTCAGTTGCTCGTCTTTTGCTTTGCAAGCATCGAATAGTTTGGTGACCAGATCACCTAACTCCTCCATTTCTTTTTGCTACCTATCTCTAGCTAACTGATGCTGTTCAGCTTCTACCTTTATCTCTTGCACCTGCCTTTGAAGATCGGTGATGACAGTCATCCTGTCTTCTAACTCTCCTTGGAGAGCGTCGATCACCATCTCAAGCTCTTTGGCCTTTGTGCTGCGGCTTAGTGTTGTTGAATGGAGTCTCTTCGTCATTTCTTGCATCTGCCGTGCATATTCATTGACTTGCATTATTATCTCATCGTTTGACTCACTCCTCCTGTCTTGCCAGCTGAGATGTGCCTACAGTCTCATGTGTATCTTTCTGCTGTGTCGTAGCTGCTGGTTGTTCTTGTGTTGAGGTAGAGGGTCGGTCTTCTTCTTGGTCATCGTGAGGCTTTGATGCCTGGACGGTTTCTGGCTGAGTGGAAGTAGAAGGTGCTGGCTCATATCTTGCTGTCTCTTCAGGTGCTGGACTTGCTTCCTTCTCTGGCTTGGGTTGTTTCTCTTGTGCAGTGGTAGCCTCTTTTTTTGGCTCTACCTCTTGAACTTTCTCTTTCTCTTGTTGGTCCGCCTCTTGTTCATAATCTGTTTCTTTGTTGGATTCTGATTCATTTGCTTTCTCTCTCTCAGATGATGGTGGTGGGCTTGGCATGGGGTGTTCCTGTTGTTCGGTAGGCGGCGAGGTTGGTCTGGGAGATCCGTAGCTTTGTTCTTGGGCTTCTGCTCTAGCCGTCTCCTCGGCTTGTCTTTGTTCTTCCGCCTCTTTGACTTTTCTTGCCGTGTCTTTTGCCGCCTTCAGCTTGAGGGCTTCTGCTTCTTGTTACATTCTTTCCAATCTCTCTGTCAGATCTTCAGTCTCTTTTCGTGTGTGATGCTTCGTTCTAGGGCCTTTAAGTCTAGCAGGCACCCATTTTTCTGGGTCCTTCCCTTGTGCTTGTCTACTGCATTGGTAGGCATGTTTCTCTCTTTCAAAGCACGGTTGCTTTTGGGCTGGCTCTTCTTGGTGTGCGGCAACATCTTTTCTTTTCATTTCTTCTCTACGAGCTCTCTTTTTGTCGTTTTGTCAGAGCTCTCATTGTTGTGCCTTTTCGACGAGCTGTCAGCTGACTCTTCATCAAATTTATATGATCTCTTTCCTGACCTAAGCTCTTGGAGAGGGTTGTGCTGCCAATATCTAGGTGTTCTGGTCAGGAGCAGGCGGTAGATTGTCGGCCATGCCAATGGCATGATATGCTATCCTCGTCAAGACCTCTGGCACACCCAAGTAAGTGATTTTGCCTTCCTTCTTGGTGCCCTTCAAAGTAGTCAGGACATACTACGCATGGTCCACTGGTTGTCTTGTTGTCGACTTAAGAACTTGAATGAATGTGGTGGCCACGGCATGATTTGGCATAGTGTACCTTGGTGGCCTTTTTGCCAGAAAATGAAAGTGCTTGTGGTACAAGCGGGCTGACTCTTCCACTTGTTTGTGAATTAAATCGGCGAAGGTAGCCGTGGTTGTCTCTTTGGTAAATGTTCCTGTTGTTTTCCTGTCCCTTGCTCGCATGGTCATTCCTTCTGTGGCAGTCTGAGTGCCTCTGCCACTATCTCTTTAGTGATCACTACTTCGACCTTGTTCCCTTGGGTGACGGATATCCATCTTCTTTAATTTTGGATAGAAGCTTGTAAGCTTTATGAAAATCCACTCCACAAGGCTCTTGTTCGTAGTAATCCCTGAGTCCTAGTCTGCAATTCGCTTCTTTGGTTTCTGGCTTGGCGGCTACATCATAGACTTCCTTGGGTAGGAGTTGCAACTCCACCTGATGCCCCTCTTCACTCTTGAATCTGCCAGTGAAGACTATAGTGTGGTGCTCTTCCAGCTGTTCTCTAGAGAGGTATGATGCCTTGGCTGCTTTGACTGACTCGGGGTCTAGTTGATAAGCGGGAAACTCCTGTATTTTCTCCTTTTGGTTGAGCTTCTTTTTATCCCTCTCCACTGCTTGCATGGCTCCTGTTCAGTGAATAGAGTGCAAAGTTAGCAGATTTGTCAGAATTTTCTATGAAATATCCTTTAGGCTGAAATGCTGACAATTTTGGTCCAATTTGTGTCAAATCAATTTTTGAACAAGCAAAGATGCATAAAAACATGCAAGGAACAAAACTGTGAAGTCAAAACAAATATTTGCAACCAAAGTAAATAATCGCAATTATTTACAGCTGAGGAAAATTTTCAACTTTTTGCAAACTGACTTCATAGGCTTGAAGTGTATACCAAATACATGCTCTGAGTGAAATATGGGCTCATTTGGATGCATAGGGTGAAAATGGTACTAGATTTTGGCTTTAGGTCTCTGAAGCAGTAGATATAAAGGAAATTTGAGATTTTGAGCTCCAAATTGGTTCAAATTTGGCTAGTGGGCTTAACACATCATGTACTTTGGATGTATGATGACAAAATATCAAAACTCCCCAATTTTGACCAAAAAGTAAATAATCGCGATTATTAACTTTTCTTCCAAAATTGATATTTTTTTGGTACAAACTGGTTCTAAGCATTGTATAGACCTTGTATATGAGATATAAGGTGATTTGGATCAAGAAATATGGTCCATAACCAGAATTTGGCTTGTAAAGACTTCTCTGCATTTTTTGAGAATTTTACAAGTAATGGGTGGTCATTTTGGCTCATACTTGATTTTGGCATGTAATAGGTGTGTACACATGATAGGTGAGGTGAGACGACAATTCCAAGCAAAACTGATGCAAAAGTAAATAATCGTGATTATTTACAACAGTGATAATTTCTTTGCAAAACTCACAAATTTTGACCTAGACATATTCCATACACCTCATGCAAGCCCTAAATTGAATTTGGTCAAATTTGGTCATGTCGGCATCACTTTGTGCTTTGTTGACTCTGAAATCACCATTTTTTGTGACTACACTGCTGTTGGGTTGGTCGGTCAACTTTGAGGCTTTGGACTTGTCTGCAACATAGTCGTGAAGCAACCTGTCCAATTTTGACTCATTTGGAGTCAGTTTGACCCCGTATGTCAAATTTGACGCTTTGTAACTTCAAGGCGTTTTCTGCTTTTCGAGGGCTTTGCTTGATGGATTTCACCAAACCAATCATATACATTGTATATGGACCTCATAAGCAAGCCATCTGTGGAGTCAGGTCGAAATTCTGGCATTTGCCAAAAACCTAACTTTTCTGCTGGGGACCCCTCGACCCCAGCTAAAGGTCAACTGATGATATAGAAAGGTCCTATTATATTAGGGCATGCTGTGGTTCAAATCCCATCTGATTTGGTCAAGATGGCAGGTCGCTATGGTCAGTTTTAGGTCGTAGGTCTTTGTGCACTGCTCGATTTCTATGGTTTTTTCTAGGGCTTTAGACTAGCTACCCGCCGTACAAAATGGATCATTGACGAGTAAAGAACTTACCCCTCATGTCTCGTGTGAGACGGCGCTGAAAATGGTCAACTGTGGGCTCCAGAAAAGTCGTGCGAAAGAGGCCGAAATCTCTCTCTGCCAAGGCCACAAGTGGAAATGAGGTGGTTTTAGATTACCTTGGATATCTATACCCGGACTTCTCGAACCAAATTTCCCCAGATTTCCCCGTTAGTCCTACTAGGCCGTGAAATATGTGTTAGATTCAAAAATTTCCGTGATCGGATTCCTGTAGCCCATTCTGCAAGAAATTTGCAAAAGTAGGCTTGCCCGACTAATTTAGGCTTCCCGCTTCCATCTTCTGATTTCATTGAAAATTTTTGTGCTTGTCTGCTTTGTCTTTCTGATCACATCGTGTCTTCCGTTTTTCCATTTGAGCTTCCTTGCTATTTATTATTAATTTTTGACCTGTTTATTTGAAAAAATCAAAGAAAATAGCAAAATGCTCTAAAAAAGTAAAGTAAAAATCCAATAATTAAGAAAATCCATTGAAAAACATAGCTTTATTGTTTTTTCTAGTATTTTTCTATTTTTAAGCCTCATTATCAATAAAAATGATGAAAAATATACGAAAAAGGACTATTTTTGATGATTTTTGATAGTATATATACTATTTACACTCATCGAAAAGATATTATTTGTGAATTTTCTCTTGATGATGAATTATAAGGGCATTATTAGGTAATTTTGCAAAAAATCACACGTTAACATCAAACTTTTTCCTCCCTCTTCAAACCTTGCTCTTAATTACTTTGTACTTAGTGCCCTTCCACCCCTCCTATATGGCGTACTCCGGGACGATTGTGTGCATGGGTTGAACAATTGTGTCTATGCATAGCCGTGGTTGGCTCTACCATGCTATGAAGATCAATGCAATTCAAACCAATATGTTGTGCAAGAGCTGGGTCTTGAGAAATTAACTTAAGGGTTTCCGAGGTCGAGGTTTGTTGCCGATGTCTTCCAAAGAGCAAATCTTGTAGCTTGTGTGCTCTCTGTTTGATTGTACCATCAGGATCCTTCAACAAACTAATTGCTTGAGCTGTTGGTAGCACTTTTGACTGTTGTAGAGCTTTTTCTCGCCATTGGTAGTGAAGCGGTCCGGGGCGGGCAACAAGAAGAGTGGCCTCTAAGCACTCTTCTAGGCTCCCGTGCTGCTCAATTGGGTTGGGGTTGGAAAAAACAACAAACACACACACAAACCCGCAACCTAACCCTACACAAATTTTGGGCACCACCTAGTTTTGGATGCGAACTAGGACGCGTAGAGAGAGAGAGAGAGAGAGAGAGAGAGAGAGAGAGAGAGAGAGAGAGAGAGAGAGAGAGAGAGAGAGAGAGAGAGAGAGAGAGAGAGAGAGAGAGAGAGCTCGGGCTGCTTTGAAATGTTCGATCGTAATCAAGCAAACACAATTATATATGTAAGAAAAAAAGGGAAGGGGGAGGGGGTGCTTGTTGCACTAATACCTTCTTACAAATCTGTCATGACCAATGAAAGTGAGATTAGTATTTGTTCAACATAGCTTGAGTAAATTACACCACCACAACACATCACAAGAAAAGCCACCCCAATCATTGTCTTAAGGCCAGGGGAGTCCTCTCCACCCTGTCGCCCTCTTACAGTATGTGGGATTTATGGCTAAATTGATGACAACACCCAGAGACAAGCTATCAAGAACTTAAAAAAAAACACCAAGACACTTATACATCATTGTTGTCCATTACTTCACGTTGGAAGAGAGACAAAGTATCCAAGCTTACTCCAAATCCACCCTCCTTGATTCAGCAAATGTTGGGCTTACACTAGTAGGAGAAATGATAGATTTCCTACTCTCAATTGAATGATCACTCTCTCTTACAATAACATAGAGTTCCCTTGCTAATCACCCCTAATACAACACATGCATATGCATAAGACAATGAGCTTCCACTCAAGAGCTCCTTCGAGAGAGGTTGAGCTTGGATTCTCAAGCTATAGCATAGTGCTCTTGCTTATGGCTCCCCTCTTTTTGTGTTAGCTACACCCTCCTTTTATAGCAATTTTGAAGGCTAGGGTTACTCCTCTAACCATGGTTGGGTTAGATTTTCAGCACTGATCTAATTTCTTTTGCTTGGAACTATCAAGAAGTTGGTGGGGATAGATGAAGAAGAGAGAGAGGAGAGAAGTGGAGGTGATAGGACTTTTCATAGTAGGTTAGTGTTAGTAAATTAGTAGAGTTAGTATTTTTATTGATTTACAAATGGAATTGGATATTTACAATGGGAGTATCCATGTAGGATACAAATAAGGAAGAAAAAACTCTTAATAGGTAAGAAAACATGGATTTCTTACAATGTTGATGCTCCAAGTGTCTTGAGTAGGGTCAATTTTGACGCTTGTTGACGGTCCACTAGCTTTGACGGTACGTTTTTTCTCCACTCTTGACCTTCCTTGGGAGCCAAGGTAAGTGAACATGACTAATCAATCACCATGATGATGTCTTTCAAGAGAAGAGGCTGAATTTTGTGGTTTTTTTTATAGATATGGGTAATATGGATGAGGAAAAATGAGACTAGGTGGTCAATTTTGGAATGTAAGTGTGTGTAGGAGACATGAGTTCACCATGGTTTCTCTTATTCTTCAAGGTTGAGAAGAAGGTGAGTAGGGTGCAAAGAAGAGTGGCGAGAGAGGTGGGGATGATGAGTGGAGAAGTGTGTGTGAAAGAGGAAAATGATAAAGTGGAAGAGGGAGTGTGGCTGCATAGCATGGGCAAACTGGGGTCCACCAATAAAATCATAGCTCATAGATCGTAGCTCAAAAAATAATGAAAAACTTTGAGGTAAAAGTTCAGCTCACCAGCTACAACTTTTGTTTGTATCACTTTTTCAAATTCGGGGATCATGTGATCTTTAAAAATTCAGCAAAACCGACTGTTTTTTCCACTGCACAAAGTCCTTGTGAGGTCCTTCTTTGGATGATTCTTTTGAATACCTCCAAGAGTGAGCCCCCCATAGTGCATGCATGCATGCCACATACCCTTGACCTTATTTGGTAGGTCTATAATTGAAGATATTGTTGAGATCATGATATAAGTGAATAGTACAACTAAGAAAATCAAATATTGAGGGGTCTAAAAAAATATGTACATGTCAAATATAAATAATATAGGTGAAAATAATATAAAGGGTTCAAAATAAATCTCTCTCATTATAAGTCTACGATAAAAAGATGAATATTTTTTGTGGTCTAATTTATGAGAGTAATAGAGAATAGATGTAGGAAGGAAAAAATCACAATAGTGAAAAAATATACACATAAATAGAACTAGTTTTTTTGGATTTTTGTTGGGATGGAGTTACACCAAAAATAAGAGAAGCTTGCATGAAATTATTTTTATATGGAATAAAGAGTACGCAAAATGGTAAGAAAAAATATGGTAATGTTGAGTCAATGTACATAGCATAAATAACACACCATAGGTAGAAATATTTAAATAAATACCAAAATAATTATGAAAAATCCTTTTATTTAGGCCCTATATACAATGAAATATTTACACACAAATGGGCCATAATATACTTATATTTTTTATTATTTTTATTTTTTTGGCTCAACTAGCCCAGTGACTAGCTAATTAAGGGTTTTTAAGAAGATATGGAAAAAGTTCCCTAACTCACACACACCTATATACAGTGAAATGGTAGGGATCGCCACAGTGTTTGGATGATTTTGGTAGGGTGGGTTAACTCACTATGGCAATTACTGAGAGCCGAAAAACGGCTATCAGTAGCTTGGTCAGTTTGGTGTTGCATGGTGTGGTGGAGTCTTTTGAGACTTAACTCGCCATTGCTTGATTGGTTTTACGGTTTGTGGAGAAGATAAGTGCTCCTTTTTTCTTCCAAACCATTCCATGTTAAGTTCCTTGATTGGAGATGCTCGTCTCTGTGTTTTAACCCTTGGAATCTTCTTTTGTTTTGTCGGTGAAGTTTTAGGCACCCAGATCTGAATCGATTTATCCTTAAGCTGTGCTTTTGGTACCCAAATTTGCCTGACTCCTTGCATGCTACTTGTAGCATTTGATTGTTGGTGGGATGGAGAAGATCGTGGTTTGGTCTGCTGATTGTATCTTTTCCATTCCTCTTTGCTTGGTGCAATTGGAACCATGAGTTGCCCTCCTTTAGGTGATAGCTTTAGATGATTTGTATCACAATCCGGTACTGCTTTGTATGTTCGCATCCAGGGAATTCCAGGAATCATTGTCTCATTCATTTGTTCATCTGCAAGCATACAAACTGATGAGGACATGAACGTCCATGTACTATCACGTTCAAGTTGACTACTCCCAATGTTGGAGTTGGATTCTTGTTGCATCCTTTGATTGTCGCTATTCCTGTCGTCAATGCTTGACTTGTGGCCTTCTTGTATATGGAATAACTGATTGCATTTACTCTAGCTCTTGTGTCGACCAAAGCATTGGTGCTATGATTGTTGAGGTGTACCTTGATGCGCAGATCCATTCCATCTAACCAGTCATCGTCTGTTGAAACTGCATCTTTAGGTAATTTCCATTGTCATCATCTATTTCCAGAGTATTGCTGAGAATCGGTATCTGTTGATCCTTGCGAGAAGCTTTCCGCTTGAGTACCAGAAGTCGAGCTTCTTCTTGGGCTTCATCAATAACCTGTTGTCGTTTGATCTTCCTTTGTTTGGTTGTATGCATTCTTTCTAGCAACCCATTGGTTAGTGGCAAATTGTATTCCTTTAAATGACATCCAGTAATCCAATTAGCCATTGGTTCACCATCCAGGGTGGACAATTTTACTGCTCCACTTGGAGATACATCTTCAATGATAAATGGTCCGTTTCCCTTTCTCTTAAACTTGGGAATGTGGTGCTTAAGGGAATAGACTAAAACTAAATCCCCTTTCTTGAAGATTTTTGTGATTAAGTGGAAATCAAAAAACTGTTTTTGTTTCCGCTTTTGTGCATAGATATGAGCTACAGCAGTTAGTCTTTGCTCATTTAGCCTCTCCAAATCTTCAAGTCTTTCTGACAATTCATGTCCAGTCCACTCAAGATTCTGTGCTACCCTTAATGTCGGTAATAGAAATTCTATTGGAAGTATGGCATCAAGACCATAAACAGGGTTAAATTAGGGTGTGGCATTTAAAGCTGTTTTGAATGAAACGTGATAAGCCCACAGAGCAGCATGGAGATTCATTTCCTAGTCTGTCCTTCCTGAACTAACCACGTTAGTCAGCACCGAGCTAATAATTTTATTTGTATGCTCAACTTGTCCATTTGCTTGTGGGTGATAGGGAGCTGATTTGTTATGGATGACCATAAACTCATTAAGCAAATACTCTATTACCTCATTGAGGAAATGAGTTCCCTGATCACTGACAATCTCTATTGGTAGTCCATATCTCGTGAATACATACTCGTATAAGAATGCAGCAATGGTTCTGGCATCATTCTTTTGAGTTGCTTTAGCCTCGATCCACTTGGTCAAATAGTCTGTAGCTACAATGATATATTGAGCTTGGGTTCTATAAGCAGGTGGCTATATTGGTCCAACAAAATCTATACCCCATTTTGCGAAATCTCTGGCCCCCATCATTGGTCTTAAGGGCATGATATCTACTCGTGTTGGCATTTTTTCTTGTTGACAAGCATCACACCCTCGAACATATTCTTTGGCATCTGCAAAAAGTGTTGGCCACTATATGCCTGCCATCAAGATTGCTCTTGCGGTGGTTTCACTAGAAAAGTGACCTCCAGCTAATCCAGCATGTACTTGTTCTATAATCGGAATATACTCGTTTTCATTTGCACAAAAACGCAAATGTTGATCTTTACCTCTCTGATACAATTGGTTCCCAATAAGAGCATAGTCTCTTACTTCCGTTTCAATTGCTCTTTGACGTCGTTTACTCATATCCTCAGGAAATGTTCAACTTGATAAGTAAGTAACCAGATAATTATTCCACTTAGGACAGGTGACATTTGAAACAATGGTACATGAGCTATGGCTTTTTTTTTTTGACATTGAGGGCAATCCTTTACAAAAGATCGAACATCTCTCCTCATAGTCGGCCAAAATACTCCAATTCTCAAGATTCGTTGCGTAGTTTGGTCTTTCACAAAGTGAAGTCCTACTATGTGTAACATGTGCTTGACTTAAGAACTGTTATTTTTCTTCAAGATTAATGCATAAGAGCAATATCCTGTACCGATTTCTTTTGTATAGCCTTCTATCTAGTAATTGATACATAGCCGATTGCTCGATTAATCTGATCGTGATAGGAAGTGGTATTTGTGAATCCACTTGAGCTATTGTCATCAATGACACAATGTTTTCCGATCATCTATGTATCATTTCTACGGAGAACAAATAGGGATCTGGTAGATCATCGTCTACCCCTTTAGGTGATTCTCCTGAAACAATCTTTGACAAATGATCAACTCATTAATGTGTAGTGCCTTTTTTTACAACCACAGTGAAATCAAATTCCAGGAGAATGATGAACCATCTCACTATTCTCCCTGTGCTGCATGGCCTGTTGACCAAGTACAACAAAGCTTGGTGGTCCACAAAGAACACAAACTTGTTGGCTAATAGGTAATGTCTATACTTTTTAATGGCATAGATCATTCCTAATCCTTCCCTTTTGGTGGTGGTGTAATTATTTTCCACCATGTTCAATTGTCGACTAGCATAAGAAATAGGAAAGTCAATTTTCCCATCTCCGGGTTGAGCTAGTATACAACCGATAGCAAAATTGCAATCATCTACATGTACGTGGAATACCTTATCCCAATCTGGTGCTTTCAATATTGGAGCTGAGGTAAGAGCTTGCTTAAGCTTCATGAAGGATTCTTCACATGCCTCGTTCTATTCAAAGTGTGTGATCAAGCTATACATGGGTTTTGCAATTATAGTGTACATGTAGATGAACCGTCAATAATATCCACAATGCCCAATGAAGGCTTGTACCCCCTTGATTGTTGTTGGTCTAGGCAAATCAGCAATGACATGAATCTTCTCAATATCAGTAGCTATGCCATTTTTAGATACTACTTGTCCAAGAAATTTTTCTTGTCTACCCATGAATGTGCACTTTTCAGGATTTAAGCAAATCCTATAAAGTCTAAATTTTTTGAATACCTTTTTGAGGTGTTCAAAATGACCAGCCCGGATTGATGAATGTACGCATAGATCATCCATATATACTTCTAAGAATTTCCTAAGATATTCTTTGAAAGCATGGCTCATCAACCTTTGAAACGTGGCTGAAGCATTAGTTAACCCAAACGGCATAACCCAATAGACAAATATACCCCATTCTATTGCAAAAGTAGTTTTATTTTGATCTTTTGGGTCAACCAAAAGTTGATTGTATCTCGAAAAGCCGTCTAAGAAGCTGTAAGCTTCTTTTCCTGCAACTCATTCTAAAACATGCTCAGTTATCGGAAGAGGAAGGTTGTCTCTAATGGTAGCTGCATTCACCTTTTTGAGATTAACACACACTCGTAATTTTCCATTCTTCTTGGGTACTACCACAATTGGAGACACCCAATCTGTGCGTTCAATTTCGTAAATGAATTCGGCTTCCTTTGGTTTTTCAATCTCTTCTTTATCTTCTTGACAAATGTTTCGTTATACGTGTATGGTCTCTGTCTACTTGGTTTTGCATCATCTCTTATGGGTATGGTATGTTGAAAGATTTTTGGACAACACCCTTGAGATCCTTGTAAGACCAAGCGAAGATATCTCGGTATTCCTTTAATAAGCTTAGCAAAAGCTTTTCTTCTTCTTCTGTTAGGTCATTCGCAATGTAAGCAGGTCTAGGCTCTTCTCTTGGTTTAGCCAAGTCTATCCTTTCAGCGTTTTCAGGTCCTTCGTAAGACTCACCCTGTTTCCGTAGTTCCCGTAACAGGTTGTTCGACTATGATTTTTCAATCTTGGAAAGTATACTTTTTATAATGGAGTGGAACATGCATTAAATCCTTACCATCCTCTTCCGCGGTTTCCATTTCGATTGTGTATATCTCCTTTAGAGCTTTTTTCAACCCTTGATATTTGTTTTTCCGCTCGACTCTGGTCATGAGTGGTTTCTTATCCTATGGGTTTGCTTGAGTGCCCTTCCTTGTTTTCCTCGATGTCTGAGATATTTCTGAGTTTTTGTTTGAAGGATATCTGCTAGTTATTTTGTCCTTGACACAATCATTTGCATCTATCTGCATCAGGAATTGTGTTTTACTGGAGACTAATGGCATAGGTCGTGTTTTCACAATTCTGGTGTCTCTCTTTCGTCTATACCATTTTTGTCTTCTTGATTCTGGTTTGGAAAGTTAAAAAACTTTTCCTCCCCTCCTTTTAACAGTAACTTAGCTCTTGTATTCTATTTTTCTGACCCGGAATCTTCTGAGGTAGCTGAGTGTCCATCTAACTCATCAGTTGCATCGTAATAGAGGTTTGAAAAGACTTGTTGAGATTTCATTAAGTCCTTGGGTTCCTCATCTTCGTTTTCAATATTGAGGATTGAAATCATTTGGATGGGAATTATGTCGTAGCCATCCTCATTACAAAATTGAGTAGGCATAGACGTATTCACACATACATCCATAGTCGCTAAAATTTGAGTCCACTCGAATGGCTCAAACAAATGCTCTGGAAAGGGTTCAGGTACATAGGCTTCATCTGTGCATTCCATTTCTAGGATACATTCTTCTCGTCTTAAGCTTTCGCTTTTTAAGCTCCACACATCCAAATAGGAGTGTCTTGTTTAACCAAGATGGGAGTTTAGTTTTAGTCGAAAAGACTGAATAAAACTCTTGCATGGGTGTTTTCAAGACATCTTTATAAGTGTGATCTTTTAGATTTACTCTTGTTATAGATCCCACTTGCTTCAAGTACAGATAGTTGTTTTCCCAATCTTGGATAAGTTGTACCTGTCGCATGAAAGGTCTTCCCAATATGATTTCGTAGTTGAGTTTTTTCCCAAAGTCTACTATGGCAAAAGTGTGCTGATATTCAATTCCATAGGAATTGACTATCACTTTTTCAAGCAGCCCTAATGGTCTCTCAATGTGTCCGTCAGTCAACTGCAATTTCATTCGAGTTTGTCTAATGGTTGGCTGTCCCCAGGATTCCCATACTGCTTTAGTGGCTATGGCTATGCCCGCTCCACTATCCAGTATCGCCATGGTTTCAATGCCATTATATTTCACTGGTGGGAGGGTGGTGTTTCCTTCTTCCCCTTCATAATATTCTCTGACTTTGTTCATAGGAACTGATCGAATCTCTTTGTTGTCCATTTCATTTTTTAATTTTCCCATTTTTTTTGAGATTAACCCAGTTATCCCCACCATCTCTAGGGTTTTCTGTAAATCATTCCATAAGTATGGTCTGAGTTTTAACAGTTCTCCCAAGGTAAGAGTGCATTGGATGGGTGTAGACATGATTGAATGAATGTTGTCTACTTCTAGAGTCTGTTTAACTCTTTTTACTTGAGTGGTCTTGCACACGATGAATTCATCTTCGTTATCTCCCAAGTAAGAAGGTAATGTTTTCAAGGTCAATGGTTTCGACATTCCTAAAGCTTCCGATCCGCAATCCCCGTACAAGGATGTACATCCATGTTCATATTAGAAGGTAGGTTATCCAACCATACTTCCTCTATAGGAGCTGACTTTAGAGTTAGGCTCCCATCATTGATCTCTCTCACTTTTTCCCATAAGTGTCCTGGCCAGTCTTCCTCTACAAATGGAATTCCGTTTTAGGCAGCTTCGCTGTCAGGCACTATAAGCTCTGGTTCTTTTGTTTCAAGGTGGGGTTCTGCCACCACATTGAATTTTTCTTTCATTTCTTTTACCACAAGCTCCTCAGGTTTTGCAATACTTTCAAGCTTGGATTTTTGTTTTTCCAGCATTTCTTGCGTGATTCTTACCAAATTTTGATAAGCTTCGCTGCTTCCATGTCTGGAGATGGATAGTTTTTCCATCCGTTTTTCATGTTTTGGCCTGCTTTAAGTCCTGCTTGGTAGGCTTCCAAGGTAGCATTAATAGGCTCAAAAATTTTATCAACCAGAATGGATCCTCTAGATTTCACGGTTGTTTCCTTGAATTCACTTCCAGTTTCTTTCAACTTTTCCTGGAATAGCTTCTTTGCTTTCTCCTCGATTTCAACCCGTTGTTTTTGTTTTCTCATCTCATATCTTTAGCTTCTGCTCCTTTTGATTCTTTGAGAATAAACTTTTGTATTTTCCAAATCATCAGAGGAGTTGTGTTTCTTTTTCTTGGCCTGGGCTCTAGTGATTACCTTGATTGGAACAATTGGTTCATTCTCTGATGAGCTACTAGGTATCACTTGGACTACGTTTACTACGGTTTTACCCTTGTTCAAAGGATTTTAGGACAATCTTCCGGAAAGTGTCCTCCTTTTTTGCAACATTGTATGCAATAGGCTTCAATCGGTTTAAGGTTTTTGTCAGGCTCTGGTCGTTCATTTTTCCAATGATCATCAGCACCACAATTATGACAGTTTCCTGTTCTTGGCTTCATCATGGGTCTTACCATGGGAGGTCTGACACCTTGATTAGCTACATAATACATTGGTGTGAGCTCTGGTGGAGCAGAAGTCATGGTTTCTTCCATTGGTGGTGGATGTGGATTATACCAATCTCCTTCTACCATTACTGTAGATGGACTAGGCTTTGCATAGGGGGTAACATGCACTAATGCTTGTTCATCTATGACTCCTTCAGAGTGCATGTACTTTACAGGTACTTCATTATGTCCTGGATACGGAGGTTGTTGCCCCAACACCGGTTGAGGTCTTTCCATACCCATTGGTGGTCTTTGAGCTTGGGCCATATTAGGATGATATCTGTACATGGGTTGTCCTTGTGGCCTCATGGGTACGTACTGAACATTCCCATCATACTTTGGTCTGAAGTAGCTCTCGTGGGTGGACCCACTCATGGTTGGTCAATTTACCCTTGATTGCACACCATTTTTGTGGCCTAATTGGTTGTCCCTGTGGAGGTATCCCTTGTCCTGGTCCCCTCATAGGTGCTTTTTGCATGTTGTTCATCATGTCGTTCATCCTTTTTAGCATATCTTCTATGGCTAAGAGTGGTGTTGCAGCAACCGTTCCCACTTGTGCTGGTTTAGTGGATGCGTTTTTTTCACTTTGGTTATCCTTAGGGACATCTTCTTCCTTGAAAATCTCGCAATTGTCACCTAGGTCAATAGCATCCAACACACACGCTTCTAGGGTTGTATGCTTTTTACTATAGAGTATAGCATGAAGTTCTTTGTTTAGCAATCCCTCCAAAAACAAAGATACAAGTCGTTCTTCTGCAAGTATCTCTAGCTTTGGGCATCTGGCAATGTATTGTTTCATTCGAGTTGCACAATCCCTAATAGACTCACCATGTTTCTGTTTGAAGCTTTAGATTTGAGCTACCGTCTTATGTTTCATCCCCGTTTTGGAACAAGCAACTACAAATCCTTGAGCTAATGTATTCAAGTCCATGATTGACCTTGGTGGAATATTTTGGAGCCATGTCAATGCTTTTCCTTCTAATGTCATTCCAAACCCCTCAAATTGAGGATGGAAATCGAATATACGCTCTGCTCTTAGCACTTGCTTAAAGCTTGCTAAGTGGTCGTATGGATCCCTTGATCCACTATATTTTCTGATCCATTTTTGAAAATCAGCTGGTCTTATGCGTCTGTTTGGTTCAACTCCCGGTCTTCTGGCAGTTGGTCCTGTTCTGAGTCCTTCAAACTAGTCTGTTGGAAATAGTGACTCATGTAGCCCTGGACTGCCCTTAGTGTCACCCGGTTTTCTATGTCATGAGGTGGTTTCTGGTTTCTTAACATTACTTTCAGATGATCTCTCACGGTGTTCATCTCTTGGAATTGTTTCTGGTCCTTGCCCCAATATCCAATCTCGTATGGAATACCCTTTGGTTTGTTCTACCTCCTAATGAATCATCATAACAAAGTTGTTGTTATAACAATCCCTAAACAGATAGGTTGGTAGGTCCACCGATCCCTTATCTTTGATCTTGAAGATATAGATGATCTTCATGGCCGTAAATTGTCCTGGTTTGGCATGCGAAGTTCACAAAAGATCTTTTATGTTTCTATTTTCCCAACAGTAGACTCCGATCCTAGGATTATCTGTACTAAGCCGTTTCAAGGGCTTCAAGTCTACTTGATCGTATCCCTTGAATTCTAAAGTTGGTGGTCATTATTTTGCTGACATATCTGGGATTATGGTGTTTACTTCTAACCCCCATTTGTCTATCACATCAGGGTTTTTGACTTGTAAATACTGAGTTCTGTTTCGATCCATGTACATTTTTCCTTGTTTGTTTGCCCTAACCTCTTCTTCAAACTCAATACCATGGTCATCAATGCGAATAGCATACTCCTCATTAGGGTCAAGTAAACTTGGGCTCCATGATGGTTAGTCTTTTAAAATGATAGTATATGCTTATAGCGCATTGTCGTTCCAGTTTTCGAGTGAGTCGAGTAAGAAGACATTCCAGATGTTGAATCTGAAAAAGTATCTGAGACTTCTTCAGGAATTGTGTGCAAGAAATTGCCTTGATTCACGCTTTCTTCGGTAGATACTCCACTGGAGGTTTCTCCGAGTATGCCCTGATTTCCTAGTACATGACCAGATCTAAGGTTCATATAGACTTATGAAGCCCTGGATAGAGTACTCACCTTGGATTAACTTGTCGTTAATTCCCACTTGATTCAATTGCAACTTTTTGTCAAGCCACTGATTCCTCGTTTGCAACCTGATTCCTGTACAAATTTGACCAAGTTAGCTATTCTTCTATAAAGACAATAGATTTTTTGCTAACTCTCGTGGTCTGTGTATCACTTCAAATCGAGCTATGGGAGTCAAAATTTGACTTTCAAATTTGACTTTAGCAAAAAATCAAAGGTTTGATCTGCAACCTGGAAACTGAGTGTACATGTATCAATTTTGATTCGATTGAACCCAAAATTATAATCGAATCCAAAATTATCCTGTGGCTTTATATTATGTTGGTTTATCACTATATAAGTTCAAAAGTCAAAATTGATGTCTCTGGATAGTAGAAGTAAATAATTGTGATTATTTACTTTTGTCAGTTTTTGCACTTTTTAGATTGGTTTGGCAAGTATACAACTTGTTAAAGTCTCTGGACAAGTTTCAACAAGTTTGGACAAAATCTGATGAAGTTTATCAATTGTTTTGTGTCCGCAGACTCTGATTTTGAGAATCTGGCTTAAGTCTCACTTTTGGGATCCAAATTTCACCAAAATGGATTTGTGAGGTCTACTTGATATGCTTGACCTTGTGGTGTACTCAAATTTGCAAAATCATCAAGTTTTGAAGCAGATGTAAATAATCACGATTATTTACTTTAGCTATATTTTTGTAAGTTTTTGTCCCAACTTTGACACAAATCTATTAAGCACCTTAAGTTAAGGTCACTAGCCAAGTTTCATCAAGTTTGGACAACTTTAGGTCAAGTGGTCATCAATTATCTGTCAGCAGACTAACTTTGCAATTTTAGTCACAATTTTTAATCCAGTGATCCACATCTTACCAAACTTGATTTGTGGGCTTATTACAACATGGTAAAACTAGTGGTATACTGACTTGGTCAAAAAAATTGAAAAAGTGGATAGATGTAAATAATCACAATTATTTACATCTGATAAATTTTTGCAAATTTTTGGTCAACTAAGCATGTACACATGTTTATCACATCAACATAAGCCTATGAATCAAATTTCAACAAGTTTGGATAACTTTTTTCCCAATTTATACTCAAGATTCAAAAAGCCAGTACAAACTTTAGTTTTTACCCAGTTTTTTGTCAGTTTAGTGATCCAAATCTCTTGGACCTTTACAAAAGTTGTTTGTACACATGCAATGAGTGAATGTGGTATGCACCTTGGTCAATTTAGAGCAGAAAGTTAATAATTGCGATTATTAACTTCAGGCTTGAAATGAGCACTTTTTTGCAATTTTTTCAAAGACAGTCTTTATATGAGCTATTTCAAGCCTATGAATCAAGTCAAAACTTAATTTGGCCTAAAATATCACGAAAAAGTAAATAATCTAAGTTTTGGCCAACTTTTGAAATTTTTACCTCGAAGTGTCTTTGAGCTTACCAATTGGTTCAGACAACTCTTAGGCTTACTCTCTAGTCGGATTGAGTGGTTTCGAGTCTTTCTAGCCGTAGACGTGAAATTTTGCAACTTCCAATAACAACTCACACTTGATTCTTTCAGAGAGAGCAATGTTCTGAAATCCACCTCGGATCCTACTTACCCTACTCCTAGATTCTCATGCACTGGGATTGTGGAAAGTGTTCACTAACACTCGTTTTCTTGTGTTTTTTAATGTTTTTCAGAGCCTTGATCTTAAGACTTGTCTTGCCTTTCAATCATTCTCCAAATCCTAATCTAATTCTACAATCCTTTAGTCCTAAAGGTTCTCAGCAAGTACGATTACTTCCAAGCTACCTCTACACAGCCAAAGACGACAATCTTAAGCTATGCGGTTTCTAAAAGAAAGTTTTGAACTCTAGGAGAACCTAGAGGAAGTTTAAGGACAACTACACAAGATGCTCGTGTTTTTTTCTAGTTTAGGTCTCTTTGATCCCCGACAGCGGCGCCAAATGTGGGACGCACGTCTAACCTCACCATCCTATCTTATTGCAATATTAGCGAGAACCACGATTAATTTGTCAAACCATGGGACGAAGCTGACTCGACTAGTGCATAGGGGCTACAAGAGGTTGTTAATCTCTTGAAAAACAACTAACAACTTGCATCTAACTCAATCTACACTCAAGTGACTGAAATCACCAAAAGCCAATCGCTCATCTGCAAACAAATCACATCCGTTACAGCATCAAATGACATCCAAACGTAACAAAACTTTTAGGAAAATTTTATAAGACTTAAGCACACATGCTTATGATCTCAAACCCTACTATAGGTCAAGTTCCAAAATCGCGATTATTAACAGTAGTGGATTTTGGACCTAGTCGTTTTCGACCCAGAATGCATCTAAATACTTAGCAATGATGCCTCAATACCCTACCTATGCTTAGTTTTTGATTTAAAAGTGTAAATTACTAGTTATGGTGAAATTAGGCCGCGGGTCGGCGACGCGAAAAGCTACGAAATACTGTGATGTGTTTACGTCAATGTGTAAAGCTCTCACCTGCGGTTGCAATGCAACAAACGCAATCGCAATGTGACAACCGGAGAGGCAGTAGGAAGCACGAGAAGGAGAGAAGTGAGTGCCGTTAGTTCACGCTGTGTATTTCTTATCCAAAAACTTATAAAAAACTTACAAAAATTGGCTTTTATACCTTAGCCAAGGTTTTTGGGTGGTCAAAACTAATAATATGGAGTTCTACCAAAGCTGAGTAATGACTGGCTGATACAATCTAGAAGCTTGTAGCCTCGGCTCATTAATTACAGAGTTTATCAGAGAAAATAGGAGTTACAATATTCACAATTTATCAAAATAATAAATGTTTTACAAAGAGAACTCCGAAAAATGGTGTCCGTGTTAGCTTGCTGCTAACATGTTGTTGCTAGAGTTTCGTTGAGAAGAATTTTGAGCATTGTTCTTCCGTCTAGGCTCATTTTGATCTTTAGTTTCCATGGGCTTAGAATTCCTCTTAGACCCTTGTTGGAGATTAATTTGTGAAGCGACCATGGTATGGTGTACGACTTCAATAATGGTCCTATGCCTTTAAGAGTTGACATACTTGGCCATGTCTTCAAGTAGCCCATCACAAAATTGTTGTTTTTGTTCTCCAAAGTCTATCTTTTGGTAGATAGTAGCTTTGAGATGAAAATCCCAAAACTTGTCACATAGGATAGACTCGTTGGGAGACAGCTTCAAGCTTCACCATTTGGTGAGAACTTTGTCTTTGGCATCACTTACAAGAAAATGCTTCATTATGGAAACTCTTAGAGCTTTCCATGTCTTTGGAGCTTTGCCATTAGCTCGTAGACTAGCCCACCATTGTTTGACAGACTTTTGAAAATGCATAGCTACATGTCGTAGCTTAGAGGACTCCATTAAGACCTCATCTCCAAAGGCTACATCAAATTGCTGGATGAAGGCCAATACTTTGTCCGTGGCACCAAAGGTGCCATCATAGATGAGAAAAGAGACGTTCTTTCCTCCCTCTTTAAACTTCTTGAGATTTTAGGACCTTTTCCAAGAAACATAAGACTTTTGATGTCCCCTCCTCTGGGACTCTTTAGGGGATAAGCCGCTACTTTCATCGGAAGAGAAGGAAGATGATGAAGATGGAGAAGAGGGTGACCTCTTTCTCTACCTTTTCTTCTTTTGATTCCTCTCTTCCTTCTTGAAATTATGAGGAGAAGGACTATGCGATGATCTTTTCCTCTTGGGAGGAATTGGATATCTTCGAGATCGCCGTCTTTGTGGAGCAACATCTTCCAAAGGGTTTGAGATTCACTTCTTTCTCTTTCACATGATTCCTCCTCTTCTCTTACCGGAGAGAGTCTTCTTTTGAAGGTCTCAACAAGAGGCTTCCTAAGATCTCTCTTCTTGGGGAGTTTGGAGAATCCCATGGGTGCGAAGTTGTTGGACAACTTCACCTTGTAGACCAATGGCTCGTTGTAGCCTAGTGAAAAGATAATTCACAAACATGGGGCCATCATTAGTAGCACCTTCATGTGCAAAATCAAAGTCATCAATATCCATTCTACTCTCTTTATTATTGTTAGCCATGGTAGCAAAATTTAGATATATGCTAACTTATTCTTTGGTAACTTAAAAACCTCTTATAGAAAGCTTAAGGACCTCTCCTCTTAAAAAAGAAAATAAAAGCCAATAGCTATGATACCAATGTAACGTAATTAATTTAATAGCATTGATTGTAGCGGAATTAAAGTGATAGTAGTGAGCATTTCATTAAAGAGAATTCCTAATGAAGATAGAGAGAGAAAGCTTGATTGAAGCTATCAACACAAACATTACACCTAGTTAGCTTGGCATGAACAATACTTGTAAAAGAGAGAGAAATAGAGAAATTGACAACAGTTGAGGAACAAATTGACTTGGAGCCGGTCCCCTCTCCAAAAGAGATTTGTATTATATGGTACAATACATTCTTTGTGTTCCTTGAGACCTTGTTGTTGCCATGAAGATGGAAAGACTCATGCACCAATATTATGCCCAAAACAACAATTAAACTTACTTGTAATAGACAAGAACTTGTCCCCGGCCTCAATCCCAAGACCTCAAACACCTTCAAAGGTGAACAAAGCTGGCATGGAGTGAGGAAAGTGAAAAGAAAGAAGATGTAGCATACGAGAAAGAAGTATTCTCCTCACATATTATTACTCTTTAAGCATAGCTTAGCATAGTAATGGAGTTTGAGGATATGATGAGCATGCTTTGAATCTTGACTCTTGCTTGGATTCGCATTCCATAGCCAAGGGTGTTGGCGTAGGCTCTCTACTTCTCAAGCTTGGAGAAGGAGATGACTTTTTGCTTCACACACAATGAGAGTGTGTGTGTGTGGGATTGTGATCTACAAGTGTGTGTGTGTGTGTGTGTGTGTGTGTGTGTGTGTGAGAGAGAGAGAGAGAGAGAGAGAGAGAGAGAGAGGTCAACCTAGGTAGGATACACTAACTTGGAGCCTATTGGCTCAAGCCCGAGGCTAGCCAATGGGAGTCCCAAATCACGTCAAGCAAGGGGTGTAGCATTGTGTTAATGTGTCTTTATTTCCCACTTTGAGAGAGTGCTTAAATCATTAATTAAACGAAGCTAAATCTTTATTGACTCTCATGGTCAACTGGCCAATAGGAATTAAGCTTGCACATAATCTGCTCAATTCTCATTGGACCCCTTGGTACACTGTCCAATAGGAATGAAGGGGCTCCTAATTGTTATTGGTTCATTTATTAGACCATACAATAAGGTTTATGATTGTTTTTATAAAGCTTAATTCTCATCGGTCCTTCACATTGGCCATCCAATAGGAATTAAGCTTCATTGGGGGTAGCCTAAGGGCTTAACATGTGTCGTATATGCCTTATGTGAAAAGTAGACTCTTGGGGTGTGTGTGTGTGTGTGTGTGTGTGTGTGTGTGTTCTCTCTCATCCGCCTACAAGAAGGGCTCACCCCTTGCAAGTGGGAGACCCACTTGTCCACTTGCACTCACTAGGTGGCCTTAGTCCACATGTTCAAAGGTTGAAAGTACCTAGCATTGGCAATAGTCTAGCCCATTGGTCTTGGCCCTAAGGACTTTTAACACTAAGCTTTCAAGGATTTAATGAAGCTTAACCTAAGGTCTTTTAAAGCTCCATTAAGTGTACATTGCTCTTTGGTAGACCTCTCTCCATTTGAACACTTAACGAGATAGGCTTATCTCTCCTCTTGGTTTCCTGTTGAGAGTAGATCTAGCATCACTTACCTATGTCCCAATTCTTGTTTCCTTTTATCTTCCCATATTAAATGATTAGTTTAGTATGGAAAAATCATTTGGGATAGGTAGATATTAGATTTTTATGACATTTGAGAGATTAAAGAGGGGCATTTTGGGAGTTTTGGAGAAATTGAAGGGCAATTTGTGAATTTTGGTACAGATATGAGGGATATGTTGGGAAATTTGAGGGGCAATTGGGGAATTTCCACAAATTACAAGGGCATTTTTGTACTTTTCTTCTAATAATTGATAGAAGCTTGTTTTGAGTGATCATTTCCTAGCATGTTTAGAAGCTTCTTGGTTATCAACCAGTTATTTTCTCTCTCTCTCTCTCTCTCTCACACACACACACACACACACACACACACACACACACACACACACACACACACACACACACACACACACACACACACACACACACACACACACACACACACACACACACACACACACACACACACATGCTCGTTAGACATGACTTGATTCAATTAGACACCAAAATGACATGGATACAACCAACATATGAGTTAGGCACGAAGGTGGCTTTTTACAGAAAACATCTTCTCCACCTTACGAAGGATGGGTTTGTGACCAGACCTGGCTACATGGACACTCATTTATCTCATGGGAAACGATGTGCTATTGGTCAAATGCAAGCATCTTTATGTCAGCTCAAGATGGAGACTAGTAGATTTAGCGGAGTACTAGCGGAGGCTAGGACATGTTAGTTTTGTCATATCGAACCACATACAAAGCCGCATTACATATGACATTGTCTAGTGTACTACAATATATGGGGACGTTTTCACTGTCTTTTCAGAGAGGGTTTTTGACGATTGTCTAGAGGCATGGAAACCAAGATTAGAGATGCCTTGGTTTTTACCTTTTAGAGTTGCACAGACATAGAGAGGGTTTGCTGAGAGGGTCATCCAGAGAGAGAGAGAGATAGTTCTAGAGACAAATCACAGACTTCTACAGACTAGATACTATGCAACGAGAGGAGCAACCACCACAAAAGATTTTAGAGTCCTCCCACACCAGAGGTACATTGATTAACCGAGCCCTTGAGCTCAAGAGATCCAGACGCCCACGAGTACGAGGGACATCATGACATTGACGAGCTAAGGGATTTTATAAGTAGTCCTTGAACGCACATGATATATAGGTTTTACATATAGTGACCCCTTCGAGACATCGTGGGACACCGATGACTATGATGATGTTTCGACCCTACAGATCCCTCATGAGATTGTATCTTTGTTTGGCTAAAGAGCTTCTAGTCACCCCTTCATAGTGTCCTAGAGTTCTATTTTGGCATTTTTTGCTTTAAGTTTCTCTTAGCTCCTACCAATACTTTATCAGATTCCCCCGACTTGTAACTTTTTTGGGTCTCATAGGTCATTTGGCCTTTTGAAGACATTTAATATGACATTTTATCTCTCTCTCTCTCTCTCTCTCTCTCTCTCTCTCTCTCTCTCTCTCTCTATCTATATATATATATATATACATACTTATGTAAAAGACATACTTGCATCACATCTCCCCTCTGACAAATGATGTCACACTACAGAGACCATTTTCTTATTATACTAGAGGACGGGTTCATACAACGTCCACGATATATGGACACCTACATGCCACCCAACTCATGTGTGACTATTGGTCAGCTTAGAGTGTCATATTAGAGACTAGAGATCGAGGTGGGGCAAGCTCATGACATTCCCAAGGAGGAGAGAGTGTGTAGAGTATGTAGAGAGGAAGTGGAGAGTGAGGAGCATTTTGTTTGCAGATGCAGAGCTTATGCGGATATCAGAGGCCGATACGAGCCCCAATTTAGAGGGTAGCCTACCTTCCGAGATATCATGCACTCTCAAGATCAGAGACAAGTGGGGCGCTACTTGTTAGAGATCACCTTACAAATTTCTTTCAGAGAGCTACACCCCTTTCACTCCCATATCCACAGAGGGGAGTGACCCTTCAACAGACTGAGGCAAGCCGGCTGAGGCAAGCTAGGCCAGACAACGCCCGCTGGCTATACCAGAGGTCAAGCCCCACGACTCCATCACAGATAGATCAGAGACTTGCTAGAGATACAGAGGCACATGGACACACTTCTGTAGCCATCTATAGAGACCCGGGGGGAAACAATCACATCTTAGAGATTTATTTCAGAGAGCTACACCCCTTCCACTCCCATACGCACAGAGGGGAGTGGCCCTTCAGTAGGCTAAGCTTAGCAAGTGGGCCAGACGATGTCTGTTGGCTACCAGAGGCCAAGCCCCATGACTCCACCGCAAATAGATCGAGGAGATCCTGACTTGAGCACATCGAGCTACTAAGGAGAGACGAGCCCAGATGATGGCTCACCCAAAGATGTTCATCAGGGCAGCCTTTGCTCCGGAGCCTCCCACGTACTACATTTTACACCCCCTATTAGCACATGATGGAGCTAGTTAGATTGATGCATTTGCATAGTTGTACTGCCCTCAGCATATAGACATGCACATATCCCTAGTACTAGAACTCCACACATCCCCATAGATCTCATCACCAACTAGACACCCTTCTCTCTTTTATTTTGTAACAGTCTGAACTATTTTTTCTTTTTTGACACAGAGGACATACACACATGTATACTTGATTTGTCTCATACGCCGACTTCGACCTCACATATATGTTAAAAAGCTTTCTAACTTTCTTCTCTCTCTCTCTCTCTCTCTCTCTCTCTCTCTCTCTCTCTCTCTCTCTCTCTCTCTCTCTCTCTCTCTCTCTCTCTCTGAAGATGACTCAAAGAATAGCGCCCAGCGGGCCTGATCGGGGACCTATATATATATATATATATATATATTTATGCGGCCCTGTCGAGATTTTTAGTTTCCTCGGCGGGCACACAGGGAAAATATAAAACCCTGGTGGGATTTTAGTGGGCTTCTAGGTCTTAAACCGAATTCTTTGTGATCATGTTAAGTGTAATCATGTAAATGTGTCAATAGACCTTGCGATCACACAAAATTTGTGGTAATTACGTAAATATTAAATCCTTGGCGCACTCACACACGCATGCGAGAGAGAGAGAGAGAGAGAGAGAGAGAGAGAGAGAGAGAGAGAGAGAGAGAGAGAGAGAGAGAGAGAGAGAGAGAGAGAGAGAGAGAGAGAGAGAGAGAGAGAGAGAGAGAGGCGATCACCTTTGCAGGTACGTCGAGAGGAGAGAGGGGGTCGTGTGGGAGCGTGCTCTACGTCACAGTGCAAGGCAGTAGAGCAGAGTACTTGACCACACGACCTGGGTATGTGTTGTGTGTGTGTATGCGTTGTGTGGAAGCATGTCTTTTGTCGTATTGCATGGCAGTCATAAGGTACCTTACGACACAATGGGAGTGTGTGCGTAAGCTTTTCTACGCAACAGTGCTTTCCACGGGGGCATCACCTCGGTGACGCGGGGAAGATGGTGTCCTTGTGGTAAGTATTGGCTTACTGTCTGGGTACTATGTTGGTAAGACGAAAAATCTAGTATCCTTATGGTAAGTCAACCTCCCTTCCCCTTTCTCAAAAAACGCATGGACATCGGTCGGTAACGCGGCTATATGATGCTCGTATGCAAGCCATTATTTCTCCTTAGATTCAGGTGGCACTCGGTTGATAACGCGGCTAATTGAGTGTTGTTTGTTAGAATCATCTGTTTTTGCATAGATGTGGCGTTTAGGTCGTTAACCTGACCATACGAATATCATATAATTTGTATGTGCATGTGCGATTAATTTTTTAAGTATTAAGTATATGAAATACTTGGTCGGTAACGTGGCTGTGAAGAGTTTCATATACAAATGTTTGAATTGTTTGATTTTGTTGTTTATAATTGTTTTTATGAAATTATATACTAGCTAATCATATTCAAAAGAATGATTTATTCATCAATCATCGCTATTTAAAATGCTACTTTACATAAATTGTTGGAATTAGGGTTGCAGAGAAATGCACACAGCTTGGAGAAGATGAAGGAAGTTCAAGGCACACAATAGAGAGTGTGTTACTTAGTGTGCAATGGAAATAAAGATAGCCCTAGAGTGATGGGTGTATATACAATGCTCGAGGAAAAAAACCTCCTAAAGAGGGAAAAAATTCCCCGACGGTCCTAATGTGTTCACACACATCACTACCACATGTATATGGTAACAAATCCCCCTCGAGTGATACGGTGAACGAGAGCTGGCACATGAGTAAAGGGAAGTGCCATGCCCTGAGTACATGATCAATCCACAAAGGGGAGTAAGCCCAAAGCTTTGCGGAAAGCTTCAAGCTTCTCACGAGACAATGCCTTTGTGAAAATATCTGCAAGGTTGTCCTGTGTTGGCACATGAGCCGAGCTGATCTCTCCTGCTGAGAGCCTCTCCCTGACATAGTGGTAATGCACCTCAATGTGCTTTGTGCGAGCATGAAAAACTGGGTTCCTTGCAACTGCCAATGTGCTCTGACTATCAGTGTAGATAGTGTTGGCAGTGTCCTGTCCAACACCCAAATTAGCCATAAGGCATCGGAGCCATACACACTCAACCGTAGCTGTGAAGACTGCCCTGTACTCACTCTCACAACTTGAAGTGGACATAGTAGGTTGCTTCTTGCTCAACCATGATATACATGAACTGCCAAGCATGAAACAAAAACCACTTGTGGACACTCGCGTGTCAAAACAACCAGCCCAATCTGAGTCCAAAAAAGCATGTAAGTCTGGCGGCAATGATCCCCCCTTGGGATAAAACAAGCCAAGATGTAAAGTGCCACTAAGGTAACGGAAAATCCTCTTGACAGCCTGCCAATGCTTAGACCGTGGGCTATGCATAAATCTGCTGACCCGTGAGACTGCAAACTGAATATCCGGCCTCGTGTTGCATACATAAATGAGGCAGCCAACAACAGTTTGGTAAAGAGTGACATCAACAGGATCGCCAGCATCATGTAGACTCAATTTCAAACCTGTTTCCATGGGAGTGGCAATAGGTTTGCAATCCTCAAGTCCAAACTTACATAGCAATGTTGATAAAGAACCACAATGAGAAGTACATCACCCTCACGCTTTACATACAATATGCTTTCTGTTGGATTGTTACGAAAGCCTTGTTTGACCAAATGAGTGTCAGCTTTCTCATACCAAGCACGAGGAGATTGCTTCAACCCATACAAAGCCTTCTTACATATGCACATTTTGTCCTCTTGTCCTTTTATGACAAAACCGGGAGGCCGCGTTACATAAACTTCCTCAAATATGCCACCATTCAAGAAAGCAGTCACAATGTCTAATTGATGTACATCCCAACCAAAATGAGCTGCCAATGCACATAGAGAACACACAATAGTCATACGACAAGTGGAAGCAAAGGTCTCTTCATAATCTATGCCTTTTTGCTGTGCATAACCCTTTGCAACAAGTCGAGCCTTATGGCAATCGATCTCACCATCCGGCTTGCGTTTCAACTTGTAAACCCACTTCATACCAATGGCCTTTTTGCCAAGAGGAAAATCACATAAAGTCCATGTGTCATTTTCTATAAGTGCATCATATTCTGATTGCATGGCAGCCATCCAATTTTTTGAATTCTGTGCTTCATCAAAAGACAGAGGCTCCTCAACATCATGTAAGCTAGACACAACCAAAGCATAACAATCTGATGCATAAGATGCATGGCGAGAGCGTGAACGAGTACGACTAGACAAAGGTGCATCCAATTTACTGTCACGCAAAGTGTGCACCAGCCATTTTGGCATACCTCTAGCCTGCTCATTTTCATCCCTTTCCTCATCAAGTACATCATGTACATCTGCATCAGTAATAGGCTGACCTATAACATTTTTAGAAACCCCCATAGGCTGTACATTAGCCTCATTGGAACTTACATTCGTATTTCCACCACAAAAAAGAGCCAACAAAGTGTCATAAATGTTCTGTGAGCTTACATTACTGTCTTTAGTACATGACAGCAAGGGCTGAACAAAATCTTCCACAAACACTACATCTCGTGAAACCAGAATACATTTTGTTTGCGGATGATACAACCTGTAACCTTTGCTTTCAGCACTATAACCAACAAAAACATATTTGACAGCAACAACAAGTGCAGATACAGACAGAAGATTCTTCTTGATCCCAGGTACATAAAGTGCATCAACAGGTGTGAAAGAACTTCCATTTGCAGCAGTAAGCACAATCTTTCCAACTCCCTGAACCGGATAAGAGGCATTGTTGGCACATTGATTGCATTGCCATGAGGGACAGACTCAAGAGAGGTGAACAATTCACGATGTGAGGTAATGTGCTTTGTAGCACCACTATCGAAATACCACACATGTGAATCTGCAGCAACTGAAAAGCATGCATCATGGACAACAAGATTGTAAGTGCACTCTGCGCTAAAAGCACATTCTGCATCAACATCAGCATTACAGTCTCCTTTTACAGAAGACTCAACAATGGATGCATTTGTAGTGGAACCAACATTTGCAATGGAACTACCCTCTTCTTCTTAGCCTCTTTAGCCTTCAACTTAGGACACTGCTTGATCAAGTGATCATTAGCTTTACAATAATGGCAACGTATCTTCTTTTTGACCTTATCACCAGAATTGCCAGACGAAGTGCTACCAGCAGAAGCATTAGGAATAGAAGTTTTGCCATTCACAGCAGAACCATAAGAAGTGGTTGCATTGTTGTTACCACCCTTTCTTTGAGAAGCAATAAAAGCCTGTTCAACTGCATGTTGTCTAGTCCCGTTTTATCTGGAAAGTGACTCTTGCAATAGCAATGTGCATAATGCATCAAACTTGACAACTTTAGGATTTCCTTGGGTCATCAGTCTCCAAGTACTAGCAAACGTCTGGTAAGACATCAAGAACAGTCTGCACAAGGGAACTTTCTAAAATGACTTCACCTTTGCAGAAACAAGTTGCTCATTGATATCCTTGACACCAGTAAGGAAAGTGTCCATATCATCTTCCTCATGCATAATCTTCGACTCCAACTCTTTATGGAGCAAAGCAATTTTAGCCTCATTGCGACTTGCATAAATACCAGCCAAAATATCCCAAGCCTGTTTTGTAGATTATGCTTAACGAATGTGAGGAACAATGGTGCGCTTCACAGACAACGCAATCAATGCATGAGCCTGCACATTCTTTACATTCCAACGAGATTGTTCTACCGTAGGCAAAACAACTCTAATAGCAACAATCCTTGCAGCAAGACCTGCAACATCCTCAACATCGCCTGCATCCTCAGAACCAGGACATACATCAATGCCCTGCACAATATTCTAGACGCCCTTTGACACAAGAACATGTTGCATCATGTAATCCCACATAGGGTAATTGTCCCCATGCAACCTGTCCTTAGCAGCAAACATCTTGAACACATGTGTTGTTGTCAGCCATGGTAAATGTTGCACCTGATGTGAAAATTGCCCGAAAAGAGGAGAAATGAAGTGAGAACAACACATGCTATATAGCACAAACCATAGAAGACTGTAAGGCACCTGTTATGCAAAAAATGGCACAAACAAAAATTCTGCAAAAAATGATGAAATAGCATGTGCAGATCTACATGTAGTGGAAACGGAGGCCGAAATGAGCCCGAATAAAAAATCTGAGCAGACTGAGCTCTACGAGCCCGCCCAAAATTTTTGTTGACCGGACATCACTACCACATGTATATGGTAACATAAATTATATGCCAAAAAGTATTTGCACACAATTTGCATGTTAAATATTCATTTTTATCTTTTTAAAGGACCTCAAGCATTATCACTATTTTTATTGCTACATTTACATAAATTCTTTGTAAACAAGAATTTGCACACAATTTTCATGTTAAATATTCTTTTGTATCTTTTTAAAGAGCATCAATCATCATCGCTATTTTAAATGCTACATTTATATAAATTCTATGTAAAAAAGTGTGTGAAAACAATTTGCATGTTATATATTTATTTCTATCTTTTTAAAGAGCAAGACATTCTTTGCAATTTCCTAGCCCAGATTTGTATACTTCCAATGTTTTAAATGAGCTAGAATAAAATTGACAATATATACATCACGATGCATGTATCTTCCAAGAGGCTTTGCATTGTTTTAGATTTTTAACATGTTCTGTTAGATTTGGACAATGTTACTAGGAATGACATATTTATTGTTTTTTACACGAGCAAACATACCATTAAGTGTCAAAATGATTATCAACCTGAATAAATATAATCTTGCTGAATTTTTTGAAGTCTTTAAGTCGGTGTGTGCTTTGTTTGAACTAGTGTGTGCGCACGGTGAAAAATATAAGTTAAAAATTCACTTTATGCTGAAATGTTCTAGATTGTTAGCATGTATTGTTTGATCTGGATGAAGTTCTTACAAACCACTTGTTTGCTCTGCATTTTACACGTGTAACAGATTGTAGTTTAAAGTGAAGATTGTTTTCAATTTTTATCAATATTTCCATGCACATTTCTTAAAGTCTTCAAGTCATGGTTGAGGGTTTGCTTGAAATAGTGTGAGAGTGTTAGTGCAGTGTGCAACCATGAATTTGTAATTGATATGCTATTTTTTATTATCCAGTGCAAAAATAACGCCATATCAAAAGAAAAGTATTATGCATGCCATTCAAAAAGAATGTATTTTGGCAATATCATCATGTGTAGATGGTCGCATACAACATATTAGTGAAAGCGACGTCTTCATCAAAGACCTCACTAGCGCAATATGGGAGAACACAGAGCACAGACATGAGGTGAAGGCCAATAGGAGTTGCTGATTCCAGCAGGAATTCAAGAATTTGACCCCCACCACAAGGTTAGAACAGTGTTGGGCAATATGAAAGTATGTTGCAGAGACTTAAAGGAAGATATCCCTCCTGCCTGTGACATGTCAAAATAACAACTCTGGGATAAATTGTGGGAGAAACAGAAGATAAAGATGAAGCGTGTGAAAGCGTAGGACCAAGCAGCCTTACCTAAGAGATTGAAGGTGGCCCAAGATGCGCAAGCAGCTTTGGGAGGTCGATCAAATGCCAGCAGCATCGACAGAATCATGCGCACGGCTTTGAATGTCAAGTGCGCTCATCTTGTTGCATCCCTCACAAGGCCTTGGTAGAAGGTACGAGGATTGGAGTAGGCTCATTTGGTATGTGCACATTGTATACCATCAAAGGCATATCTTTCTTTCCAGATCACGTTACATATGTAAAAAAATGCTACAAGGGAGGGAGTGAGGCAAAATTTGACAGCTTTCAGACAAAGCAAGGAATGCAAACGCTTCACCCCTCCATTATAAGGTGCATTGGCTTTACCACCGAAGATCCTTGGATCACAATATTCCCATACTACAATGGGGGTAACGTGGGGGACATGATGTGCCGCTTACCATTTGCCCACGGATTGTTCAGATGACACATGCACAGGCTACAACACGGTTGGAGGTCATTGCCTGTAGCAAATCTTCCTGTACAAGAGATAGACAGAGTGCGGATCAAAGCAGTGATCGAGCAGATACCAACCATTTGTCACGTCTTAATTGATGGCATTGCGGTTGTCCACTCAGCCAGGATAGTGCACAGTGACCTTCACCCGTTCAACATAATGTTAGACTTTACTCGCTCAAATAAACCCCATGTCGACATCATTGATTGGGGAATGATGCGCAGAACGCCAGCTAAGCACACATCAATTAATTATATGCATCCAAGCATACAGTCGGACTCTGTAGTTTTGGAGGCACCGAGAGCAAGGGATGCAGAGATGTCTAAGCGACAGTGGATTGCTCCAGAACTATACGATCCGCGATACACTGATGCATACACAAAATCGAGCGACATTTATGCATTGGCTATCTATTTGACATGCTGATAAATTTTTGGAGTGCAGCCATAAAAGTTTATTTTCCAAAAGAAGTTTTTTACCACCCGAACCAAGATGTTATGAGGGCCATTCATATTAAAGTAGATTGTTGGATGAAGTTAAAAGAGCAGGAACAAAGAAGAAATGCATCTGACGTTTTGATATTTTTCAAAGAACATTTAAAGACAGATCCTAACCCTGTCCAACGTCCCCTTGTTGAATTTGCACCATCTTTTTATTCGATTTAAACATTTTTATGATATACATATGTCTTGTTTAGGGTATTCTATTTTTATTGAAGTGTGTTATCTGGTTTTAGTGGTTCACCTCCTTGAGTCAATTATCTTTAGTCATTTCAAACTTGTCGTGTTATACAAGGTATTTCAAATTTGTCTTGTGGTTCAATTGGGTCCGGCAATTGTGATTTTGTTTAGTCACATCGGTTGTGGTTTGATTTAGTTGGCTATGACGTCTTATGTAGTGGATGAGAAGTTGTTACCTTGTGCATCTGTGAAACTATTGAATCATGAGAATATATATTTTCAATGATATTGAATATTTGTCTATTTGTCCATTGCAGCTCCAAGAGAAAATGGCCAGTGAAGAACAAGTTTGTGGCACCCAATCAGTGCATGATGATTAACAACAAGCGACTATTAATGCATATCAGCGCATGAAGTCTCTAGCACACGGTATGTCAGTACAACAAGCGACGCGCACTGCTCGAGGACGACTCTCAAAATGGGCAAATCCAAACCACATGCAATAAAAGGGATCAACAAAGAAGCGATGAAGGACATGATCAAAACAATATGGCCATGTGAGGACGCAGAGATCAAGAAAGAAAGGTGGAAGGTATTGAAGTGCCTCCACGATGCGATCAAAGAAAACACTGAGAGGATCTACTTGGAACTTTATGGCCATCCACCGCACAATGCAGATTGTTCTTTATATTTTGCAAAAATGTTATATGTTCACTTTGTGCAACAACAACCAGCAGAATTTTCATCAGAGGAGACAACTGTTGCCACTCATGATATCAAGGAGAGTTGTCACTTTCATCCGAGATGAGCCGGCATTGATAGTGGAAGACGTCGACCTACATTTAAAGAGAAAGAAGGATATTTACACGACACAGCTGGAAGAGAAAGATGCAAAAATAACATGGCTTTCTATAGCCACCCAGATACCCCAACCCTCACAGGTCCAAATGGAGAAAAGCATTCACCGCTTAAGCCAGGACGTTCAGAATCTGACCCAGCGAGTGAATCCTCTGCCTGTACAAGGGACACACATCAACCACCTTGTCCTGCATCCAGATTTGGTCCCCTCGTCTACTTCAGATGCATCCTCATCTTCCCAATGTCCAGTTTGCTACAAGAATTTTGATGGATGGAGTGGATATTATACATTGACATGTGGTCATTATTATCTCTTCTTCTGTCTTATTCGTTTAATGCAAAATAGTAGCCGATACGCAATCTATTCACAAGATATTTCACAAGGAATATATATTATGTTTGGCATGAAAAATGAGTATAAATTCAAGCAAGCCCGCCAAGATACCCCTAGCACAATTAGAAATCTATTTGGTGACCAAGATGCTTGTTACCATATACATGTGGTAGTGATGTGTGTGAACACACTAGGACCGCCGGGGCATTTTTTCCCTCTTTAGGAGGTTTTTCACCCTGTGCATTGTATATACGCCCATCACTCTAGGGCTATCTATCTTTCCATTGTACACTAAGTAACACACTCTCTATCGTGTGCCTTGAGCTTCCTTCGTCTTCTCCAAGCTGTGTACATTTCTCTGCAACCCTAATTCCAACAATTGGTATCAGAGCAGGTTGCGTCCTCTCAGGCCTAGTCGCCAGCTGCTCCAGTACACGCCTACTAACTTTCTCCGATTTCAGTGAGCTTTGCGAGCGTTCGTAGGTCGACAAATAATTCGGGGAAGCTCATAAAGCATGGTTTGCTCAGATTTTTTATTTGGGCTCATTTCGTCCTCCGCTTCCACTACAGACAGTGCTGCACAACCTATTTCTTCATTTTGTGCAGAATTTCTGTCAGTGCCATTTTTTGCATAACAGGTGCCTTATAGTCTTCTACGGTTTGTGCTATATAGCACGTGTTGTTTCTGCTCTGTTTCTCCTATTTTCGGGCAGTTTTCACATCAAGTGCAACATTTACCATGGCTGACAACAACAACACAGATGTGTTCAAGATGTTTGCTGCTGAGGACAGGTTGGATGGGGACAACTACCCTATGTGGGCTTATATGATGCAACATGTTCTTGTGTCAAAGGGCGTCTGGAACATTGCGCAGGGCATTGATGTACGTCCTGGTTCTGAGGATGTAGGCAATGTTGAGGATGTTGCAGGTCTTGCTACAAGGATTGCTGCTAGAGTTGTTTTGCCTACGACAGAACAAGCTCATTGGGATGTTAAGGATGTGCAGGCTCATGCATTGATTCTGTTGTCTGTGAAGCGCACCATTGTTCCTCACATCCGTTCAGCAAAATCTGCAAAACAGGCTTGCGATATTCTAGCAAGTCTTTATGCAAGCCGCAATGAGGCTAAAATTGCATTGCTGCGTAAAGACTTGGAGTCGAAGATTATGCATGAGGAAGATGATATGGACACTTTCCTTGCTAGTGTCAAGGATATCAATGAGCAACTTATTTGCAGGTGAAGTTATTTCTGACAGTTCCCTTGTGCAGACTGTTCTTGATGCCTTACCAGATTCTTACCAGACTTTTGCTAGTACTTGGAGACTTATGACCCAGGGAAATCCTGAAGTTGTCAAGTTTGATGCATTATGCACATTGTTGTTGCAAGAGTCACTTTCCAGAAAAAACAGGACTAGACAGCGTGCAGTTGAACAGGCTTTTATTGCTTCTCAAAGAAAGGGTGGTAACAACAATGCAGCCACTTCTTATGGTTCTGCTGCGAGTGGCAAAAATTCTGTTCCTAATGCTTCTGCTGGTAGTAATTTTTCTGGAAATTCTGGTGATTAGGGCAAAAAGAAGATGCGTTGCCATTATTGTAAAGCCAATGATCACTTGATCAAGTCATGTCCTAAGTTGAAGGCCAAAGAGGCTAAGAAGAAAGAGGGTGGTTCCACTGCAAATGCTGGTTCCACTACAAATGCAACCATTGTTGAGTCTTCTGTGAAAGGAGACTGTGTTGCTAATGTTGATGCAGAATGGGCTTTTAGCGCAGAGTGCACTTACAATCCTGCTGTCCATGATGCATGCTTGTTAGTTAGCTGCAAATTCACATGTGTGGTATTTCGACAGTGGTGCTACAAAGCACATTACCTCACATCGTGAATTGTTTACTTCTCTCGAGTCTGTCCCTCATGGGAATTCAGTCACTTGTGCCAACAATGCCTCTTATCCAGTTCAGGGAGTTGGAAAGATTGTGCTCACTGCTGCTAATGGCAGTTCCTTCACACTTGTTGATGCACTTTATGTACCTGGGATCAAGAAGAATCTCTTGTCTGTATCCGCACTTGTTAGACTTGGACTTGTAGTCAAATTTGTGGATGACAGATATACAGTTCATGATCTCAGTTTTGGTGATGATATTGTTGCATCTAGGATTTTGTGCCGTGGGCTGTATAAGCTCACTTTGTATGACAAGTGTGGACAAAATTTTGCAAATGCTGTTGCAGATTCAAGGGCAATTTTAGATGCAAAACTTTGGCATGCACGTTTTGGTCATCTGAATTTTGCCAGTTTGCTGCGTTTGCAGAAATCTGATATGGTTGCTTCTTTGCCGCCTCTTGAAGCACCGCTCAAACATGTTTGTGAAGGCTGTATTTTGGGTAAGATGCAGCTAAATTTCCAAAGGATGGTTCAGTTCGGGCCACATGCAGGTGCATAGTGATGTTTGTGGACCCATGCAAACTCCGTCCTTGGGCAATCACCTGTACTTCGTGACTTTCATTGATGATTACTCCAGGCATGCATGGGTATTTCCGCTTAAAGAGAAGTCCAAAGTTTTTATGTGCTTCAAACAATTTCTGGCTATGGCTGAAAATGTCTCGAAATGTACTATGGGCACCCTCCGTTCCGATCGAGGGGGGGAGTATATGTCTCATGAATTTAATGCATTTTTGGCTAGTCGTGGGATAAAACACCAATGTACAGTGCCTTATACACCTCAGCAAAATGGTGTTGCTGAGAGGAAAAACAGGTCACTGACGGAAATGGCACGATGTATGGTCAAAAGTCAAGCTTTGCTGCATTCTTTTTGGCTTGAGGCCATCATGTGTGCCACTTATGTACTTAACACGTGTCCTACGAAAGCTTTGCAGTCTATTACTCCATATGAAGCATGGCATGATAGAAAGCCTTCTATTGAGCACATGAGTGTTTTTGGCTATTTGGCATATGCTTTGGTGCCACAAGTGCAGCGCAGAAAATTGGATGATAAGGCTGTCAAATGTATTTTTGTTGGTTATAGTGCTGAAAGCAAAGGTTACAGGTTGTATCATCCGCAAACAAAACGTATTCTGGTTTCACGAGATGTAGTGTTTGTGGAAGATTCTGTTGAGCCCTTGCTGTCATGTACTAGAGACAGTAATGTAAGCTCACAGGACATTTATGACACTTTGTTGCCTCTTTTGAGTGGTGGAAATACGAATGTAAGTTCCAATGAGGCAAATGTACAACCTATGGGGGTTTCTGAAAATGTTTTAGATCAGCCTATTACTGATGCAGATGTACATGATGTACTTGATGAGGAAAGGGATGAAAATGAGCAGGCTAGAGGTATGCCAAAATGGCTGGTGCACACTTTGCGTGACAGTAAATTGGATGCACCTTTGTCTAGTCGTACTCGTTCACGCTCTCGCCATGCATCTTATGCATCAGATTGTTATGCATTGGATGTTCTAGCTTACATGATGTTGAGGAGCCTCTGTCTTTTGATGAAGCATAGAATTCAAAAAATTGGATGGCTGCCATGCAATCAGAATATGATGCACTTATAGAAAATGACACATGGACTTTATGTGATTTGCCTCCTGGAAAAAAGGCCATTGGTACGAAGTGGGTTTACAAGTTGAAACGCAAGCCGGATGGTGAGATTGATCGCCATAAGGCTCGACTTGTTGCAAAGGGTTATGCATAGCAAAAGGGCATTGATTATGAAGAGACTTTTGCTCCCACTTGTCTTATGACTACTGTGCGTTTTCTATGTGCAGTGGCAGCTCATTTTGGTTGGGATGTACATCAATCAGACATTGTTACTGCTTTCTTGAATGGTGACATATTTGAGGAAGTTTATGTAACGCAGCCTCGCGGTTTTGTCATAAAAGGACAAGAGGACAAAGTGTGCAAATGTAAGAAGGCTTTGTATGGGTTGAAGCAATCTCCTCGTGCTTGGTATGAGAAAGCTGACACTCATTTGGTTAAACGAGGCTTTTGTAACAGTCCAACAGAAAGCACATTGTATGTAAAGCGTGAGGGTGATGTCCTTCTCATTGTGGTTCTTTATGTTGATGATTTGCTGATCACTGGACCAAATGAGAGACATATTGCTGAATTTAAGGCTGATTTGAATGCTACTTTCAAGATGAAAGATTTGGGGATGTTGCATCATTACTTGGGTATACAGTTTAAGCAATGTGATGGTGGTATTGCCTTGTGTCAGAAAAGTTACATAGAGACATTGCTATGTAAGTTTGGACTTGAGGATTGCAAACCTATTGCCACTCCCATGGAAACAGGTTTGAAGTTGAGTCTACATGATGCTGGCGATCCTGCTGATGTCACTCTTTACCAAACTGTTGTTGGCTGCCTCATTTATGTATGCAACACGAGGCCGGATATTCAGTTGTGCAGTCTCACAGGTCAGCATATTTATGCATAGACTAGGGTCTAAGCATTGGCAGGCTGTCAAGAGGATTTTTCGCTACCTTAGTGGCACTTTACATCTTGGCTTGTTTTATCCCAAGGGGGGATCATTGCTGCCAGACTTACATGCTTTTTCGGACTCAGATTGGGCTGGTTGTTTTGACACGCGAGTGTCCACAAGTGGTTTTTGTTTCATGCTTGGCAATTCATGTATATCATGGTTGAGCAAGAAGCAACCTACTGTGGCCACTTCGAGTTGTGAGGCTGAGTACAGGGCAGTCTTCACAGCTACGGTTGAGTGTGTATGACTCAGACGCCTTATGGCTGATTTGGGTGTTGGACAGGACACTGCCAACACTATCTACATTGACAGTCAGAGAGCATTGTTAGTTGCGAGGAACCCAGTTTTCATGCTCGCACAAAGCACATTGAGGTGCATTACCAGTATGTGAGGGAGAGGCTCTCAGCAGGAGAGATCAGCTTGGCTTATGTGCCAACACAGGACAACCTTGCAGATCTTTTCACAAAGGCATTTGTGTTGTGAGAAGCTTGAAGCTTTCCGCAAAGCTTTGGGCTTACTCCCCTTTGTGGACTGATCCTCTCCTCAGGGCATGGCATTTCCCTTTACTCATGTGCCAGCTCTCGTTCACCGCATCACTCCAGGGGGGGTTTGTTACCATATACATGTGGTAGTGATGTGTGTGAACACACTAGGACCACCGAGGCATTTTTTCCCTCTTTAGGAGGTTTTTTCCCCTGTGCATTGTATATACGCCCATCACTCTAGGGCTATCTATCTTTCCATTTCACACTAAGTAACACACTCTCTATCGTGTGCCTTGAGCTTCCTTTGTCTTCTCCAAGCTGTGTGCGTTTCTCTGCAACCCTAATTCCAACAATGCTGCTTCAGAGAAACACCATTGAGATCGACAAACTATGTATAATCGCGAATATGAAGCATTGTATATATTCAAAACAAATTGAATACAAGGTCTTTTACAATGGTTTTTGACATGACCTTCATTCTACTCTCAAGCTATATTGAATCTGTGAAGTTGTTATCAGGTTCTAAGTCTGAGTGTTGTGGATCTCCTTGTGATTAAACCTCCACATCTATTATCAGATTCTCTTCTATTTTGTCTATAGTGCATTGAGATACACCAACATTGAACTCTTCTTCGTTTTTGTTTTGACAATCATACAACCACGTTTGCATTTCCTCCTCGTAGCCAGTACTTTTGATGTGATTCAATATCTTTTTGTTGCAAAACATATACACTAATTTTTTCGCTCTTTCTGCTAATAGTCTGTTACGAATAGTGCTGTGAATATACTTGTACATATTCTAGTTTCTCTCTGAACTTGAGTTTGCTGCACATTGTGCTGGTACTTTCATTGCAAGGGGATGTAAGATAGAGTAATGCACTCCACCATTCATCATCCACCACTTCCATGAAGGTTGCTCTTTTGCCATTACCTATACAAAATCATTTGCAAAAGGGCCTTTTTTAATGCACTCATTTCTTTGATGCAACCAATTCGGTCCTGAACGTTGGAGTAGAACGTGTTGACCATGTGATAGAAATCGCTGACCACCTCTGTATTGGACATCAGATGTAAATTCCAATACTCCGGATCGAGCATGTAAGCAATGCTATGGAGTGTACTATGAGCGCTCTTCCACCTTGCATGAAAATACTGGGCCAAAATTCTTCGCTATTTGCCAGAGAATGGTAGTTGGTACTTCTTCTCTACTACAGACTCTTTCAGCTCTTCGGGACTTTCAAGACTCTGTTGGACTGACCACCATGTCATCCACACTTTGCCCAAATTTGGTGCCCTTTGATCAAGGTTGCAAATCACGAACATAACGGGCATCATTACATGGTATGCATCCATTACACTCCTCCACCAAGCAGTCTTGTTTACGTCGCCACATAAACATGTAATTTTATCTTTCACTTTTTCTTTTTGCTCAAGCTGCCATTCATCAAAGGCACGTGCAATTGAATGTGTCAATTAGATCGCACTTATTGTGGAGAAGTGATTCCAATGTATAAAGGTGCGTGCAGGACCGAGTTTCAACAGGAAGTTTCAACATCACTGACATGCGTATTCTATACAAATCGAGCACTCTTTGTCGTTTCAAGATAAATTTCACGACGTGATGTGCTATGTCAATTATTTTGGCAAACCATGTGGTTTCTTCGCTAGTGTACCAATCCTTCAGCACCAAGTTTAAGCTGTGCGTATTACAACCATTGGCAAAAATGTGTGGATAGCACTTCTTTATTAATCTACTGGCGTTTTTATAATTCTTTGCGTTGTCCATGATTACTTGAACGACATGTTCAACACCAATTTTTTTAATTACATTAATCAAGACCTTAGAACTGTATTTGCCACTTCTAATTGCACCAAAACTATCAATCGTCTTTATAAACGTTTCTCCCCTTAGACAAACTAGCATTACATTGATCATCGGTTTTCTTTGAACATTCAACCAGCCATCACTCACAATTGTGCATCCTAAAAGCGAAATATTCCCAAGTATTATTTTGCCAACATGCTCTTTGACTTCGATATAATATTTGTCTAAGAAAACATTTCGTATCATGTGATAAGAAGGAGTTGAAAATCCTGGGCCAAACTCACCGATTTTCTTCCAAGCAGCCTTCCAATGATTGCTGTCTACCATGACCAAAGCACTTCCAGTGAAGAATAGTGCTTTGGTGAGTGCAGTTTGTGCTTCTTCTAGAGACTGCACTCGAACGCTTTGATATAATGATTTTTGATGCATTTGACCAAGTCCACCTTCATTGTGATGCTTAAAAGGAATGCTGCTTGAAATTTACTCTCCCTACGCAGGCTGTTCTCCAAGGTTAGTTGGCCTCACCACAGGATCTGTGGAGTTAATATTTGGCTCTGACAACTCTTGACTTGCAGCCACAGAGCTATATATATGTTATCTCTTGCCACCTAGCTCTTCTCTCAAAGGCTTTGCAATTGTAGGTGCCTGAGGGTGTTCATATTTCTTACAACTCCTTTTAACGCTATCCAGAAAATGGTCCCTAATACGTGGTGCACCGTCCGATTTTGTTGTGAGACAAAATTTACATTGCCACTCCATATATCGGCCGCATATGTTGTGAGCATAATCCCACTCTTTGCCAGGAGCTTTTTTATTCTTTGGCTTCTTTGTACCACTTTTGCCCACATTTTGCTCCATTGCTTTTAAATTAAAACTAAAGACAAAAGAACCAGATGTTTATTTTTTAAAATATTTTTCTTATTTTCAATATATATTAAAAAACCATTCTCTATGAAAGTAACAAAAATGCACAATATGAGATTTTCAATGCACGCTAGTCAATCCACATATCGATCATCTATGTTATGAGAAAACATACACATTGCAATACACTCTATGCACGACATAATAACTACAACAATGCTATGAATTTCTTAATGTAATTATTATTATGATGATGATTTATATGTCCACTTTGCTTTGCAAACAATAAGACACGTCTAATTTCAAATGCTATAAAGAATAATCAACTTCTACACCGAACGATGTCAATTGTTTGCAAAAAACAAACGAAAGCAATAAAATATATGATTGGTCATTATATCATAATACATAATGCACTCTCTGTATAAATCAATGCATGAACTAACGCAAATAAATCTTCAATATAATCACATAATTTAGGACTACTTGTATCCAGTGAAGGATTGTAGCCTCCTTATGCAACCAATTCAATATATAAAAGGTATTTTCACCCAATTAAGGATTATAGCTCTTATATTGTGGGGTGACAGTGCATATCAACTCAAATCTATAATGGTGAAAAATGTAAAACTTCAAGGATCTTCATATGCTCAGTACACTAGTACAAAACATCCAACCCCTGACTATCGACTCGTCATTTACATATGCTCATCTTCTAAAACCAATTACAACCCTCATTTGAACCAATGGCTTTGTCGCAATGAGCACGACTCTCCACATTTTCAATTGTTTTGATTTCGTACCTTTATGTTCGGTAATGAATTAAAATTTTTAGAAGTGGTTACGAAATTAAGAATCACGTTTGGCCCAAAAAAAGGACATGTGACTCTGTAACCTTAGGGTAATTCACAAGGAGATGACTATACCCGGCACTCGGATACACTCCCTAAAGATTTGCCTAATTAAAGGACTGCGGTAAGCACACTGTTTCCTATATATAATTACTCCCATCGGGCTTGTTCATTTCCCCGACGGACCCATCGGATATTTGCAAATGCTCGACGGGCTGGTCGGAGAAATGAAAAAACCCGACGGGATCCGCAAGGAAAAAGTAAAAGTTCGACGGGCTAACTGGCTCTATGGGTTTTTGCAGGTCATAATCAAAGTCACATTAACAATTAACGTGCTCACATAATTCTCTTATGTAAATACTAAAGTTATTAACGTAATCACACGATCGTGATTATGTCAATGAAATCCCTGGCGCGCACGCGCACAGACATAGACAATTTATTACAAAAAAAAACATTACCTTCTCAAGGCCACTATGATTCTAACTCGCAGTGCTCTAAAAAAAAAACTTTGATCGAAAACTTGGAAAACTTAAGTACAGGTAATGTTACAAGTAAATTGACTATATTTGAAGATTTTCACACACTAATGTTAGAGGAAATTCTGTAGGTGGGATAAGTGTTGCACATAAGACGTTGTGTATCACCATAGACATCAAGTGAGGTTAAACGACTAGACATTAAGTGTGTTGTAAACCCTCAGCACTATCTAACATAGGGTCATTAAGACCCTAGGACGGTTGGATCAACAGTCGCAGACGGGTTACATGGATCTCAAGGAGGACAGATGAAGGAGAAAAATGTCAACGCATTGACCTGTCCCCCCCCCCAAAGACTCGAAGTCGAGACCTCCTTGTTGGCAACCCGACGTCCTAACCACGCGTCCGCGTGGGGTTGCTTGTTCCCAAGGCGAAACCATTCTCTCATAAAGTGAACTGGAACTATCGGACAGGGGCAAAATTAAACACATACCAAAATAGTAAACAGGATAAAAAAAAAAGTAAACAACGGCAAATCGAATGGCGTCCGTGCTTCGTGAATTTGTGCTTCATTCAGCACCCTAGATCCCACCCTATACCCGGCGCTGAGGGTTGTCAAACATATTGAGCAGGGGACTCTTAAGTTTTAATGGAGAAGAGCCGTTTCAGGCATGTCTGTACTGTCTGGCGCAGAAGAAGAAGTTGCAGAGGAGTCGATGGGATCATGAGTAGCGGCAGCTGAGGAGGAGATGGTACTCCAGGCGCTGAGGGTGCTGGTCTTGTATAGAGGGCCATAAGAAACAACTGGTTGGAGAGTAGGAATTAGTGGCAGGGCCCCTCTTCCTTCCAAAGCGTCTAGCGCTACCTGAATCGATGGTCTCATTTTGGGGTCTGGATGTAAGCAAGCAAGGCCCACTCTCAATGTCCGCACGGCCACTTCACCCCCATCCGCAGTATCCCCTTCAAGCCTACTATCGCAGGCCTCTCTCAATCTACCCTTGCTATGCAAATCCCACACCCAGTCTAGCAGGCATCCTTCAAATTCTCCAGGCAAGCTCGCATCGCCGGGGGCGGCGCCCACACACCACTTCCAAAAGAACCATTCCGTAGCTGTACACATCTGACATGGTTGTTGCCCGTCCTCTCCCTGTCCGATAGGTCTCCGGTGCCATGTACCCTAGCGTTCCTGCGAGATGAGTTGTATGCCCATCCACCCCTTCCCCTAATTGCCTTGCTAAGCCAAAGTCTCCAAGCTTGGCATTGTAGTTGGCGTCAAGCATGACATTGCTTGCCTTGATATCTCTGTGCACAATCACCCTCTCACACTCCTGGTGCAAATATTGTAATGCAGAGCCCAATCCACATAATATATTGTACCTGAAAAATCCACTAACCAATTGATTAGTAACTCGGGCACAATATTATTCCACAAGGGTGGTCTCCTCGATGATCCAAGAAAACAACTGACAGAGAAGGATGTAATTAGAGAGATGAAAGTAATTGGCACGCACAGAGAATTGGCAGCGTATGTATGGAGATGATGGTCATCCACTCATCTTGATGGCACCTAACATGAGTTAATATCTCTGAATCTTCTCATTTAGTGAATGTGGGCAATGTGCATGTCGGTTGAGTGATTTGTATCTTCAGAGGAGCTATGACAGAAACTCAACACCCACAATCTTATCTCTTTCTGCTCATGTCTGTGTATTTGTGCAGGTGTGAATACGTGGTTGAGTTCTATGCATACTCTCGGGCAGTTCATGATGTTATATGAGGACTTGTAGCATTTGCTGACGCTGTACTTATAATTAACTTAAAAGTTTCCAAATTACAATGTTAACTCCTTGAGTTATTGTGATGAATCTGAATGGTTGTATATAATGTTAAAATTGTGGGTGCAGATCGTTTTAGGTTTTTCCTAGATTCATCTGGGGGTGCCAATACTGTGTGCATTTTGTGCACATGCGAATGTTGCGACATTGTCACTAAACTAAACCTATACGCTGAACAGCAATTACAAACCTTTTGCTCCAATCAAGAATCACTGAGGATGTCTGGTTGAAAAGAGAGCGATCGAGGCTCCCATTGGGCATGTACTCATAAACAAGAAGAAGGTTAATGCTTTTGTCTCTGCACCATCCTTTAAGCTGAACCAAGTTTTTGTGGCGGATCCGGCTTATTATGCTCACCTCTGCAAAGAATTCTCTCTCCCCATCTGTTGATTTTTGTGAAATACACTTCACTGCAACCTCTGTCCCGTTGTCGGGCAGCAACCCTCTATAAACTGATCCGGAGCCACCTCTCCCCAACAAGCAATCATCACCAAAATTGTTAGTGGCCATGCTTAAATATCTGTAGTCGAACTTCTGCAGCCCAAGGTCCGCCTTGGAAGGAGAGGGCAGCCCATTACTGAGATGGACCCCTGATGGCAATGGATGATTAGTTCTTTGTCTTCTTAGTCTTCTTGATCGTCGACGCTTCTGGCATAGAAAAAGAACTAGAATAACCATGCCGACAACTAGAGTACCAGTGCTGGATAGCCCTGCAATGAGGCTTACATTCGAGCCCTTTTCCTTGCCTACGGATGTGCTATTGAAGCTCCATGAAAATATGCGGTGATACGCGGCTTTGCCTCCTGTACCCGCCGAAAATCCAATCAGGACATGCTCCGGCAAAAATTGGGTCAAGTTGATACTATAGGTTAACACAGGCGAGGTTGGCTTGGTGCTTGACAGATTCGTAGCATACATCTCCAGCAGCGATTTAGAACTGGAGAAATCAACCCAGGAGTAAACAAAGGAAGAATTTGGTAAACCAAAGGTGAGGTTGGAATAGTTTGCAGAGACAACGGAGTTGATGTCGATGCCGATGTGGTTATCACTGTTGTCAATCCCAGAGTTGAGAAATGTGTCGAATTCAACGGCAACAAAGCCCAAGAAATCAAGCGGGAGACCCAATCCTGAGCCCTTGCGATCGTCGGGTACGTCAGAAAGCTTTGGATCAAGCAAGAAAAATGCAAGGCCATCAGCAGGTGGAGTGCCAACATTTATAGGGACGATGCTGAGGGTGAAGGAGCAATTGAAAGAGGCAGCCTCCTGAGTAGCAGAGTCCCACAAGAAGAGCTGGTCTGCATTGTAGATGCGGCCTGTGCTTTGGAAGGGGGCGTTGTTTTTGACGGTGAGCTCTACATCGTCAGGGTTGAAGGAGACGTTGCCCATGTATGTGAGGTAGTCCTGTATACTTGCATCGGCACCCATGGTAGGGTAATTGAAGCTCAATGAGAGAGCAGCTGCAGAGTCCTGGTGCAAGAAGAGTATTACTACTAGTAGTACCATAAGCTGGTGCAAGGGCTCAACTCTAAACCTTGCATCCATCGTACGCGATCACCGTGTGAGGAATTTGGAAGCCGCTTTGCAGCTTCAAGGCAAAATGGTAAGCTATTATGGTGCTGTGCTGAGCGAGAGAGAGAGAGAGAGAGATTTGGACTCTTTTAGAAGGATTAAAAGGCCATCGTCCTGCACTCCTAGCTAGCTAGATACCAAGGAGAGTTATTTAGCCGGTGACCGGGACTCTCTGAGCACTATTTGACACTGGGTCCTAATCACACCAAAGTGGTGAGATCAGCGGGACTCTCTCAGCACTATTTGACATTGGGTCTTCTTAATAACAGCACAGTGGTGAGATCAACGGTCGGAGGTGAAGCACACAGACCCCAAGGCTGGAGGGAGCATTGTGCAAAAAAAAGAGTCAACAGTGGTGGTGGCTTGAGATTCAAAGCCGGCACCTCGAGTGCCTGTGGCTTGTTGACACCGAAGTGAATTCACATCATCAGAAAGTTGTCCGTTGTTTACCCCTCTGTCATGCCCTTGTTTACTTTTCGTGTCCGCGTTTACTTTTTCGCACGCTTTTGGTTTTGTGCCTACACTTGTCCCTCGTTGATCCCACCACCTTGGTTTCATTTACTACCTCGTGTTAGATAGCGTTGAGGGACTCCTTATTGGCAACTGGGTCACACCTAGTGGGAGTGGGGGAATAGTGCGAAGCAAAATACCAATTTTAGCTTACTTGCAAACATTCCCTTGATTATCAAACCCCTCCTAGAGTTTTACTAGTACTTAGAAAAGAGTAGGTGATAGAAGTAGTACCTAATTATTTGTGTGTAGACAAGCAGAGCAGGACTTCCAACCTGTTACTAAATTAGTCTTAATTGGCAAGCAAGGAACCGCCGGGTGTTTGAGGGGGATCTGGCTGTGGCAAGCTTTTGTGAAATCATACAAGAGAGTAGAGTGACGGTCCACATGATTGGAGGTAAACAAGCCTCAGAGGACTGGTCTAGAACAATACATATCATGATGACATCTTGTAATAAGTAAAGCCTAGGAGTAGTTGTGGTTTCTCTATCAAGCAGAGAACTTGTAATCCTTTGACCCTCAAGGCTGTTGAGATAGGCATGGGACATCCCTCTACACCTCATTTTAGTTGATGTTGACACCTTAGTATATTTGTTGTAAACACAAGAATGAGCCAAGTCTACCAACCGTGTGCCTATAAATAAAGCCTTGTGCTGTACATAAATATATGCTATGCAATATGATATCCTACTATTGTGTGTACATCAATTTGTCCCTTTAGTGGTCGTGTACCTTTTATTAAGTGTGTGTAGCTCACTGTGTAACAATGGAGTCTTTCACCTTTGAGCCTCCTTAAGCTCCCTTCCCCTCGCGATCCTAACAATTGGTATCATAGCTAATTCTTTTGCTAATTGCTTTTGTCTTGGGCAAGTTCATGGCTAAATGCCTAGAGCCACTACCCTTACATGAGTGATTGCAATAGGTTTTGGGCTCAACAAGTACGAATTATAACCTAGTCTTGCTTTATGCACTAATCGATTGCAGTAATTGAGCTCCTACCAATTCAATTCCTGGCTAATTACTGAATCATTAGGGTCAATCAAGCTCTATTTTGCACTAATTTTGAATGCTTTTGCTTGATTTTATTGTATAAACCAAGAGCTGCATTTTGATTCTCAATTGTATGCTTTGAATGTGCTTTGCGAGAGCTTTTAGCAGCCTGCTCAAGCACTGAAATTGGAGGAGATTAGAGCCCCTAATCCTGCTCACTAACTCTAGGTGTGTATGTGTGGCTATAAGGACAAATTCAAGTGGGAGCCACCTCTTACAAGGTGTAACCGAAACCTTTGACCGGATTCTAGGCCAACCGGGTGCTCAATTGGAGCTAATTGCAATTTCGGGTCCGCGATCGGCCGAACCGATCGACCGGCGAATTCTGCAGCAAACTGACCCTTCCGGCGAACCTGACCGGCCGCCTCCGTCCATCTGCTTCCGACTGGTGCCCAGCTGACTGGCTGCTTGATAAGCGCCAACCCTACCCGACCGACCGGCCACGTGCTACCCGCTGTGTCCGCGCACTGCCCAAACCTGCCGGCTCTGCCCTCTCTGCCCGGTCTACCCACGTGATGCCCGGTCTGCCCAAACCTGCCCGCGCTCTGCCCACTCTGCCCGAACTGCCTGCCCACTAAGACAAGCCTCCTTTTCACATATGAATCTATGCCTCAAGGACTCATTCCCACCACTCCTATCAGTAGAAAATCCACGAGCCTTGCTCTTTAATCTCGCATCATATTTTGTGCTCGCCGTACACAAAAGTTTTGAAATTTTGTGAACCCCAAACCAACATCTCTTGAAGCTTTAAGCATATTGAGAAATTTGTGAAGAGGTGCTCCATGAATTTGGAGAGTGACTTCACAATCTATTTGTAAAATCATTGAGATTGGCTTTTACAAGGACAAGACACTGCCGTAGAGAGAGTCTCTCTATTGGTAAGACCAAGTCCCTCTGTTTTTACAACCACTTTGCATCATGGGAGAGAAGGGAATCGAAAAATTTAACGGTGAAGGCTTCCACACCTGCCTGGCAAACCAAGCTGCGAGGATACCTTATGAAAAAGCAACTATGGTCTGTTGTAAAGCCAAGAGTAAGCGAACCATCCACTTCTGTCGAAGGCACTCTCACTAGGGCCCAAATTGCACAAGCACAAGCTAAAGATGAACAAGCACTTGGCATAATTATCATGTTACTCCACAATAATTATGTGCACTTTACAGATAGCTGCACCACTGCAATCCAAGCATGGGATATTTTGGAACATAACTTTGGTGCTAAACAAAAGCAAAGTAAGATTAGCTTAAAGAAAAATCTTTACAAACTTACTATGCTTCTTTAGGAGGATGTTTCAAGCCTTGTAAACAGACTAATGAGCATAATCACGCAACTCACTTACATTGAGTGCCAAGTCCTAGAAGAAGATCAAGTCGCTCTGCTCTTGAGTGCTCTACCTGAAAGTTTTGACAACATAGTCATAGTCTTAGAGCAAAAGGAACCCATACCTTCTCTGCAATACGTTACAGGGGCGATCCATGAAGAAGAAAACAAAAATAAGAAGAAATCTGAATCAGTGGAAGGAGCTTATTTTACATCATCATCATCATCATCATCTAGCGTCATCATCATCACCTAGATTAAATAACAAGAAGTGTTATGAATGTGGCAAGCCTAGACAGAACTGCTACAAGAACAAATATTGTAGCAATTGCGGCATCAAAGGTCATCCACCATCAAAGTGCCAAGGAAGCAACAAAAATAGAGTCAATATTGCAGAAGAAAAGGATGGAGATGCAGCTCAACAGGAAGAGAATTGTCTCCATGTGTGTGCCGCCCCCAACTACTTTTGCGAATATACTGATGTACTGTAAAATGGATAGTCTTCCACCTTCTCTGTTTAAGGGGAGGACTTCTTAGTCTGTGTGACACCATGTAATGAGACCACTCAGTCTGTGTGACTATAGTCTGTGCGACTACCTCGGTCTGTGTGACCATTAGCCTGTGTGGCTTTAGGTCTCGATTCAGCTTCATTCAGTATAGTCCATGCCTAAGGGGAGGATTGTTGAGATAGGCATGGGACATCCCTCTACACCTCATTTCAGTTGATGTTGACACCTTAGTATATTTGCTGTAAACACAAGAATGAGCCAAGTCTACCAGCCGTGTAATATCAAGGCCTATAAATAAAGCCTTGTGCTGTACATAAATATATGCTATGCAATATGATATACTACTATTGTGTGTACATCAATTTGTCCCTTTAGTGGTAGTGTACCTTTTATTAAGTGTGTGTAGCTCACTGTGTAACAATGGAGTCTTTCACCTTTGAGCCTCCTTGAGCTCCCTTCCCCTCCCGATCCTAACAAAGGCTCGGTCTGAGCTCGAGGTTGGTGTATATTTCTGATGTTCTTAATACTATTCACTCACAATTGTGAGTTTTGCTAAAAAAAAAAAAAAACAAGGTCAAGAATCATAGTGGCCTGCTAAGGAAATGTAATGTAAAAGTAGATGAGAGTTGTGTTTGTAGGATCTATTTTTACGTGGTAGGAAGAATCCCAAGATCTATCCAATGAGTCTTGAACTCAAGACCTAATAGTGCAAAGGGAACTAGGATACCAATCTACCACACTTAGGTGATACAAAGGTTATTCTGGAAACCTTAACGATCTCTGGTCCTTAACGATCTCCGATGAGACATGAACTCCAGGCTTGATTCCACACACACACACACACACACACACACACACACACACACACACACACACACACACACACACACACACACACACACACACACACAGAAGAAGAAGAAGAAGAAGAAGAAGAAAAAGAAGAGGAGGAGGAGGAGAATTTTAATGTCATAGGGAACTATCCCAAGAGACCTTAAAGATTTATCCGTCGATGAGGAGAATTGAACGAACGAGAGAGAGAGAGAGAGAGAGAGAGAGAGAGAGAGAGAGAGAGAGAGAGAGAGAGAGAGAGAAGAAGAAGAAGGAGAAGAAGAAGAAGAAGAATAAGAAGAAGAAGAAGAGGAGGAGGAGACTTTTAACGTCGTAGGGAACTATCCCAAGAGACCTTAAAGATCTATCTGCCGACGAGGAGAGTTGAACGAGAGAGAGAGAGAGAGAGAGAGAGAGAGAGAGAGAGAGAGAGAGAGAGAGAGAGAGAGAGAGAGAGAACTTATATTCCCTTTACAAATGCAAATTTGGTACTCAGATCCATTTAGTGGCTTTCTTCTCCTTTTCTATAAAGTACAAGGTAGTGCTATAACACAATTGAAAGGACAACTCTTGCTTGGTTTGTGTAAAGGTATCACTATGTGAAGCAAGAATGGAGTGGTGGTGAGCCCTAGCACCTTTACTTTGATAAGAGGTGCTCAACAAAGTATTCAATGTGGTGAGGATGCATGCATATATAATAATATTGAGGAGAGGTTGTATATGAGTGGAGGAGCTATGGAGGCTTTCTCTTGGGAGGAGAAGCTAGGGGTGCCCTTGATAGTAATGCATAGAAGAAGGCTTTCACATGAGCAACACAAAGAGATCATCGGCTTTTGAGAGTAAGGATGTGGCAAAAGCACTTGCCCTTACACCATTCAATCATGGTACTAATGTGCTTTTTAGGAGTGATGAGGACAAATTTCTTGCACTTACTACACCATTCAAGCATATATGGTCAACACAATATGCTTTCTAGGAGTGATGGGGATAAATCCCTAGTAGCACTTCCGCCAATGAAGCAATATGGTAGTGATATGCTTCTTAGGAGTGATGAGGAAAAAGCACTTGCACTTACGCCATCAAAGTATGGTAGTAATAAGCTGTGGTAAAGGATTTCCAGTAGGATGGACAATACCCCATCATACAAGCAACCTACAAACTCCAATCGAGGTATTGCAATCCGATTTCAACCAGAGCTTGTCACTTCATTTTCCAGCACTCTGTGCATGGCCTTTGCTGCTCATTAAGAATAAACTTTATAAATGCACATGTAAATAGCACGGTCAAAGAAACATTCAACATACGGATGGAAATAAAAAATTGGAGAGAAGAACAAATGTAATAGAATTGCGTTTGATGACTCAGATAGAGTACCGACACAACATCAATTTGTGCAATTTCTCTGCTTGGTAGTTACACCTAGCTCATACATTTGAAGAGTAAAAGATCATTAGCCATGCAATACATTACAAAGATGCTCAGTGTGAAGATATAACCGTACAACAAGTGTAACTAGAGGCTTTTTCCTAGGCAGAGGCAACTTGTGCTATTCGCATCCATTGCAGCAAAGCCATCTGTTTGCTTCAAAATTTTACTTGAATGCAATGAAACCACGTATTAAGCTACACCAAAGCTTGAACCCCTTTATACAAAATGCACAGAAGAAGGTCCAACATTGGCACATTGAAAAGGACACGCGTAACAAATGACTTGCTTTCAATCCCATATTTCATGGAACTTTTACTCCACATGAAGAAGACAGTCAAGATTCCGCATGAACTTTAAGTTACTCCGCATGAAGAAAACAATCAACACCCAAAACATCAAGTTGCAATCATGTGTTGCCAACTTACCTCTTGTCTTCAGAGATAGCTAAACAATCATAACCTTTCTCTATCCTTGAGTTGTGTAAACATAAGTACAAGGCAGTCAAACCACCTCATCATTGCCAATATCGAAGTCACACTCCTCATCAAATTCTTCATCGTCCTCACCAAAAGACCACTCCATGTCATCATCTGATGCAAACCCATGTGCATCATGATGTTCCTCCTCTGAGAAAGCTTAAAAGCTAGCATTTTGTACGGGCACATCACAACCAAAACCTTGAGTTCCACGTCCAAATCATTATTGCGGACTCTTGCCAGTACTTCAAGTTCTCTTTTCCAAGAACAATCATGATAAACAACCCGTGCCTGAATAGATTCTTGGAAATCTTGTGCCGGTACACCTTGACAATGTCCTCCCAAGGAAACTAGAAATTAGTATATCTTTTCAATGACCTAGATCTCCAAAAATAACAGTCTAGAGAGCTTTGTCTAGAGATCCAAAGCTCTGGCATTTGCAAGCATCCGTGCAAAATCCATGTCGTCGGATACAATACATGTGATTCCCTTGTGTATGGAGTCCCCGGGGGATTCACTCTATATGCATAATGGGATGCCACCTGCGAGCGGACAACTTTGATGAAACCCCTATATACGACTCATATTAGGGAATATGACCCCCCTTTCTACGCTTATACAAAAATCAAGAAAGAAAACTATCATACCCCTATCTTACATATAAAATTTAGGTCTCACATGATCTAACTAAGTAAACTAGTCAAATATTGTGTAGCATAGTGACTGGCAATGTACTAAGGAACCACTTCTATTGATAACTAGATGTACCCTCAATGTTTCTTAGTTTGACTTTCAAACTATGTGCGCGATCAGCGTGCACTCTAGCTACTCATCCAATTATGACCCATCCAAAGATGGTGTAAATCAACCCTTGACCTGCTAATCAGCCCTTATCTATGATCGACTTGATGCAAAATTTGATGTGTGACCTGATAAAAAAATTCCCCAAAATTCATCCGAGCTCTAGTGCATAGCGATGACCAAGCATTACAAGTAATCAACCTAGGTCAAGTCCCCCTCCCCCTAAATATGATACCCCCTCCCTATTTTTAAGCTTGAGATATAAATTATTGGGGGCCTACCCCTAACTTATAGGTTTATTTAAACCTGTAAAAAAATTCCCCTCCCTTGCACTTACGTGGTGCGATAAGTTTTCCATGGTGAATCCCCCGGGATGGAGTCTGCCATCTATTTCTTTAGCTCAATGTCTGCAGCTTGAGGCTTATACTACACTGTCTTTACAAAGATACCCACTCGGGGAAAAGCTAGAGAACCTTTGGAACCAGTATTGGGCTTGCCACTTCTTTATACATCTGCATCTTTAGAAGCATCACAGCTCTGTATTTCTCTTTCTTCTTTCCCTTAAGAGAATGCAGCCTTGTCATCCTCTTGTTATGCTCTATCTCGTGAAGCTGCTTGAAATGCTTCTTGAGAAGAATGTTAATTTTGAATTTTTGACCACAAAGGTTGCACACATAGGGTTGCCCTGGTTGCAAAGGCCTTTCTTTTCAAAAGTCTCTACCTCTTTTATGTTGCACATCTATTCACGCACCCGATTTGGGACATGCATGAAAGCACGGTAGTTCGCATATGCCACCATCTCAACAACAGAGCCAAATAGCAAAGCAGCAAGTCAAAGGTAGAGACCTGCATCGCATGGAGATGATGTTGGGGGCTTGTTGTCAAGGTCCCAAGACACAGATACTATCGCATTCTTGAAAGGAGAATTATTTAATTCACTGCTTGATTGTCCCTGGCTGAGAGGGCTCACATAACCTGAAGAGGATAAATTGCCAAATCTCTGATGTAATCCATAGCTAGCAAAAACAACCTCAAGCAATCTGTTAGCACATGCAGGATATTTGCTTGGAGGCCAGAGAAAACATAGGTATGGCTTAGATTGGCGGAGCACATGCCCTAAACCATAGCCATAGGAGCATGAGAGAGAGAGAGAGAGAGAGAGAGAGAGAGAGAGAGAGAGAGAGAGAGAGAGAGAGAGAGAGAGAGAGAGAGAGAGAGAGAGCACTCGACTCAAGAAGGTGGAAAGGACTCAGAAGCAAGCTCAACATGGACCATCCTCCCAATTTTAGGTGCTCTTGGATTGAGGCTTGTGATGGGGCAAAGAGAGAGAGAGAGAGAGAGAGAGAGAGAGAGAGAGAGAGAGAGAGAGAGAGAGAGAGAGAGAGAGAGAGAGAGAGAGAGAGAGCGAGAAAGAGAGAGGATAGGACTCAACATGCTATAGTTGCCAGCCTCATAGGAGAGCTAGAGCACGTCTTCACCTAGACCAAGGAAAATGACATTTCGCATATAATAAACCCATCACATCACAAACACAGAGATTCAATGCACCACATCCGTAGAGTCTGGCTACAATAGTGTTCGAGAAAAATTTTCAAACATACAAAACTCCTTTCCTTGAATTTACCAAGAGGAAATTTTAGAAAATCAGGTTTATTTTTTGGGTTTTAACACTATTTTTCTTTATGTTGGTGTGCGCTCCTTGCCGCACTGTCGAAGCAAGGGACTTGCCAATGCACCGTGTGCGAGCCGCAGACGGCTCCAAGCACACAACTAGTTTAACTAGTAAGCTCAAAGAGGGCAATGGTGTGTCACTCACCGCCTTATGCTCCTGCCGTAGAGGATTCCTTGCCGCGAAGAAGAAGGAGAAGCCGCTACGCCGCGCTCAACCGCCTCGTCGCCGCCGTGCCTTCGTAATGCTCGATCGCACACACACTCTCCCTCTCTCTCTCTCTCTCTCTCACATACACACACACACACACACGGAGGTGAAGAAGAAGAAGATGGAGATGGAGATGGAGCAAGAGCACTCTTCTATTGCACAAATGAGAGAATGAGTGAATTTTAGGTTTAGTTGGCTTTTATATGAGCTCACCCCATTCACACTTGGGCGCCCATGCTTAGCCAACTAATCCCTTGAATGTCCCAGTTAGAGTGCGCCTCTCATCGGCGATCACTCTTACCCTTTTCCTATTGGTCCGACAAGCCCGGTACCTGACTCTACCAAATACATAATACACGTCTGTCGTAGGTGATGGGGTGTCCGTGAGCCGTGAGGGTTAACATGCCCCCCTTCCTGATGTAGATTCCGTCCTCGGAAGCTATTGAGTTGAAGCTGGTTCGTCGAGGTGGAAGAGCATTTGAGATGAATGTCCTTAGCCTTCTTCAGTCACTGCAAAATCAAACAACATTGGCACAGTAATTGCATTCTCTTAAAAAGCATATGCAGTTTTAGGTAGACAAATTGATTGGTAAAAGAATTTCAAACAATTTGTTAGCAATGAACATTAAATTGCAATGTAATCAAATGCATAAACAGATGTAAAGGTAGAAAATTAAACAAGTCTGGGGTCGCTAATTTGACGGTCGAAAGGCACTAGAGATCGAATATTAATACCATGGGTAAGCTTCTTAATTATCTGTGGTCAATTAAGTTGTTTAATCGCGAGAGCCAAGTATTCATGTTCGAGGGCTGACTAGAGGCTATATCTAGAAGACCTTGTAGTTAAGCTACCATAAAAGTAATTTCTCATGAAATCATCGCCTGACTGATTACTTTTTCTTTGACCCCCCAAAGTCTTTTCACATTGATTCAATTATGATGTGTGTGCTTATTTTGTATGCCTTAGGTTTTTTGATTTTCAAGGAAAAGCGCCCACACTGGGAACCTCTAGGGCTCTAGTACCATAGGCGATACATGTGAGTGAAGTACCAATTTAAGCAGGGATTTCTCTTCCAGCTTAAAATTTTACATTGTGGCACTTTGATTTTTTGTTTGTTCATTTTCAGCATTTTAATTTTGTAACTTTGGGGGGTCATATAACACTGTTACCCTCCCCAGGCTCATCACATTAGTAAACTCCCTTTATAATACTTAAGCTAAAGGTCAATAGGGTTAAGCCCACTAGAAAGCCCTAGTACATTTCACACAATGCTGCCTAAATCGGATTAAGAACCTAAGTAACCATTGCTTATTAGGAAGGCATTCCCCATGGTATTAAGAGAAGATTTCTAATACCTAGCTCGGTCAAACTAGCTTAGTCGGGCTGCTTGAGTTTTAAACCTAGACAACTGATTATGACAAAACATTACATTGAATTAAATGTTTGATACTAAGAAAATGCATTGAATATTATGCTACCAATCACAATCAAGGCAGACAAACATGGATGCAAAAAGATAAGGGCAATGCTAATGGATATAAAACACCTGTTTGTGTTGATGGTCGCGCTTGATTTGAAGTGTGAACGAGAGAAAGGTTCCATGAAGGTCCACATCCTAACCACAGCAACACGTTCCTGTACACACTATGAAACACAAACAATACCTCTAGGAGGCACATCAGTGGGAAAAGAGAACTTCGCTAATCTCTCAACTCTAAAACAGAAACACTCCTATCGTACTAATCTTACCTACCCTCCATCACTCAAGTGATGAGGATCAAAGTTGTTTTATGGCATAGGTTTCTGTTTCACTGTACCAGATGTGACATGTGTAGGTCTGAGTCAATGTTTTGACTTTTAATGTGCATACTCGTTTGCTAATTGCTCTTGCTCTTTATTTATTTTTTGTTTTTTGTGAGTATAAAGCTTTATATGTACATTCCCTAAGATTGGGAGATATAGAGGTCAGGGAGGAAGGTTGAGAGGGAAACAAGTGAATGATGGATGTCCACAAACACTCCCCCCTTCCTTGGGTAGATCATACCGTTTGAAATGAGCTTGTCACCCTTTGAAACCAATTGTTCCAGTTGGTAATAGGTGAGGATTTTTGCCAGTAGTTTTCTATTACCCTAGGTGCCTCGTCAAGTTGCAAGGGTGGTAAGGTACTCTCCCAGGATCGAACTTGAAGTGGTTCATCAGGTGATTCTTGAACACTGGGAGGTGTGGATTCTTTTGTAGCTTCATGGAGGTCCACTACTATAGATGGAGGCTGTGTAGAAGCTTTTACCTCTATGGATGTATTACATGAGGAGCTAGAAGCTTCATGGGACTCCCCCCTTCCTGAGCTAGGTGGAACAAATCGTTCTTTCTTTGGTACCCAAACTAGCTCGGGAGCAGGTGTGTAGCATTCTGTGATTTTTTTCTTTCCACGATCATTGATTCGCTTTGGAGCTACGGGATTGGGCTCACTTGGGTCAGGTGATAGGTAAGAGCACAATCTACGTTTTGGCACCCAGATTTGATCATTTCCTTGATAGTAGCCTTGGGCTTCCAATAGTCGTTTAGGGATCCATCGCAACATTTTCTTACTTTTCTTGGAGCGAGTGGTACGTTTCTTACAAGGCTTCTATTTTTTAGCACTAGCTATGGTCGCTAAAGAAGCTTTAGGGACCCACTTGTATGTTTTCTTCGTTACATTAGGATGAGTTTTGTCAGAAGCGATATGCATTGCTTGTAGCATATTTAAGGGTACAGGCATTTCATCCCCCTCAGGTGTTACCCAGGTCGTCCCCCTATTTCCCCAAGTGTCTATGGTTGCTGCTAGGTGGACCCAATCCACATTGTCCAACTCAGTCATCCCAGGTAGGATATCCATATAAGGAGAATCTTTGCCAATGTCTGTATCCTTCTTACAAGTGTAACAATATTGAAGTGGGGCCGAGTGAACTGTGGTGTCAGAGCGATGATCAATAATGGTTTTACTCCCTAAGGGGTGTACCTTACCAGTCACCAAATCCACTCTAAGGACAGAGTCTTGGAATTGCAAATAGACATGATTTTTAGACCAATCATGAACCATTTGTGCTTCCCTCATGAATGGTCGTCCTAAAATCATTTCATATGACCTAAGGTGTTTAGAGAAATCCATTACAATGAACGTATGTTGTACCTTGTGTCCTAGAACTTTGATCTTAAGATCCTTGAGCATCCCCATAGGTTTGGCTATGGTACCATTTGCCATCTTTACCACAATGTTAGTAACACTGAGGCGGGGTTTTCCCATGGATTCCCAACAATCTTTTGTAACGATGCTAGCTCCTGCACCACCATCAAGAATTCCCTTTATAGTTAATCCCTTGGTAGTGATGGGTAGGGTCGCATTAGACTCGTCGCCTTCAAAATACTGCCCTAATTCGTTAATGGGTACCTCGATCACAGACTCGTGTCCATCTAAGTCAAGTGATTGCACATGATTTTCCTCATCAATCATAATCGAGTCAGGCCTATTTGGTTGCGCAAACTGCGGTAATCCCGTTCGTAGCTCTCCGTTAAGGAATGCTCGAAGTGCAAGGAATAACTCAGGATCTCCATACAGCTTTGCTATGATCGTGGTTCGGACCTCAGAAGACATGAAGTCCACTAGTTTGGAAACATTCATTGGCATTTTGCAGGGTGTAGGTCCTTGACTAGGAACTGGTGAGGATGGAATCTCATATTCCTCAATGGGATCAGGTATTCGTTTGTTAAATATCCTTTCCAACAAGAAAGGTGTATGCTCACTTTCTGATGTCCCGTCCTCACTCCCTTCTTGGATGATACTACATATGGCTAACGGTCTATGGTTCATGTGGGGTGGATGAACTTGCGTGGGAAACACTGTGTCATGAATTTTGACATGCATGGGTTCTGGTTCTAGTTTCCTTTGAGTCTCCTCCACTAAACCTCTTAGATGTTTCACCTGCTCAATCTCGTCTACTGGGTTTGGGTACGTCCCAATCTTCTTTTTACGATTCTTCCCTTTTTGCCCCTGCGGTTTATCTTGGATGTCTTGGATTGGATTTGGAAACACTTGTGGTGTTTTCAAAGGCTCTTTATGGTTTTCTCTTATTCGGTTTTCATTTGGTTTCATGTTACGGTTTTCTTTGTCGGTCTTTCCCTTTGTGGTATTGGTTCTAATCTCCATTGTCTCGATTGAATCTGAATCATCCTCGAGGTCATTCATATACACGGGGTCATCTCCTGTTCCTATGTTTGTTTTGGAACTTGGCTTTGAATTTCCCGTATTCTGCGACCTCTTCCTTCGTGTCTTCTTTTTCTTTGCTTGGATAACTGACGCAGTATCTCTCTCTTCGAGGATATGGCCTGGCCCTTGAAGCATGGACCGTGTAATCACATAAGCGGGTTTGACGGGTGGTATTGGCGATGTCACACTAGCAATTTCGACCAAATTTAGGGGTGTGATTTTAGGCGCATTTGGGTTATAGGGGCATTGGGCAATCAAGTGATCTATGCCACAACGATTACATGTGAGTATTGGCATTGCAGACGTGCTCCCTTGATTCATTTGCATCTGTGCAGCATTCTTTTGCAGCCTAATAGGGCACTCCGCTGCCCGATGTGGTCCACCACACTCGTAGCATTGAAGAGGTGGCCTCCTAGCCTAGGTGTTGATATTTTGACCTCTGGATGCGAGAGCAGCAGCTTGATAAACCGGCTTGACTTGCCCCCAACAATCTTCCATGTAGTATATAGGACACTCTTCCAATGTATCAAGTCCGTAGGCAATACTAGTGTCTATTTCCTCCTCACAGCTATCTGCATAAGCATTAGATGGCTCGCAATCCACTTGGTTCATAGGGGCGACTCTTGGATGCCGGGGCTGCGGTCCTAGCACAGGAGGTGGTAGCGGTGTAGCTTGTACAACATTTTGAGATCTAGGGACCATGTGTTGCGGTAGTTGCTCAACAGGTGGAGCAGGCATCAATGCAGGAGCTCGAGGTGCATCTGTCCAGGCTACAGGTGGTCTATTTTCCATCATACGTTTGATCATTAAACAATCCTTAGCTTGGTGACCATACCTACCACATGCGTTGCAAGTTCCATTAAATTTTACTCTAAACGTAGGGCACTCACTAGTGCTATGTGGACCTAAGCAAATGGAACACCATTGTTGCTCCCTTCTTGGATACATGTGACTATTTTGAGGGGGTCGATTATCCTTAAGAGACTCTTGGATTGCCTTGGTGAGGTCTGTCAAGAATGTCTCAAATAACTTTGGCTCATTGGCAATGGGCTTTGCAGTCATGGGTTCATACTCATTGGCTTGTGAGCTAGTGGATCTCGTGTCAGTAGACACCCTCATGCCTGCTATCATCAAGTTGTCCTCTAATTGGATTGCATTGGCAGTGACATCTTCCCAGGTCGTGATACCTCTAATCACTAGTCCATTATAGATTCCTTCATTCCTCAACCCTCGGATGAATTGATCAAGTAGTTGGTTATTGTTGAAGTGCTCATTTACAGGGCAGCGAGAGTTTAAGTGCTTTAGACGACTAATGAAGTCCCTTACTGACTCTCCTTCCTTACGTTCGGGCTTCTGTAGCTGAGATGCTACACCCCAAAGCACACCTTCTCGTATGTACTCCTTTAGAAACAACCTTCGAAGGGTAGGGTAGATTATTTTCTCATCCACGCTTAGGGTTCTATACCAATCTCCAGCCTTCCCACTTAATGTCAAGCTTAAGGCATTGCACTTATGTAGTTCGTTGCGTTCCCCTAAGGAATCACATACTTGTTCAAACACTTCAATGTGTTTTCTTGCATCTTCGTCCCCATTGAATTTTTGCTTGAGTTTGGCAATTTGTACTGCCTTACTTCTAGGCTCTCTATCAAATGCATGACGCATATTTTCCGCGATAGATCGACCTATGGTTTGAGCAAACACTGCCAAGTCACCTATGTGAGGAGGCAGGGCTGGTGGAGGTACTCTTGGAATCATATGTGGGAGAGGGACGGGTACCGGTCTTGGCATATGCGTGGATGATGCAGGATATGGAACATAACCGGGCATAGGTCCACTCGGATAAGGGCTAGGGAGCGGCACTCGAGGAGCATAAACAAGTGGTACAATTGGAGGTGTGGGGGCCATGTGTGCATAAGGGGCTAGAGGCACATACGGTCGAGGCCCCATATTAGGTACTACGACACTAGGTAGTGGCACTACGCTAACCGTAGATGTCATCGGTACATTCTGTGTCAGGCTTATCCCTGGAGTGAGCACTATGTTTTCCTTAATAGAGGGTTGAGTCAAGTTAGGGAAGCTAAAGTTGTCGCTCGGAGGCTCAGATTGCATAGAGACCCAAGGTGAAATGACGTAAGATGGGTCCATGGGACTCATTAGAGGAGTCTCCATTTGTGATAGAGTAGGCTGTTGAGCCTTACTCGTATCCAGAAATCTTATGGGGCCAGTTGAGAGTATATTTACCCCTCGGTTTTGCCTTTCTGATTGAATAATGCCATGGATAACATTACAGATCATTTTCTGTTGATCTTCGATGCTCGTGGCACTAGAGGTGGATTGTACAATCTCTATCCATCCTACCTTGTAGGCGTGGCCAGAGTGTAGATCCGTCAACACCTCAGTGTGGAGGTCGTATGTCCAATGATCATTAATGAACAATCCTTCTAGAGTCGACGTGTTAACGGTTTCTTGTGAGGTAGAAGCAATGTTGCTCCCCGTGGTTTTACTTGTCACCAACGGTACTCTAGAGGGAACTTCTGAAGGAGGCAGCTCAACAGGGCCTTCTTGGTAAGAAGTTGGCAGGATATCCACATGGACACTCTTTGGTGGTGTGGGGTCCACGTGCGATGTGAAAGGAGAGTCCACTTCCCCACCCCCTTCGTGTGCTTCATTTGCATCAGGTTCCGAGCGAGTAGCTCTACCTAATGTTTCCATGAAACGGCTAAACATACTAGTACTAGGCTGTGGAGCTTCGGGAGGTGCATGGCCTTCTCTCTCAGTGTTTTGTGTAGGGTATGCTTCCATGATTTCTGAGTCGGAGGAGGAATCACTAGCGGCTATTTTAGGGTCTTGGGTGGTGCTACCTTGTGTCCCCGCTGAGGGTCTAGAGCCTATCGTGGATGGGTAATGGGTGTCCGTATGAACATAGGCACCCTCAATATGCTCGTGTTCTAGCACCCGCCCAGAGCGTAAGTGCATGTGCTTTTGATACCCTAAGGTGTCAAAAAGCTGCTCTAGGAGGCCTTGTGACTAGGTTTTAGCGTGTTTTTTGTTTGTTTTTTTGCTAGATTTTTTAGAGCGTGTCGTGGAATGGGCCGTGTGATAGCTCGAAACGAGCGTATCACTAGGAGGGACGCGCTATGCTTTACAGCCCACCGTTTGGTTATATTTTGCTCCAGAAAAGCCCGAAATAGTCTTTTCCTAGCTGGGGAACTAGGCTCCAAATAGCAAGTCTAAGGGTGCAAGTGGGAAGAGAAGGGAGGAGAGTGGAGGATTGTCCCACATGCTCTCATTCCCTCTTGAGGGAGTAGGGTATATATATAAGAGTGAGTCTAGTATATATCATAGGACTGAGGCCTGGGCTTGGGCTTGGGCTTGGGGAAATGATCCCGATCCCGATCTAGCTTTTATACAAACCAACCCGTCCGTTTTAAAACTCACGTTTTTTATTTTCGAAAAATTTTACCTCCCCCTCACTCATGTTTTTTATTTTCGAAAAATTTAACCTCCACCTCACCTACCTATAACAGTGGTTCACCTAATTACTAACCTGCTTAATTAACTAACTGTGCGCCTAACTGTGCACAAACCAGAAAACACAGAAAATGCAGAAAATGAAACTTGACAGAACTGTGCAGTGCAAACCAGAAAATGCAAAAAAACGCAAGAAATGCTAACTGTGTGCAAACAGAAAAACAGAATTTTGCTAACTTTCTAACTAATATTAAATGTACGCAGCAGAAAAACAGAAAATGCAAACTGTGCGCAACAGAAAAACAGAATTAACAACTTGCAGAAAAAATACGCCTTCCTCTCCCTCTTCTTTCCTACTGCAAACCACTCATACAAGAAGCACAAAGTGCCTCTTGGGCTTAGTGCAGGGCTATTCCCCGGTAGTGGCGCCAAAAATGTGCGTTCCTTGCCGCACTGTCGAAGCAAGGGACTTGCCAATGCACCGTGTGCGAGCCGCAGACGGCTCCAAGCACACAACTAGTTTAACTAGTAAGCTCAAAGAGGGCAATGGTGTGTCACTCACCGCCTTATGCTCCTGCCGTAGAGGATTCCTTGCGGTGAAGAATAAGGAGACGCCGCTACGCCGCGCTCAACCGCCTCGGCGCCGCCGTGCCTTCGTAATGCTCGATCGCACACACACTCTCCCTCTCTCTCTCTCTCACATACACACACACACACACACACGGAGGTGAAGAAGAAGAAGATGGAGATGGAGATGGAGCAAGAGCACTCTTCTATTGCACAAATGAGAGAATGAGTGAATTTTAGGTTTAGTTGGCTTTTATATGAGCTCACCCCATTCACACTTGGGCGCCCATGCTTAGCCAACTAATCCCTTGAATGTCCCAGTTAGAGTGCGCCTCTCATCGGCGATCACTCTTACCCTTTTCCTATTGGTCCGACAAGCCCGGTACCTGACTCTACCAAATACATAATACACGTCCGTCGTAGGTGATGGGGTGTCCGTGAGCCGTGAGGGTTAACAGTTGGGGTGGAATTTCTCCTTTTCCCCTTGCCTTCAATCGGCATTTTTGAAATTGAAACCGACACGATATTATGCTGAGACACATTTTTCCCGAACATTGGACTACAGAGAGCCGCTCATCTTCAGGCGGTAGTACGAAAAGACCATGAACATGTTGTCAAGAGAAGCCGTAGCCTCCTGTGTGCTAGTCCCATGACATCCTGTAGATGGGCCTTCAATGCACCGCATGGCATGCGCAGACTTCAGAGTCCACAATCGACCTATAGAGACCAGCCCCGACTTCAGGCTACATCAAGAAAAGACCTAACATTAAGGAACCCCCTCACTTTCAAGAAAATTATAAAAAACAATTCAATCGAGTGGCATATTAACTTTTTTAATGAAATGGAGCCCATGCTCTTTTGCTTCCATATGTTCTCCATTACATGCTCCCACCTTTCCTCCGGCCATTTCTTTTTCCATAGCTTGTTAAGAGGGCTAGACCAATTCTTCTTTTGCATCATTGTCTGATAAATGATTTTAGTATGGGGTTCCCATAAGAGACTGCTTCCGGGCCATTTCCAGGCATTCCAATCCAACTCCGAATCAAAGATTGGCATCACTAGATTGTCAAGCTCTTTCATCACTTTGTGGACAAGCAAGACCTCCAAGCTATTAAGTTGGTAATGGGTAACCATAAGGTCAATGGTTTTCCAACTCTTGTTGCCACTGTCCCGGAAGTGCCCAAGTCGCTTCAGACCCTTATTATTCGGCTTCCTGGCTGTCTCAATCCAATAGGGAGTTTGTGACGGATCTACAACTTTGGAAAGCCAAGGGGACCAATGCAGAATGGAGTTCTTGAAGTATCTGGCTTCTTCCCCCCACTTTAAGACTCCTGCTACTCTATTGCATTTTCTTACCAATTCTCCTGAGCTGCCCCCCAGTCTTAAGGTAGACCACGCCGGGGCTAGCAGTTTGTCATGAACCTCCACCCCTCTCCACTTTCCACCCTTCGAGCCAAGTTTAGCTTCTTCTATCATATCTCTGATCATGACAACTCAAACTTGATCCTGTTTAGCCAAGGAAACAACACATGTGGTGCAACAAGCTTCTGCATGGGCCACAGGGTTGAGAATTTCGAGGCCTCCTTGATTCCTCGGTCGAGCAACTGATTCCCAACGGGCCCATTGCCATGGCCTGGAAGATTTCGTGTTGATTTTTCATAAAAACCTTTTTATTGGTTTTAAGAACTCTTTCTAGTGACACTTAGCCATCTTGAGAAGCGGGCTACTAAAGGCAATATAAGGAATCATAAAGGCATTTTATGATTCCTTATATTGGGAATGGCTACCCTTTTATCCGACTTGGGAATGGGAGAAGAACATACTCCCACTTACTCATTTTTGTTTTGATTTTTTCAAGCACCCACTCAAATCTTTGCTTGTGAGTTACGTCCACCCCCAAGGGGGCTCCCAGATGTCTAAAGATATTCCCTTTTGTGAAAATCTCCCTTGACCAGATAGAAGGGTCAAATGAGTCATTTTCCGATAGGGAGATCAGCCTTCACTTTTCTATATTACACTGGGACCCCGAAGCTATTGAGAATATTTGTACAATCTCCATAGCTTTTCTGATGACGTGGGGGCACGCCTTCAAGAAGAGGAGAGAATCGTCTGCAAAAAGTTTTGCTAGGAGTTGGCTATTTCCTAATAAGGCAAGGCCTTGCAACTCCCCTCGTTCCGCAATAGCTTCGAGCATCGTAATTAGAGGATGTGATCCTATGGTGAAAAGTAGGGGGTCCAGAGGGCATCCCTGCTTAATAGACCTTTTGACCTCAAAAGAGCCCACAATTCTAACATTGAATAGGAGCTCTGACTGGCTTCCAGCCCCCATTACATGTACCAGTTGACATAGGCGAGGCCCAAGCCCAGAGCTTCCATGATGGCTTCTATATATGTCCATGTTATTCTATCATAAGCCTTGTCTAGGTCCAACTGCCAGCATAATGCACTCCTGCTTTGTGACATTTGCGTATTTGATGCCCACCATTGCTGCCAAGATGTTATCATAAATGGACCTTCCTTTCATGAACCCACGTTGATGGGGTGAGATGATCTTGGTTAGTAAGGGAGCTAGTCTAAGGGCTACTGCTTTAGCTATAATTTTGTAGGCCACCGACATCATCGTTATAGGGCGCCAATGTTTCAGTTGAGAACAACATATCTGTTTTTTTCCTTGCCAAGGGCTTGCAATGCTAGTGAACATTCGTCTTCAGAGAATTCCCGTTCCAAGAAATTAGCTTCTTAGTGGGAAATTTCCTTCTTTACACTCTGAAGTAAGGTCCCTCTGGCTTCTTCCACTTCTTGGGACTAGGTCCCTGACCATCCAATGATTTGACTAAGATAGCTCAACATCAGACTATCCATTTCATCCTGGTTATGAATTGTTGTCCCTTTCTCATCATCGAGCGAGTGGATGTAGCCCTGGCTCTTCTTGATTTTTAAAGCCCTAAAAAACTGAGCTTGATTGGAGGCTTCAGGTTGAAGAAAAGTCTCCCTGGAGAGAAGCCTTGCCTTTCTGATATCTTCTAATTGCTCATTAGCAAGGTTAGATTTGGCTTCGAGCCATTGTTTGTGCTCCTCCTCAGTAGCATGCCCATTGGCTTTTATGGAGGTAAGCAATTGTACCTCCGCTGTAAGATGCAAAAGGTGTACCTCCCTAGCTTTCTTGATTCGAGAGCCCGAGGTTTTGAGTGCTTTCTAGATGCTCCGAGCAAAGAGGTCCCATGCATTGTGTTTGTTGAGGTCCACATATTTTTTGAGCTTGCCCAATGCTTTCTTGGTTAGATTCCTGAAAAGAGGGTCTTTGAATAGGTGTGCCCCTGTTACTAACTGTTTTTTTCTCACCTCTTGGGGCCTGCTCCTCCTCTTTATTCTTCTTTGAATGTATGTGCAGAGGAATGTGATCTGAAAGGCTTTTTGTTGGGACTACCTTCATCTCCATCAACGACGATATCCACTCACCTTGGTGCGAGTAATAGCATCTGTCCAGCCTGGAAGCAGTGCGGGCATACTGGAGGCTTGTGTAGGTGAAATCAGGTGTGCTATTCCATGGGCCAACTTCCCATAAGTCTATCATTGCCCACTTTTCGCACAAACTTTGCCATTTAGACCTTTTTGAGCCAACCAACATATTGGAGGATCCTGTTTCTATCCTGTTCTATCCCTGCTCTTTTCTACCATATTAACAGCCACTCCCCTTCAATAGGGGTATCTCTAAGATGCATCCATAGTTTAGCTCTATCTTTTGCATTGCAAGGGCCGTACACATTCACAATGGTGAAGGGATGCCCTTCCCATTTGATTCTAATCCCCAAGATTCTGCTGGATGGGTGGTTAAGAACCAACTTCGGCTCCAATTCTTTGTCCGCAATGCTGAGGAAGCAGTGAAACCGTTACTTCCTTCTCCATAGAATACCACTTTCTTTCCTAGCACTTGCTTTCTCTTGCTATGGGCATCTAAGTGGTGTTCCTGGATGGCCCAGCAGTTGACTGTCTTCTCCTTTTTTATTTCTTCCCAGAATAGGGTACTCTTCTTACGGGTTTTCAACCCCTTTACGTTCCAAGATTGGATAGTGAGAGACTCCATCATTAATGAGGGTTCATTAGGATAGAGGAACAAATTCTTCAACAGCCGAATCATCCCCCCCCCCTTCTCCTTGGTCTCCGAAGAATCCGGGGGTTCCAAGTCAAGGGATTCCTTTTCTTGCAGTGCTGCACATGGATTGTGCAGTGGGACAATGAACCCCCCTCCTTTCGAAGGGGTGGAGGATGAATTAGATCCTTTCACCTCAAGTGTTCTCATGACTTGAAGCACTTTGGAGTCTCTTGCCACTACCTTCACTCTTTTGGCTCTTTTTAGACCAGGGACTTGGACAATTGCCGCCGTTGTCACTGTCATAAATTTGGGGGTAGCAGCGGGAGTATTGATCCTATTATCATTGCCTGCACCTTCGCAAGTTCGTTGTATGGGAATCGATTCCTCCACAATCTTTTCTTGCATCTTAATATCTATTTTCTCACATACCATATCTCCTTTATCCTTCCCTGCATTTGTCTGTTCGTTACTGCCTCCTTGCTTCTCCAGCCCTTCCATCAGGGATTCCATTTTATTGGGGGTCTGTGCTGCCGGAGCTGCAGTATCATTAGACTTCAAGGGGCAATCCTTGGCGAAGTGCCCAAAAGTGTTGCATTTAAAACATGCCCCAAAGTATGTTCCAAAGTTTATCGGAATGGTAACAAGCCCAGCTCTGACATTGATAACCATGCTCTTAGCTGGTGGCGTTTTAGACTCATCCATCCTATACAAACCCTGTTTGAGGTTCTGCCAAACCCTCTCTTGTTAGGTTTAAATAAGGGAGTGCCCAATTGGCTAGCAAGCATCCTGAGATTTTCCCACAGCCAGCTAGGCAGTCCCACAAACTCAACCCAGACCGGATGAAACTCTTGTAGAGATTCAGCTAATTCGAACACTGGCTCCCAAGGCACCACACAAACCGTAGTCCTATTAAATACTAGGGGCCCTTTGTCAAGGATCTTTTCCACATCGGAGGCCTCTTTGAATCTCACTGAACAAAAACCTTTAGCTATGTAAAAAGTACTTTCAACTGCTCCTCCATGACCAAGAATTTGAGGGCCCTGAAGCCATTGAATAATCTCAAACATGTTCCAGATTCTTCCACTGAACACAAATGCAAGCGTTAGCTTAGCTTGCCTGGATAATTGTTTCTTGATAAGTGTTGGTGGAATTGTTACAGTAGTACCCTCGGCAACTTCCACCTACTATGGAAAAGACTTTTTTAAACCAGAAAAGTCTCCATCTACCAACCCACCTTCTACCAGCCCACTGTATTCTGTTTAGGAGCAAGTTCTTTTGTTGTTGTTAGGGCCAGTCTGAATCATTTTGTTGACTTCCATGAGCTCTTGTTGAAGTCTAGCTTTTGTATTCTGCAGTTTTTTGATATCTCCTTCACTTGACATCCCTTCTGTTGAGCCTTTTCCATAATCCTTAGAGTTAGGCCCCTTGAGTATGCTAGCAAACGAAATACCTGGCCTGCGACTAGCAGATGCACTTGACGCTTTATTTATGTTTGCACAGATGGGACCCTGAAGAACCCCATCTTTGAGGGTTTTTACCTCGAATTTGAACCCTTGCGTTGAGCCCATTTTCTCTCTTGTTTCCTCAGAGGGAACTTTTTCAGTCAGGACAGTTTTGTCCTCTTTCATGGTTGAGGCCTTTGGCGAGTTGGGGCTTGACATTTCTGTATCATGCATTGGTCTCAAGACCGAGCCACCGCCTACATCCATCGGCACGGCTAGCTCCATTTCGGATATTTCCCTGCCACTAACATCTGTGAAAATTTGACAATATCCTCACTTGCAACCAGAGCGTCGAGTTCCATTATCAAGTGTCACAGACTTACAACCCTTGATGAAGCTCAAGACCTTAAAGGCACATACGCAAAGAGACAAAGAGGTAATAATCGCTTGCTTGATATAAACTTAAGGTTGGATTTTCGGAAGCAAAGTGATAATTGTTAATTTAGATCCCCAAAAAAGAAAAAAAACGTAGGCAAGAGCTAATGAGCGCGATTATTGACAAGGAGATAATAATGGTTGTTAAAAACAATGATTAATAGTAGGAACAAACGAGAAAGAGGGAGCAGGGGCGGTGAGAGGCAATGAGGTGCTCGTCATGTAGCTTAAGCGCATAGGAGAGAGTGACGGTCTTGACCTAAGCATGATCGGGATCTTAAGAGACGACAGTAAGAAGCAAGCACGCAGAGCAGTAGAGAAACTTTCCCACAAGTGACGAAAAAGTCGCTTAGTACATCAACTCACTCGAACGCAAGCACAAGACCCTGTAAACATCTTTTGCTCGCCATCGCTTAGGTTTGGGCACCCTGTAACCGGCACGCTACCATAATCTTCTCAGGTTTCGCCATTCTCCTAAAGTGCAAGGGAGTACCCTTGACAAGTTTCACTTCCCTTGACACATCTCGTCATTGTTGAGAATTCTTATGGAGCCCATGCTCTTAAATGAAAGGACTTCTTCACAAACTAAAATAACAAAAAAAAGGTGTAAAAGGACGATAAAGATTGTGTGTGACCCAATTTTCAATGGTCCTCTTTAAAGAAAGAGCGACACAAATGTCAACACCTTTCACAAAAACCTAAAACAAATATTAAAAAACAAGCAAAATGTACGTGTGTCCTCCATCTGATTGACTTGCATCCATGGTCCACAATTTGCACCAAAAATCCACCCACCCCACTATGGCCTTGTGCAGGCCAAAAAGAGTAAGTGATAAGCTATAGTTCAGGATAGGAGACTCTGTTGTCTCTTTGGTTGCAAGAAACTTTTGATCATTAAAAGTGTGCCTCAGCTTACCCTTGAGCCGGTTGCAAAATCAAAGTAGCCGGTTGAGGGGAGGGCAAGAAGGAGAAAATTCTGCTTAAAATAGATGAAAAATAGTGTAATTTTGCAAAAATATTCGCTAGAATTGTAAAATTCCCGGTTCAGATTTGTCTTGGAGGTATTTTTGTATGTTTGTGAAAATGATTTTTCCTGAACACTGCTTGGAACTTTGCATTCGATTCTCTTTCTTAAATCTTGAATTGGCACACTAACTCCCTTGTACGCACCCCTCAAGTTCTCAACCAACCATCTGGAATTGGCACACTAACAGTAACTCCTAAGTCTGCTTTCTTTTGTCTTTAGGTTTTCAACGAGTCCTTTCATTTGATAGCTTTACATGACTTCACTTCCTTTTCACTTTGTTGTTTTAGAATACTACTTTTGTTTTTAGTTTTTCAACCAGTCCCTTCGTTTCATAGCCTTATATGACTTGACTTGACTTGACTTCCCTTTCATTTTATTGTTTTAGAATAAGTGTACTTTTTGAGGTGCTTTATTAAGTGGTATCTTAGGAGATGCTCTCACGGTTTTGAGGTGAAAAAAGAAGAGACAACATGTGTTTGGGGGGGGGGGGGGGGGGGGGGGAGAGAGAGAGAGAGAGAGAGGGGGAGAGGTCTTAGTGCAAATTTGTCAGGCGAAGACTTTTTGCCATTTGCAAGTGGTGATGTACATGCTCTTGAGATGAGCTCGAGGATGGGGCCAGGTGGCCCTTGCACTGCATAGTAGAATCCTCCATAGCTCAAATCTCTTTTCAACTCGTCATCATGTTGACATGAGGATAACCCTAGCTAGGGAGCTCCTTCTGCTCGACTATCATCTGTGGCGCAGTGGAATGCACATTGAGGGGAGGGGAAGCCAGGCAAGACGGTCTACATTGTGAGTGTAATGGAATATGGCTATAACATTGATTGTAGTGGAATTTGAAATTATAATAGTGAGCATTTTCTTTACGAAAAATCTTAAAGAGCATAAGACGAGTACTCGATCATAGGTAGCAAAATGTACATTACACCTAATTAGCTTGGCATGAACAATACTTGTAAAAGAGAGAGAGAAAAGATTAGAGAAATTGACAACAATTCAGGAGCGGATTTATGTGGAGCCGGCGGTCCCCCCTCCAAAAGGCTTTTGTATTATAGATTCCCCCATAAAGAGAGACTTGGTACAATGCAAGCTTGTGTTCCTTGAGACCTCGTTGGTGCAATGAAGATGGTAGACTTCATACACCAAAATTATGCTCAAAATTCTACCCTTAATTAACTTGCAAAAGCATCAACATATCCCTGGCCTCAATCCGAAGACCTCAAACACCTTCAAAGGTGGAGAGAGCTAGTAGGGAGTGAGGGAAGGGAAGAGGAAGAAGAAGTAACATATGAGAAAAAAATAATTTCCTCACTTATTATTACTCTTGTAGCTTAGCATAGCATAGTAGCATAGTAATGGAGATGAAGAAGATGGCAAGCTTGCACTTTGGAGCATGGATCTTGGTTGGATTTTCATTCCATAGCCAAGAGTTGTTGGTGTAGGCTCTTGACTTGTCTAGCTTGGAGAAGGATATGGTGTTTTTACTGAGCACACAATGAGAATGAGAGTGTGTGAGAGGGAGTATATCTTGCAGCTCATGCCTCAAGCTCATTGGCTCATGTCAAGCCTAGCCAATCACAAGCTTAGGTCATTTCAATTTTCAAGCAATAGAGGTAGCCTTTGGACAAGTGTCCTCCTTTTTCCTTTGAGAGAGAGGCTTGAATAATTCTTAAACTATTAATTAATTCAACTAAATTCTCATTGGAACTCTGTCAAGGCCATCCAATAAGCTTTAGGGACACTATGGGGGCAACCTAGCCAGGAGCTTAACATGTGTCCCATATGCCTCTTGAGGAAGGGGTGTCCCTTGGGTGAGGCAAATACTATCCAATCCCATCCCCTACTCTCTAGGCTCGCCCCCTCTTTTGTAGGCCCTTGTTTGACTTTCAAGCCGCTCAAGCACCTTGGCCCCCAAGTACCTTAAGTACCTTAATCATCAAGCATGAAAAACATCTGAAGCACCTTAGTAAGCAAGAACGACAAGCACCTCAAGCTTGGGCAGGGTTCCCGTCTCAAGGTCAACCCTAACTTGGCTAAGATCCTAGGTCTAAGGACTTTTAACACTAACTTTTGGAGGTCTTTAATGAAGTTAACCCTAAGGTCTTTTAAGCTCCATTATTTGGACATTGCTCTTTGATAGACTATCCCCCTTTTGGACACGTTGTCTTCTCTCCCTTTGGTCTCGTGTTGAGATAGATCTAAAAGCACATGTGTATATTCTAACTCTTGCTCTTGATTATTTTTTCACATAAAATGATTAGCTCAACATGAGAAAATCATTTGGGTCAGTTAGATATCAACTTTAAGACATTACCTCTCTCTTGAAATCATAGTCATCCTCGACTATGAGGTAGAGAAGATAAAGCCTTAATCATTAGTCTATGTTTCCTAGCGGGTAGAGGAAATATTTTTACTCTACGACATCATTTCAAAATGGATGACTTAGCTGGCGCAAGCATGTTTGCTCTTTAGTCCACATCATACTTCCCAAAATAGAGTGACAATTTCCTACTTGGTGTTTGGGAGACGTTGTCAGGAGTTTTTTGGAGGAAGGGATTGCGCATATGTACATATACATGCATGGTGCATCAAATAAAGAATTGCCCATTTTTCAGAGCCAGGTGGTTACGTGGGGCCCACATGTGTACAGGTAGGACAGCATGTACATAGTGCATCGATTTTCACTATTACCAGTACCAGTGTGTTTTTTCTACAATAATGAGGAGTTGGTAGCGCGTAAAAATTCTCGAGGAAGCTATCCGCGGGCCGACGACATGAGGTAGGCAGGTGCGTCAGATGGCATCTAGTGGCGTCAGGAGGTCGAACGGGGTCAATACTTGCACGTGGAGAAGTACGGACACAACGTGGGTTTTTTCTTGTGAGAGTTATGCAGAAAGGTCATCATTAGGACCACTTTTTGGGGCCACTTCACGTGGTTGCGAGACGCATTATTGAAAAGAAATGAGTGCCAGGTGTGCGGATGATGCAAAAAGGTGACAACTATGCACTGCGAGGTCAGTTTTTGGCCTGTTCGGGGTCCGTTTGAGGTCATCTAAAAGGCCAAGGGTGCCCAACTAATAAAGCTAAGTGTGGGAACTGAAAAAACAGAGAGAAGACCAGAAAAAACGTGGAGAAGAGAGGAGGAACAGCTGCAGGTGTGTTTTTGGAGCCTGTTTTGGCTGTAAACTGCTCATCCGATGTCGGATTTGAGCACTTTGACATTGTAAACTGGGGTTTTGGGCCGTTCCGGACGCGATGGCACTGTCCATTTTTCCAAATTCCTCATTCTTTTTCTGCTGTTTTGGCCGTGTAAGTTTCTCCTATGAGCGAAGCTTCTGCTCCAATTTGTGATTGTATCTGGTATCTTTTACCCATATTGTGTGAGCTATTTGCGCCATTGGTGTTGGCCCAAGCTCAATTGTATCTAAACATCAGAAATTCTCCTCTTTTGAGCTGAGTTTTTTGGGTGTGTGTGTGTGTGTGTTTGTGTGGAGTGGGCAAGTGGATAGTCTCTCTCCTCTCACTCCAGAGGTGTGTTCCCTATCACGGCCAGGTGTGTTGTGTAAGCCGAGTGGTGCCCCATAGTGTGTGTGTGTGTGTGTGTCTGTGTGTGTGTGTATCATTCCAAGAGTGTGTGTCGGGTCGTTATAGAGGCGCTGTGTGTGTTTTCATCCCGCTCACATTCTTTTGGCGCCCCCACGGAGGATCTTCTTCGAGTACCTTCTGCTTCGAGCTTCAAGCTTCGAGATTCGGGATTACAGGTTGAATGTTGCAGAGTATAGGTTACATGTTACAGGGACAGATACAGGTATAGGTGATTCACACAGGTACAGGTAGCTGGAGTACAGTGATATACTAGCTTTGGTGTCACTTGCAGTTGTTGTGGGTATGCATCACTTGGCGCCTGTTTGAGCGCATTGTCTGTTGGATTGTACGTTACTTGTGGAAACTGTCGTGGTACGCCTTTGTGGAGCCATATATGGTTTTATTTGGCAGTCCCAACCATTTATGAGACTTGGTCTGGAAGATAGTCATTTCTGAGACTTGACTATACGCGATTTGCATTAGCCTTCATGTGAGGGTCGATAGTGTGAGGTTTTATTGAGCTGGGGGATTCTCAAATGTGGAGATCCTTTCGGTGATACAGGTAGCTGGAGCACCCTTTTCGTGACCTCGCCATAGGCTATGTACTAATGAGTCCTATTTGATGCTCAGGTTCTATTGTTGACAGTTTATGCATACATATACAGTCTATATTTTGGGTTCCTACTGCTCTACTTCTGGGGAAACTCTGCCAAAATTTTTCCGAGTTATGATGGCTGGTTTTTTGGTCTTTTGAACCATTTATGCTGTGATGCTGCTGAAATTTTGGCAAAATCAGAGGATAAGTCAGGTGTGCCTTCTTGGGAGCTGCATGGTTGCCTTTAATGGATGATCAAAATGGCCCTCAATTCACTCCATTTCATTTAACTCAAAGAATCCAGATAAATGTTCATGTGTCCAGGAAGATTTTTTTTCCAGCAGCGCATAGTCTTTATGTTTGGGCCAAGAAGATTAAGAGAGATCCTGGAATGTCCTTTTCCTGTTGTAATTTCGATGATCAACTATGAAAACTCATTTGATGTGCATGTGTTTGTCCTTATCTAAAGTTGAGCTCCATTGAAGTTTCTGGGAATTGAGTCAGTAAAAGTTTTGGGTTCTTGCACGTGTGTTCAAAGGGGTTCTCAAAGCATTGAAACTTGGGTAGCCATGGCTTTCTCTTATCCGTAGTTTCATGGAAGAAGTGATGAAGATGTGGAAGACTTTCTGGAAAAGATGGAGGTTGCCTGCATTAGCAACTAGATTCATGACCCTGCGCAGATGTTACGTCTTCTCCAAATTTGTTTGAAGGGTGATGCATGAGTTTGGTCCAAAGCATTTGAAGAGGAGTTGCGTGTGGCTGATCCACCTGTAAGATTGAGTTGAGACAATCTAAGGCATGGGTTGGAAGTGGATTTTGTGAAGATAGAAGATCCTCACAAAGTGTGGCAAGAAGTACAAGGTTTGGTGCAAAAGGAAGGTGAGCCAGTAGATGCGTACATACGTAAGTTCTCATTGGCATGGGAGAGGATATGCAAGGCCTTAGCACCACAGGTACCCCCGCCTGACATGATGAAGAAGGACAGGTTCTTGGCTGGTCTTTGAGAGAATATACGTTGAAGAGTGGAGCTAAAGAAGCCTAGGACATATGAAGATGCATTGGAGGTAGCAAGGAACAAAGAGTGGAAGTTGAGAAAAATGAGCCAGTTAGGGGTGGAGTCTTTGCCCATGAGGTCTGAATTTCAGCCTATAGAGTCTTTACAAGGTCGCATGTCAGGGGTTCATCATGAACCAGTGGTTCCTGTTACTACTCAGGTTATTCCAGCAGTGGTCACTACATCGGTGCAAGATGATGGGCTAAGGCAAGACATGAGGCAAGTGGTAGATTTGATGAAGAATCTCAGCCTAAACATGCTAGGTCAAGTGGGAAATAATCGAGGTCGAGGGAGGTTTGCAAATCAGCCAGGAGGTGAAGAAAGGCCTAGGAATGGTGTTGGACAAAGAAATAGTAGGTTTTGGAGGCAGACACCCACATGTTACAATTGTGGAGAGTTGGGTCACATCAGCCCGCAATGTGATAAGCCACCAAGGATGGGGGGAGACATGTATCCATTGCCAAGACAGGTATTAACTAGGTCAAATGATTATGGCATCGAAATTAAGGGAGATGAAGGAACCAATGGATTAACCCATGAGGAAAAGGGAAAGACAAAAGTGCTAAGTGTAGTCATCTTGGAAAAGGCATCAAAGCTAGAGGATACATTAGTGATGCCTATTGGGAAGAGGACCACAGAGGATAAGGAAAGAAGAAATGCCCCAGGTCCTAGTAAGAAGAAGGGAAAGAGTCATGAAGGCGAGGATGTCAAGGCCAAGAGAAAAAGGAGAGCTCGTCGAAAGTTTCATGTTTCAGATTTTCCACTAGGGGATGGGCAATTAAGCTATGACTTGAAGGAGGATCTGACGAGCAGGAAGGCAGATGTTACTTTTGGGCAGCTTATAGAGATGGTGCCTAAGCTAAAGCGACAATGGAAGAGGATGGTTAACCCGATGGAGAAAGATCCAGAGAGAGGTTCAGTAAAGGTGTTGGCAATGGATGAGCTACCAGACATTTGTCCAATAGTAGATGTGTGGCATAAAAGGAAAAATTTGGGACAAGGTTATGTGGATGGCGGAGCCCAAATATGCGTCATAACACACTCATGCATTGAGAAGATGGGTCTCACAGTGGCTGGGGTGTCAGGTTTTTGGATCAGATTGGCAAACCATCAAAAAGTAAAATGCTTGGGTGTTGTAAAGAGCTTAGAAGTGGAGGCATATGATGCAAAGGAAGTGGTTGATTTTCATGTGATGCCAGCAGGGTTGGGAGCATATCCTATTATACTGGGCAGACCATGGTTACGTGCAGTGGGAGCTGTTCAAGATTGGAGACATGGTACGATTAGCCTCTATGGAAAGACAGGTACCAAGAAGCTATACAATATGGACACAAGGAAACGATTAGAGGAGCTTTATGAAGATGAGGATGAGTCTAGTGATGAAGACTCTTCCACGGTGACAGATGAGGACAGTGATAGCACTACCAGCAGTGATGAGGATGCTGATGTTGCATTTCTTTTGATGGATAAAGAAATCTAGGAGTCTGGTTTAATCGCATTTGCAAATGAAGTCGAGGATGAAAGTGAAGGGCCTTATGAAGTGATTGAAGGGTTGATGCAAACCAAAGTTGAGTTGTCAAAGAAGCAGGAATTGATGACACAAATGATCAGCGGAGACCTCTCAGCTATGGAGAAGGAGATATATTTGCACATGCTGGCTAGTTTTCCTGATTTGTTCATTACTTCATATGAAGAGATCAAAGGGTTCAAGGGTGAAGAGATGCATATAGAGCTGAAAGAAGGTGCTAAACTAGTGCGGCAAAGGCTAAGAAGGATGGGTCAAGAGCAAATGGAAGCCTTGCGAGAAGAGGTGGACAAGTTATTGAAGGTAGGGTTCATAGTCCCTGTGGAGACCACAGAATGGGTGAGTCCAGTTGTAGTCAGTCCAAAGAAGGATGGAAAGTGGAGAATTTGTGTAGATTTTAAACCCTTAAATGCAGCCACTAAGAAGAACCCATATCCTCTTCCATTCATCGATTAGATCTTGGATTCAGAGGCTGATTATGCGAGGTACAGTGTGTGTGATGGTTTTTCAGGCTATTTTCAATTGAAGATTGCTCTTAAAGACCGTACAAAGACAACTTTTATTACGCCATGGGGCTGCTATTGCTACACAGTATTGCCATTTGGGTTGTCAAATGGACCATCTTTCTATCAAGAGAGAGCAAATTGGGTATTGGAACCATTCATTGGTAGTTGTGTTAAAGCTTTCATGGATGACTTCTGTGTCTACAGCAGTAGGGTTGAACATCATGAGAAGCTGCAGATGGTATTGGCTCGATATAATGAATGTGGAGGACAACTAAATCCAAAGAAATGTCATCTAGCACAGCCAAGGGTGAAGTTATTGGGCCATATGGTGTCAGAAAATGGCATTGAGGCTGATCCAGATAAGGTTAAGTCTATTATTCTTCTTCCATCACCTACGAGTACGAAGCAATTGGCAACTTTTATACACAAAGTGAAGTATATGGCACGGTTTATTCCATTGTCTTCGCAGCTTCTTTATCCATTACAGCAAGTGGCAAAGCATGATCCATTGCAATGGGATGACAAGTGTGAAGAAGCATTTCAAGAGGTGAAAGAGGGGTTGTCAGCCATGCAGGCTCCTGATTGGGAGCAAGTGTTTTATGTAAATCCATCAATAGGGGATGATGCCATTGGAGCCATGCTATTGCAAAAGGGGAAGAACAGCCATTATATGAGGCCAGTGTATTGTGCAAGCTGTGTGAAGCTGGTGGCAGAGAGAAAATTGTCGGAAGGCTAGTGATGGCTAATGTAATATTTGCTTATCGACGATTTTGTCATTACTTGCTACCACGACCTTTTGTTTTCTTGATGAGTTATGCCTTTTTGCCAGAGTTAATTAATCGTACTAACATGTCAAATGTGGTGAAGAAATGGGTAATTGAGCTGCAAGAGTTTGAGTTCTCTTTTCTCGTGGAAGATAGTACAAGGGCTACCCTAGCTGATTTGTTGACCTACAAGGAGAATCCCCTTATTGTTAAGGAAGAGGTGGTGAGAAAGGTAGTTGAAGAAGTGCCACAGATCAGCAATGCACATGTGTTGTTCTTTGATGGTTCATACAGAAAGAGCCATGATGCAGCCTCAGGGGGTATAGCACTTTATGATCCAGAGGGGAAGCTAGTATGCAAGAGAGGGTTCAAATTGGATGCTCATAGTAACAATGAGGCTGAATATGCTACTCTGGAAGCCGGATTACACATTTGTTTGAAGCATGGGGTTCGAAGGTTGAGCATAAAAGGTGATGCCTTGTTAGTGGTGAAGCAAGTGCTGGGTGTGTGGAAGAGCAAGAACACCTCATTGAAGGAAATGTGCTTCAGAATTAAAGGCCTGTTAAAAAAGTTCGAAGCATGGAGCATCAGACACATTGAACGTGCTCTAAATGGAGAGGCACATGAAGCAGCTCAAGGCATGATTGGGGAGCTATTTGTGTTGAGGACCACTTTACCTCTTTATCATGGCCGGGAAAGTTTGGCTCAAGAAGAGGAGTTTTTGCTAACAGGAATCATTCCAAAGGAGATTCAGAAGTCTAAGAAGTATGGCTTTGTGCGTAGAGCATACAGGTACAAATTGATTGGTGATGTCTTATACATGAAAGGGGCTGATCTCGTGTTGAGACGTGAACCTTGGCGGGAGGAGCTTTACAGGGTGTTGGAAGAGAGTCATGAAGGCGCATGTGGTGGACATTTTTCTCTAAAGATCACCTTGCATAAGATCTTGCAAGAGGGGTATGTATGGCCTAGTTTGCATAAGGATGTTCACCATTGGTGTAGGTCTTGCAATAGGTGTCAAGCATTTGGGAAGAGAGTTTTGAAGCCAGAGCTACGAAAAACCATTATGGAGTTTGATGTGTTTGAAAAGTGGGGGATTGATGCAATAGGACAGTTACCTATCACAAGCAGGGGCAAAAGCTATATTTTGACTGCGGTGGACTATCTCTCTAGATGGGCAAAGGCAATAGTAGTAAAACAGATCACTGCAAAGGATGTGGCAAAATTTGTGTATGATGAAATATGTTGCAAGTTTGGGGTGCCATTAGAGATACTTTCAGATAAGGGGCCAGGATTTAGAGCTAAACTGCTAGATTTTTTATGTACAAAGATGAAGATTAGGCATCAACATACCACTCCTTATTACCCGCAGTGTAATGGCTTAAATGAAAGATTCAATGGTGAGTTGGTACAAATTCTTTCTAAAGTGACAGAGCACCAAGGAAAGAATTGGGATTTGGAATTGCCTAGTGCATTATGGGCTTACCGTACTTCGGTGAAGACAGGTACAGGGTTTACTCCATTTCATTTGGTGTATGGAAAGGAAGCACTATTGCCTTAGGAAGTAGAGTTGCCTGCGGTCAAGATGTTAGAGAAGTTGCTTGGGCCGCCTAGTGATGCATTCAAAGAGAGACTCTTGCAGTTACAAGAGGTTCAGTTGGATAGGATGAGCGCATTGGAGCATTATGGGCAGATGCAGGATAAGGCTTTGGCAAAGATAAATGAAAAGGTCAAAAGTAAGGGTATCAAGAAGCATGACTTGGTTTTGCGCTACAACAGTAAGCTGGACAACACCTTCCAAAAGAAGTTTCAAATTAAGTGGGAAGGCCCTTTCAAGGTAGTGGAGTGTTTCTCGAATGGTACATATCAGTTGGCTAACCTGGATGGGGTTCTACATAAGTCAAGGGTAAATGGATTGCGTCTTAACTTGTATCATGCTAGATTGATGATGGTGGAGCAGGATGAGTTGTCTATGGAGCAAGTGATGTCTGTGAGGGATGAGGAGACATGTGACGCTGCGAGTCCCATATCTCTCTTTGCTGCTGCTGATCATGAATGATCTAGCAGGCTAGGGGATGGGCAAATTATGTCAGGAGTTTTTTGGATCAAGGTATTGTGCATATGTACATATACATGCATGGTGCATCACATAAAGAATTGCCCATTTTTCAGAGACAGGTGGTTACGTGGGGCCCACATGTGTACAGGTAGGACAACATGTACATAGTGCATCGATTTTCACTATTACCAGTACCAGTGTGTTTTTTCTACAATAATGAGGAGTTGGTAGTGCGTAAAACTTCTCGAGGAAGCTATCCGCGGGCCGACGACATGAGGTAAGCAGGTGCGTCAGATGGCATCTAGTGGCGTAAGGAGGTCGAACGGGGTCAATACTTGCACGTGGAGAAGTACGGACACAACGTGGGTTTTTTCTTGTGAGATTTATGAAGAAAGGTCATCATTAGGACCACTTTTTGGGGTCACTTCACGTGGTTGCGAGACGCATTATTGAAAAGAAATGAGTGCCAGGTGTGCGGATGATGCAAAAAGGTGACAACTATGCACTGCGAGGTCAGTTTTTGGCCTGTTCGGGGTCCGTTTGAGGTCATCTAAAAGGCCAAGGGTGCCCAACTAATAAAGCTAAGTGTGGGAACTGAAAAAACAGAGAGAAGACCAGAAAAAACGTGGAGAAGAGACGAGGAACAGCTGCAGGTGTGTTTTTGGAGCCTGTTTTGGCTGTAAACTGCTCATCCGATGTCGGATTTGAGCACTTTGACATTGTAAACTGGGGTTTTGGGCCGTTCCGGACGCGATGGCACTGTCCATTTTTCCAAATTCCTCATTCTTTTTCTGCTGTTTTGGCCGTGTAAGTTTCTCCTATGAGCGAAGCTTCTGCTCCAATTTGTGATTGTATCTGGTATCTTTTACCCATATTGTGTGAGCTATTTGTGCCATTGGTGTTGGCCCAAGATCAATTGTATCTAAACATCACAAATTCTCCTCTTTTGAGCTGAGAATTTTAGGTGTGTGTGTGTGTGTGTTTGTGTGGAGTGGGCAAGTGGATAGTCTCTCTCCTCTCACTCCAGAGGTGTGTTCCCTGTCTCGGCCAGGTGTGTTGTCTAAGTCGAGTGGTGCCCCATAGTGTGTGTGTGTATCATTCCAAGAGTGTGTGTCGGGTCGTTATAGAGGTGCTGTGTGTGTTTTCATCCCGCTCACAACGTCATCATCACAATTATGATGCTAAGCATGCATAAGTCTACTCAAATTTGTGCAAAATCAAAAGAGAGATCTAGTCTTATAAGAAAAAAACATTGTTCATTTGAAAGAAACATTTAGATTTTCTTACTCTAGTGTAGCATTGTAAGCATTGACAAGGTTCATACTATCTTCAAACTTTGTTCCTTGCATCGATCTAGCATCTTCAAAAGGATTTTTTTTGAATTTCATAAGATATTGTCGGATAATCTTACCATGCCGTAGTACCTTGTCCTCATGTCAAAGGATAGCTTCGGATTGTAGCACCTCTTTTTGATCTTCGATCTTTGGGACATCTTCAATAAATGATTCTATTGGTGGCTCTCCTTTGTTAGGTGTAATGGATATGGCTGGCATTGAGAGTAGAGGAATTAAGATAATTGTAGTGGGCATTTCTTTAAGAGAATTCATCATAAATATAAGAAGAGTACTTGATTAGAGATAGTTAACATAACCATTATACCTAGCTAGCTTGGCATGAACAATACTTGTAAGAGAGAGAGAAAATTAGAGAAATTGATAGCATTTGAGAACCAGATTTACTTGGAGACGGTCCCCCCTCCAAAAGCTTTTGTATTATAGATTCTCCCATGAAGAGAGACTTGGTACAATACAAGCTTTGTGTTCCTTGAGACCTAATTGATGCAATGAACATGGTAAGCTTCATGCATCAAAATTATGCCCGCAACTTTTGCAAAAACATTAACTTGTCCCCGACCTCAGTCCCAAGACCTTAAACACCTTCAAAGGTGGAGAGAGCTAGCAGGGAAAGAGGGAAGTAAAGAAGAAGAAGAAGTATTCTTACGATAAAGAATAGTTTTCTTACATATCATTACTCTTAGTGCATAGCATGGCATCATAATGGAAGTGGAGAACATGGTAAGAATTGCTTTGAAGCATGGATCTTGGTTGGATTTGCATGCCATAGCCAAGAGGTGTTGGTGTAGGCTCTCTACTTCTCAAACTTGGAGAAGGAGATGACTTGTGTGCACAACACACAATGGTGTGTGTGTGTGCACGTGTGGGGCTTGTGGAGTATCTAAGTCCTCCTTTAGAGATTTTCTTATCTGTTTTTAATTGTAGCCTTTGGGCAAGCGCCCCCATTTTCCCCTTTAAGAGAAAGACCTTAGTTACTTTAATTGTATCATTTGGAAAAATTTACTCCTTTCCCCTTTAAGAGAAAGACTTTAATTTCTTAATTGTGGCATCTGGACAAATGTCCTCCTTTTCCCCTTTTAAGAGAAAGACTTTAATTTCTTAATTGTAGCATTTGGATAAATATCCTCCTTTTCCCCTTTTAAGAGAAGGACTTTAATTTATTAATTGTAGCATTTGGACAAATGTCATCCTTTTTTCCTGTTAAGAAAAAAATATTAGTTATTTAATTGAATCTAAATTCTCATTGGACCTTTCTATAGGGCATACAATGGATTCAAGCATATTATGAGGAAAATATTGCTAGGGGCCTGACACTGGCCTTAATGCCTTTTGGGCTTGCCTTGAGTGTGTGTGTGTGTGTGTGTGTGTGTGTATTCTCTCTCATGCCCCTACCTTTAGGACTCATCTTTGACTTGAACACCTCAAGCACATGCCTAGCTTGCTTAAGGTCTAAGGGTTTTTATCACTAACCTTTGGAGGTCTTTAATGAAGATAAGCCTAAGGTCTTTTAAGATCCATAATTAGCACATTGTTCTTCACTAGACCATCCCCTTTTGAGCCCCTGTCGAGATGTAACCATCTCCTTTTGGCCCCATGATGAGTTATGTCTAACAACACATATCTATCTTCTAGATCTTGTTCCCCTTTTACCTTTCCAAATTAAATGATCAATTTTAACATGAGAAAATCAATTGGGTAAAGCTAGATATTGCATTTATGACATAAGGCTTGAGTAGGCTCACATGAAAAGCATTGTGTATGACCAAATGGTTCGGCAACTTGAGTTGATAGGTCATCTCGTTGATTGGTTTTAAGATTTGAAAAGGATCACGTTAACTTTTTGCTAATTTAGCATAATACTTTTGGTGGCCCGTAGGATTTTTGCCTGTAGTTTGCCTTAATCGAGCCTTAGGAAACTTAAGTAAGACCCAATCATTTTCTTCGAATGTTAAGGTCCTTTTGTGCTTGTTAGCAGTAGCTTTTTTTCTTTGTCGAAGATGGATATAGCCTCCTTAATCTTTTGGGAAGATTCTTGTTGGTCTCAGCTATACTCATCATCATCAAAGATCTTCCCATGTACCTTAAGTAGCAAGGGACTTTTTGGTCTACCCTCAATGATTATCGTCAATGATTTCAAAAGGTGACTTTCCTGTAGTAGTATGGATAGTGTTATTGTACGCATACTCTACAAGTGGTAGATACTTCTCCCTTGTGAGTATTGATCTACTTTTGTAATATGAGTCTTTAGTAGATCAAGAATCCTAAGGTTAGCTATCTCACTTTGGCCATCTGTTTGTGGGTGAAAGGCCGAAGATAAATTCAACCTTGTACCTATATTTTTAAAGAGACCTTTCCAATAATTACTGATCATTCTACGATCTCTATCTGACACGATGGATGTTGGCAATCCATGGTGTCTGAAAATCTAGGATATGAAGAGGGTCTTTCTGACATGAATAAAGTGTGCTTGTTTGCTAAACCTATCGACTATTGTCCATAAATTCTGGTATTTCCATGGATAGACTTGGGTAATATAAAGATAAAATTCATGGATATACTCTCCCATGGAAAATTAGGGATTGGCAATGACTGGAGTAATCCAGATTGTTTCTTTCTATCATACTTTGTCTTTTGGCATACCACACATTTTGAAACATACTCTCGTATGCCCACTTTCATGGTGGGCCAATAAAAATACGTCTCTACTCCTCAAAGAGTAGGTTGAATCCCTCTATGCCCCGCATGGGGAGGAGCATGCGATTCATACATCACTTTCTCACAAAGGGAGTGAGCAACCCATAGTCTGTTCCCATGGAGAAGGTAACCATCTTGCAAGGTGAATGGTTCCTCTTTCTTCCATAAGGCAAGGGATAACATTTGGTATTTAAAATCAAGATCAATAGAATACTCATCTATCATGGAGGATCGATCATTGTGAGTTGCTATAGACACCACATTTTCCCTTGGTCGTCAGGATAGTGCATCCGCCACTTGATTTTGCTTACCCGCAATATGAAAATTGAATTATGAAAGGAAATTTTTCCACCTCATTTGTTTTTTGGAAAGCTTGGTTTGCATCATGAAGTACTTGAGACTTTGGTGGTCCGTTTGTAAGATGAAGCGAAGTCCCCAATAGATAGTGCTTCCATGTGTCTAGGGCATGTAGAGAAGCTAGTAGCTCTTTTTTGTATATGCACACTCATTTATCGATATTGAGTCCTGAAATTTTATATACTATGGCATGCCCTTCTTGGAGCAAGACTGATCCAAGGCAATCTCCACAAGCATCACATTGGACCTCAAATGGCTTTGAGAGGTACAATAGTATAAGCACTAATTGGGAGGTAAGATTTTCTTTAAGATTATTAAAAGTGTTTTTCTCTTTAGTAGTCCATGCATACTTAACGTTCTTTTTTGTTAAGTCATGTAATGGTCCTACTACTTGAAAGAATTTTTCTATGAAGCGTCTATAGTATGCGCACATACCAATAAAGCTTTGTAGCTCATGAAGATTACTTGGATTAGGCCATCCTTTTATTACCTCTGACTTTGGTGGATCCATACGGATACCATCTTGAGAGATAATGTGACCTAAGTACTAAATCTCTTGAAGGAAAAGTTCACTCTTCTTTTGGTTAATGAAAAGTTTATTCTCCCTCAAAGCTTGAAAGATTACCTGGAGATACTGCTTATGCTCATCGAGAGAAGTAGAGTAGATGACGGTATCATAAAAGAATACTCTAGTGAACTTGCGGTAGGGCCTAAAAAGTTTCTCCATTAGGCGGTTGAATGTGGCCGAAGCATTTGGCAAGCCAAAAGGCATGACAAGATATTCATAAGACCAGAGGTTGTGCAAAAAGAATTGTTTACAATATTTTTCATTCACTATCCTTATTTTTTATGATAGCCACTTTTTAGGTCAATCCTACTAAAGTAGGTAGAGCCTTGTCATTTATCAAACAAATTTTCTACCCATGGTAAGGGAAATTTGCTTTTGATAGCAATTCGGTTTAGTGCTCTATAGTCGACACACATAAAATACGTGCCGTCTTTCTTTTGCACTAGTAGGACTCGTGAACAAAAGGGAGAGGAACTAGGCCTCACCATCCCCTTATCTACCAACTCATGGACTTGCCTCATAATCTCCTCTTGTTGAGCTTGAGAAACTCTCTAAGGAGGCTTATTAGGCGGTGAGATCCCAGGTAGAAGCTCTATTCTATGGTCATCATCCTCTTGTTTTGGAGGTAACTCTATAGGATGTCTTTGATAAAAATATCTTGGAATCTATTTGGAAAAAAATTATATAATTACTCTCATATGAATTGGAGTTTGTATTTTAATATGACCCTTCAGCTGATGTCTTACTACCACTGGAGATGTACAGTGCCTTATACACCTCAGCAAAATGGTGTTGCTGAGAGGAAAAATAGGTCACTTAGAGAAATGGCACGATGTATGGTCAAAAGTCAAGCTTTGCCACATTCTTTTGGATTGAGGCCATCATGTGTGCCACTTATGTACTAAACATGTGTCCTACAAAAGCTTTGCAATCTATTACTCCATATGAAGCATTGCCTGATAGAAAGCCTTGTATTGAGCACATGCGTGTTTTTGGCTGTTTGACATATGCTTTGGTGCCACAAACACAGCGTAGAAAATTGGATGATAAGGTTGTCAAATGTATTTTTGTTGGTTATAGTGCTGAAAGCAAAGGTTACAGATTGTATCATTCACCTGGGGAGGGTAAAAACCACATCGTATTTTGGTTTCACGGGATGTAGTGTTTGTGGAAGATTCTGTTCAGCCCTTGCTGTCATGTACTAGAGACAGTAATGTTAGCTCACAGGACATTTATGACACTTTGTTGCCTCTTTTTAGTGGTGGAAATACGAATGTAAGTTCCAATGAGGCAAATGTACAGCCTATGGGGGTTTCTGAAAATGTTATAGAGCAGCCTATTTACTGATGCAGATGTACATGATGTACTTGATGAGGAAAGGGCTGAAAATGAGCAGGCTAGAGGTATGCCAAAATGGCTGGTGCACACTTTGCGTGATATTAAATTGGATGCACCTTTGTCTAGTCGTACTCGTTCAGGCTCTCGCCATGCATCTTATGCATTAGATTGTTATGCTTTGGCTCTGTCTAGCTTACATGATGTTGAGGAACCTCTGTCTTTTGATGAAGCATAGAATTCAGAAAATTGGATGGATGCCATGCAATCAGAATATGACGCACTTATAGAAAATGACACATGGACTTTATGTGATTTGCCTCCTGGCAAAAAGGCCATTGGTATGAAGTGGGTTTACAAGTTGAAACGCAAGCCGGATGGTGAGATCGATCGCCATAAGGCTCGACTTGTTGCAAAGGGTTATGCACAACAAAAAGGCATAGATTATGAAGAGACCTTTGCTCCCACTTGTTGTATGACTACTGAGCATTTTCTATGTGCATTGACAACTCATTTTGGTTGGGATATACATCAATCAGACATTGTTACTGCTTTCTTGAATGGTGACATAGTTGAGGGAGTTTATGTAACGCAGCCTCGCGGTTTTGTCAAGAAAGGAAAAGAGGAAAAAGTGTGAAAATGTAAACAAGGCTTTGTATGGGTTGAAGCAATCTCCTCGTGCTTGGTATGAGAAATCTGACACTCATTTGGTCAAACAAGGCTTTCGTAACAGTCCAACAGAAAGCACATTGTATGTAAAGCGTGAGGGTGATGTACTTCTCATTGTGGTTCTTTATGTAGATGATTTGATGATCACTGTACCAAATGAGAGACATATTGATGAATTTAAGGCTGATTTGAATGCTACTTTCAAGATGAAAGATTTGGGATTGTTGCATCATTATTTGGGCATACAGTTTAAGTACTGTGATGGTGGTATTGCCTTGTGTTAGAAAAGTTACATAGAGACATTGCTATGTAAGTTTGGACTTGAGGATTGCAAACCTATTGCCATTCCCATGGAAATAGGTTTGAAGGTGAGTCTAAATGATGTTGGCAATCCTGCTGATGTCACTCTTTACAAAACTGCTGTTGGGCTGTCTCATTTATGTATGCAACACGAGGCCATATATTCAATTTGCAGTCTCACAGGTCATCAAATTTATGGATAGCCCAGGCTCTAAGGATTGGCAGGCTGTCAAGAGTATTTTTTGCTACCTTAGTGGCACTTTACATCTTGGCTTGTTTTATCCCAAGGGGGGATCATTGCCGCCAGATTTACATGCTTTTTCGAACTCAGATTGGGCTGGTTGTTTTGACACATGAGTGCCCACAAGTGGTTTTTGTTGCATGATTGGCAGTTCATGTATATCATGGTTGAGCAAGAAGCAACCTATTGTGGCCACTTCGAGTTGTGAGGCTGAGTACAGGGCAATCTTCACAGCTACGGTTGAGTGTGTATGGCTCAGACGCCTTATGACTGATTTGGGTGTTGAAAAGACACTGCCAACACTATCTACATTAACAGTCAGAGCGCATTGGCAGTTGCGAGGAACCCAGCTTTTCATGCTCGCACAAAGCACATTGAGGTGCATTACCACTATGTCAGGGAGAGGCTCTCAGCAGGAGAGATCAGCTTGGCTTGTGTGCCAACACAGGAAAACCTTGCAGATCTTTTCACAAGGGCATTGTCTCATGAGAAGCTCAAAGCTTTCCGCAAAGCTTTGGGCTTACTCCCCTTTGTGGACTGATCATGTCCTCAGGGCATGGCACTTCCCTTTACTCACGTGCCAGCTCCCGTTCACCGCATCACTCCAGGGGGGATTTGTTACCATATATATCTGGTAGTGATGTGTGTGAACACACTAGGACAGCCATGGCATTTTGTCCCTCTGTAGGAGGTTTTCCCCCCCGTGCATTGTATATACGCCCATCACTCTAGGGCTATCTATCTTTCCATTGCACACTGAGTAACACACTCTCTCTTGTGTGCCTTGAGCTTCCTTTGTCTTCTCCAAGCTGTGTGCGTTTCTCTTCAACCCTAATTCCAACGGAGGTAGTTGTTGTTTAGGCACCATATTATAGAATTTATACAAAAATGATTGATTAAAACTTGTGCAAGTAAATTTACAATATACCAATCTGGTGTTTTCCATCTTTTATCTGTAAAAGGAAAAAGAAGTTTTAAAGTCATGGTATTTGTCCAAAAGGTCAGCCACCAACTCCATTAGCCAAGATATCTTACATTAAATTTAGCACCCTCTACCTACATCGACCCATATTTTAACCCATTAAAAACATATAGGCACACAAATCAAGAGATCTAATATCCTATCCCTATTTTTATAATTACATAGATCATGTGTATGTGTATTTTTTGGGTGGGTGTATGAGTACAACAACAATTGTACTAGACTTCAACATCCTTACACAATGGTTGATGTTTCCAATAATGAGACTATTGAAGTGCATGACACACCCTTCCGGGGTCCTTGTAGCCTTTGTCACTCCATGTAGCCTTCATTGAGGTAGCTCACACCTTTAAGCTAGAAGACCATGCTATCTACAATAACTCACCCCCTGATGATAAAGGACCCCCTACGTCAACGTTTGGAGAAGGACACACCATGCCAACTACAATAACTGACCCCCTATGCCAACTTTTACAGAAGGACACACCGTATAAATGGGATGCAAAGTGTCAACAAAGATTCATGAAGTTGAACAATCGCATTCAACAGTCTACTTGCTTGGATCATCTTGATTTTCAAAAGCCATTTCTTCTTCGGACGGATGCATCAAATGTAGGGCTAGGAGTAATACTCCTCCAAGTAGACAATGAAGGTCAATGGAAAACAATTGCCTACATTAGCCGAATTCTCTCCAAGGTAGAGTGCAGCTACTTGAATTTTTTTCTTTTGTTGATTTTGGTGTGGGAATTTGCTAAATTCCACCCCTTCTTGCATGGAACAAAAGTCATTGTAGAGACAGTCCATTAGCCCATCATCTCAGTGCTACAAAACACACGTGTTGCAGGCCGCCTACTTTAATGGGTCTTAGCTTTATATGAATAAATATTCCAAATCAGTAGGTTCCACAAATGTGTTGGCTCATATATTATTCTATGTGTAGCTCCACCAAATTCAACTTTCTTCATCTGATCATCCCATTTGGATGGAATAATTGCCATAGCTACAACAACCTGACCCTACAATCTGTTGTGACTTGAGCTAGGGCGGGTGATGCCGGAGGCAATCCATGGCTTGGAGGGAGCGTAGCAGAACAAGTTGAACGAGAGAGAGAGAGAGAGAGAGAGAGAGAGAGAGAGAGAGAGAGAGAGAGAGAGAGAGAGAGAGAGAGAGAGAGAGAGAGAGAGAGAGAGAGAGAGAGAGAGAGATCTCGACATAGTAGAAAAATAACGCTTGTTCTTATTTTTTTCAATAGTCCTTGTACATATATAGAGAACTTAAGCCAATCATGCAAAAACTGCCATGCAAACTCCACAAAGACTAGAGTACACATTTACCTAAAACTAGTGGTGTTCCCACGGGATTAGATCATATAGGTCTTGAACCCAACAATCCCCCCCTCAAGCTCGAACTAGACAGACCCTCTCATGATACCTCGAGTTTTTGATGTACTCGTCAACCGTGAGTTTTAGGTTCAATCGGTTTTCCTTTGTTCTTGCATGCATTTTGACATGATGTTGCAAGTCAGAGACTAGAAATTTGAGCATCAACCGGTAGCAATTTGCCACATCTTCGCCCATGTTTATATGTTGAAAACTATCAGTACCGTAGATGTTTATATGTTGAAAACTATCAGTACCGTAGATGTGAGCGGTTTTGCGATGCTTATAAACCGGCTTCACGATTTTGACCAGCCGTAGCTAGAGATGAAAGAAAAACACGGGCGCCTTACTGTGTGGGCATTGATCAGCCAAAGAAGGATGACCAGAGAAAGATTGGTAGCATTAGCATACGCATCAGTAGGTCTTTTACATCAGTATTTTGCATTGTGTTTGTTTTTTCAATAAAGCTTGATTGCACAACAAAAGAAGAAAGCAACAGTAGTAGAGCAACAGCAGAAGTCACGAAGGGAAGAGACCTATCAAAGGATCTGCTCACACCGTAGAAGGCAGAGAAGACAAAGACGAAGGCAGCGTTTGGGAAGACCCATTTTAAAGATGCAGACTCTCTACTTGTAAGGGAGGACTTTTTCCTGTGTGGATACCAGCTTATCATCCTGTGTGGACATCACCATCCTTTGTGGATCTTTCTTGTGTAGATTTTTACCATCCTGTGTGGATATCACCATCCTTTGTGGATTTTATTTTCCTATGTGGATATCACCATCCTATGTGGATTTTATTAGCCTGTGTGGATCATGCATCTTTAGTATCTTGTCTAAGTCCAAACCTCAAGGGGAGGATTGTAAAGTGTGAGCTTTGTCCTAAGGTGTGAGTCAAGGAGAGGAGAGTGGATTTATCCCACATACTATGGAGCAAGGCTGTAGAGCTACTTAAAGCTCATTTCTTGAATCAATAAACAACAACTCATTTTGCACTACATGCTTGTCTATGGTGAGCTTGTGCTAAGCTAAGTCAATACTCAAGATTGTGTTTATGAGTCCAAGCTAATCCTATCTTGGAACCTAATTCACTTGAGTTATAAGCTTGCTTACACACAATCACACACTTGCGCCATGTTTCTCTTTCATCCACCATAGCTAGCACGATCCAAATCCTAACAGTGGTTACATCAGACCCTACACATATCTAGAACCAAAAGGCGAGTCTTTTACACAACAAGGTTCGACTAGATGGCTAGAGTCGCCCTAAGCCAATCCTCCGAGTTTTTCATTTTACCTACCCCAAAAATTAACTCCTTACTTTCTTGTATAATCTTTGAAAATCTAGCCACAGAGAGGTTTCTATCAAAGACCCGGCAGTTCCTAGCCTTCCATATCTTACTGAAGAAACAAAATCTAACAATTTGAGTACATATCAGCAGTGCAAGGCTTCAAAATTGTTTTCCACCAAGACACAAATCATTCTTGAAAAACCCTATCTTTCACGTTCTTTGTATCCATTTGTAAACCTTCCTTACCAAGCCTCTGATTGTTGGGCGAGGTCTTCAGTAGCCAATCTTGATGCCTGTCAGCAAAGCCCCCCACAACACCTTTCACAAAAATACCTTCATAAAATGAGGCCACTATGAAGTCCAGATTGTCTTTGTAACCTTGACCCATCGATCTTTTGACCATTACTTTTTCCATTGTTTGTTCAAAGGGGTGACCCAATCAGTCTCGTGCATCAATGCTTGGTATATGCCCTTGGTATGAGGTTTCAAGATGTGGCTATTGATGGGCCATTTCCAAGATTTCCACTCAAAAGTGGACTCCCAAGTCGGTGTCAAAATGTTGTCTAGGCCTTCAACAACTCTATTGACGAGAATCGTCTCAGTGACATTTAGTTGAAACTGGGAAACCAACTAGCCAGGGGATTTCTAGCACTTGTTGTCACCATCCCAAAAGTGGGTCAACCATTGGAGTCTTTTATTGTTCATCCTTCTTGAAATCTCTCTCCACTAAGGGTTCAAAATTACACCAGCAGCTTTAGATAGCCAAGGGGATCAGTGCGAGATGGAGTTATGCAAGTATCTGGTTAGTTCCCCCCATACCAATACCCATGTTGATCTATTGCATTTATGCACCAACTCTACTGTGGTGCCACCTAGTCTCAAGCTAGACCACCTGGAGGCTAATAGTTTGTTGTGCACCTCGACCCCTTTCCACTGACCCTGTTTAGAGCAAAATTTTACTTTGTCTATCATATCCTTGGTCATGATATCCTAGGCATGGTCTTGGTTTTCAATTGAGACCATAAACTTGGCTCGGCGAGGGGGGGGGGGGGGGGGGGGGGGGGGGGTGGTGGATCACTTAATAATTATGTGACTATCACGTGAGTACAACAGAAGGGGTTATTAAGTTTTATTTTTGTTCACATTTTCACGTACAAAAGGGTGGGATAAAATGCAATTGGAAAAAATAAATATACATTGAATAGAAAAAGGGTGTATTTTATTTTTCACAAATTCACAAATACACGTGTATTTTATTTTTCAAAAATTCACAGTCCTGTAACGCACGTTTTCGTGCAACTCCGCTCCCATGCAAAGAAAGATGCCAGGGAAATGCACATTAAGTTGTTTGCAGCTTATATGTTTAATGAACAATGATTAAGGGCTGGTTGCAAGCCGAGTTCAATGCTGAATGTATGTCAAATGCGGCTGAATAGGCCAAAACATGCTTTAATGATGCTAAACAGTGTTATGATTGAAGTGAACATGAATGGGGTATTGTGTCCTAGAACTACAGTGCTTGATGTGGTCTATCGGCCTGTGTTTACGGCTCATCGATTGGAGCTACGATGAAGAAGTTATGGCAGTTTAAAGTTCAAGTCGATCGTAGATCCGTGCCGGATTGGGCAACAGCAGCTGAGGGGATAAAAATGAAATGAATGCATCAAACTGAAGTGCTCAGTTTGTGGAGCGTGTTGGTCTTTTCAGATCAGTGGTTGGAGTCCCGGTCGCCAAGATATTAGCCGTTAAAAATTCATCGGGGGCCGGCTCCGTACCAGTTCGGTCTGCTCGATCGGAGTGCCATCTGAGATATTGTAGCCTCAACAAGGTTTGTATGCATTTTATGCAGCTTGAGAAGTCTACAGGGATACAGCTCGTCAGGGAGATTTCCGCTTGATCAGATAATAAGGCTTGAGGCTGATGACAATTGCCGGCAGCTAGTTGGGTAATTTTGGCATTATACGAGATACTGGAATGGGCAATAAAATTCATGATGACATTGTCATTATATACCAGATGTCATGCTAGGAACAACTTTGGCCGGAATGTATACGAAATGCTGTGCTTGACAATGCCTTAGTCGACACTGCATGGCAGCTAGAAATATTTTTAAAGAAAACAATTGCTGAAAGAATAGCTTGTTTCTAGATGGAACTCGTGGTTAGCGAGGTGATTCCGCGGTTAGCAAAGATTAAGCTGAGGTTATCGGATCTCTTTTAGTCTGTTGTGGCTAGCAAGATGCCTTGCAGTTAGCAGGATGCCTTGCGGTTAGCGAGATGTTCCCTTGCGTTTAGCGATTGGGAAAGTATGCGCATTTCGCGGTTAGCGAATAAGTAAATCATATGCAAAGGTTCTGTTGGTTAGATAGCGAAAGTCCACGGGTAGTGGAAAACTCTTAAGATTTGTTTTTGTTGAATTATAGGACTGTCTTCATTAGAGGTTACTACTTCTTAATGTGTACATATCTTCTTTCGAATCTGGTTCTTGCTTCATCCCTGCAAATCCTATCACCCATTAGGGCCTTGGGATTGGGTTCAACGTCGAGGTATTTTAGGTGAAAATTTTAATCATAGACTTCGCCAAATTTTAGAACTTTCATCTCTTCAATTTGTGCATACAAAAGTGATCAGTCAGTTGTATTGGTTAGAAGCTCTTCTAAACAAGAAAAATTTATTAATACAAAGTCCTTTCGGAGGGGGGGTCGGCTCCAAAAAGTTCGGCCCTCAATTGGTGTCTAATTCTTCTCTTATCTCTTTTGTACAGCTCCAGTCCATGTGTGTGAAGTGTGATTGAATCTAAGTTATCATGTGCGAATATGCTCAATGTTACGCAGTTGATTGATTACTCTAGTTAATCTATAATTTCCACCGCATCTTAGTCTTAATTCTTTGACAAGAGTATTTGGGCCCCCTGAGCCGAGCAAATCCCAACACTAGATCAATAACATGTAAATCATTAGTTATTAAAACTTCTATGAATTAGTAAAGGTTCTTTAAGTGATAATATTGCATCTGTTAGGAAATAGATAGGTGCTTAGGAAATATTAAAATTGGCTGAGAGCAAAATATCATCTTCTAAGAAACATCGAGCACCTGTTTTTAGGCTAGGAAAGAAATGTTTTGGTTAGTTTGGATAAACTAAGAAAGATCTGAGTAATCACCCTTAACACTAGAATGGTAACATGACACTTTTATGTCCTTAGACAATTTTGTCTCATGTTAAGTGACCATTTTTCTTGAATTATCTGAGAGTTTGAAAATGAGTTTCTAGGTGTGATACATATCCACCAAGTTTCCTTATGAACTCTTAAGTATCTACACCCACGGCTCAAAGTGGTTAATTATAGAGAGTAGAGGAGTAGGTCTAACATAGCAAAGTTGCCGACGGCTAGCTCCTTTCGGACTTCTTATGGCTCAATAATGATAAAGCCGTAGGCAAGTCTAAAAAGACTCCATTATTAAGTCCAAATCTCCTGAGGTGTGGACCATCCCCCACATAGTGGGCTCAACAAGACCGATAATAGATCCCAGTTCCACTTACCCTAATATAATTAACAACATCAACCATTTATAGGCTACTTAAGGACCTCTCTTCTTAACTAAGAAAAGAGAAACCAAATTCTTTGATACCAATGTAATGGAATTGGCCTATTTAACTTAAGAGTAGCGAAAATTAATGAGAATACTTTTGAGAAATGACTTTGTGAGCATAGCGGGTGAACATAATTGAAGATAGCAACATAATCATAGCAATTAGTTAACTTGGCATGAACAATACTTTTGCAAGAGAGAGAATTGAAAGGACATGACAACAGTTGAGGACTGGATTTATGTGGAGCCGGTCCCCCCTCCAATAGGCATTTGTATTATGATTTCTCCCATTAAGAGAGACTTGTTACAATACAATCTTTGTGTTCCTTGTAACCTAGGTGATGCAATGAAGATGAAAAGCTTCATGCATCACAAGCATAACATAAACTTGAAGAAAGCTTTAACTATCCCAAGCCTCAGTCCCAGGACCTCAAAAACCTTCGAAGGTTGAGAGAGCTAGCAGGGAATGAGGGTAGGGAAGAGGAAGAAGAAACATTTCATAGGAGAAAGAATTAGTTCCTTGCTTATCATAACTCTTCTTGCTAGCATACATAATAGCATAGTAATGAAAAGAAGGAGATGGGAAGCTTAAGCATTGAAGCATGGCTCTTGGTTGGATTTGCACTCCATAGCCAAGAGTATTGGTGTAGGCTCTCAACCTCTACTTGCTTGGAGAAGGAGAGGGAGCTCTTGCACTTTGCATAGCACACAATGAGAGTGTTTGTGAGTGTGTGTGGGCGAATATACCCCCTAAGAAACCCCCTAGCTTTCTTGGGTTTACCCCCCCTTGTAGCTCATGCTTGAAGCTCATTGGACCCCTCCAGGCCTAGCCAATCACAAGCAGGAGGCATTACAAGCAACAAGAGTAGCCTTGGGACAAGTGTCCCCCTTTCCCCTTTGAGAGAGAGGGCTTGATAAATGTAGAATCAATTAATTAAATCTCCTAAATTATCATTGGACCCCTTGGGTGGCCAACCAATAGGCTTTAGGCACACAATGAGGGCAACATGAGGAGGAACTTGACAAGTGTCCCTTTTGCTTTCTTTGTACCGTGCATGCCTTGTGTGAGTGTGTGGGGGTTCTCTCTCATCCCCCCTCATGTAGGGCTTGCCCCCTCTTTGTAGGGATTGAACATTGGACTTTTTGACACCTCAAGGCCCTCATGCATAGGCCCAGTTCCCACCACAAGCTTGGCCCTTAAGCGCTTTAAGCTTGGGCTGGGTTCTCACCTCAAGTGCAACCCTAGCATTTCAAGCATGTCAAGCACCTCAAGAATCTCAATCATCAAGCACCTCAAGCACCTCAATCATCAAGCACCTCAAGCACCTTAGACATCAAGCGTGACAAGCAGGACAAACACCTTGAGTTGGGTCGGGTTCCCGCGCCTCAAGCTCAGTCCTAGGTTACCTAAGGTCAAAGGACTTTTACACACATTATTGGAGGTCTTTAATGAAGCTAGCCCTAAGGTCTTATGCTCCATTGGTTAGCCTTGCTCTTTACCATTGGCCCTGTGTTGAGATAGATCTGTAAGCACATGTATATATCTTAACCCCTGTTACCATTTATTCTCCCACATTAAGTGATCAGTTTAATATGAGAAACTCATTTGGGTTGGTTAGGTATTAGATATTATATTTGATGACATCCTTAGTAGTTCTCAACATGGTTTGTTGCTTCTAGAAAGGATTAAGTGTTAAAGTTGAAAGTTATGACCAAAGTACAAGAATTGCTTAGTCCTATTTTTTTGGCCAAATTTAGCACGGTTATTATTTTCTTGATGTCTTTCTTGTTATCCAAATAAAAATTTGATTGTGTAAGTGGCATGTTTAGCATAAAGCTAATCTTCCTTGAGTTTTGGGAAACCCAATATCCTATATAGCATACTATATGATGATACTTGAGTTTCAATTGCAAAAGAATACGAGACATTCTAGTATAGCAACTATAGCTTTCTTAGTATTTCTAGTTTCTTAGGCCAGTTCTATGTGTTTTGTAGGTAGTAACCATATCTAATCATAAACTTCAAATTTCGCTATATATTGAGTAGTTTCTATGGATTCTAGAGGTCATAACACTAAGCCCAATTTTTTCAAGTTTAATGTATTTAGCACTTCATCATTGTTCCCAAGGTTCCACTTGGTAAGAGATCCATTATTCTTTTGACATGCTCCATGGATCCTTTTGAATCCAAAGGCCCAAAGGGAACTAAGAAACCATGTATATAGCATCTATAATGAGCATGACTATAGAAACTTTGATGATAGGTCTGCAAAATGGAAAACATTGAGCCTTTTTGTACCTTCTTTTTTTTTCGCAAAAAATAATGAGGCAAAAGCAACCATATGTTTTGATCACCAACCCATTGAAGTTAACAAGGAATTTTATCTCATGTTTTACAAAAATTCCCAGTCTCATTTATATGCAATCAACCATAAGAAATGGCTATTTTGGGCAAAATGGACTAGTCCATCAACTTTGGAGACTTTTTGTGACCAAGAGATGACAAATTTTAATTATAATTTTCTCATTTTTCCATATGTAGTAGTCCTTGAACTATAAGCTCATGAAAGGATTCTCCAAAATGATTGAATCTACTATGATTTTGGAAACATTTTTCAAAACCTTGAAAGGACGCTTTTATATCCTGTTACATTACCAAACCACCATTGATTCCATGATATATTTTCACTTCAGGTGATGAGCAATGATGTCGTTTCAACCAATGTAAAGTTGGACACCACTATGGATGAAAAGTCTTTACTCCATGGATGTATATGTCTTTACATATCTTTGGATACTGTTCTTATTCTAGGGGAGCCGCTTGGTTGTATGGGCAGCTGGTTGGGATATATGTGCACCCAAACTTTGGGTCGTGTCTTATTCCACCCCAAATTTTCAATAAATAAAAGGGTTCCATTTTTTCATCCCTGTATAGGTGTTCTTGAGACAAGAGGAGTATTGGTCATGGTTGTTATGATCATTGTTTTGCTAACACTGCCTTCTTTTAAGTCTAAAGTTGTATGTTTGATAAAGAATGTTTGCAATACTGATTTCAAGGATTTGTTTTAAAGAATTAGTGTTATTTAAATTGATAGGGACCATTATTTTTAGTGTTAACAAATGTGGTAGTCATTAGAAAATAAAGAACCATATGCAAGTGCAGGTGGTAAGCGGGGATCGACTAAGGTTGTCGATCATGAACGGTGGACCCGATTGGTCGGGTAACTATTCATCTTCACCACATGAACATTTACTTTCAAATTTTTGGAAAATTTATTTGAAGCTTTAGGAACCCAATCATGTTTCACTTCAAATATCATTCTCAGACTAGTGGACAAATTGAATGGGTAGATTAGGTGATTGAAGACATTCTCTGAACTTATTGTAGTAGAGAGTCTCACAAATAATACAATTTCAATCCTTAGGTAGAATTTGCTTAAAAACTCTTCTTTCCATAGAAGCATTGGGATGCCACCTTTCAATGCATTTTATGGGCCTAAATATATTGCCTTTGAATTTTTCCGATCCAACTATAAGAGTAGAGGATTCAAAGAAAATGTTAGAAGAGATGGAAGCACAAACCAAGTCCATACGGCATGATATTCAGGCTATACTAAGGACTCTCAAAAGCACTATGTTGATGAAGAGCAATTTTCCCAACTTATAAGTAGGGTGATGAAGTATTTCTTTGAGTCCAACAAAAAAGAAGGAGTCTATCCTTAGAAAATTTCAAAAAGCTTAGCCCTAAGATATTATGTCCCTATGTGTAGCACTCAAAGTACTTAGTGATCAAGCTTATAAATTGAAGCTACCTGAACGCCTCAAGGTTCATGATGTGTTTCATATCAGTTTTCTAAAGCCTTACATCCCAAATCCCAATCATGCTTTAGATAAAGAGAAAATTGTAATACAAAAGCAAGGAGTGTTTGAACTTCAATTAGATTGTAACTTTGAAACCAAAGAGGTAACCCTTAGAAATACAGGGATCAATCATCCCATTGAAGATGCTACTTGAGAGGATAAAGTCTCTCTTTGTAAATATTTTCCCAACTTGGGTTGAGATGAGGATACCTCAAGTTCTTATGTTGGGGTGATTGCAAGCTTTCCACCTTTCAGTAATAAAGAAAATGTGTATAAAGTTAAACTTGAGAATACTTGATACCCAAACTTGTAGTCCTTAAACTAAAATCAGAGAGCACTTGATACCCAAATAAATAATCCTTAAACTAAAATTAGAGGCAATTGGTATTTTTGGAATCTTAAGCACATCTTTACTTCGGCCAAAAATATTTTGAAGCAAATTTGGATAGCGTCTCATATCCAAAGCTCTACCACAAGTTTTCAAGGTTAATTTATTAAATTAAAAAAAGTTTAAGCCTTGGTAGATATTATCTTACACGGGCTAAAAGATATTAAATCACATGGCCTAGCAGATGTTTTATCACATGGACTAGATATTTCCAGTTGAAGTAGTAAAATGAAACCAAAGTTAGCGGATTGAAAATTCAAGCTGGGAAGGTACTAGGGTAAGATATTTTGGACATACCAAGGATTGCTTTAGTAGCAAAGGTCACCTAGGGAATCTAGGGGGACTGATTGGAAAGCTCAAGGGGTGCTTAAGCATAACCCCTACTTGTTAGAAAACTACAAATAAGCCCGTGGCCTTCATAGTTTTCCTCAGACTCAAAGAACCTGACATTTTCTCTCTAGCTTTAGAGAGAGTCCTCACCAAAATAACAAAGAAAGAAAAACTCAAAGTGATTAATGGAGTTAATTAACCCTAATACATATAGATTAGTGAAAGGTGAATTAATTTTGGTTTGGTTTTATAATTATGTTATTAATTAGAAAAGATTAAAATTCTCTAATAATAGTTAATTTCATCATATATATGTAAAATTTTTATTAGAAATTCTCTGAGCACAAATAATAATTTACATATGTTCTAGAATATTTTAGGACTAAAAGTGCTTAATTTTGGCTCTAATGAAGATAAAATATACTAAACTTATTTAGATAGTTATGGAATGATTGTTAGAGATTCCAAACACTCTTAAAAAGCTTAAAAATTATGTAAAATATTTTTCTCAATTAAAGTAATTAATAGAATAAAAATTTTCTTTTTTTCAACTTAAAATTAACAAGAAAGTTAGAAATATAACTTACAAATTCATGGGGTAATTATCAAAGAAGATTATACTACAAAGAAGCCATGGTAATTATTTTTTAAAAAATTGTTTTGATAATTATTAGATTCAAAATTATCTATTTTAATAGAGAATTAGAGGAAAAAATTAGTAAACTAACTTAAAAACATAGAATAATTTTTGGAGTTAGTACACATTGTCAAAAGGCTATGATAAAAATTACTTGATTAGACACTTTATTTTACTATTTATTATATCTAAAATTATAATTTTTTAGCAAAAAATCAAAGGGAAAAATTATTAAATAAACTTAGAAAGCTATGAGATATTGTTACAAAGATTTGTCAAAGGTACTGTTGAGGACAACCAATTTTGTATCACCAAACCTTGGCACTTTCAACCTATGATGTACCTATTTTTCCTAGGAGTAATCTTCTTGAATGGACCCATTAAGTCCAATCTCCACTTCATAAATACTCTTAGTGGAGAGTCATAGCAGTTGTTGTTGGTCTATTGCAGGATTTTCTTGTAAGTGTTGCAAGTAGAAAACTATCCACCTGCATCTTCACTATGAGCCTCTGTGATTACTTGCATCCTCCCTTGTATAGGTACACATCCTCAAGCACACCATTAATACCCAATCTATAGAGAACTCCTTCAATAATGATAAACTTAAAAATATTTATTATCAATGCCTTTTATTTTGCCTTGGACCAATCCTCTAGAAATTCTTCTAGATGAAGGAAGTCATACACATCTTGCTATTCTAGCTAGTCCTTCTGTAGTGGTATTTTGAAAAATTTCAGCATCAATTGGTTCATGTCTCAATGATGTCTTTGAGACACCCTATGTGCTTCTTGAAAAAAATCTACACCATAATGGGTCTTTCCTGGCTTATGGAAGATTTTGAACTCAAACTCCATCAAAAACTTCATCCATCTAATCAAACTTCTTTGAATGATAACTATATTGATCAGAAGCAAGAGTGCAAGATGATCCATGTAAAAGAAAAACAACTTCCCTAACAAATAATGTGTGAACTTTATGGCACTAAAAATCATTCCCAATGATTCCCTCTCAGTAGTAGAATACCCTTGTTCACCTGAATTGCAGTAGTGACTAGAGAAGTAGACTGGATAGTCTGTCTTCCCATCAGGCTATTTGAGATTTATCCACATAAACATAAAAGATTATATCCCACTCTAGTTGGCAAAGGACTGAATTTCTAATGATCTCCTCCTTTAAGCATTGGAAGCTCTACTCACATTCTTGGGGCCAAATAAACTTATTCCCATCTTGGTTAGCTCATACAAGGGAAGTGCTTTAGTTGCAAACATATGGATAAACCTTCAATAGAAGTTCATATGTCCCCAAAAAGGACTTAGTCATATACTTTCACATAAGATCTAGCTTGGTGAACACACTTAATCTTATCATTGTCCATCTCAATACCATTCTGAGAGACACCATGTCCTAAGAGTTGGCCCTTCAATACCATGAACACTGATTTGAATGGGTTCGATCAAATCCTCTTCTCCTTGCATCTCTTAAGAAAAGAAAATGCATTTCCTCAATGAAAAAGATAATGAAATCATCCATAAATATTGCCAAGAATTTGTGAAAAAATTCACTAAATATTTCTATCATACACCTCTGAAACATGGATGGAGCAATTATAGAGTTTGAATGGCATTACTAGGTACATGAATTCTCCCTATGTAGTGATAAATTTGGTCTTGGATTTATCCTCAGGTGCAATTCTCAACTAATTATAGCCACTATATCCATGTGTGAAGTTATACATCTCATTGTTGGAAATCTTGTCAAGTAGCATATCTATGAAAGGGAGTGGAAAGGGATCCTTGATAGTTTGAACATTGAGGCTTCCTGTAATTTGCACAAACTTTAGCTTCCCATTTCTCTTAGCTAACCACTACAATTGGAAATAACCCTAAACCATCCTTCAAAAGGTTTTCAATCTCCTCTTGGACCTTCTTTGCATAGTTAGGGTACATTGTATCTTTGTAGTCTCACTGGTATGGCATCAAGCTTTAGTGGTATCCTTTGATGACATACTTCAAGATCAACATCTTTCAAGTTAGTGTGTTCCCATGTGAATACATTCTTGTACTTCTCTAATAGAGCTCTATACTTCTCCTTAATCTTTTGCTTTAGATGATTGATGATCTTGGCTATCTTGGGGTTTTCATTTGGGCCAAGATTCCATTCCTTGACCTCTTGATTATTTGGGAGTAACTAATTTGAACCTCCTCCCTTCCTCTTGGTTCATGATTTTGCCTCCTTTTGCATACAAGTTTTTGTTGCATATGCATTGAATGGGTTGCCTAGCTCTGCTAGTCCAAGCTCCATCTCAGTTCTTTCTATAGTCTGACCGAAACTTTTTGCATTCATCTGCCTAGTTTCATATGCTAGTCTAAAATCAAACTTGTCATATCATGGCTGGTCTGGCTACTTTGGTGTCCGTCCATCCAATTGTATTGTCCTTTTCCCAATATTTTGACTCCGTGAACTGATCTAGGCACTACTTTCTCTTCCTCTCAGCCTACTCTTTGCCCATCAATACATTAGTTAGATCTATTTCTATCAAAGAAAAAATGCTCATTGAAGCTAATATACTCTCAATTTCTCATAGATCTATCAAAGAAAAAATGCTCATTGAAGCTAATATACTCTCAATTTCTAAAAATCCTCTAATCTCTAAGCCTATTTCCAACTCCTTGTATTATCTATCTTGATCTTGATTCTTTTGTTGAATCCCTAAATTGTCAGTGTTTGCTAGCATAATCATGCACTACACCAGTAGTTTTGAGCCATGGTCTAAACAAAAGCATCCCATATACTCCTTGTACATCCAAAACTAAGAAATTCATTTTAAATTTTTCTTTTCTCACTCAGAGTTGCATGTTCTCAATTAGTCCTATAGCTTGGACTAACCTATGATTAGCCATTCTCACTCTAAATGGTGTTGGTTTTAAATTATTATTTCCTAGTTTTTGCCTTAAATGCTCTTTGAGGATGTTAACTCCAGCTCCCCCATCCAATATTACTCCAGATAATGGCTCCCAAGGCTTGCTTAGCTTGTAATCAACTTGAATGATTGGAACCTCATCATCCCTTATGGCTGCCATGTTCACTTCTCTTGCTTCAGCTTTTGCCTTCCTCTTCTATCTAATAAACTTTGCAATGTCTATTTGATATTGTCCAACTCTATTGTCAAGTTTTGGATTCTTTCATTTATGCTCGTTACTAGAACTATCATCTAAACTAGAAGATCTCTCATGTACTTGACTATATTCATAGTTCCACTGGCTCGACTTCGCTTATCTAATAGTTGGTGGATGACATTGTTATGGACTATCTAACTGGTCCTTCCCCAGTCTAGTACCTCCAGCTTTGGTCAAGTTTGACTTGACTTGCCTTACTTCTTCAACCGGAATCTGAATTGTAGCTATCAAGGATTCATTCAATCTAGATGTTTCTTTCTCTTTGTGAGCCCTTGAATGTTGAGATTGTAGTTTTTGAATCATTCAAGCCTCTAAATACTCTGAATTTACAAGAGGTATAGTAGTACCCGACTCATTGGCATCTATATACATGTTCTTTTCCCTTTAGGTTGAATAGATTATCCATTCAAGGAACTTCATATTGGCAGCCATGCATTTGAACCATATGGTGCCCCTAGGATAACATCCTCATGTTGGAGAGGGGAGATGAAAAAGTCTTCTTTGTCGACGTAGCTTTGGACATGAAGCCTCAATTTCCCAATCAAGGGAGTAATGTAGGCTTGTTGTCCCTTGAAAGCTCCATCCCTAGTTACAATATATCCCATCTCAAAAGCTTGAATGCCCAGCTTAGTGGACAACTCCGTTGAGATGAAGTGAGTAGAGCTAGGGTCAAAAAGGAATAAGGCATCATGCTCCCTCACCTTTCCCAAGCATAGGAAAGGGATGATCCTTTGCAATGAGCATCCTCTTTTCGAGCTTCAATTGGGGAAGCTCTAGGAGTCTCATTGCGTGCGGCAAGAACGATAGACTTGCCCCTGCTCCCAAACTTGAAACATTCATGATCCTTTTGAAAAGCCTCTAGCTCTTTAGGAGATAGTTTATTTTACCTTTGTAAAATCCCTTCTCCTTGGTCTTGTTATTGTTGTTGGAGTTACCTTGGGAAGATTTTTGATCATTGTTCTTCCCTCTTGAATCATTGTGGCCTTTGTTTTCCATGGGCTTAGCATTTCTTTTAGCCCCTTGTTGGAAATTAATGCAAGAAGCAACCACAGTCTGGTGGATGACTTCACTAGGCCATTGTGAGCTGACATACTCGGCCGTTTCTTCGGGTAATCCCGCACAAAATTGTTGATTTTTCTTGGCAAAGTCTATCTTTTGAAAGAGTGTAGCTTTGAGATGTAAATTCCAAAACATGTCCACATATTTGTGGGTAGACTTGTTGGAGAGTAGCGCCAAAGTCTGCCATCCGGTGAGCACTTTATCTTTGGTGTCACTTGCAAGGAATTGGTTCATCATGGAAACTCATATAGTGCTCCATGTCTTTGGAGCTTCACCATTGCCACGAAGGCTCACCGACCATTGTCGAGAAGCTTCTTAAAAGTGTGATGTAGCTTGGAGGACTCTGTGAAGCCGCCTTGTCTCCAAAGGCCGAATCAAATTGCTGAATGAAGGCCAAAACTTTGTCGGTAGCACTAAAGGTGCCATCATAGGTGAGAAAAGAGATACTCTTTCCTCAGTCTTTGAACTTCTTAAGCTTGTAGGCCCTTTTCCAAGCAGCATAGGATTTGTGATGTCCTCTCCTCTTGTATTCTTTAGGAGAATATCCACGGCTTTTGTTGGAAGAGGAGGAAGATGATGAAAGAGGAGAAGATGGAGACCTCTTTCTCGCCTTTTTCTTCCTTTTTCCTCTCTTTCATTTTGGAGTGATGAGGAGAAGGAATATAGGATGATCTTTTCCTCTTGGCAGGAGTTAGGAATCGTCGAGACTACCGTCTTTGTGGAGCCACATCTTCAAAGGAATTTGGAGATTCACAAATTTCTTGTTCATTGGATTTCTTCTCTTCTCTTATCAAAGAGAGTCTTCTTTTGGAAGTCTCAACAAGAGGCTTCCTAAGCTCTCTCTCTTCTTGGAGAGGTAGGGAAGTCCCATAAGCACGAAGTTGTTGAGAGTAACTTTGGCTGGCAAGGTAGGGTTGCCCATATCTTGTTGCAACCTAATAACAAGATAGTTCACAAAAATTGGGGCATCGTCAGCAGCACCTTCATGTGAAAAATCAAAGTTGTCAATCTTTATTATTGTCAGCGATCCTAAGTAAACTTATGTATATGCTATTTTGTGCTTTGGTATCCTCAAAAACCTTAGTTTGTACTCTTTCTTTACCTTTGAAAATTAGCTCTCAAGTAGACACACTGATAATTTAGAGACTGTTGATTGCAAAGAGTAGTGGAGAGGGTCTAACATTGCTGAATTGATTATGGTTCCTTTTGAGATTGCTAGTAGCTCAATATTGTGCCAAAGGCAAGCCCTGAAAGACTCCATTATTAAGTCTTTAGTTCCCAACGGTGTACCTTGGACTAATTCCTCTTCAATCAAGATAATAGATCCCTGTCCCACTTACCCTCTTGCAATGAATACGTCCAACCTTTTATGGAAAACTTAAGGACCTCTCTTCTTAAGCAAGAAAAGAGAAACCAATAGCTCTGATACCAATGTAATGGGATATGCCTATAACATTGACTCTAGTGGAAATGGAAATTATAATAGTGAGCATTTTCTTTAAGAAACTTTTTAAAGAGAATAAGAAGAGTGATTAATCAAAGGTAGCAAAATGAACACTAAACCTAACTAGATTTTCATGAAAAATACTTGTAAAAGAGAGAGAGAAAGGATTAGAGGAATTGACAAACGTTGAAGCCGGATTTATGTGGATCCGATCCTCCCTCCAAAAGGATTTTGTATTACAGACTCCCTCATAAAGAGAGATGGTACAATACAAGCTTGTGTTCCTTGAGACCTCGTTGGTGCAATGAAGATGGTAGACTTCATACACCAAAATTATGCCCTTAATTAACTTGCAAAAGCATCAACATATCACCAGCCTCAATCCCAAGACAAACACTTTCAAAGGTGGAGAGAGCTAGTAGGGGGTGAGGGAAGGGAAGAGGAAGAAGAAGTTACATACAAGAAAGAAATAATCTCCTCACTTGTTACTACTCTTGTAGCTTAGCATAGCATAGTAGCATAGTAATGGAGATGAAGAAGATGGCAAGCTTGCACTTTGGAGCATGGATCTTGGTTGGATTTGCATTCCATAGCCAAGAGTTGTTGGTGTAGGCTCTCAATTTCTCTAGATTGGAGAAGGAGATGGTGTTTTTACTCTAACACACAATGAGAATGAGAGTGTGTGTGAGTGTGTGAGAGGGAGTATATCTTGCAAGCACCCCCTCCTTGCTTGGATCGATCCCTTCTTGTAGCTCATCCCTCAAGCTCCTTGGCTCATGTCAAGCCTAGCCAATCACAAGCTTAGGTCATTTCAAGCAATAGAAGTAGCCTTTGGACAAGTGTCCTCCTTTACCCTTTGAGAGATAGGGATTGAATAATTCTTAAATAATTAATTAATTCGACTTAATTCTCATTGAACCTCTCTCAAGGCCATCCAATAAGCTTTGGCCACACTATGGGGGCAACCTAGCTAGGATCTTGACATGTGTCCCATATGCCTTTTGAGGAAGGGGTGTCCCTTGGGTGAGGGAAAGACTGTTCAATCCCATCCCTACTCTCTAGGCTCTCCCCCTCTTTTGTAGGCCCTTGTTTGACTTTCAAGCCCCTCAAGCACCTTGGCCCCCAAGCACCTTAAGCACCTTAATCATCAAGCATGAAAAGCATCTCAAGCACCTTAGTCGGCAATAATGACAAGCACCTTAGTAAGCACGCACGACAAGCACCTCAAGCTTGGGAAGGGTTCCCAACTCAAGGTCACCCCTAGCTTGCCTAAGATCCTAGGTCTAAGGACTTTTAACACTAACCTTTGGAGGTCATTAATGAAGTTGAGGCTAAGGTCCTTTAAGCTCCATTATCTGGTCATTGCTCTTTGATACACCATCTCCCTTTTGGACCAGTTGTCTTCTCTCCCTTTGGTCCCATGCTCAGCTAGATCTAAAAGCACATGTCTATATGTGCGCTCCTTGCCGCACTGTCGAAGCAAAGGACTTGCCGATACACTGTGTGCGAGCCACAAATGGCTCCAGGCACACAACAAGCCTAAACTAGAAAGCTCAAGAGAGCAAAGGGTGTGTCACTCACCGCTCTACGCTCACCTTCGTGGTGGATTCCTCGCCGCGATGAAGAAGAAGCTGCAGTCATGCCGCGCTCAACCGCTTCGCCGCAGTCGTGCCTTCGTAATGCTCGATCGCACACACACTCTCCCTCTCTCTCTCTCTCACATACACACACACACACACACACACACACACACACACACACACACACACACACACACACACACACACACACACACACACACACACACACACACACAAGGAGGTGAAGAAGAAGAAGATGGAGATGGAGATGGAGCAAGAGCACTCTTCAATTGCAGAAATGAGAGAATGAGTGAATTTTAGGTTTAGTTTGCTTTTATATGAGCTCACCCCATTCACACTTGGACGCCCATGCTTAGCCAACTAATCCCTTGAATGTCCCGATTAGAGTGCGCCTCTCATCGGCGATCACTCTTACCCTTTTCCTATTGGTCCGACAAGCCCGGTACCTGACTCTACCAAATACATAATACACGTCCGTCGTAGGTGATGGGGTGCCCGTGAGCCGTGAGGGTGAACATGCCCCCCTTCCTGATGTAGATTCCGTCCTCGGAAGCTATTGAGTTGAAGCTGGTTCGTCGAGGTGGAAGAGCATTTGAGATGAATGTCCTTAGCCTTCTTCAGTCACTGCAAAATCAAACAACATTGGCACAGTAATTGCATTCTCATAAGTGAGTAAAAAGCATATTCAGTTTTAGGTAGACAAATTGATTGGTAAAAGAATTTCAAACAATTTGTCAGCAATGAACATTAAATTGCAATGTAATCAAATGCATAAACATATGTAATGGTAAAAAATTAAACAAGTCTGGGGTCGCTAATTTGACGGCCGAAAGGCAGTAGAGATCGAATATTAATACCATGGGTAAGCTTCTTAATTTTTTGTGGTCAATTAAGTTGTTTAATCGCGAGAGCCAAGTATTCATGTTCGAGGGCTGACTAGAGGCTATATCTAGAAGACCTTATAGTTAAGCTACCATAAAAGGAATTTCTCATGAAATCATCGCCTGACTGATTACTTTTTCTTTGACCCCCCAAATTCTTTTCACAGTGATTCAATTTTGATGTGTGTGCTTATTTTGTATGCCTTGGGTTTTTTGCTTTTCAAGAAAAAGCGCCCATACTGGGAACCTCTAGGGCTCTAGTACCATAGGCAATACATGTGAGTGAAGTACCAAATCAAGCTGAGATTTCTCTTCCAGCTTAAGATTTTACAGTGTGGCACTTTGATTTTTTGTTTGTTCATTTTCAACATTTTAATTTTGTAACTTTGGGGGGTCATATAACACTGGTACACCTCCCCAGGCTCATCACACTAGTAAACTCCCTTTATAATACTTAAGCTAAAGGTCAATAGGGTCAAGCCCACTAGAAAGCCCTAGTACATTTCACACAATGCTGCCTAAATCGGATTAAGAACCTAAGTAACCATTGATTATTAGGAAGGCATTCCCCATGGTATTAAGAGGAGATCTCTAACACCTAACTTGGTCAAACTAGCTTAGTTGGACTGCTTGATTTTTAAACCTAGACAAGTGATTATGACAAAAAATTACATTGAATTAAATGTTTGATACTAAGCAAATGCGGTGAATATTAGGCTACCAATCACAATTAAAGCAGACAATCATAGATGCAAAAAAGATAAGGGGCAATGCTAATGGACAGAAACACCTTTTTGTGTCGATGTGACATGTGTAGGTCTGAGTCAATGTTTTGACTTTTAATGTGCATACTCGTTTGCTAATTTCTCTTGCTCTTTATTTATTTTTTGTTTTTTGTGAGTATAAAGCTTTATATGTACATTCCCTAAGATTGGGAGATATAGAGGTCAGGGAGGAAGATTGAGAGGGAAACAAATGAATGATGACTGTCAGCAAACACTCCCCCCTTCCTTGGGTAGATCATACCGTTTGAAATGAGCTCGTCACCCTTTGAAACCAATCGTTCCAGTTGGTAATAGGTGAGGATTTTTGCCAGTAGTTTTCTATTACCGTAGGCGCCTCGTCGAGTTGCAAGGGTGGTAAGGTACTCTCCCAAGATCGAACTTGAAGTAGTTCATCAGGTGATTCTTGAACACTGGGAGGTGTGGATTCTTTTGTAGCTTCATGGAGGTCCACTATTGTAGATGGAGGCTGTGGAGAAGCTTTTACCTCTATGGATGCATTACATGAGGAGCTAGAAGCTTCATGGGACTCCCCCCTTCCTGAGCTAGGTGGAACAAATCGTTCTTTCTTTGGTACCCAAACTAGCTCGGGAGCGGGTGTGTAGCATTCTGTGATTTTTTTCTTTCCACGATCATTGATTTGTTTTGGAGCTACGGGATTGGGCTCACATGGGTCAGGTTATAGGTAAGAGCACAATCTACGTTTTGGCACCCAGATTTGATCATTTCCTTGATAGTAGCCTTGGGCTTCCAATAGTCTTTTAGGGATCCATCGCAACATTTTCTTACTTTTCTTGGAGTGAGTGGTAAGTTTCTTACAAGTCTTCTGTTTTTTAGCACTAGCTATGGTCACTAAAGAAGCTTTAAGGACCCACTTGTATGTTTTCTTCGTTACATTAGGATGAGTCTTGTCAGAAGCGATATGCATTGCTTGTAGCATATTTAAGGGTACAGGAATTTCATCCCCTCAGGTGTTACCCAGGTCGTCCCCCTATTTCCCCAAGTGTCTATGGTTGCTCCTAGGTGGACCCAATCCACATTGTCCGACTCAGTCATCCCAGGTAGGATATCCATATAAGGAGAGTTCTCCCCAATATCCGTGTCTTCGTTACATGTGTAACAATACTATAATGGAGCTGAGTGAATTGTTGTGTCTGATCGATTATCAATGATGAATTCATTTCCTAGAGGATGCGTTCGACCACTTAAAAGATCAACTCTAATGACAGAGTCTTGGAACTGTAAGTAGACGTGGTTTTTGGACCAGTCATGCACCATTTTTGCTTTCCTCATGAATGGACGCCCTAAGATCATCTCAAATGACATAGGATGCTTGGAAAAATCCATAACAATGAAAGTCTGCCTTACCTTGTGTCCCAAGACCTTGATTCTGAGATCCTTTAGCATTCCAATAGGCGTAACAATAGATCCATTAGCCATTTTTACCACTACGCTTGTGGCTTCAAGGTGAGGTTGCCCCATAGACTCCCAACAACTCTTTGTCACCATGCTGACTCCCGCACCACCGTCAAGGACCCCCTTTACAGTTAATCCTTTAGTAGTGATTGGTAGAGTAGCATTAGATTCATCACCTTCAAAGTATTGCCCCAACTTGTTAACGGGTACTTCAATTACAGATTCATGTCCCGCTAGGTCAGATGGTGGTGCTAAATGTTCCTCATCATTCATTACCGAGTCAGGTTTGTTCATATGTGCAAACTGTGGTAATCCGGCCTGTAATTCTCCATTGAGGAAGGCTCGAAGAGCTGAGACTAGCTCGGGGTCTTTATATAGTTTGGACATGATGGTGGTTCTAAATTCTGAAGACATGAAATCCATCAATTTGGTAACATTTAATGGCATCTTGTGGGACGTAGGACCCTGACAAGAGAATGGTGAAGATGGAATCTCCACTTCCTCAAGGGGGTCGGGCATTCTCTCACCAAACATTCTCTCTAGTAGGAAAGGTATGTGTTCACTTTCAGATGTCCTACCCTCACTCTCTTCCTGAATGATACTGGGTATAGCTAACGGCCTGTAGTTCTTGTGAGGTTGAACTTGTGTGGAAAACACTGTGTCCGACATCTGGATATGTTTGGGTTCAGGTTCTAATGTTCGTTGAGTTTCTTCTACCAAACCCCTCAGTTGTTGGACTCGTTCAATTTCCACTGCTGGGTTTGGATAGGTTCCAATCTTTCTCTTGCAATCCTCATTTTTTGCCTCTCGTGGCTTATCTTGGGGGTTCGCAACTGGGTGGTTTAACTTTGAATACTCTTTTGGTGTTCGTCGTAATTCCCTCTCGTGATTCTCCTCACTGGCTTTTTCCTTTGTAGTAATAGTTTTGGTCTCCGTGGTCTCTATCGAATCTGAGTCATCCTCAGGGTCATTCATATACACGGGATCAACTCCTGTCCCTATATTAGTCTTTGAACTAGGTTTTGAGCTAGAAGCATTAAGGGATTTCTTTCTTCGTGTTTTCTTCTTTCTCGCTCGGCCAATGGATGCAACATCTCTCTCTTCGAGGATGTAATTTTGCTTTTGGAGCATCGACTGTGTGAGTGCATTCACTGGTGCTATGTTTATAGCTGGTGGTGTCCCATCAACAATCTCTATTAAGTTCAATGGTGTGATTTTCGGCACGTTTGGATTGTTAGGACACTGTGCGATCAAATGATCTATGCCACAATGATTACAAATGAGTATTGGCATTGCCAATGCACTCCCTTGACTTGTTTGCATTAGTGCAACATTCTTTTGCATTCTAATGGGGCACTCAACTACTCGATGTGGTCCACCACATTCGTAGCACTCAAGAGGTGGTCTCCTGGCAAAACTATTAATGTTTTGGCCTCTTACTGCTAGCGCAATAGCTTGATATACCGGTTTGATTTGTCCCCAATGGTCTTCCATATAGTACATGGGACACTCCTCAAGCATGTCGACTCCATAGGTGATACTAGAGTCTATGTCTTCTTCGCAATCTACATAAGTACTACATAACTCGCAACCTATTTGGTTCATAGGTGTAACTCTTGGATGAGGGGGTTGCGGTCCTAGCACTGGAGGTGGCAACGGTGTGGTTTGGACCACATTTTGGGTTCTAGGGACCATGTGCTGTAATGGCAACTGTTGCTCCATGGATGGGGTAGGCATCAATGCAGGAACTCGAGGTGAGTCTGCCCAAGCTATAGGCGGTCTATTTTCCATGATGCGTTTAAGCATTAGGCAATCCTTCGCTTGATGGCCATACCTACCACACGCGTTACAAGTCCCGTTAAACTTTACTCTGAAATTAGGGCATTCACTCGTAGTATGTGGGCCCAAGAAAATTGAGCACCATTGTTGCTCCCTTCTTGGATACATATGAGTGTTTTGTGGAGCACGATTACCCCTAAGGCTTTCTTGGATCGCCTTTGTGAGATCTGCCAAAGTCATCTCAGATATCGTTTGCTCTTTCACGATTGGCTTTATCTTCATTGGATCATGCCCTGATGCTTGCGAGCTACTAGACTTCGGCTCGGCAGACACTCTTTCTCCTGCAATCATCAAATTATCCTCCAATTGGATTGCATTCATGGTGACTGCTTCCCAAGTAGTGATACCTCTAATGACTAGGCCATTATAAATACTTTCATGTCGTAGTCCCCTAATGAATCTATCGAGAAATTGGTTGTTGTTGAATCGCTCGTTTGGATTGCATCGAGAATTCAAATTCTTTAGGCCACTAATGAAGTCTCTCACGGATTCACCTTCTTCTCGTTGGGCTTTTTGGAGCTGAGAGGCTACACCCCAAAGTACTTCCTCTCGTATGTATTCTTTTAAGAACATTCTCCTAAGAGTAGAGTAGATCGTTTTCTCTTCTACTCTTAAGGTTCTATACCAATCTCCAGCCTTTCCACTTAGGGTCAAACTCAAAGCCTTACACTTATGTAGCTCATTGTGCTCTTCCAAGGAATCGCACACATGTTCAAAGACTTCCATATGATTTCTAGCATCTCCGTCTCCACTGAATTTCTGTGTGAGCTTAGCTACTTGAACTGCCTTGCTCCTAGGCTCTCTATCAGGTGCACTACGCATGCTTTCCGCAATAGAGCGACCGATAGTTTGAGCAAATGCTGCCAAATCTCCTATTTGAGCAGGTATAATGGGTGTATGTGCTTTTGGAACCACATGTGAGATGGGATTTGGCCTTGGCCTTGGCATACGCGTGGCTCTTGGGTCCCAAATTTCATATGGTGGTGTATCAGACGGTGGTCCAAAGTTTACAAGCGTGGCCCTAGGCATAGGGGGTGCTTGATATGGCATGTTATTATTAAATGGCATGGCTCCACTTGTATAAGAGCTTGGATAATTCCATTGTGGATTGTAAGCTCTTGGAATAATTGGAGGTGTAGGAGCTACATGAGGCTGAGGTATGACAGGTGCACATGATTGATACATACATGTAGGTATAGTTGGGGGCACTGTGCTACTAGGCATCGGTGCAGTGTTAACAAATGAACTCCATGGTGTACTTCTTGTCATGCTCACCACTGGGATATGCATGGTAGCCGTAGTGTCATTAAGAGAAAGATGAGCTAGATCTGGGAAGGTAAAGCTGACACTTGTGGGCTCAGATTGTACTGAGGCTCTTGGCGAAACAACATATGGAGGATCAATGGGGCTCACTGAGGGAGTCTCCATTTGTGACAGGGTTGGTTGGTTGGCCTTTCCCGTATCCAAGAATCTCATTAGGCCTGTTGAAGGCATGTTGATCCCTGTGTTCTGTCTTTCTAACTTGACAATCCTATGGAGGACATCACAGACTTTCTGTTGTTGCTCATCTATGCTAGTAGCACCCGATGTGGATTGTAGAACATCTAACCAAACCACATGATAGGTGTGTCCTGTGTACCGATCAGTTAAAGCTTTTGCTTGTAGGTCATACTCCCAATTTTGGTTTAGGAATATCCCATCTAGGCCTGGCATGCTGGAGGTTTCCCTTGAAGTGGAGGCATTATTGCTCCCCATAGCTTGCCCCTCCGTGACTGCTACCTTGGGAGCACTCGGTTGCTCGGCTGGCATGATTGTTGTCATAGGAGCCTTTGCTTTCAGGGTTCGACTTTGGTCTAGCCCTTGTAGGTTCTCAATTTCCCTCTCCCTTGTTGCTTGCATATAGCGTTCGATCTCTTGCACTTCGGCAAGACTCCTACCATCGGGTAGTAAAACCTCAGAGGGAGATAGTCCTAAAGGATCAGGAGGTGCAGTGGATGGAACATTCACATGCACACTCTCAAGAAGCATAGAGTCTATTTTAGGCATGAATGACGAATTTACTTCCCCACTCCCTTCATTTATTTCGTTAACCGCATGTTCGGAGCGAGTAGCTCTACTAAGGGTCTCTTTTAAGCGGCTAAACACGCTGGACCCGGGCCGTGGGCCCATGGCATGCATGCCTTGAATTGAACTGTCAGGGTTTGGTGTAGGATACCCCTCCATGACTTCGTAGTCAGAGGAAGAATCACTAGACGCGATATGAGGATCTTGGGTCGCACTACCTTGAGTCCCGGCCGAAGGTCCAGAACCTAGGATGGAGGAATAATGGGTGCCCGCGTAAATGGAGGCACTACCAATATGCTCGTGCTCTAACACTTGTCCGGAGCGTAGGTTCATATGACTTCCACACTCTAAGCACGTTGGTGAGTGCCCGTGAAGGCCGCTCACTTAGTTTTTTTTTTTTTTAAAGGTGTTTATAACCCAAGTTTTTCGTTATTCTTGGTTATTTTTTGTAACCAAGCCACAAAATATGGCGTGTAATAGCTGAAGATGAGCGTTTTGGCTAAAAGAACGTGCCGTGCTTTACAGCTCCCTATTCGGCTACGTGAAGCCCTCGAAATCCGAAAAATAGTCTTTATAGTCCTCGAAATCCTAAAAATAGTTTTTAAATATAAAAAGGTGTATAAACTATATTTTAAAACTGAGGACGGAGGTCTGGGTTTGGGCTTGAGCTTGGGGAATGATCCCCAGCCCGATCCTTCTTTTTAAAATAATTTTTTTTAAAGATTAAAAAAAAAAAGTCATCGCGGCCGCGCCGCGCGCGCGCTCATACACACGCTTAACCTACACCTAACTTATCTACCTACAGCTAATAGAGATACTGCCACACACACTCTAACACTGTTTACACAGTACTAAAGTAGCTAACAGATCTACAAAACTAACCTTACAAAACTAACATTGAACCTTACAGAACTAACATTCCATAGCTAATACCTTAATTCTAACAGTACAGTGTAACAAAAATCTTCTCCACACAACCACACACCTTCCTTCTTCACAAATCCTTCAATTGAAATTGCATCACAATAAAGCGTAAAGTGCTTAACCGAGCTTAGTGTAGGGAATTTTCCCGGCAACGGCGCCAAAAATGTGCGCTCCTTGCCGCACTGTCGAAGCAAAGGACTTGCCGATACACCGTGTGCGAGCCACAAATGGCTCCAAGCACACAACAAGCCTAAACTAGCAAGCTCAAGAGAGCAAAGGGTGTGTCACTCACCGCTCTACGCTCACCTTCGTGGTGGATTCCTCGCCGCGATGAAGAAGAAGCTGTAGTCGTGCCGCGCTCAATCGCTTCGTCGTCGTCGTGCCTTCGTAATGCTCGATCGCACACACACTCTCCCTCTCTCTCTCTCTCTCTCACACATACACACACACACACAAGGAGGTGAAGAAGAAGAAGATGGAGATGGAGATGGAGCAAGAGCACTCTTCTATTGCACAAATGAGAGAATGAGTGAATTTTAGGTTTAGTTGGCTTTTATATGAGCTCACCCCATTCACACTTGGGCGCCCATGCTTAGCCAACTAATCCCTTGAATGTCCCGATTAGAGTGCGCTTCTCATCGGCGATCACTCTTACCCTTTTCCTATTGGTCCGACAAGCCCGGTACCTGACTCTACCAAAATACATAATACACGTCCGTCGTAGGTGATGGGGTGTCCGTGAGCCATGAGGGTTAACACTATATTCTAACTTGTTCCCAATTAATTTCAACATTAAATGATCACTTCAATTTGAGAAAATCATTTGGGTTAGTTAGATATTAGATTTCATGATAGTGCGAGAACTGGGGGCAAGCAGGTTTTGTTTGTGGTGCAGACAGGAATGCATAGTGAGGGACGGGAAAGCAAGGTAGAAGACCTTATGATGTGGTGCCATGCAAGAGTTAGGAGTAAAGGTGCAGTCAAGAGTGAAGGCATGACAATGGACTAATGGGAGGGAAAGGAAGGGATCACCACGTAGTGCCAGGGAGTACAAAAAAGGATACCTTGGGTTTTTGAGAGAGAAAAGGTGAGGAAAAATGGAGCACAAAAAGAGAAAAAAACGTGCTATGCAAGGGACATGGTGGAGCTGGCAAGTAGGGTGCGTAAGGAGGCCTCTTTCTCTCTCTCTCTCTCTCTCTCTCTCTCTCTCTCTCCCGCCTGATCTGCATACCAATTCTTTTTAAGGCCATAATCCACATCATGGCAAATCGAGCCAAAGCACGCACTTGTAGCGGAGGGGGGAGATTGATCTACTGACTAGTTGAACTCTGTGTGTATGTTTCTCTCTCTCTCTCTCTCTCTCTCTCTGTCTCTCTCTCTCTCTCTCTCTCTCTCTCAGAGATGAGTTGAACGCATGCAAGAATGGTAGGCGGGGTGGGGGAGAGATGGTACAGGCAATGGGCATGTGGGGTGGGGGTTCAACACAGCGGGGGTGGTTGTTGAGTACCCACACAAGAATCGGTTGCAAAGGGTTTTCCTCTAAGTTTGAAGATTCCAAAAGGAATCGGATCTTGAAAAATAGTGGGTTTCTTGTGGAATAGATCGAGTAGGTCTTTGACTTGTTTGCGAATAATATATTTGGCTTCACCTTTTTCCATTAGAAGGACTCTTATGTGATTCTACCACCCACATTAAGTGGAAGCCATCTTTAACGTATAGTAGGGATTGATTGATATCGAGGTCATGACCTTGAGCTGAAAATGAGTCATTGTAGCTAACCCAATATGCTATGATAGTATTGTCTATTGTGTGACACCATAAATAATAAAAACATGAAGTTGTTCTATCTTGCTCCATTGCATGCCATGGATCTCCTCCAAGTGGCTTCTCTCCCCCCACCCAAAAAAAAAAAAAAAAGGGACATCCTATTATAAGCCGAAACCATGTGTGCCAAACTAATCAAAGGAAAAATAGGCGGTCATGGCGTGGGACATGATCAACAAAGAAAATTTTGTCTCTCAATTAGGCACATGGAAGGAGGCTAAAGTGCATGATAAAATTTTGGCACCTAGCTAGACTTTCCTTATGCTTGGGGGCTGCATAGGAGAAATAGCACAAAAAGGCAAGTATGTCCTCCCAATTTTGAAACCAATTGTTTAGGTAGAATCTCACGGAGATGCCAGTTTAGAATGGAAGCAAAAGATAGGCTGGAGATGTGGACCAAGGAGATATTTCTTGTTTTTAAGTTTTTTTTGACATTTGTCACCGGTCACACTCTTTCTCTTGGGATAGCTTCCCACGATGTTAAAATTCTGCTCCTCTTCTTCTTCTTCTTCTCCTGCATGCGGTTAGAGTTAGCTCTCTCTCCTTGTCTCTCTCACTCTCTCTGTCGCATTCTAATCACGTCGACTATCTTTCTCTCGCACTGCTCTGATGCTCAAAGTTGGCAATGTCCATCTTGTTTTGGTCTGTCAACGGGCTGAGCTCGGATCCAGGCCCTGCTCTGCTGCCAGCAAGAGGAGTTGGTTGTGGCGGGACTAGTAGTGCTGCTGTTAAACAGCACCAAAGCCAGACGGCAGCAATTTTGCAAAAGGGCGCAGACGATCAAGGCTTCAAAGTGGACATCTCAGGTCCGTAGTTCGTGAGGGGGATTGGGAGGATGTTGGGGTACATGTGGATTCGCAATGAGTAGGGGAGGGAGGCACCAACGCAACGATGGCCGCAAAGGATATGGAGGGTCGATTTCAGAAGGGCGAAAGGAGGTACGGACCTGCTTGCGAGTTGGGGAAGAGGACTCGCATGGGAATGCCTCCAACGGGGGGCCTTTTCCGCTTGTGAAGGCTGGCAGAGGAATCCCACGGAGATTCACCTTGAACTAATGAGTGTAGACCCAATATGAAGGTGAGAACCAAGGCAATAAAGCAGCATCGGTGTTGGAATGAAGAAAGACTACAAGATACTTTAGGTGCTCCATTTTTCACTAGTCTCTCTAGCTTTCCAAACTTAGAAGGGATCCTTGAACCCTTTTTGAAAGAAAATTTCACGAAAGGTGAATAAGAAAGCGATCTTCAAACTTTCTCATCTTTGGGATGTGAGTAAACTTCGTTGGAAGAAAGTGAAGCAATTAGTAATCCTTCATAATTTGAGTCTCTACAAAAGGCTTGTGATCAGTAAAGTCTTTGAAGTTATGTCATACAATCCTATGCATATCACCGGGTTTGTACTAGATTGGTAACAAAACACTTTTATATCCTCTTAAGTTAGCAAATTTAGCAAATTCACGAAATTATTGCTGAGATACCAAGGAGGTTCTAAAGTGCTATATATCTACAAGGCTAGCTTATGACCTTTAAAAAAAACTTGGAATTTTTTTAGGGCTACTGATTCCACCTTTAGAGTTGATTTAACCAACATTTTTAAACCTAACTCGAGCTTAAAACCATGTGATTTTTTTAAAACCAATTTTTATGAAATTGGCCGCTACATCACCCTAAAAAACAACTAAGTGACCTCTAAAGTGCTACATGGCTAGCATAGTCAGCTCTAAAGGTGTTTTTGTGCTTCTATAAAATGGAAAGCCTATGTACTGGAAGGTATGGTCCATTTATGGGGGAAAAAATTATGCTTGTTTGCTAAAAAAATCACATTTTCATGAATATATCTTTGTAATCAAAAGGAAATTTTGAAGTGTGTTTTTGGAGTTCTCACTATGTAACTCCTCTTCATTGAGTCTCAGGGCATCTAGTACCCTAAATAGCAAACAACGCAAAGACGGAAGTGGTTTTTCATCTTACCAGAATCAAACTCATTTTGAATTAATACTATGTTCTCTTCAAAGTTTTGATTGCACTTGACAATTATGATACATTCCAAGCTTAGGTCCAATTAGAAGTGTATAATTTCAATTTAGCACCAATTTCATAGAACACCATGCTAGAGAATTTGAGAATTTAGAGTCAATTTGGGAATCACCACTGTCTTGATGATTTGGCCATATGGACAAATCTCAAACTACTTTTTAAAACCAAAGCTTTCCACAAGGTAGTGCTTGAAAATCTCTAGCCTCTTTCGAGTCATGCTCTCAAAATTTTGGCTACGATGTGGCCATATGGTCAAATCTTAAGCTCGTTTGGAAAGTATGAATTGGAAAATTCTCAAATTTACTAATATGGTGTTATAGGTTTATATACTATACAGAAGGCCACATTGTGGAAGCTAGTTTCTTCATCCGTGCAGTTTCTTTACTTCATATGTGTGTTCCAAATTAACTTAGGAAGACAATTTGGATAGTTTTGATACTTTTTGTGGTTGAATATATAAGCAAATAACCAAAGTGTGTAGACATTGATGATAGGTCATCAACATGCAAAAATGCACCTTTCTCTACTTAATTCTATGTAAGGAAATTTTTTGAGCCTACAACAACCGTAGAATTTGGTCAAGAACTCCTTCATGTTTAGGAGAAACATAGGCTTGTTATCTAGAGATTTTTTTACCTACTGTAAATGGGGTTCACCTAGTAAATATGTTGTTTTTTGTCAAATTGAGCACTCTTTTGGCTTTGAGAGATCCTCATGACCATACAATCAATAGGTGTGAATGTTTCTTATTTTTCCCACATAAAGTGTGGTGTTAGCTTTGAGCTCTCATACATATTTTTCAAAACCCTAAAATGATACTTTTATGTCATGTTAGGTTACCAAACTAGTGCTAATTAGAGCTGGATTAGAAAGCCTGACATTGGCCAAAAGATAGAGTGCACTCCCTAAGACCCAAGGTACCTATAACAAGTGGACATACAAAATAGATTGGTTTGATCCACTTGTCAAGATATGGAAGGAAAATTAGTCTGAAGAGCAATGCTGGAAGAGTGTTTGTGTTAATTGGGATATTAATTGTCCCAACCCCGTGAATTTGTTAACATGGAAGGTGCTTTAGAGAGCCATCCCAATTGGAAGCAAGATTTGTGCTAGAGGGACTGGCAATGGAACTTGCTCTAGCTGTAGAAGAGCTTTCAAGGATCCCCTACATCTATATCAAGCATTGCCATGCCACACGTGGGGTCTGGTTGTAAAAATTTCAAATGGGTATAAAGACTTGGAAGGTTATCTTCTACACAAATGACATGATCTTGGCAGAGAATAAATTGCAAAACCAAGTCATTTTTTTTTGCACCCAAATCACCAAATATTGCTATTCAAAACAAGTATGAAAAGACAAGGGCCTTCGTGTTTTGAGGGGAAATATGTTGTGGCCCAATTCGATGATATTATGAGTGAGAGTGTCATAAAATCTAATATCTAGCCAACCCAAATGATTTTCTCATATTAAAGTGATCATTTAATGTGGGAGAATAAATGGGAACAAGGATTAGAATATAGACATGTGCTTACGGGTCTATCTCAACACGGGGCCAATGGTAAAGGGGTCCAAATGAGAGATGATATTTCAAAGAGCAAGGCTAGCCAATGGAGCCATAAGACCTTAGGGTTAGCTTCATTGAAGACCTCCAAAGGTTAGTGTTAAAATTCCTTTGACCTTAGGTAAGCTAGAGCCGTGAGCTGGGAACCATGTCCAAGCATGAGGTGCTTATCGTGCTTGATGACTAAGGTGCTTGTCGTGCTTGTTGACTAAGGTGCTTGAGGTGCTTGTCATGCTTGCTGACTAATTTGCTTGAGGTGTTTGTCGTGCTTGTCGAACTAGGGATCTTGAGGTGCTTTGCCATGCTTGCTGACTAAGGTGTTTGTGTCTCATAAGTCAAAGGCATCCTACAAAGGAGGGGGCGAGCCCCAAAGCTAGGGGGATGAGAGAGAACACACACACACACACACACACACACACACACACACACACACACACACACACACACACACACACACACACACACACAAGGTAAGCCAAGCCAAGAGGCAACAAGAACACATGTCAAACCCCTACCCATGTTACCCTGGATGAGGTGCCTGAAGCCTATTGGTTAGCCTCTCAAGGGGCCCAATGATAATTTAGTTGATTTAATTAATTGTTTTTTCATTTATCAAGTCCTCTCTCTCAAAGGGGGAAGGGGGCCACTTGTACCAAGACTACCCTTGTTGCTTGAATTCTTCATGTGATGGCCTGGCTTGCAGGGGTCCAATGATCTTTCAAGCAAGAGCTACAAGGGGGGATCGACAGCAAGAAGGGGGGTTTCTTGGGGGGTATAATCTCCCACACATACTCACACACACTCTCATTGTGTGACGTGCAAAGTGCAAGAGCTCTATCTCCTTCTCTAATTTAGTAGAGAAGTTGAGAGCCTACACCAACACTCCGGGCTATGGAATGCAAATGCAACCAAGAGCCATGCTTCAATGCTTAAGCTTGCCATCTTCTCCATCTTCATTTCTATGCTATTATGTATGCTAGCAAGAAGAGTGATGATAAGTGAGGAACTACTTCTTTCTCCTATGGAATGTTTCTTCTTCCTATTTGCTACCCTCATTCCCTGCTATCTCTCTCCACCTTTGAAGGTGTTTGAAGCCCTGGGACTGAGGCTTGGGATAATTAATGTTTTTTACAAAGTTTATGTTATGCTCGTGATGCATGAAGATTTCCATATTCATTGCATCACCTAAGTCACAAGGAACACAAAGATTGTATTGTACCCAGTCTCTCTTAATGGGAGAATCTATAATACAAACACCTATTAGGGAGGGACCGGCTCCACATAAATCCGATCCTCAACTGCTGTCAAGTTCTCTAAACTCTCTCTCTCTCTTTTGTAAAAGTATTGTTCATGCCAAGTTAATTAAGTACTATGTTTATGTTGTTACCATCAATTAAGTTCACCCTCTATGTTCTCAAAATAATCTCACAAAAATGCTCTCGTCATAATTCCCATATTCTCAAAGTTCATATGTCCTTTCCATTATAGAGAGTGTTGAGCTCATATATGTTGTAGGTTCAAAGAGCTCATATATGTTGTAGGTTCAAAGAGCTCATATATGTTATTGTCTATATGCTATTGTGTATGCGTGCAAGCCCCCTTTTTGAAACAATGCCAACTCAAGGCGGTGATTGTATATTATTTTATGAATCAATATAGCATCTTGCTCACAATTGTGACTACTGCCCAAAAAAAGAAGAAGAACATTGATGCAAGGTTAAGGTTAACGTACATTGGCATTCAAAACAATAAAATGAAAACAAAGTTGTCGTGTAAAACTTAAACTGGGAAATGAAGGGACCATTGAAAACTCAAGACAAACAAAGATATCAAATGTTTACATAAAAACCTAGATCCAAAGAAAAATGAGAAGGTGGGAATATGTGATACTTCCCTTCCGTAGTGAGGTCACAGTGATCAGTGCATTTATGTTGCCTTATATTGCCTTCACTAGGCCCCGCTTCTCAAAATTGTCAAATGTAACTGGAAGGAGTTTTGAAGCCAGTTAAAAGCTTCCTAGGGAGGAATGGCATTAAAGCCTCAACGCCATGGCAATAAGCAAAGTGGGAAGTCATCGCTCCACTGGTGGTGCAAGGTGGCCTCGGAATTCTCAACCCTATTGTTCATGTTGAGGCCCTCAGTGCCAAGTTTCTCATTGATCACTATATCTAAAGTTTTTATATCATGTTGTCGGGGGATAATTGTGCGAAAGGTGAGCCGGGGGCCCCTGGCTGTGAGAGGTGCGAAAAACAAGGTGTAGCAGATACAATTTACCAACAACAGTATTTAAAACAGGCAATCCATTTAATTCCTAGTTAATTGACAAAATCCATAAATAATCGATCACTAATGGAGCTTAAATGCTCTTTACAAGAAGAAATCCTGACTAAAACCAGGTGCTAAACAAAAAAATTGATGGAATTTTGCTTACTCTGCCTTCTGCTTCCTGATTTGAATGGTCACTGCTAACGGTTTGAGATTAGGCTTCGTTTTGGCTTACGGCTTGGCTTGAGGGCTTAAGCTTGAAGATTAAGCGAGCTTAAGAGCTTGTAGACATTAATAGGAATCCCGATTAAGCTTAAGAACTTCTCCAGATTAACTTCCTATGAGGAGGAAGAGGTTAAGAATTTTCGGCTATGGAGGTTCGGAGATGGAGCTTAATAACTTGTATTAAGCTTAAAGCTATGGAGGTTTGGAGATGAAGATTAAGAGGATGTATTAAGAGCTTAAGAGTATTCCCCAATTTTTCTTCCCGAGAGGAGGAAGAGAGCTTAAGTCGAGCTCGGTTATGAAGGGCTTCAGTGTTTGGAACTTAAGAAGATAGAGCTTAAGAAGGCGTATTAAGATTGACACTATGGACCTTCCCCCCGGTGGAGCTTCCGAGTCTAATGAGATTATGAGGCCTATATTCCTTGAACCCCACGTCCCTCTTATGCATGCTCACTTTTCTAAAATTAGCGCGGCACCCATTAGCGATGTCGCTAATGGGTCCTCCCCCTTGTGACGTGGCAAGCCCGAAGAGTGACTTCCTCAGTTCGCGACGGCAGTGGCTTGGCATTTGATCGCGCCGGCGTTCTCGTGCTTTCTCATTTCTGCGCCGAGGTCACCCAAGCTCTGTAGCGCGCGCTGGGCGCATCTTCCTCTCTGCGCTATGCTGTTGGATGCCCAGCCCGCCAACACTTTCTTTTTCTTCCCTTTGTTCACACATACCCTAAAAAAAAACCCTTTGATTCTACCCCATTGGGCGGGCATTGCTTAAGGTGGGCGGCCAGGTTTTTATTTGCCTTGGGCGGCCATAGCTCCATAAGGGAGGACACCCATATCAGAAGTGCTCTGCTAAGCTTCCGTCGGCCTCTAAGCTTCTTTAAGGCCCCACAGTAGACATACATAGCAGCCAAAGCATTGCCAAGTTTCCCAATGGTGGCATCCGGCCACACTTTACCGGCCATGAAATGGGTTAGCCCACATTAAGCATACATACCGGCAAGGCATTGGCAGCATTCGGCACACTTACCGGCCATGCAGTGTCGGCTAAGGCATTGTCAAGCACAGCATTTTGTATACATTCTGGCCAAAGCTGTGCCTAGCACGACATCTCGTATATAACGACAATGACATCGTGAATTTTACTGCCCATTCCAGTATCTCGTATAATGCCAAAATTACCCAGCTAGCAGCCGGCAATTTTCATTAGCCTCAAGCCTTATTATCTGATCAAGCGGAAATCTGCCTGACGAGCTGTAAATCCCTGTAGACCTCTCAAGCTGCATAAAATGCATACAAACCCTGTTGAGGCTACAATACCCCAGATGGCACCCCGATCGAGCAGACCGAACTGGTACGGAGCCGGCCCCCGGTGAATTTTTAACGGCTAATATCTTGGCGATCGGTACTCCAATCATTGATCTGAAAAGACCGACACACTCCACAAAGTGAGCACTTCAGTCCGATGCATTCATTTCATTTTTATCCCCTCAGCTGCTATTTCCCAATCCGGCACGGTTCTGCGATAGAATTGAACTTTAAACTGCCATAACTTCTGCATCGTAGTTCCAATCACGAGCCGTAAAGACAGGCCGATAGACCACATCGAGCACTACAGTTCTAGGACACAATACCCCATTCATGTTCACTTCAAGAATAACACTTTTTAGCATCATTAAAGCATGTTTTGGCCCTTTCAGCCGCATTTGACATACATTCAACATTGAACTCGGCCTGCAACCAGCCCTCAGAATCACTGTTCATTAAACATATAAGCTGCAAACAAACTTAATGTGCATTTCACTGGCATCTTTCTTTGCATGGGAGTGGAGCTGCATGACATTCACCCCCTTTGAACCTGCACAGCCTCTGGTTTGTGCCAATTGCACTTAATCAGCTTCATTAAAATCATCATCAGACATATCATCAGATGTATACATAACATAATCCTCTGGAGGCGGATCTGAATGAGAATCTTCAAGAACAATCTTGACTTCTCGCTTCTTGAATAGCTTGATACTTTTTCCTGCAATATGCACTTTAAGCATAGTACCATCTAGTTCACATAATTGATATGTCGCATTATCAAAAACATGTTGCACCACATATGTCCAAACCACCGTTTCACCATTTTCCGTATAGCAGAGTATTAGTTCTCCAAGCTACTGTCATAGACCAGTACCCAATCACCTTCCTTGATAGCATGTGGTCGTAGTCTATGCTTGCCATCAAATGCTGCCTTGTTCTTCAATCTTGCCTCCTTAAGCTTCTCTTTGGCCTGCTCAATATCCTCTTGACGCCTCTCAAGCTGTCGAATACGTAGAGCAAGCAAGTCTTCAGTAGACATACCTTCTTCCCATGGCATTATGGTCCAAGTTGTAACTGCTTCCTCCGTAGGCATAATGGATTTCTGCCCATGCATCAATTCGAATGGCATAAATCCTGTAACTGAACTGTCCTTCGCGCGCCTTTGCTAAAGATTTAACAATAGGCGGATGTCCTCTTTCGCTCTTCCCATTACCTTCTGGATTATATGCTGTGGTGAGGGCGAGTTTAATGCCCATACGAGCAAAAAACTCTTGAGCTTCATCTACATCCAGCTCTCCTCTATCTGTAGTAATTCTGCCAACACATCCATATCTAGAGATAACATCTTCAAGCAAGAACTTGCATACTGAACTGGTAGCTTTGGTACGCAAAGCTCTGACTTCCACCTGATTAGTAAGATCTTCCCTGGCAAGAACAATATATCTCATCTGCCACACTCCTACTGGCATTGTAATAAGGTCCACCACCCACTTGTAGTGCATAGCCAGTGGATAGGTGGGATGCAACCCATCTCTATGTCGCACATTAGAGTACTGTTGACATATTAAGCATGATTCCACAAATTGAACCACATCTTTATACATACCTCTCCACCAATATCGGTCTTTAATTTTGACAAAGGTTGCCCAGGCTCCTCTGTGTCCAGCCCATAGACTTTCAAGAAAATCTTTAATCACCTGTTGTTGGGTTGCTTTGTCGCAAATAACTCGTTGTGGTACCCCTCCTGGGTGCTTCGGTTGCTTCCATAAATGTCCGTCTTTCAGGAAATGTCCATAGGCCTTTTTTTCTGTTCTTCCCGAATTCTTGATCACTCCATCCTTCTTGTCTAGTGAGAGTACTTAGGTAGCGGCCAATCATAAGCCACTCTCCATCATAAAACTCTTCAGAAAGACTTCAAAAACATGAGCAATACTACCGCAGTTGGCATGTAGATAAGAAGACGTGTAGAACTTCAAGCCAACATCATCACTCGTGGTCAACATCTCTTCTTCATCTTCAAATGTGACTCTTGATAACATATCTGCAACAGGGTTATCTTTACCTGCAATATGACAAAATTCAGGGTTAAGAGACTTGATATACGCTATCCATCGTAGTATGGCAATGTCCGGAGTAGAGCAATTTGCAATCATTCCTATCAATGGCAAGCAATCTGTCTCTACCACAACGGTAGCTCCAATAAAGTACTCTTTATTGGTCCTTAGAGCAGTAGCAACGCCCCAAATTTCCCTCTTAACCTGTGGATATCCTCGTTGACGAGCATTGAGCACCTTGGCCCCAAATCTCATTGCATACCTGTGTCCTTCAGCATCATCTTGACCTACAACCCATCCAATACCTGTTGGGCTAGTGTCAACTGTTAAAATAATTGGCCTGTTGCATTTATAATCAACTTTCCTCAAGGTCGGAGCCTCAAGAAGCATCTTCTTTAATTTATTAATAGATTGTGTGTGAACTTCTTCCCAAACAAACCTCTTACCTTTTCGTAGCAATTGATACAGCACCTCTTCAACATGGGCAAAGTGTGGCAGCCAAATACGATAGAACACACACGCGCCTAAGAATCGACGAACCTCAGTAAACTGAAGCACATGTGTCCTTAATCTTTTGGATTGATTCAACTTTTGCAGGACTTGGCCTTCTTCCTTCAGAACTGCACATGTGTCCCACAATTAAGACCTCCTTAGCTCCAAAAGTCGATTTTTGACCTGAAAGTGTTAAGTTAACTTCTTCAAGCCTTGATAATATAGCATCACAATCAGCAATATGTTGAGCAATAAATTGTCTGCACCCCCTCTGGTCTTTTGCTTCATCTTTTGAGCCTTCTTCATAGCCCTTAATTGGTAGATCATCAATGAAAGGCATGGTAACATGTGGGATAAAGTCCCTTAATACCTTATTCATGCCGTTCATCATATGAGCTACTGAATTAGTAGCACCCTGTGGCAGAGTGCACATCCTTACGAAACCAAGAGGAGTACGCATTGTAGTAAGATCCCTGCTCTCCAAAGCTAACTGGAATTGATCATATCCTGAATAAAGATCGCCCATGGAGTAAATAGATTTACCTACAAAGGCCTCAGCAAATTCATCCACAATTGGACTAGTACCCACATTGCGGATTGTTACCTTGTTAACTGGTTGCATATCCTGAATGAACCTTAATGTGCCATTTTTATTCGGAACAGTAAACCATCGCGATTAGAATACGGAGCACATGACGGCTCCAAAATTCCCATTTGAATCTTTTCATTGAGCAAATTCATGAGCTTTGGCAAGTGAGCTTTAGGAACTGGAACAGGACGCAAGCTCCATGGCATGTGTGGAACAGTGAAAATAACCATTGGTGAAACAACAGTTGAATCCACACACCCTATCTCATTTGGCGCAAAAGTGAAAGCTTTACCATGTTTTTTGAGCATACCTTGAAAACATTTGATCTCCTCTTCATTGAGGAAACCGTCTTCACCAACCTTCAACTGCTGTAGTGTCTCCTTAGTAAACTTATGTCCTATGTTCTTCAGATCTCTGAGTATAGGTTGTTGAGAAGCCTCCTTGATCATCCCATCACTTCCTTCCGGCAGTGGTGTAGCCACTGGCCTCACTTTCTTTGCAACAGTTTTGTATTTGGTCTCTACCTGTGCTTCAACAGTTTCACGTGAATCATCTTCAATATGCACAAGTGCTTCATATGAACTTAACTCATCATACATGTCCATTGAATGAACCTTGACTACTTCAGTTACACTTTGTAATCTGTTTTGCCTGATCTCTTCAAGCACTGACATAGTATCTTCATAAGATACCTCTTCAAAGACTCTTGAAATCACGTCATCAGATTCAAGCACATCACAACCCTGCAATTCACTTTGAATACCTAAGACATACTGTTTTTCCCACTTCGGCAAATCATTAAATTTTCTGAAAGAGATTGAACCTTTAGATGTTAACCCCCAAAACCCCGAAGAGAAAGCTTCTCTTTGCGAGAACTTCTCCTCACTTGTACCACCATAGTCCCGCTTTATAATGGCACTCCGAGAAAATCCTGTGCAAACCTGTGTTCTCTAAACTCCTTGCGTATCTTCGGCATTGGATGATCCCGTAGACTGTCCTTATTCCTAGCATGGTCAACACATACAATCAAGAATTGCACTGCTTTCTTACCATCACGGCTCCGGACTCTGGCATAGGCCGAGCCATCATCCAGCACTTTGGTTTCCATTCGCACAGCGTAATGTATGGTTGCCCCAAAATTAAAGGATAAGAGGAATGCTCCTGTATAAAGAAATTTTGCTCATCACAGACATCCCCTACAGTTACCTTAACATTGGCACATGCAGTGATGCACCATAGAGGTCGCCTGGAAGCATATTGGCAGCTCGAATCCGCCAACCATGGTCCACATCAATAGGCCATTTCCCCTTTTTGTGCAAACTTTTAGCCATCAAATTGATCTCCGATCCATGATCTATGAGTGCTAAGACCGGTTCTTCGATGTCGCCAAGCTTTACAACAGTTTCGGTTGTTGCTCTTGCCCAATGAGTCCTTGAAAAGTGACTCCTTGGTATGCTTTCACTATCTTCATCTTCATTGAAATAAAAGGCTTACCTCAGGTACGATTAAATTTGACACCACCACAGACCTCGACTCTTCTTCTTCTTCAAGATTCGCCAAATACTCTTCATAGTCGTCTAGACGTTGTCCTCTTCAATGTCCAATGAGATTCTTCATCTCTTTTCCGCTTCTCCTCCACCATAGCCTCATTAGCTTGAGACTTCTCAATAAATGCATACACTAAGAGGGAATCCACTGGATAAGTCCACCCTGTGGTTTCTCGAATTGAATTCCCTACTTGCAGCAGCTTCCCATAAGTTACCTGTCCAGTTTCTGCTTTCTTCAAAGCATAAGGTCATAATTGAGCCTTGGTACCTGCACCATCTTCATCACCCTTCCCGCAGATTTGCAGCCCATAAGTAGCTGCCTCCACAAGAGCAACATTATGCTGAATCTCGTCAACTATCTTCTTCATGCCGCCCCTACCGAAGTTCAGGCGGAGCATCTCACCTGTTGCCCTAAGGTGTATCTTCTTGTCCTTCCAGAACACCACATTCTTTTTATATGCTTCGTCAAATTCATCACATTCCTTAACATACTTGTGGTCTTCACTTTCACACCACATGCATCGGTCCCAGCCTTTGCGTGGTGGCTGCTGCCTAGTCTCCGATGTAGACCCCTTTGCAGCTAGACCATCAAATTTAACATCTTTAAAATTCAAATTGAATTCTTGAATACCTTTCACCAATTCGTCAAGAACTGGCTCCTCCACTCTGGGTATTGCCGAGGTTGTTTTCTCTTTAGGTTCCTCCTCCGCAACATCCATGATGTCAGCCACGATCATCTTGTCAACTCTCATCTATCGTTTCACAATCATGTTGACTGCTTCGGTGACTACCTTCTAGTCGGATGTTAAGACCAATTCTCCACTTGGATCCTCTCAACTGCACTAAACTCTTTTGAAGTCGAGGATTAGCAGCCTGAATGAACAACTCAACCTTCTGATCCCTCATTGAACGTTGCACTGTCGAAGACAGTTGCTCAAATCTCTTCTCAAATTCCCGCATTAACTCTCGTGCAGACAAATTTTTGTTCTTCTTCTGCACCCACTTCATGAAACTTTGCCTGATTACTCTTTGAGAATCCTTCAGGAAGTATTCCTCCTGAAGCGCCTTCTTGAGATCCTGCCAATTCGGGCCTTGAAGCACCTGAATTTCTTTAATTCGACTTCTAAGTTCCGGCTCAGTAATCAAGTGGAACCCTTCTACTGCGTTCTGATCATCAATTCCATTCTCTTCCATTGCCTGTTCATAGATATTGCAGAATTTGCTAATATATCGGCCTTCAAATCAATGCAATTTCTCGGTAACTGTGTGCTGAGCTTTACAGATCCTCTCTTGCAAATTGTATTGTTGTTGAGCAGCCTGCTGTTGTTGCATATAAGCAATAAATTACTGCATCATTTCCTGCATGGCAGCCTCTTGCGGTGTTGACATCCTTCTTCACCGCACTGCTCACCCCGGCTCGTTTCACGTCGGGTTCACAAAGAATGTCGGGGGATAATTGTGCAAAAGGTGAGCCGGGAAGGCATCGGCCCCTGGCTCTGAGAGGTGCGGAAAACAAGGTGTAGCAGATACAATTTACCGACAGTAGTATTTAAAACAGGCAGTCCATTTAATTCCCAGTTAATTGACAAAATCCATGATTAATCGATCACTAATGGAGCTTAAATGCTCTTTACGAGAAGAAATCCTGGCTAAAACCAGGTGCTAAACAGAAAATTTGATGGAATTCTGCTTACTCTGCCTTCTGCTTCCTGATTCAAATGGTCACTGCTAACGGTTTGAGATTAGGCTTCGTTTTGGCTTACGGCTTGGATTGAGGGCTTAAGCTTGAAGATTAAGCAAGCTTAAGATCTTGTAGACATTAATAGGAATCCCGATTAAGCTTAAGAACTTCTCGAGATTAACTTCCTATGAGGAGGAAGAGGTTAAGAATTTCCGGCTATGGAGGTTCGGAGATGGAGCTTAAGAAAATAGAGCTTAAAAACTCCTATTAAGCTTAAAGCTATGGAGGTTTGGAGATGGAGATTAAGAGGATGTATTAAGAGCTTAAGAGTATTCCCCAATTTTTCTTCCCTTGAGGAGCAAGAGAGCTTAAGTCGAGCTCGATTGTGAAGGGCTTCAGGGTTTGGAACTTAAGAAGATAGAGCTTAAGAAGGCGTATTAAGATTAAAGGTATGGAGATTCCCCCCGATGGAGCTTCCGAGTCTAATGAGATTATGAGGCCTAGATTCCTTGAACCCCACGTCCCTCTTATGCATGCTCACTTTTCTAAAATTAGCGGGGCATCCATTAGCGTGTCGCTAATGGGTCCTCCCCCTTGTGACGTGGAAAGCCCAAAGAGTGACTTCCTCAGTTCACGGCGGCAGTGGCTCCGCATTTGATCGCGCTGTTGTTCTCGTGATTTCTCGTTTTTGCGGCGAGGTCGCCCAAGCTTTGTAGCGCGCGCGCTGGGCGCATCTTCCTCTCTGCGCCGCTATGTTGTTCGACGCCCAGCCCGCCATCACTTTCTTTTTCTTCCCTTTGTTCACACATACCCTGAAAAAAAAACCCTTTGATTCTACCCCATTGGGCAGGCATTGCTTAAGGTGGGCGGCCAGGTTTTTATTTGCCTTGGGCGGCCATAGGTCCATAAGGGAGGACACCCGTATCGGAAGTGCTTTGCTAAGCTTCCGTCGGCCTCTAAGCTTCATTAAGGCCCCACATTAGACATACATAGCGGCCAAAGCATTGCCAAGTTTCCCAATGGTGGCATCCGGCCACACTTTACCGGCCATGCAATGGCTTAGCCCACGTTAAGCATACATTAGAAAATTTCGGAGGTCATTTGGAGGGCCTTGTAAGAAATTGTATTTTTCTCTCTAGAAATGTTTTTTAAAATGCATTTGCACCTTGTGAGTACGTCGAAAAGGACAACCAGACACGCTAAAAAGTAGATTTATATTCCCAATCGTCCTTGAAAACGGTCACTTTTTTATTTAATGCGAGAATCTTTTTCAGGAGGCAGGTGCGGCACATTCAATGCAGCTTACGTCATCACTGGAACTTGAAAAGTCACAAACTGTGAAATAGTGATAGATTTTGAGGGTTTTGACACCACCAATGCGTCTGGAACACCAAAATACCCTAAAAACGAATGTCTACTTGTCTCATTCCGACATCCGGAGAGGGAAAAAATGTCAAAAAACCCCAAAAAATGGGCTTTTTACTTAAGGCGCGCGAGGAGGCATTCTAAAATTCTAGAATGCCCCCCTGTGCGCCGTTAGTACAAATCTCCTTTTAGTGGTTTTTCAACACTTATCTTTTAAGAAAGGCCCTTTTTAGAGGTTTTTTGACATTTTCCTCTCAAAAAGCTTCCTAAAGAGGAAAAAAGGGGGCTTTTTACTAACGATGCGCGAGGAGGCATTCCAAAATTTTGGAATGCCCCCTCGCGCGCCGTTAGTAAAATGTTCTTTTAGGGGTTTTTGAAATTTTTTGCCTCTTTGGATGTCGGAGCGAGGCAATTGGACATTCATTTCTATGATATTTGGGCATTCCGGACGCATTGACAGTATCAAAAGTTTCAAAATTTTCCACCACTTGATAGTTTTGTGACTTTTTGACTTCTAGTGATGACGTAAGCCGTATCAAATGCACGGCATTTACCTTCTGAAAAAGGTGCTCGCATTAAATGAAAGAGAGTGATCGTCTTCAAGGACCACTAGATTATTAAATGAGGAGAGGGACACCTTTTATATTTTTGTTAATATCAATTTATTTTTCTACGTAACGTAGGCTCTTCTCTCATTGGAGGAGCTTATTTTCCTCTCTCTTCCAAAAGGCCCTCCAAAAGACCTTCGAAATCTCCTAATGCATACCGGCAAGGCATTGGCAACATTCAACACACTACTTAGTAGAATCCTCAAACCACTCCTATAATGGAAAACCCTCAGAAGGATGCTATTTATATGGAGATTCAGGAGAAGAAGTTATTGTTGAAACAAATGCAACCACCTTCTTTTAAAGGAGAGGGTGTTGATATTGAGAAGGATGCAGAAGTATGGATTGAAGCTATGGATGATTACTTCTTGGATGCAAAGACTACACCGACAAATCAAGCAATGCTATGGATGTTTTGCCTCTCTGGTGAAGCAAAATTATGGTGGAAACAACAGTGTTGTGACATGGGAGTATTGGAGAACTCCCAAAGTTGGAGGAAAATTAAACAGGCTGTGAAGGAAAGATACTTACCTCCTACACATGAAGCATTGAATATGAATGAGTTTTTTAACTTGAAGTAATACAATTTAACCTTGGAAGAGTACTACTCAAAGTTTGTAAGGCTTAGGCGTTATGCTATACCAATGACCATAGAGCAGCAGGTAGCCCGTTTTTGTCAAGGTTAAAGAGAACCAATTAGCTTGCAATTAGAAGCCATGAAACCTACTACTGTGCAAGATGCTTTACTACGAGCTAAGCCCTTAATGAAGGAGAAAGGGGTTAGAAGAAGAGTTGAACAAAATCAAAGTTTTAATGGAGTAAGATGACCAATAAAGCTTCCCAATAATAATGGACAACCACAAAGAGCTTATGCTGCTAATGCTCAAAATCTTTCACGTTTGGATGTTTGATGCTTTGAATGTGGAGAGTTGGACATTATTGAAACAGATATCCATGTCTGACTAATAAAGTAGCAACAACAACTGAAGTAGATCAAAGACACCACCCTTTTGGACATAACAACGGACGAGGTGCGAGACAAGGTAGAGGACGAGGATGAGCAACGAGAGCCTTTGGAAGAGGTCAAGGTAGAAATTCCCATGTACATGCAGTCTTAGGAGAGCCTATCCTTGGTGAAGAAGAAGAGAGAACAAGAATTTATGCAGCTATTGACAACCCTAGAGTCCAAAGACAACTTGCTGTTATTCAAACACTAGCAACCCATCAAGATAAACCTTTTAACCTCCTCATTGATTGTGGCAGTACTCATTCTTTTCTATCCCAAAATGCTTGCAAAAGTTGAATCTGAATAAAAAACAAGCTAGACCCATGACAGTAGAATTGGCTAATGGAAAAACCATGGTATCACGATATTCTGTGGGAACCCTTGACTTTGAACTAGGAGGACATGCTACTTCATCCTTCTTTAGAACCTTATCAGTTGGGATGTATGATGGAATTCTTGGGATGGATTGGTTATCTAGCTAGCATCCACTGTGGCCTAGGCAGTATGAGCTTCAAAGATAATCAATCAAAGCAAGTCGAAGTACAGGGAGATAATGGGATTCCAAAAATCAATTATTAGGTAAAGCCAACCGTCTACTCAAAGGTATGAGGGCCGGACAACAAATATTTGTGGTCAAGCTGAATAAGATGGATTCAAAATCAAGCGTTACAAAACCCTCTTGGCTTCATGAATATTTGGATGTCTTTCCTGAAGATCTCACCTCTCTTGCTCCCAATTGAGAGATTGATCATGAGATAGAGATTCTTCCAGGAAGTGAGCCTGTGTCAAAGCGAAGTCTCTCATAACGACATCTTGGCACCGTTGAAGTTTTTGCAGTGGAAATGCTATCTGAGGAGGCAATGGCGCCAATGGCGAGACATTAGAAGGCGGCCCAAGTCGAAGGCTTGATAAAAAAAGAAATGTTGAAAGGTGGTGGGCATGCAGGAAAAAAACGCCAGAGGAACGGGTTGACAGGAGCCTCCACAGAAGTGAAGGGAGGTGGCATGCAAAGGGGGGGAAAGGGGGGTGGGCAGTTGAGGCGCCACAGGAGGTGAAGGAGGCGGGGCCGTGACCAAGAGAGATGTCACCATCAGTAGGAGGACGGCGAGCAACCTAGGAGGCAACCAGCAACATAGAGAAGGGCCACCGGAGAGTTGAAGTGGACCGAGGCTTGCAAAAGGAGAGAGCCACCAAGGTCTGGCTTTGAAGGAGGACCGGGTCATGAGCATGGGTTGGGAGTGCAGGTCGGTGGTGTGCTGATGCCGCCAAGGGTTGCAAGGGCGACCCCTCAAGGGCTTGGAGAGATGAAAAACGGGGCTGCAGGAGGGCGAGACCCGCTACAGAAAGACAATTAGGAGTCGGGGACTTTGAGGGTTTGAGGAGCGCCGGGTGCAGCAGTTGATCAAGCACTGCATAAGGAGGGGGGCCAGAAAGCAGAGAAGGAGGGGTTTCTTGGGTGTGCAGAGTCGCCAGAAGGTTGGCCATGAGCAGGAGAAGGGAAATTGAAGGCCGCCAAGGTGAAGAAAGGGCATTGGCTGCTCTACAAAAAGGGCTGAAGTTTGCAGATGCCACCAAGAACAAAGGATAGCCGTGAGCAAGGAGTCATTGAGGGCAGTGTGTGAAAGGTGAGGAAGGGACAATTAACCAGCACTGCATATAAATAAGAGGAGGGTCTTGCCATGAACATGAGGAGCGAGGAGCGGCATATGACAAAGCATGGAGAGCTGTCAAGCCGGTTGCCATTGGAGTTGTCGGAAGCATGATCTCGAGAGCAAGTTATTGTGTTGAATGGTGTCCGTGTAAGGCTGCGAGCGTGTTGTGAGCAGAATAAGGTGTCCATCATTGTACATGTCTTGCTTTAAACCTACGAATGGAGTTTGATCGATCTCCATATGCTTGTTGTTTGAGTGACTCATATACACCGTTTTTTCCTATCACTCTCGCTCTCTTTTCCAAAGGTGCTGGATATATGTGTGTGCTTCTTAGGGATATTGGGCGTGAGAGATTTTTATGTGCATGTGAGCGTGTGTTGAGTATGTGGGAGCTCTCTATTTGAATGTGGGGCAAGGTCAAAGGTCGAGGTGGTTGAGTGCATGCTCGGTGGTTGGGTCAGGGCAGTCGGGGATGGTCAAGTGTGAATCGGGCCAATAGTCGTTTGCCGATGTGGTGTCTATGTGTGTCATTTTGTGTGGGTAGGGGTGCGGAAGTTATCGTGGGCTATAGAGAGGCAGGGATATTGTGTGCTAGGTGTTGTTCCCATTTCCCCCTTTCCATCGGTAGTGCCCCACGGAGGAGCTACTGATTGCTTCTCGGTGAAGTCAAAGACGGTGTTGCGGTGATACCTGTTTCAAAGAGCAAGTGCTGCTAAGCAAGATGTGGTCGGGTTTTCCGACTTTTACAGGTGTTGAAGATGCAGAAGTGTGGCTACAGGACTATGGTCTATTTTTGCTGGATAGTGGCTTGTCAAGAGAAGAGGGAGTGGCCCAAGATTTCCCGCTCCTGGTTCGTGGAAAAGAAAAGGTATGGTACGAGGGCTTGCAGTCTGAAGAAAAACAGGATTGGAGCCGATATATGGCCAACACGCAGTGGAGTGAAGTGAAGCAGATGATGGACAACCTAAAGCAAAGACTTGACGGTGATTTTCGAGCATTCGTGTGGGAGTTGGAGGCCATATGGAGCAAGTTGGTTAAGGTAACTCTTGTAGAGAATGGAGATTTTTTGAAGATGACCAAGTTTGTGGACTGCTTGCATGTAAAAGTGCGGGATAAAGTCGCGATAGATGGACCATGCACGTATGAGGATGCAGTAGCCTATGTGCAGAGCATGACGAAGAAGGTTTTAAAGAAGCAACAGGCAAAGCAGGTTCTGGCGAGTCCATTGGTGCCAAGGCCAATTGCTAGGAAAGAGCTTCAGGTAATCCTACCCTTTGTTGATGCACATGTGGTAGCAGTGGATAGGCGTGATGACAGAGTAGAGATGATATCGTGTGGGCCTATGAGGCCTCAGCAGCTGCAAAGAGGAGTCTACCGAGTACCGCCTGATGTGCTTGACCAAGTGACTTCCGAAAAGAAAGCAGTGGAGAAGATAGCTGAAGTGCCAAAGCCGATGAGTTTTCCGGAGAAAGCCGAGGTGTATTCGAGCTATAGCAGTGCCTTGGATACAGACAACACATGGGAAATGGAGTCTGCTTTCTCAAGGTATGAGACATATGATGTTATGCATGTCGATAAGGTGGTCAAAGAGCAATAGATTGCACGTGACGAGATATTTTGTGCGGACTAGGGGGTTGGGCAACCCTCTCTCTTGCCTTGTGATGGTAAGGACATGTTAGTGAAGAAGAGTGCTTTGATGAAGCAGACTGGGGTTCAATGATCCAGTGATCGATGTAGATGATGAGTCACGGGTTTTGGTTGCTAAAGCTATGGTGAGAATACAAGGTATGCAAGGCTTTTTTCCTTTTCCAATGCTCTTTGAAGGGACTACATGTGAAGGTATGCCGGTGTTTGCTTTGGAGGATCAGTTACTGCAGATGGATGCCATGCTGTTGACGGATATGTTGTTGAAGGTTGCTATGCAAGCACCTTTATGTCGATTGCTACTGGTTATCTTGTTTGAAGACAATCATGCTATGACGAGCTCTCTAGCCGATGGCGAGTTGGTTTCATATGATGCCGCTGCTACAGACATTGATACAGTACATTCTTATCCAGTGTAAAAAGAAAAAGAACAAGTACTCTAGCCCACTTGCCACGTCCTCTTCTGCCTTGATTTGTTGATGCAAATCTATCTCTACACAGTGCTTAGAAATCTTATCATTCTTTGCTGTAGTTCAAATATCAAAGGTCAGTACCAAGCAAATAGGGGTGGTAGAACTGTGTTTTGGGCTCTGATTCGCTTGGTACTAACCATCTTCCTTGCAGTTGCGTTTTTGTTGTGCTGTTTGTTGATCTTTTATTCTATTTTGTAGTTCAAATTTACAAGGTCAGTGCCAAGCGAATAGGGCCGTCATTACTATATTTGATGCTCTGGTTTTATGCCCATAATATTTGTACTTGTGTTTGATGCGTGGATCCCTTGATGTGAAAGTAACATTTTCTAACATATGTGGTTATTGTTTTGTTATGTTGTTTGTAGAAATGGCTCGTGGAAAGGACACACCTAGAAGGGTGACATGAGAGTCCTTGCATGCTCAAGAAAGAAGATACCGATACGAGGCACACAGATGCATCCTACAAGAGCTGCATAGGATCAAAATGCACATGCAACCGGCCAATCCAAGAATTCCCTTTCAACGAGTGATGCAAAGAGATATGCAAGAATTTGAGAGTGGGTATGCGATGGGCAGCAATGCACTTCATTTCCTGCAGGAGATTGCAAAGGATTACCTCGTTGAACTTTTTAGTGATGGCTACATCGTAGAGGCACATGCGTATTATGTCACAATTATGCCCACGGATTTTGACACCCTCCGCATGCTGCATTTCTGCTATGATGGGCTGCTTCATCCAGTGCCAATCTGGGACAAAGATTAATGGATATTCTTAACATCCCCTCCATCCATCCTTGTGCATGACAGGCAGAGCCTTCAAGGATTGAGAGCAACATACACACAAGATCACGTGTCCAGAGGGAGAAGCCTAAGCACGTTACGGAGGAGCTTGCATAGGTAGAGATAGAGCCCAAGCCTGCACATGTAGAGACAGTGACCACAAGGAAAGAGCAACCTAGTTTAGAGCCTGAGCCAATAGAAACAGAGTCCAGCAGGGAGGAAAGAGAGGATACCACAACACATTAGCCAGAGTCCACTAGGGAGAAGCTCACCAGTTCAGACCCTGAGCCGGTCAGAGACCAGTGAGGTAGGTCTAGAGTATGCTCAAGAGAAGCAACAAGCAACTACCTCTTTGCAAGGGCCATCCACCATAGAGCAACAATAAGTTAGCAAAGAGCAAGAATGTGTCCAAGAAGACTGGCATATTGTAGAGCAGATCAATGAAGAAAAGAAAGAGGAACTACAAATGCTTGTCAATTCAGCACCACTTCAAGCACATATTCCTCTTCCTGGACGATCAGAGGTGGCCTCCATTGTCAACCTTGATCGCGACAAGATTTTCTCTACATATGTGATTTCTCCAACGCCAATACAACGGATGTAGTCGTCCACGCTACTATGTGGTAAGGATAAGGTTCACTATGTGATGCTATTGGGGTCAGTACCAAGTAAATAGGGCCCCATAAAATTTAAAAGGTTGCTATTTGCTTGGTATTGACCTTAGTTTGAGGTCAGTACCAAGTGAATAGAGACACTTGGAAATCTTTAAGGTAACTAATCGCTTGGTATTGATCCGAGTCAAACCCAAGCGATTAGGGACTTAGATGACCATTTCAAGATCCAAATTTGCTTCATTTTGACCTATCTCTCTATATCCAATAACCATTTTAAAGGATGTTTCTTTTTCATGTCAAAAATGCTATCTCACTTCTGCGTGCAAATGTGCAAGACAAAATCTATGTAATAGATTTTCTTATATCACCTATACTTCAAAACAATGAAATGTCATTTGTGATGCCATCTACAGGACCTTTAGTTACATAAATACAACCCCTATGATGTGTGCAAATTTTTTGTAATGGCCATTTAGCATATTATAATTTTGGTGCATAGTTGGTCAAGAGAGGAAAGCACACGAGAGCTCCTGAGTTTGAACAAGCCCGCATCCAAGAAATGAGGTAGAGGTACCAATAGACTCAAGATGAGGTCTAAGAAATGGAAGAAGCAATCGATAAATATTATGCGGACACCACAGAAGTAGAGGATTGGGCTTTACAATGTCAACATCAAGAGACAGAATAGAGTGAAGCTTCACACGTTCAAGATGCATGGGATGCCATGGACGAAGCCTAGGCATTTGAGAGACGCAAAAGGGCACCCAAGACCAGTGTCCCCCAAGGGAGAAGGAGCAGCAACCAAGGGAGAGGGCAGGGGAGCAGTGGTAGCAACAATGGCAGGGGGCAGGCGAGCAGTGGTAGCAACCAAGGCAGGGGGTAGTAATCATCACCTCTTTGTATAAATTTTGATTAAAAAATTACAATGTATAAATCTTTGAGACAACAAAAAGTTTATGATTTTGAGTTAACGTATGAACGTCACAAACTGTCTATATATTAATTATTTTGGGGTGTACATCTTGGGTCCACTCATTTCGTGCACAAGGTTTGTGACAAATTGTTAATATCTATAGATTTAAGGCATTGAAGACAAGTGAAATTTTTCCATTGAGTTAGTACCTTTCTATTGTTGAGACTGAATGCATACACTTGTGGGTGGCAGCATGGAAGGCCTTCATATGTAAGATCTACCCTAAGATGTGCAAGAGTTGTACTTGACATTGTGTCCATCACAGTAAGTAGGCTCTCTCCAAAGTAGATCTCCATTGCTAAAGTTTGACCTTAGAGTTAGACTCTATATCTTGGTAGAGTGGAATAAGCTGCCCACTAAGAAGATGATATCAAAAATAGTAAAATGATGCTATGAAATTTTGAGAGCTTATAGTGTACTTACAAATTATGGACTTCTTTTGCATAATACAGATTTTGCGCTCCATTTGTTTCCTATCCCAATTATCATCTAAGGAGTCCAAAAAGCTCTTAGGCTTGCAAATGAACATTTTTGTGGTCGTTCTTATTTGATCATCAAAGAACAAATCTACAAACACTTCAACATGCATAAATAGAGTGAGCCTTACAATATTTGTAGCATGGAATACTTGAGGGACTTTTATTTATCTTAAAACAACCTATTCCTAAATCTTTCACTAGTTTGAAAAGCTGGCAAAGACCAATCCTTGCTGTCAAACTAATAATCAATCAATTTTGTAACATTGAGCATATTCTAGCATGAAAATTCTAGAACATGCATTAACTTAGACTCAATCATACATCACACAGGTGTACTGAAACTGTTAAGAAACAGAGAGACACACACACACACAGAGAGAGAGAGAGAGAGAGAGAGAGAGAGAGAGAGAGAGAGAGAGAGAGAGAGAGAGAGAGAGAGAGAGAGAGAGAGAGAAGAATTCGATACCAATTGAGGGCTGGAATTTTTGGAGCCGACCCCCCCTTCGAAAGGACTTTGTATTAATATTTTTTTCTTCTTCATGAGAGCTTATAATCAATACAAATAACTAATCACACTTTTGTTCGCATAAATTGAAGAGATGAAAAATCTAAAATATGGTAGAGTCTGTAATTTTCCACCTAAAACACCTCATTGAACTCAATCCCAAGGCCCTAAACACGTCGTGGACGATAGGATCTGCGAGGAGAACTAACGAAGAATCAGGTTGGAAAGAAGATATATAAGCATTAAGAAGTAGTAACCTACATAGTTAAATAGTATAAACTTGAGCAACCATAACTATAGAAACTATCTTGGGGGGGGGGAGGGGAGAGAGAGAGAGAGAGAGAGAGAGAGAGAGAGAGAGACAGAGAGAGAAAAGATGATGAGCCTTGAGGAGAGCATGGAGAGCTTCTTTTTGTTGAGGATTGCATGGAGATCCATGAGACAAGAAGACAAAAATTTATCTACTCTCTCAATGTAGCCCGATAAAAAACACTAAAAACTCCCTCTTGCGGTCCTCTTGAAAAAACTATGAACTACAAAGTTGTTCATCTCACCATTTTTTATAATCATAATGGGTCCATTTTACAATAACACTTTATTTTTTGAGTTATTCCAAAAATACTCACCCTAGGTTGTGAAAAAGCAGTTTTCTATTTTCAAGAGCCACTCCTCTCACCTTATCTTTTGCATGGGAGGCTTGTGGATCACATCCCTATCTCCACATAGATTGGCAAGTGTGGATAATAACACCTTGGCTCCCATTCCCACCTTTTGGTTATCCTTGTCACTTTTGGAGGCTTTTCGGATCCGTTTTAGACTCTTTTGGACTCGTTAATATCACATCTTCACTCCATAAGATTACGATTGAATCCTATCGAATTCCATGGGAACTTGTGAAGAATGTATTCAAATTTTGGAACTCCCTAGTTCACAAACAAATTCCTTTGCCCGCTGTACATTATTGGCCCTTCTACTATTTTTATTTTCTGTTACTAGAATGCCAATTCTAGCAAGAGAAAATTCATTTAAGTAGACCAAAAATGAAATTTGGTGATAACTCTCATTTGTTGGTAGGCTACACGGACTAGCCTCATTGTCATGATGAGTAGCCCTACAAGATTCTAAACCATTAGGAAAGATATTAAAACTTAAAAGCTTGCCATAAGATTTACAAACATGCCTTTTTCCTAATTTAATTAATTCAAATTTTCAAAATTTAGGTCTTTTTAACGGGTTATAGTAGTATAAGTAATCCTTTTGATTAAAATATATTTATCATGGATTTCTAATGCCTTCATTTTGCCCTAAAAATTATCATATAGAGTTCTAATACCTTCATTTTTCTAAGCTAGATTTCTATTTTTTCTTTTAATTTAGGACCAAAATTAAACACTTTTTGGTAAATTAATCATCTAAATAAAAAATTTGATTGAGATATTTTTTACACAGCTTTCTAATAGTGTTGCAGCTCTAAAAATTATCCCACAATTTCAAAATTTTTACTAATTTTTCTCTCTAACTTTTGATAAAAATAAATAATTTTAGACAAAGTAATTATCTAAAGAAATAATTAGGTCAAGATATTTTTTTCAAGGTTTCTTATAGGCATATTTTATGTCTAAACATTATATTATATCTTTTTGAGTTAAATTACTAATCTCTCTCTTTAACTTCTATCAAAAAGAGAAAACTCTAGGCTTAGTAATTAGCTCAAGTGAATATTCTGCTAAGACATTTCTATCACAACTTTTTAAAAATGTATAACAACTCAAAAAATCATCCAATAAGTTCTTAAGTTAATTTACTAGTCTCTCTCTTTAATTTTCTATTAAATATAAAGAATTTTAGACTTAGTAATTAGAAAACTAAATATTTGATTAGAGTATTTTTACCATGATTTTTTGTCAATGAATTATAGCTTTAAAAATTACCTCATAAGTTTCTAAGTTAATCATAAGTGAGAACATGGTTGTGCAATGTCTAACCATAAGTGTTTGTCTGGGCTGCAAGTTGTGCCGCTATTCCCCATGGCATCATCAGGTGCTCGATGACCTAGGAGTGTCATTGAATCCATTTCATGCAGCAATGTGCAAGATGACAGTGGATGTTGGGTGACAATGGAGTTCAAATGATTGATGTGGTTGACAATGCAACCCAGCTCAAGAGGTGCACATAAGGTCTCAAGGAGACACATGGCTTCTTGAGCACACCATTGGAAGGAAAGGATCATGGAGCTCAAGCAAACCCATGATGGTGGCAAGCGACTTGCAAAGGTGCATCATGTGTATGTTGCTTCACAACTGAAGCTAGAGACAGTAGTGGCTCTATCAAGGTTTCCTGCAAACTGTAATTTCAGTTCTCTATCAAGTTTTTAGATTTGTATATTTTGTATTTTTACCGTATGTATTGCTTTGATGTCTATAAGGTTCTCATTGTTTGTTCATGTTTGCATATGTTTTCCCATCCAATTTTGTAGAGTGGGTGCCAAGAGAGTCCTTCACAAGAACTTTTGAGGCTATCCAGGTTGACATTGGCAAGCTGCTCTATGCTGGTTGTCCATCCATGGAGCTTGTCTCACGGTACATTTTTATAATAACCATACTTATGTAACACCTAGGTAAATTGGGTATGATAATCTTTCTTCGGTTCGCCCACCAAACTTGCAAAGTATGGAGGAATGGCCTAAGCCAAATAGTGCCTTGATCCCAACAACTAAAAGGAGAATCGAGGTGGATGTGCAGTGAACAATGAAGTGCCCCTATGGTTCCCACAAAGCTTCCCTACCTTGGTTTATGTCCCTGCATGTGTTTGTGTTTATGTTTTGACTGTAGAGTGTTCAAAAGACACCAGCAATATGGACTTGCAAAGGGGGAAGTCAATGGACTCCTTGCAATTGGATGGGATACTAAGGTGGTCAACCACCACGGAGATACATTAATCAAGTGCTTTGTAGTTGTTGAGAATGTGGTGCGCAGATACCATATTGCAAAGCAAAGCTTGTCAATGGTCTTTTTCTACAAAAGATGTTGTTGTTAGAGAATCAATTAATATGAAAATATGCCTCCACAAAAATGTAGTGTATGACATCTTGGTGAATAACAACTGGAATCTCAATCACCTTTGCGAGTATCTTAATCTTAGATATACCTTGCACAATCGGTATTTTTTTGTAATTAATTGAAAAGGTTATTTGTTACAAAAAAGAGAAGAGATTTCTCTGTGAAAACTTGGTTTTCCGTGATGTATTAATGTAAAATCTTGTAACTGAAGCGATTTTGCTCCCATTAATACATATGGTGTTTTGAATCTCTTTTCTATTCTTAATTTGTTCAAAGATTTTGATTGAAATGTGCAAGGTTTTTAATTTGGAGCGTGAATACTTTCAATATTAGTGTCTTTCAATGACTTGTTGGGTGATTTTGTTTATAATTATAGTTTTAAGTTAATTTGACGTCAATTTTAACACTAGGTTGGTAACCTAACAGGACATAAAAGTGTCCTTTCAGGGTTTTGGAAAAAACCTCCAAAACCATAGTAGATCCACTCATTTTGTAAAATCCTTTCATGAGGTTATAGTTCAAAGCCTACTACACATGGAAAAAATAAGAAACTTGTAAAATTTCTCATCTTTTGGTCACACCAAGCCTCCAAAGTTGATGGACCAGTACATTTTCATCAAAACAGTCATTTCTTACGTTTTGTTGCATAAAAATAAGATTAGGGATTTTTGTAGGACTTGAGATAAATTCCCTAGTTAACTTCAATGGGTTGGTGACCAGAACATATGATTGCTTCTCACTCACTATTTTTTGTTTTGCCAAAAGAAATAGGTACAAAAAAGTTGAATTTTTACCATTCTGCAAACCTATCATCAAAGTTTCTATAGCCACAATCAATACAAATAATATATGCATGTTTTCTTAGTTTCCTATTGTCCTTTAGGTTCATAAGGAGCCATGGAGCATGTCAAAAGATTAATACATCTCTTACCAAGGGGAATCTTGGGGACAAAGATGAAGTGCTAAATACAACAAACATGAAAAAACTGGGTTCAACATTATGAATTGTAGAATCCCATAGAAACTATTCAATATCTAGCCAAAATTGATCCTTATGACTAGATATGGTTACTACCTACAAAATGCATGTAGTTGTCACAAGAAACTAACAATATTGAAAAAGCTATACTTGATATACTAGAATGTTTCGTTTTCTTTTATAAATGAAAAAATCAACCATCGTTGTCTACTATGCAAAATAGGGTATTAGGTGCACCAAAACTCAAGGAATATTAGCTTTATGTTACAATATGCGACATAGAAAATCAAAACTGCATTTGGATATCATGAAAGCCACCAAAAAAATCATAGAAGAGCTAAAATTGGCTTAAAAACAAGATTTGATAATTTTTGTAATTTGGTCATAACTTACAACTTTAACATTTATTTCTCCCTAGAAGCATCAGGACATGTTGAGGACTACTAAAGATAGTTCTCTAGTATTATAGACCTCACAAACATGAATTCTAGAGTGGTATAGTTGCAAAAAGTTGAAAAAAGCCCAAAAAAGGACCCGTTTTTCACACAGTTTAGGTTGTGAAATGTTGTGCAAGGACAAGGTTAAAGATGGAATTGATATTCCAAAAAAATGTCGAGTTTTTTTCAGCTCATGAGACAACTTTCTAGACAAATAGCACCTCAAAATCCATTTTGAAACTCTTGACATAATTCAAGGAAAATGGTCACTTAACAGGACATAAAAGTGTCCCAGTACCAACCTAGTGTTAAGTGTGTTAACCCTCACGGCTCACGGACACCCCATCACCTATGACGGACGTGTATTATGTATTTGGTAGAGTCAGGTACCGGGCTTGTCGGACCAATAGGAAAAGGGTAAGAGTGATCGCCGATGAGAGGCGCACTATAACTGGGACATTCAAGGGATTAGTTCGCTAAGCATGGGCGCCCAAGTGTGAATGGGGTGAGCTCATATAAAAGCCAACTAAACCTAAAATTCACTCATTCTCTCATTTGTGCAATAGAAGAGTGCTCTTGCTCCATCTCCATCTCCATCTTCTTCTTCTTCACCTCCTTGTGTGTGTGTATGTGAGAGAGAGAGAGAGAGGGAGAGTGTGTGTGCGATCGAGCATTACGAAGGTACGACGGCGGCGAAGCGGTTGAGCGCGGCACGACTGCAGCATCTTCTTCATCGCGGCGAGGAATCCACTACGAAGGCGAGCGTAGAGCGGTGAGTGACACACCCTTTGCTCTCTTGTGCTTGCTAGTTTAGGCTTGTTGTGTGCTTGGAGCCATTTGTGGCTCGCACACGGTGTATCGGCAAGTCCTTTGCTTTGACAGTGCGGCAAGGAGCGCACATTTTTGGCGCCGCTGCCGGGGAAATGCCCTACACTAAGCTCGGTTAAGCACTTTACGCTTTCTTCTGGTGCAATTTCTATCATAGGAAAGGTAGGGAATGAGTGTGTGTAGTTGTGTGGAGAAGGATTTGTGATGAAGGAAGGTGTGTGGTTGTGTGGAGAAGGTTTTTTGTTACACTGTACTGTCTTTTTTGTTTTCTGTTAAAGAAGGAGTTACATTTTTTTTGCAATGTACTGTTAGAATTAAGGTATTAGCTATGGAATGTTAGTTCTGTAAGGTTCAATGTTAGTTCTGTAAGGTTAGTTTTGTAGATCTGTTAGCTACTATAGTACTGTGTAAACAGTGTTAGAGTGTGTGTGGCAGTATCTCCATTAGCTATAAGTAGATAAGTTAGGTGTAGGTTAAGTGTGTATGTGTGCGCGCGCGCGCGGCGACTTAAAAAAAATAAAATAATAATAATAAAAAAAAATTCAAAAATTTATTTTCGGGCTGGGGATCATTCCCCAAGCTCAAGCCCAAACCCAGACCTTAGTCCTCAATTTTAAAAAATAGTTTATACACCTTTTTATATTAAAAAACTATTTTTAGGATTTCGAGGACTATAAAAACTATTTTTAGGATTTCGAGGGCTTCACGTAGCCAAATAGAGAGCTGTAAAGCACGGCACGTTCCTTTAGCTAAAACGCTCGTCTTGAGCAATTACACGCCATATTTTGTGGCTCGGTTACAAAAAATAACCAAAAATAATGAAAAACTTGGGTTATAAAAAAACAAAACTAAAAAAAAAACTAAGTGAGCGGCCTTCACGGGCACTCACCAACGCGCTTAGAGTGTGGAAGTCATATGAACCTACGCTCTGGACGAGTGTTAGAGCACGAGCATATTGGTAGTGACTCCATTTACGCGGGCACCCATTATTCCTCCACCCTAGGTTCTGGACCTTTGGCCGGGACTCAAGGTAGCGCGACCCAAGATCCTCATATCGCGTCTAGTGATTCTTCCTCTGACTACGAAGTCATGGAGGGGTATCCTACACCAAACCCTGATAGTTCAAGTCAAGACATGCATGCCATGGGCCCACAGCCCGGGTCCAGCGTGTTTAGCCGCTTAAAAGAGACCCTTAGTAGAGCTACTCGCTCCGAACATGCGGTTAATGAAATAAATGAAGGGAGTGGGGAAGTAAATTCATCATTCATGCCTAAAATAGACCCTATGCTTCTTGAGAGTGTGCATGTGAATGTTCCATCCACTGCACCTTCTGATCCTTTAGGACTATCTCCCTCTGAGGTTTTACTACCCGATGGTAGGAGTCTTGCCGAAGTACAAGAGATCGAACGCTATATGCAAGCAACAAGGGAGAGGGAAATTGAGAACCTACCAGGGCTAGAACAAAGTCGAGCCCTGAAAGCAAAGGCTCCTATGACAACAATCATACCAGCCGAGCAACCGAGTGCTCCCAAGGTAGCAGTCACGGAGGGGCAAGCAATGGGGAGCAATAATGTTTCCACTTCAAGGGAAACCTCCCGCACGCCAGGCCTAGATGGGATATTCCTAAACGAAAATTGGGAGTATGACCTACAAGCAGAAGCTTTAACTGATCGGTACACAGGACACACCTATCATGTGGGTTGGTTAGATGTTCTACAATCCACATCGGGTGCTACTAGAATAGATGAGCAACAACAGAAAGTCTGTGATGTCCTCCATAGGATTGTCGAGTTAGAAAGACAGAACACAGGGATCAACATGCCTTCAATAGGCCTAATGAGATTCTTGGATACGGGAAAGGCCAACCAACCAACCCTGTCACAAATGGAGACCCCCTCAGTGAGCCCCATTGATCCTCCATATGTTATTTCGCCAGGAGCCTCAGTACAATCTGAGCCCACAAGTGGCAACTTTACCTTCCCAGATCTAGCTCATCTTTCTCTTAATGACACTACGGCTACCATGCATATCCCAATGGTGAGCATGACAAGAAGTACACCATGGAGTTCATTTGTTAACACTGCGCCGATGCCTAGTAGCACAGTGCCCCCAACTATACCTCCATGTATGTATCAATCATGTGCACCTGTCGTACCCCAGCCTCATGTAGCTCCTACACCTCCGATTATTCCAAGAGCTTACAATCCACAATGGAATTATCCAAGCTCTTATACAAGTGGAGCCATGCCATTTAATAATAACATGCCATATCAAGCACCCCCTATGCCTAGGGCCACGCCTGTAAACTTTGGACCACCATCTGGTATACCACCATACGAAATATGGGACCCAAGAGCCGCGCGTATGCCAAGGCCAAGGCCAACTCCCATCTCACATGTGGTTCCAGGAGCACATACACCCATTATACCTGCTCAAATAGGAGATTTGGCAGCATTTGCTCAAACTATCGGTCGCTCTATTGCGGAAAACATGCGTGGTGCACCTGATAGAGAGCCTAGGAGCAAGGCAGTTCAAGTAGCTAAGCTCACAAAGAAATTCAATGGAGACGGAGATGCTAGAAAGCATATGGAAGTCTTTGAACATGTGTGCGATTCCTTGGAAGAGCACAATGAGCTACATAAGTGTAAGGCTTTGAGTTTGACCCTAAGCGGAAAGGCTGGAGATTGGTATAGAACCTTAAGAGTAGAAGAAAAAAGGATCTACTCTACTCTTAGGAGACTGTTCTTAAAAGAATACATACGAGAGGGAGTACTTTGGGGTGTAGCCTCTCAGCTACAAAAAGCCCAGCAAGAAGAAGGTGAATCCGTGAGAGACTTCATTAGTCGCCTAAAGAATTTGAATTCTCGATGCAATCCAAACGAGCGATTCAACAACAACCAATTGCTCGATAGATTCATTAGGGGACTACGACAAGAAAGTATCTATAATGGCCTAGTCATTAGAGGTATCACTACTTGGGAAGCAGTCACCATGAATGCAATCCAATTGGAGGATAATTTAATGATTGCAGGAGAAAGAGTGTCTGCCGAGCCGAAGTCAAGTAGCTCCCAAGCATCAGGGCATGAGCCAATGAAGATAAAGCCAATCGTGAAAGAGCAAACGATATCTGAGATGACTTTGGCAGATCTCACAAAGGCCATCCAAGAAAGCCTTAGGGGTAATCGTGCTCCACAAAACACTCATATGTATCCAAGAAGGGAGCAACAATGGTGCTCAATTTTCTTGGGCCCACATACTACGAGTGAATGCCCTACTTTCAGATTAAAGTTTAACGGGACTTGTAACGCGTGTGGTAGGTATGGCCATCAAGCGAAGGATTGCCTAATGCTTAAACGCATCATGGAAAATAGACCGCCTATAGCTTGGGCAGACTCACCTCGAGTTCTTGCATTGATGCCTACCCCACCCATGGAGCAACAGTTGCCATTACAGCACATGGTCCCTAGAACCCAAAATGTGGTCCAAACCACACCGTTGCCACCTCCAGTGCTAGGACCGCAACCCCCTCATCCAAGAGTTACACCTATGAACCAAATAGGTTGCGAGTCATCTAGTACTTATGTAGATTGCAAAGAGGACATAGACTAGTATCACCTATGGAGTCGACATGCTTGAGGAGTGTCCCATGTACTATATGGAAGACCATTGGGGACAAATCAAACCGGTATATCAAGCTACTGTGCTAGGAGCAAGAGGCCAAAACATTAATAGTTTTGCCAGGAGACCACCTCTTCAGTGCTACGAATGTGGTGGACCACATCGATTAGCTGAGTGCCCCATTAGAATACAAAAGAATGCCGCGCTAATGCAAACCAGTCAAGGGAGTGCATTGGCAATGCCAATACTCACTTGTAATCGTTGTGGCATAGATCATTTGATCGCACAGTGTCCTAACAATCCAAACGCACTGAAAATCACACCATTGAACATAATAGAGATTGTTGATGGGACACCACCAACTATAAACATAGCACCAGTGAATGCACTCACACGGTCGATGCTCCAAAAGCAAAATTACATCCTCGAAGAGAGAGATGCTGCGTCCATTGGCCGAGCGAGAAAGAAGAAAACACGAAGAAAGAAATCACTTAATGCTTCTAGCTCAAAACCTAGTTCAAAGACTAACATAGGGACAGGAGAGGATCCCGTGTATATGAATGACCCTGAGGATGACTCAGATTCGATAGAGACCACGGAGACCAAAACTGTTACTACAAAGGAAAAAGCCAGTGAGGAGGATCACGAGAGGGAATTACGACGAACACCAAAAGAGTATTCAAAGTTAAACTACCCACTTGCGAACCCCCAAGATAAGCCACGAGAGACAAAATATGAGGATTGCAAGAGAAAGATTGGAACCTATCCAAACCCAACAGTGGAAATTGAACGAGTCCAACAACTGAGGGGTTTGGTGGAAGAAACTCAACGAACATTAGAACTTGAACCCAAACATATCCAGATGTCGGACACAGTGTTTCCCACACAAGTTCAACCTCACATGAACTACATGCCGTTAGCTATACCCAGTATCATTCGGGAAGAGAGTGAGGGTAGGACATCTGAAAGTGGACACACACCTTTCCTACTAGAGAGAATGTTTGGTGAGGGAATGCCCGACCCCCTTGAGGAAGTGGAGATTCCATCTTCACCATTCTCTTGTCAGGGTCCTACGTCCCACAAGATACCATTAAATGTTTCCAAATTGATGGATTTCATGTCTTCAGAAGTTAGAACCACTATCATGTCCAAACTATATAAAGACCCTGAGCTAGTCTCAGCTCTTCAAGCTTTACCCAATGGAGAATTACAGGCCGGATTACCACAGTTTGCACATATGAACAAACCTGACTCGGTAATGAATGATGAGGAACATTTAGCACCACCATCTAACCTAGCGGGACATGAATCTGTAATTGAAGTACCCGTTAACAAGTTGGGGCAATACTTTGAAGGTGATGAATCTAATGCTACTCTACCAATCACTACTAAAGGATTAACTGTAAAGGGAGTCCTTGACGGTGGTGCGGGAGTCAGCATGGTGACAAAGAGTTGTTGGGAGTCTATGGGGCGACCTCGCCTTGAAGCCACAAGCGTAGTGGTAAAAATGGCTAATGGATCTATTGTTACGCCTATTGGAATGCTTAAGGATCTCAGGATCAAGGTCTTGGGACACAAGGTAAGGCAGACTTTCATTGTTATGGATTTTTCCAAGCATCCTATGTCATTTGAGATGATCTTAGGGCGTCCATTCATGAGGGAAGCAAAAATGGTGCATGACTGGTCCAAAAACCACGTCTACTTACAGTTCCAAGACTCTGTCATTCGAGTTGATCTTTTAAGTGGTCGAACGCATCCTCTAGGAAATAAATTCATCATTGATAATCGATCAGACACAACAATTCACTCAGCTCCATTACATTATTGTTACACGTGTAACGAAGACACGGATATTGGGGAGAACTCTCCTTATATGGATATCCTACCCGGAATGGCTGAGTCAGACAATGTCGATTGGGTACACCTAGCGACAACTATAGATACATGGGGAGCTAGAGGAACAACCTGGGTAACACCAGATGGGGAAGAGATACCACACATTGCACCAGTAAACATGTTAGGTGTAGCGCATGTAACATCCGATGATAAGAAAGAGGCACACCTACCTGAGAGTGAAACCGATGATTCCTCAAAGGCTTCAGGCCAATACACATCATAAACGGAATCTCAGGGAGAAATGGATTCAGAACCTAAGGAAACATCGAGTGAGCCAAGTATAGAAACTGAACACTCAAGGTCTAGTACGACCATCTATGGTAATTTATATGAGAGTGAAGAAGATACAAGCGAAGACCTATCAAGCGAGTCGAGTTCAAACATTTACCAAAATCAAAACCTTAACAAGAAACAAAGGTCATATAAGAGACAATGATATGGAGCGAATGTGAGAGCTAGGATAAACAAGGAAAGATCTACTGCAGAATGGCTTAGCTATCTAGGGGCATGTGATGCTCATCGAAAGCTAGTAGACAATTGGGGTGAACATCTCCAGAGTGTCATGTGGTGCAGCCCGCGACCCATTGACCTCGCTCAATTGGAGGTTACGCCGAAATTGAGTCGAACTATAAGAAGACGTCAAAACCGAGAGTTAGCACAACAACAAAAGGAGGCATAACTAAAAGAAAGGTCTCTGTCAGGACAAGAGCCTGCTGACTTACATACGGCTCCGGAACATTTTAAATCTTATACCACGGGGGAGCGAAAGGTTGTGTATGCCAAAGCCCAACGAATACCTACCAATGGAAGCAGTGGAGTCTATGATGGTCCAGCGGTAGTTAAAGAGATAGAATTAGCAGAACCAGGTGAGGAGTCTAAACCAGTCTTTATTGCTCAAGACCTTACCGAAACTGAAGAGGCTGTACTTAAGAAGCTCCTCAAGGAATACAAGGATATCTTTGCTTGGACATATCATGACATGAAGGGCGTTCCACCTTCTGTGGTGCAACATACAATTCCCATGTCAACACTGCTAAACCCGTCCAGCAACGACCCTATCCAATGAATCCTAAGTACGCCAAAATTGTACAAGAGGAGATTGAAAAACTTATCCAATGTGGATTCATATACCCTATTGAGCACTCAGAATGGGTTTCTCCAATAGTCATTGTGCCAAAAAAGAATGGGAAACTAAGAGTGTGCGTGGACCTCAAGAAAGTTAATGCAGCTACTAGGAGAGATCATTATCCCTTGCCATATTCAGAACACGTGCTTGAAAGAGTTGCGGGCAAGGAAGCTTATAGCTTTTTAGATGGGTACTCTGGTTACAATCAAATCACAATTGCATTAGAGGACCAAGCTAAAACTGCTTTTATCACAGAGTTTGGAGTGTTTGCATTTCGTGTTATGGCTTTTGGCTTAACGAATGCACCTGCTACATTCCAACGATTAATAAACACTGCGTTTAAAGAATTTCTAAGGGAGTTTTGTGAAGCTTTCCTAGACGACCTTTGTGTTTATTCTTCTTGGGAGAATCATTTGTTATATCTACGAAAAATATTTGAAAGGTGCAAATTTTATCGTATCTCATTGAACCCTTTCAAATGCCAATTTTGGGTTAAGCATGGAGTCATTCTAGGGCATATAGTGTCCAAGAACGGGATATCCACAGATGAGAGTAAGATTAAAGCCATTGCCGATTTGCCACCACCTACGAACTATAAAGGAGTTCAAAGATTTATGGGCCATGTTGGTTATTATCGAAGATTTATTTTAAACTTTGCCGAGATAGCGCGTCCATTGTACAAGCTTCTTATCGAGTTTCACTAGACGGAAGAATGTCATCAATCCTATGAGTTATTAAAGAAGGCCCTAACAAGTGCTCCAATCCTGCGAACACCCGATTGGAATGTACCTTTTCATGTGCATATTGATGCATCAAATTTTGCTATTGGATGTGTTCTAACTCAACCAGGAGAACATAAATTGGACTACCCTATTAGCTTTGCAAGTCGCCAATTAAATGATGCCGAGATGAACTACACTACTACAGAGCGCGAAGGTCTAGCTATGATTTACGCAGCAAAGAAATTTTGCTATTACCTTCTTGCTACCAAGTTTGTGTTTTATGTTGATCATCAAGCATTGCTATATTTGGTAAACAAGCTGTGTTCCACAGGTCGAATTACACGATGGTTGTTAATTCTTCTCGAGTTTGACTTCACCGTTGTTGTGAGGCCTGGGAGGAAACATGTCATGGCGGATCATTTATCTCGTATCCCTAATGGTGAAGCTCCTACGGGGGTTGATGATGAATTGCCTGATACTCCTTTGTTCATTGTTGAGACAATGCCTGAATGGAGTGAAAAGATTGTTAACTTCTTAGTTAATGGTTTTCCACCCAAGGAACTGCGAAAAGATATAGCTCAAAAATTAATCAAGGAATGCGAACCCTATTGCTTACTGGCTGGAACTCTCTATAAGAGAGGAAAAGATGATGTTCTTAGACGCTGTGCCTGCGAGGATGAGTATTTATATATTCTACAAGAGGCACACATGGGTGTAGCTGGTGGTCACTTTTCAGGAAACTTGACTGCCCGAAAGATCTTACAGTCAGGCTATTGGTGGCCCACTCTGTTTAAGGATGCATCACTTTTTGCAAAGGGATGTGATGAATGCCAACGCTTCAACAAGCCACAAAGAAGGGATAGGATGCCTCTACATCCCGTCAATGTAACCCAACCATTTGAAAAGTGGGGCTTAGACTTTGTAGGACCGATTAGTTCAGCAACACGTAACACGCAATCACGATATATCATTGTGGCTACCGACTATGTAACCAAATGGGCTGAAGCAAAAGCAACACGAAAGGCGAATGCAAAAACAACAGCTAAGTTCCTCTTTGAGAACATTATCACACGTTTTGGATGCCCCTTTGAACTTGTGAGTGACAATGGAACTCATTTTATAATGAAGTAATAAAAGAACTCACATCAAACTTCATGATATCTCACCACAAGTCTACACCCTATTATCCCCAAGCAAATGGCCAAGCTGAGAGTACCAACAAAATTCTCATCTCCATTTTGACAAAGACAGTTGAGGCTCATCGCACTGATTGGGACCTAAATCTTACATCAGCTTTATGGGCTTATCGTACTGCGTATAAAGTTGCTATTAATTGCACACCGTTTAAGATGGTGTATGGCCAAGAAGCAGTTATGCCATGGGAGTTTGTCATTCCTAGTCTTCGAGTAGCTTCTCAAGAAGGTTGGGATGGTAACCCCTTAGTGGAGCGATTATATATCCTGGAAAGGCTAGATGAAGAGAGGCAATTAGCTGTGCGAAATGCTCTAGTGGAGAAGGATAGGAGAAAGAAGTGGTTTGATAGCCATTTAAAGGATAAAGACATCAAGGTTGGTGATAAAGTTCTTATGTACGGGGTACGTAATGAAAAGAAGAAATTGAAATAAGCTGGTAAGGGACCATATCCAGTGTGTGAAATTACCCCGCAAGGTACCATTCGTGTAGAGACTCTAGATGGAGTTGAAACCATTGGATTCCTTAATGGGAGTAAATTCAAAAGATATTATGATCCTCTAAGCCAAGAAGAGTTGCAAGCCATCCATCAAAAGAAGGCTGCCAAGGAACAAGCAGAGCTTAAAAAATCCAAGCAAGAGTTGAGGCTCAAGAACGACAACAACGTCTTAGACGCCAACGAGAGGCTAATCTGAGAATCACGCAAGCATTTTTCGAGGACATAGATGAAGACTCATTAGAATCTGAGCCACCCCTATGATACCCAATTGAGCTAAATAGCCCCTATGGGAAAGTGCTATACAATGCCTTATTAGATACGGGAGCTAAACACAATTTGTTATCCTATGGAGTTTGGTGTCAATTAGGGAAACCGACCCTATCCCCGAGTACGATGCAATTCAAGGGCATTAATAAAAAGAAAACTGCTATTCTTGGAGTCCTTCAGACCCCTGTTGTCTATGACAATGGAAGCATAGTGCAAAGGTTTCTAGTCATGCCCGCGAGAGCTATGGAAGGCCACGTAAACTTGGGACGCACGTGGATGTTGGCAACCAAATGCACTATTGATTGGGATACTGTTAGTGTCACGACGCGACCACCGACTCTTACCCCTATCATTCAAGCAAAGTCACCTACGTTGCAAACTCTAGAAAAGTTGAAGGATAGCCAACATTCACAAGCCAAGGTGGTTAACTCGTCTTTGCCGGCTACCCATGAATCTAGCACTTCAACACGTGTAGTTGCAGCAAGCAGTAATATTGCACGTACTCAACCTGCACGACCTAAGAGTACATATCAATGGGTCCCCAAGGCCTTACTTCCAACTACCTCAACCCTCCCATCCATTCCAAGAAAAAATTTCCTGGGAAAACCAAGAGCGCGCCCTAAGAGAGTCAAGACCAAATCACAATGGATTCCAAAACAACTATTAGAAGCCCAAGGCTACTATGATGGAAATGAGCAAATTTGGGTACCTAAACGTAAAATGTGTCCTTCCCTATCGACAACAAAACCATATGAGTCAAACAGTGTAACGCTAAAGCCAATGGCAGACCGTGGGAAGGGAAAGATCACAGAATGCTACACACCTAGTCCAGAGCTAGTTTGGGCTCCAAGGCAAAACCAATTTATTCCACCTAGCTCAGGAAGGGGGGAATTCCATGAAGCTTCTAGCTCCTCATGTAATACATCCATAGAGGTAAAATCTTCTACACAGCCTCCATCTATAGTAATGGACCTCCATGAAGCTACAAAAGAGTCCACACCTCCCAGTGTTCAAGAATCACATGATGAACCACTTCAAGTTTGATCCTGGGAGAGTACCTTACCACCCTTGCAACTTGACGAGGCACCTAGGGTAATAGAAAACTACTCGCAAAAATCCTCACCTATTACCAACTGGAACAATTGGTTTCAAAGGGTGACAAGCTCATTTCAAACGATATGATCTACCCAAGGAAGGGGGGAGTGTTTGTGGACATCCATCATTCACTTGCTTCCCTCTCAACCTTTCTCCCTGACCTCTTAATCTCCGATCTTAGGGAATGTATATATAAAGCCTTATACTCACAAAAACAAGATAAAAAAGTAAAAGAGCAAGAGCCATAACACAAATCATAAAAACAAATTATGCACAAGAACACGACCCTTGTAATATTTGCACTCTAACCATCATCTATTTGCGTGTACAGATATGGCTAGTACGCTAGAGTCATCCACTCCTGCCTTGGGTGAGAGGTATCCTCGTTACGTTTTACAAATATTTCACATGGTCTTTCCAGTGCTTGCATGTGAATGGGATTTGATAGGTATGCTAGCATGTGAGAGGAATTTTGAGGAGTTAGAATGGTTGATACGTCTCTTGACCACGTCTGATCCATACTTAGTAGAGAGCGTTTCTCCCATTGCACAATCCTACCCTTTTGACCAAGATGACTATAGGCGTCTAGTGACCTTCTTAGTAAACATGGGCACCTATGATGAAGAAGAAAATTTACACGACTACACGGATGGCACATATGGTCTCATGGATGATGACTTTGTTTATCTCGACGACGAGGATAGGGGTTTAGCCTTAGGGTTTCCCCCCAACCTCTACAATATCCTATTCCCTTGACTCTCTAGGGGGAGTGCAAATAATTAGGTTAGGGTTCCTTATGTTTTTTGTTGTGTTCAATAAGTGTTGGTACCTTTTTCCACTAATGTGCCTCCTGGAGGTATTCCTTTTGTTTCCTAGTGTGTACAGGAGCGTGTTGCTATTGGTAGGATTTGGACCTTCATGGAATCTTTATCTCGACTCACTCTTCAAATCAAGCGCGACCATCGACACAAAAAGGTGTTTCTTGTCCATTAGCATTGCCCCTTATCTTTTTTGCATCTATGATTGTCAGCTTTGATTGTGATTGGTAGCCTAATATTCACCGCATTTGCTTAGTATCAAACATTTAATTCAATGTAATTTTTTGTCATAATCACTTGTCTAGGTTTAAAAATCAAGCAGTCCGACAAACTAGTTTAACCAAGTTAGGTGTTAGAAATCTTCTCTTAATATCATGGGGAATGCCTTCCTAATAATTAATGGTTACTTAGGTTCTTAATCCGATTTAGGCAGCATTGTGTGAAATGTACTAGGGCTTTCTAGTGGGCTTGAAACTATTGACCTTTAGCTTAAGTATTATAAAGGGAGTTTACTGGTGTGATGAGCCTGGGAGGTGTATCAGTGTTATATGACCCCCCAAAGTTACAAAATTAAAATGCTGAAAATGAACAAACAAAAAATCAAAGTGCCACACTGTAAAATCTTAAGCTGGAAGAGAAATCTCAGCTTGATTTGGTACTTCACTCACACTATTGCCTATGGTACTAGAGCCCTAGAGGTTCCCAGTGTGGGCGCTTTTCCTTGAAAAGCAAAAAACCCAAGGCATACAAAATAAGCACACACATCAAATTGAATCACTGTGAAAAGACTTTGGGGGGTCAAAGAAAAAGTAATCAGTCAGGCGATGATTTCATGAGAAATTCCTTTTATGGTAGCTTAACTACAAGGTCTTCTAGATATAGCCTCTAGTCAGCCCTCGAACATGAATACTTGGCTCTCGCGATTAAACAACTTAATTGACCACTGAAAATTAAGAAGCTTACCCATGGTATTAATATTCGATCTCTAGTGCCTTTCGACCGTCAAATTAGCGACCCCAGACTTGTTTAATTTTTTATCTTTACATCTGTTTATGCATCTGATTACATTGCAATTTAATGTTCATTGCTGACAAATTGTTTGAAATTCTTTTACCAATCAATGTGTCTACCTAAAACTGCATATGCTTTTTAATCACTTATGAGAATGCAATTACTGTGCCAATGTTGTTTGATTTTGCAGTGACTGAAGAAGGCTAAGGACATTCATCTCAAATGCTCTTCCACCTCGACGAACGAGCTTCAACTCAATAGCTTCCGAGGATGGAATCTACATCAGGAAGGGGGACATGTTAACCCTCACGGCTCACGGACACCCCATCACCTACGACGAACGTGTATTATGTATTTGGTAGAGTCAGGTACCGGGCTTGTCGGACCAATAGAAAAAGGGTAACAGTAATCGCCGATGAGAGACGCACTCTAACTGGGACATTCAAGGGATTAGTTGGCTAAGCATGGGCACCCAAGTGTGAATGGGGTGAGCTCATATAAAAGCCAACTAAACCTAAAATTCACTCATTCTCTCATTTGTGCAATAGAAGAATGCTCTTGCTCCATCTCCATCTCCATCTTCTTCTTCTTCACCTCCTTGTGTGTGTGTGTGTGTGTATGTGAGAGAGAGAGAGAGGGAGAGTGTGTGTGCGATCGAGCATTACGAAGGTACGACGGCGGCGAAGCGGTTGAGCGCGGCACGACTGTAGCTTCTTCTTCATCGCGGCGAGGAATCCACTACGAAGGCGAGCGTAGAGCGGTGAGTGACACACCCTTTGCTCTCTTGAGCTTGCTAGTTTAGGCTTGTTGTGTGCTTGGAGACATTTGTGGCTCGCACACGGTGTATCGGCAAGTCCTTTGCTTCGACAGTGCGGCAAGGAGCGCACAAAGTGCTTTTAAAAAGTAATATTGAGTATAAAAGTGACTTTCTAGGTTTTAAACTTAATTTCTCGCATTCACAGAACACTATCTTTCAGCTCTCTTCCCATCTTCTTTGAGAACAAACCCATGGAAACATATTCTGATGCACTTATCACACAACTACAAAAGGTTGGACTTGCAGATCTTGCACATGAACCAGTCAGTGTGTTTGAGGGGACGATCGACATGCATGCCATTGCTAACCTTCATGTAGAGGAATTCCAAAGCTTTCTTGACTACATGATGGAGCACATGGAACAATATGCAATAGTCTTCAAGGGATCCAACATGGCGTGGTTGCCAGTGGATGTTCTCAAACACCTCTATGCGAGCAACAAAATCTTTTGCTATCACTTGTTGAGGTTTATTAAAGGGATTGCTGAGCGGGACTATAGGACAAAGGATGAGGATGACCTCATAGACTTGGGCATGGGGTGCATAGGCACCCAATTCATATGTTGGGACATGGTTCTGGTCTTGATTGTGCTTGAGGGCATGGAGAAGGGAAAATCAAAGAAAAAGGCCAAAAAGAAACCGCATGTGACCATTGTGGGTAATTCAAATGAAGTTATCAAAGAGGTTGATGAGAAAGCTGAAGCATCTATGGCACGTTAGGAGAACTTTGGACTCACTTTTGGGCCTTTTAGTTCTAGAGAGAGAGTGCAGCTCCACCAATGAGGAAGAGGCTAACGTTACATTGAAAATCGGAATTTTAGAGTGAAACTCGTTTTTATAAACCCTATAACTTTGTACCAAATAATTTCAAAACTTGCATTGAAGGCTCCATCCAGTATCTTTGTTCCCACCCAATCGTAACTTTGAGTAACTCTACTTCCCTCTCAAAACTATCTTCCCTTTTTCATATTTTTGTTAACTCTAGTGTCTCTTCAAGTGTCAGGCTAAGGGCCAGGCCATGTGATACTTCTTGTCGAAACATGGGAGCATGATGCGCAACGAATTCTTGGATTTGACAAATACGATGTACATTCTTTGATGTGGGCCAAAAATGCAAAGCAACGAAGAGGCCAAGGAGGCATAGCATGTATGACCAAAAAGGGTTTGAAAGATGTTTCCATTGTCAAAGAAGATAAGTATAAACGCTACTTATGGCTGAAAATCAGCCCACCAAATGGTCAAGTCATGTTTGTGGCCGGCTGCTACATTCCTCACTATGACTCCAACTTTTATGCTCGCTTGAATATGGATAGAGATCAGCCCTTTGTTGAACTAGAGGAAGACATTGCTTATTACAAGGATCAAGGTGAAGTCATTGTTTTTGGAGACATGAATGCTCGCACAAATATGTTACAACACGACACACAACAAGTCGACATGCCGCATGTATCAAGAAGAGTGGATGACTCATACATGTATAATCGAAGTTCTAATGATGCAAAAGAAGTGGATCACTATGGAAAGTCACTTCTACATATGTGCAATAGTACCGGAATGCTCATTGCAAATGGTGTATCTCTATGGCAAGGCACCAATGACTTTACATGTAGAAAGCACAATGGTGCTAGCGTGATTGACTATATGTTGTTCTCAGAAGCCACTCTAGAATGCATACAAAGCTTTACACTTGGTGAATGGAATCCGGAATCGGATCATAGGATGTTATGTATTGACCTCAAGTGTGGTAAACGGCCCGAGCATGTAGCCTCCAATCATGATGTGAATCATTTGTACCTACGTCTAGACTTCAAACGAGCACTTATATATGCCGATATGGTGGACCAAATGTTAAGCATGATAGAGCATCAAGGGAGCCCAACATTAGAATGCAAGTGGAAAGTTTTCAAAGAAGTAATTTTCTCTTGTGCGAAGGAATGCTTTTCGGTGAAACACATGTCTTGCAAAAGGTCTAAAAAGGGTAGCACCAAGAAGAAATGGTTTGACATGGAATGTAGTCAAGCCCGAAAACACTTGCTAAGATTGGATGCAATCAAAGACAAGGAAGTTTACTTGGAATGTTCACACACATACAAAGCACTTGTTCAAAAGAAGAGGAGAAGGTGGGAAGTCGAAAAACAACTTCTTTTAGCACAAGAGAAAGCACATGCATGTGGCAAGTTTTGGCAAAATCTAAAAGGCAAGCGCGTTGAGAGCTTTGGTGACTTGACTCTTGAGGATATGTATATGCATTGTAAGAACCTCTATGAGCAACCCAATGTTGATAAGATGGAGGGTTGTAGCTCCCTTCCATTTATGTCTCCCTTCTTTACCATTGAAGATGTATGCCGCGCGCTTGAGAAACTTGCTACTCGCAAGGCAGGTGACCTTCAAGGTGTCAAGGCTGAAATGATTAAATGGACAAGCAAGAAAACACGATATTGGATATGCGATATGTTTAACCTTGCACTTCAGTATGGCATGCCTCATGATTGGAGTGCAAATTGGATCAAACCTTTGCACAAAGGAGGAGATGTAAACAATGTGAACAACTATCGCACTATAATGGTTGGTTCTTTGATGGCAAAGTTATTTGGATGTATCATGGAGATGAAGATAAGTGAATGGGCTGAAAAGAATGGCAAACGTGCGCTTGGCCAAGCAGGTTTTCGAAAGCATCATAGCACTATTGATCACCTTGTCACTCTTCGAGTTCTTATGGAAGCGTCTCGATTGAAAGGAAAAAAGTTGTATTGTTGCTTTGTGGATTTCAAGAAAGCTTTTGACATGGTACCGCAAGGAAATCTTTGGAGACGTATGCAAAGCCTTCAAGTGCCGAGAGAATTTATGCATGCAGTCTTTCGCATCTACCAAAAAGTGATATGTCGATAACGTATGGGAGATGGAATTTCAGAATTTTTTGCAAGCACTATTGGTGTCAAACAAGGATGCCCACTTTCCCCAACCCTCTTTGGGCTACTCATTGATGAATTGGAATACATGGTTCTTGATTGTATGCAGCAAGAAGGCATAGAAGAGGTTAAGATTGGAAATGCGGTGATCATGCTTTTGCTTTATGCCGATGATGTAGTGCTCTTGGCACATACCTTAGAAGATGCACAAAAGCTTATGAGTGTCTTGGAACGCTTTTGCCTACATAGCGGGTTGATCGTGAATGGATCCAAAACCAAGGTTATGCTTGTAAAGACCCTCAATGACGAAAATCCATGCATTGTATACAACAATGAGAAACTTGAAGTGGTAGATCACTTCAAGTACCTTGGCCTTGAGGTTCCATCCAATCATAAATGGAAGGATTGTGCAATGCGTCGCTTGGAAGCCGGAAAGAGGGCTTATTATGCATTTGAGAACATGTGCAATGCAGGAGAGATCAAGTCTTGGGCTCTCAAAAAGTACCTCTTTGACACATTGGTGACACCGGTGCTTCTTTATGGAGTGGAGGTGTGGGGTGGAAGCATCGGGAAGTCTACTTGGAAAGAGTTTGAGAATGTCCAAAAGCGTTTTCTCACCAAATTTCTCCAAGTCAAGACACAAACACCCTACATGCTCTTACTTCTTGAGTCCGGATCGCTTCCCATTGAGGTCTTGGGCATGGAAAGGGTTGTGGAGTACATGCGTAAGACACAACGTAGCCCTTTGCATCGACTTCCTAGAATCGCATATGAAGCAAGTCAAAAGGTTCAAAAGACATGCAAGAGCAAAATACTAAGTTCGGGGTGGATGCTTGATATCAAGAAATGGTTTGGAAGATGGGATGCATGTCACTTGGTCAAGGATGCGTCGATCGACTCCCAAGTTAATGAGGCCTTCTTACAACGCCAATGTATCATGACTTGGGAGAAATCTGGAGGTTCTCGCTTCAGCCATTACACCACACACGTTGCCCCAAACTACAAATCTCTCTTCTTCTCGGAACGAGGTAACCGAACCCATTCCTACATCCTTGAGCCCATCCCGTTGAGTGCGATCCGCACCATTGCCTCCATTCGTCTTAGCTCCCATTCTCTACGCTGCGAGACAGGACGTTGGGGCACTGGCGAGGAGTGTCATCGACTTTGCACCTTATGCCCTCGTCAAGTGCGAGAGAGTGAGTACCACACACTACTTGAGTGCTCAGCTTTTGACCACATTAGGTCCTCTTTTCCCCATATATTCAGCCATGAGCTCTCCCTACATACCTTCCTCTCCCAACCACGATGTGGACTCTCTATTGCGACGCTCATTTCAACCATTTTTGAGCATCGAGAGTCACTTATGAACTCCACTCACACCACGTGACATGTTCATTTGGTCCCATAGGTCATATTTGACCTCCCAGGATGATAATAGAACTATCTATCTATCTCTCTCTCTCTCTCTCTCTCTCTCTCTCTCTCTCTCTCTCTCTCTCTCTCTCTCTCTCTCTCTCTCTCTCTCTCTCTCTCTCTCTCTCTCTCTCTCTCTCTGTCTCTGTCTCTCTCTTCATGGAAGCTCCGACAAGAAGGGGACGAGAAGCCTGCTAGATCGAATCTCCGGAAGGATCTTGTTGTCTTTTCTTTTTCTCAAAATCAAAGTGTTCTTTCTCCCTCTCGGAATTGAGGTGTTCGCTGGATGCAGCCCCTGCAGACTTGAAGGGAGAAATGGTTTTTGGTGGGAAACTGTGCTTGCGGGGAGGGAGGCCGCCGGCGGACCTGCACCAAACTGGAAGAGGCAGCTTTCTACAGCATTGCAGGACTGCGTGGGGAAATTCGCATCACTGTGAGGCTCCATGTTGAGCAACCCAACTCCTCGCAGGCCTTGATTTGATGATGGGCACAAGGCTGCCATCGCTGCAATAACAATGAGTTTTTTTTTTGTTATTTCACATTTCAAGTCTACAACAGATGCCCTATTTTGGGGCACCCACATCAGATAAGGGCAAGGACCCATGTAGCATGACATGCAACCATTCATGCATGGATTGCATGCCACCAGCGCTATGGATTTTTGATGTTGCAAAATCAGAGTTTGTGGCTCAACAAAGATGATAATGCTCATTGATTTGAGGATCTTTTCTGCATTGATCCCGTGTAAACAAAGCTTGTTATAGACAGACAAGGATGTATTCGACAAGCTACAACCTACCATGGTAGGGACCATGGTTACATCTCCAGCTACATCTTAAGTACTCGAGCACGGCTTGCGATTCAGCAGGGTATCCGCAAGGATCCGACAAGCTTTCCATGCATGCTTCTACATCTTGCCAGACATTGATAGCACGTCACGTCGAGCTGCAACATTATTACAATATGCTTCTATTTTCCATTTGTTTGGCAAATGTTTCACAACATGCTACATAGTTCTATCATGCAAAAGAGAGGAGTGTACCTTGAGCCATCCAAGCACGAGCACAGCTTGTGATAGTTACATAAGCCTTCAAATTTTGTTGCATACGTTGTCGGCAAGGGCCAATGGTTAGTTATACATCCGACTCAAGCACGGATTGCGTACAAAAAATGTTGATTAGAAGCAAGGCTTCTCTAGTGTACCTCGATAGCACATGCATATCTGAGGTTACAATTTGATGCCGATGGAATCTCAAGGAGATCGGCACACCCTGTGGCTTGACTTGATGAAGGGTGCACAGAGCTCGGCATTGTCAACTTCTTGTCCTTGATTCCACAAGTTGGCAAAGATGGTAGCCACACAAAACTAGCCAATTTCATCTGAAATTGCGTGACAAGCTCAATTTTTTGTACATGATCGACAAGGTTGACTCTCTTTGCTATGGCATCTGTCAACAATAGCATTTGTTGGCAATGAGGATAGATGTATTTATGTGAAGCACGGCTTCACTTTAGGAATTTTGTATGGATTTTTCCCACGTTTGGACTCTACTATGCGCATACAAACTTGGGGCATTTCTCAATGTACCTATAGGTTATTTTAGAGGGTGTATATGATACACGCAACAAATCTCTCTCGCCCAACAGACTGGGCTATGGGACGTATTGGAACGAGTGTTTCTCCATCAAAATCTCAAGATGACTGGTTACATCGGGATAACCAGGTTAGCCAAATTTTAAATTTGTTTGTTTTCCATGTTTTCATGTTTACTTTGGAACATTTTGTCTGTCACGTAAAGAAAAGTGCTTTGACAATTTCACATGAAGCATGTCTTCTCGCGCGTGCCATGATACTGCCTATTGATTTGGCATCAAGGGCATTGGCACGCGAGTTTGGGAAACAGTTACAATTAGAAATTTGCTCCCATTTTATGTGCGGCGACATCAAGTTATGATGCATCACTACCAATGCAGACCGTGCAAGGCACTTATGGTTTCGGCTCTTATGCTTGAGGCCGTCATAGTAGCCAAGGGCTTACAATTTTTCATGCAAGGCATGCTGGTCAGGTGGACTAGAATCCACTGCCCCATAGATTACGCTTCCGCTATAACACCAAACACTCTGTCAAAGACAAGAAAAGTTCTGGATTGTTTGAAAATTATTTCTGGTTGCTGACAATGCACAACCACACTAAAATGAACCTAAATCTTGGACTTAATTTACAGGCAAAGTGCCATACTTAAGTCCTCCTCGTACAATCATGACCCCTACAAGGTAGGTGCGTATGGATGTGATTTCTATTACCTCTCTTGATGAGAGCGTCATCGAGGCAGATTGTTGCATATTTATAGAATAAGCTGCATGTTAGGAATTACCGATGATTGAGCTAAGTTTTTGATAAACTTACACTTGCATAGGCTGATCTATAACACGGTGTATAGATGCAACAAGAATTTCAAACATCATGGCTGTACATAAGAGCTAGGAATTTCACTTGTGTTGATATCTTGCTCTCTTTAGAGCACTATGAGTGTCTATGGAAGCACAATTTTGGGGTAAGACCCAGCGGGTGATTACTAAATCACCCCATAGGCATTGAGGATCACAATTTAATCTATTCCTCTTAAACTTTCAAGGAAAGAAGTCCGCAATCTACCACGTAGTAGTGGACACATTCAACTTTTCCAGTTGATTCCAATCATTTTTGTATGCAATCAACTATGTTAGTTACTGTTACCTGCTAGTTGAGTAGTTTCTATCAAGGGTCTTGCTAAGGGGTTTGACTACGGAGATTTTAACCAAAGGGTTTGGATTGCGAAGGCAGCACCCAAGGTTTCCAGTTCAATGTTGCTTGGTTTTTTTGCACAAAGCAAGTGGGTGAAAGAGGTCCTCATACAACATGCTTTCCAACACATAGACTTAAGGTTGCAAACATCTCCTCCTAGTTTTCCACCGTGACGACCCAATTGTATGGTATTTTGAGAATATATCATTCAATGTATGTTTATTTACGAAGGCTTATGGTTGATGTATGTTTGATATGGTGTAAATATTTATCCATCGAATAGGACGGACTGGCAACCAGTTGAGAGCATAGTTGGTATTTTTGATGCTTTCCATGCATTTATTGGTGAGAAGATGTATCAAGGAAGATCACACAAGGAGATAACAGATAATGGAATTCCAGGTCTAGACAATAACACCAGAAGCTAAAAGAAGGCACTTCGACCAGAAGAGCGTTGCCAGAAGTATGGAGCTAAGAAGATTGAAAGGATGCTTGTAGCAAAGAACATTTTTCCATTGGCTAAAATAGACTTAAATGCAAAATTATTCGACAAGGATCAAGCCAAGAAATAGAGGAAGCAGATTAGTTCACTGAACTGAATCCTAGCGAAAGACCAATTCAGTCGACTAGATGGCCAGAGAAACTAGCTGACTCCAAAGAAGAATGTTCAAATTTCAGTACACTAGCACACACTAAAGAGGTGCACACTAAAGAGGTTGCTAAAGTTTATAATGCTAAATCTATAATTTTTGATGCACCTTAGTCTCAATTCTCTGACAAGAGTATCAAAGTATATCTAAGTTATCTCTTTCTTTTTGAAGAAAGGGTGTTTCTAGGTGAGCATGAAGAGTTTAAACTAAGGGTGTGTAAGATCCAAAGAGCTTTCTTTTGATTCACAAAGGGAAATAGGTGTGATTGTTCACACAAAATAATTATATTTCACAAGGAAATTTTGATTCACAAAGCACCATCACTATGCTTGAACATAATCAAGAAGAGGAGATAGTGATTGACTTTACCAGTTTGGATTCGTACAATGATGCTGCAGCTGATGATGGAATTTGGGCAGTTGAATTTCTTGCTCGCGGGTTACAAAAAGCTATGCAAAATATTGCTTTGCAAGGTGTAGTCCAAACACAACTGCAAGCAAGATATCTTATTGTCCCTGCTCCCAAAGAGGATTCTCCTATGAAGTCTTGTTAAAGAGACTTCAAAAAGAGAAAATTGATATATCAAGTGAAAGAAGCACTCATTTTCCACAAGAAGAGGAAGAACCCCTCAACATAAGGCAAAGGGAAAAAATAAATACAAAGACACAAGAGAAACATATCCTGTGAATGAAGAAGATAGTTTTGTGTGTTAGCGGTGTGAGCGGGATGGAAACACACAGAAAGCCTCTATAACGACTCAAGACACACTCTTGGGAAGATACACACACACACACACACACACACACACACAGTGGGGCACCACTCGGCTTACACAATCCACCTGGCCGAGACAGGGAACACACCAATGGAGTGAGAGGAGAGAGACTATCTGTTTGCCCACTCCACACAGAGACACACACACACACACACACACACACACACACACACACACACACACCCACCCAAAAACTCAGCTCAAAAGAGAAGAACTTCAGATATTTAGATACAAATGAGCTTGGACCAACACCAATGGGGCAAATAGCTCACACAGTATGAGTAAAATAAGCCAAATACAATCACAAACTGGAGCAGAAGCTTCGCTCATAGGAGAAACTTACACAACCAAAATAGCAAAAAATCAGTGAGGAATTTAGCAAAACGGACAGCGCCATTGCGTCCGGAACGGCCCAAAACCCCAGTCTACAATGTCAAAGTGCTCAAATCCGACCTCAGATGAGCAGTTTACGGCCAAAATAGGCTCCAAAAACCCCAAAAACACACCTGCAGCTGTTCCTCCTCTCTTCTCCACGTTTTTTCTGGTCTTCTCTCTGGTTTTTCAGTTTCCACATGTAGCTTTATTACTTGGGCACCCTTGGACTTTTAGATGACCACAAACGGATCCCGAACAGGCCAAAAACTGACCTCGCAGTGCATAGTTGTCACCTTTTTGCATCATCCGCACACCTGGCACTCAGCTTTTTTCAATAATGCATCCCGCAACCACGTGAAGTAGACCCAAAATATGGTCCTCATGATGACCTTTCTGCATAATTATCACAAGAAAACACCCACGTTGTGTTCGTACTCATCCACGTGCAAATATTGACCCCGTTCGACCTCTTGACGCCACTAGATGTCATCTGACGCACCTGATTACCTCATGTCATCGGCCCGCGGATAGCTTCCTTGAGATGTTTTACGCGCTACTAACTCCTCATTATTATGGAAAAAACACACTGGTACTGGTGATAGTGAAAAACGATGCACTATGTACATCCTGTCCTACCTGTACACATGTGGGCCCCACGTAACCACCTGGCTATGGAAAATGGGCAATTTTTTATTTGATGCACCATGCATGTGTATGTACATATGCGCAATCCCTTGCTCCAAAAAACTCCTGATCGCGGGTCACTACGATGGACATCTATAGCATAGTTATTTGGCACTGACATAATGTCAATACGGAGAGAAGCAACCTGGGATGGGGCACGGAGACTCAATGAGATTGTCAATCTCAAAGAAGTGAACTCAAAGAATTGTTCATGCATCTACAATAGCACTTCCTAGTCAGAAATCAGCCTATGTCCGGTCTCACCACTCTAGGTCATTATGGCATCCAAACAGAGTCGGAATACAATAAAACTTAAGGAGGGGTGTTACAACACCTAAAGGCATAATCCTACCAAGTTATACAATCGTTTAGGAAGGTACAAAAATCACAATCCATCCCAAAAATAATGTATTAAACAGTGAAACAAAACTTTACAAAAAGGTTCCCTTCAAGTTTAGAAACACTCTTACAAGGTCAAAACATTAAAAAATAACCATTTCAGCCTTCAAATCAACACATTTAGCTCATAGACAAGACATTGCGAACCACAACAGAATTGAGAATGATTACACTTAGATTAAAGAAAAAGAAACAAGGAACACAATGTGCTATTTGGAATCAAATTCTGATTACCAAACAAAAAGAATGGTTGATTACAAATTGTAGCAGAAGTGTAGCTCTCACTCTATGTCCAAAAACTCTTTAGAGATAATTATGATATTTCTTTCAAACTAAGGGTTTTGACTTAAAAACTTGGGACCCTTTCCCACGGCCTATGGCCACATTACAAGGCTCATAGGTTCTGAGTGGGAATCAAGAATAATAGGCTAGATTACACTTCAAGAATCATTACTAGAAAAATTACAAGGCTTCTTTTGAAAGAAAGGATTGAATATAGCAAAGTGTGGCGTGTATTTGGGTTTTTAGGCGACACTTCGCTGTATCCACCAAAAATTCCCCCCTTCTTATTCATTGCACGTCCTCGTACAAGTGAATTTGCCTTTAGTAGTTCGCTAGTCTTTTTCTAGCGTCCTTGTGAGTCGCCTGAATTTCTCTACCCATGCTTCGATCTTGATATTTGTTGCCAACTCTTTGAATGGGTTATTGATGAGATTTCTCTAATATACAATATGACGAGTAGGAAACTCGTCGGTCATGGGATTGAATACATAGGAGTCAACTTCAAAAAATCCTGTATGAATGCCTCCTCAAAAGTTTGCATGTAATGTGAGGGAAAAAACATGACTTATGCATATAATCCCATGATAATGTTTCTGATGGAAAATTCATTTTCCAAATTTGAGCATAATCCTTTGGTTCCTTCCACAAACACCTACCAAGGATGCTCTGCTACTTCAATATCACTAAACGCCATGATGTAGGCGATTAGTATTTTGGCAATCTTCACAAGCATTTGGCATGCTAGATTTGGCACCTCCCTCATTATGTTGATGACTCCTTTGAGTGTGTGAATCATATATTTGTCTGAGGGAAAGAGGTTATTGGCTTGCTTTGTTATTACAGGGTAGTTGAGAACTGCAGGTCTCTTGATTTTCTAGGAGAAGAAACTATCCCTGGATCACCTTCTGTTGATGGGACAATAGGTGGGGTCGATTTAGATATGTTGTGGACCATTCCTGCAATATGTTTCATCTGTTGGATGTCACTCAAACCATTTATTTTTCCAGGTGGGTTGATTATCAATGATTGTTTGTACATGTACAATAGCTACAGGAACATCCTTGTAATCACCTTTGTGGTTGGGCTCAATGATAGGCAACATTTTTCTTTTCCATAAGAGAGCCTCTTGCCTCATCAATGAAAGTGAAATCATTTCATGCCCTAGATTGTTCACCACTTCATCAAGTGTAATCATGAGAAGGGTAGATGAATCCAACACCTTGAGTTCATATTGCAGATATTTCTTGTGTGAAGGATCACTTACTTCCAATATTCACCCGCTAAATTTCATCTTTGGCAATTTCGGAGATAGGTGTATTGGCTGGATCTTCAAACTCATGTATTGTTGTTTCCGTGCTCGTACTAGGCATATTTGCATGTTGAGTTTCCAACATCAACGATCACTATCCTATTGTTTGAGAGACTTTTGCAGGGACTGGCTGGGCTTGCATCGTGTTTATGATATGATCTTTTTGTTGAAATGTCACCCAATGTGTCGCGCCTTGAGAAGCCATGTCCTCCTTTGGCAAGTTGTTTTTGTAGATGTTTAATCTCCTCATCTTTAGCTTTTTGTAAAGCTCAATGCCCTGCTGTTAGGATTTGTCTGTCGTACTATTCTTGAGCTAGGGAAGTATTTAGATCTTGTATTTCTTGTGTCTTAGTGAAGTTGGTTTGGCTGACATACTTGTTGAGGTTGGTATCTCTTGCAAGGCTAAGAGCTGTGTAAGAGTCTTGCTCACCATTGCATACGACTCTCTAAGTTTTTTCGTTTTGATGCTTCTCTTTGGTCATCTCTTCCTCTAGTCGTTGTTGCTCTACCTATAAAGTTGTGCTGGCTTTTGTTGTTCCCCTTGACCTTGATCTGAAGTGCCAACCTCTATTGTCGGTGTTTCTTCTGTTATCTTTTCTTGTTCATGTTGTGCTTCATGACCCGCTGAAGTTGTGGTGATCTTTGAAATTGCGGCCTCTTTGTCTTGAATTATTTGTTTTTTTGGCAACACTTTGTCCATTTTTTGTTCAAGTATGTCCATGGTGTACTTCTTTTGCTCCTTTTCAACCTCTAGATTAGGTGATTCTTGAGTAGGGGAAGGTATTTTTGCCTTGATTGGTGATGGCGTGTTTTCTATATGACTTTCAATTGTGTCTAATTTACTTTCGTCCTCTTGATTTTTTGCTTTGTTAGTGTTGTCCATCTCCTCTACCTTGGTAGACTCGCCAGATGCTTCAAGATCATCAACGCTGGGCGTTTTGCTTCTCTATTTCCTTTGTTCCATCTTGCATTTAAGCTCGTTCGGAATTTGAAGTCGCTATATATCAATGGAAATATTCAGATTTTTTGCTGCCTCTCTTCTTCTTTGATGTTTGATTCTTTCTAGAGCTTCAATTTTTCTTTGTTGCAAATACAAGTCCTCCTTGCCATCTCTTTCATCATATGCCCCCATACCAAGACTTATCTTTCCTCATTCGTTTGTTGGCAGAGTTTGTCCCCTTGTGCTTAAGCTTCTTCTATAGTTCTCCGTGCTTGTGTAATGGGATTTACTTGTGTATCCCTGGTTGATCTTATCTGTAAACTTGTTTATCTAATTGTAAACTCATCTTCTTTTCCTTCCTCTGAAGACTGATACTCTGAGGGAGTTTCTCTATCCTTTGATTTGTAGCTTCATCGCTATGCAACATATCTGATTTTGTTTCCTCGCTGTCAGAGTCATGTTTTCTTGAGCTTTTCCTTGTTTCGTTGTCTTTGGTAGTGGTTTTATGGATGGTCCTACCACTAGCTTCACCGCTTTTTTGGATTTATGAACTGGATCCAATTGTGCTTCTGTAGGCCTAAGGCCTGGTAGGCAATTCTGGTCAGCATTGGTCCAGCATTCATATATGATTTGCTTTTATGACTTCCTTTGATTTTTGTTTCCACTAAATTTCCAAGGATGTAACTTCCAAAGTTTCAGATGACCACCCTTCTTTTTCCTAGCCCCATTGCCATGACCACTACCATATGCAAAAATTGGTTCCATATAGCGGAGTGGCTTTTGCACTTTCAAGTGTTGTGATATTAACCACAAAGGTAGCTCTATATTGGAATAGATTAGATCTTGATAGGTCAATTTGTGTCCACTCTGCTTCAAAAATGCCTTGTCATTATCTATGGCTTTGGTTTTGTGCAATATATTGTGGGTTTCGTGCTGCAAGTGAAGAGCTTTGTTGATGATTTTTGGAGTGATTTTTACCTTGACTGTAGCCCCATCTTTGTCTTCTAGAGTTGCTTCCCCATCGTATTCAATGGAGCTAATTGGTTCATGGGCTCTCCAAAAATCTGTTTCCCATGGCGGTAATCTCAAGAAGCTATCCAGCTTCTGCAGGCATCTAGCCCCTTCTAGTACTTAAGATTTTTGGTGTATCGTCCACAGTTCCTTTGGAAATAAGGTGGTCTAACTATCACCCCATCTGCCACTTGGAATTTCTCGATGAAAATGTTTGTGGGTATTGCTTCAAGTTCCTATTCTGTGATGTGAGCTTTCTCTTTTGATGAGATATCAGTAATCTCGTAAGGCGCCACCTTCCACTCTTTTTGTGCTTTCCTTCGGGGCATCATGAGACCAGTTTCAAGTTGATTTTAGAGGTAGGCAATGATCAAAAAAGCTGTCAGGAAACCAAAAAACGCAAACTTTGACCATGAAATGAAAAGTGAGCATAACTTTGTCAAAACTACTCCAAATTTACAAAATTTCACTAGTGTATCTAGGATTAATATAGTCACAAAGGCATGAGATCACAAATTAAATATGGCTCTGTGGTACATGGATCGCGATCCATGTTTTATAACATTTTAAGAACCGGTGGTACCATCTGGTAGGACTCATCAAGGTGATGCCTTGGTCCAAAAATTTTGAGGTTTCGATCACTAGTTAAGAATTTAGGACGGATCTTGGGAATTTATTTTAGACTTAGAGAGTTTGGGCCTTTTAGTTGGGGTTTTGGGATTGAATTGATTTGATACTTAATGGCTAGACTTGATATGATGTTTAGGATCAAATGGTGGTGATTTTTCTTAGTTCAATGAAAAACGTACATGGATGATTTTTCTTAGTTCAATGAAAAACGTACATGGATCAGGATCCATGTTTGGCAGGGTATTGGAGCACCTTTTTGCACACATGCTCCTATAGGTCATCCTAGCACACCGGTGAATTTTTTTCAAGTTTAAACTTGTTTTTATTGAGTTTACTCAACTTTCCAGTTTATGGTTATCTTTGTCCTGTTTTGACCATATCTATTTTTTGGATCCATTTTTGAGCACTGCCCTTGATTGATATCTAATGGTTCATTGACTCTTGATGATTTATGCATGAGAACCAATTTGTTGCCCAACTTCCCACCAAGTTACATTATTTTTTTGGATTCATCTGAAGTGAGAAATTGATGCAGGCAATTTTCATGACCCTACAGGTATCTCTTTGCTTAGTTTTACCACTATTTAGACCTTGAGTGTTAGTTCTCTTGATCCTTGGGTTTTACACACTCTTTGATTCCCTTATGTCTTGTACGTGTTTTGAATGAAGCCATTGGAAGTTCCAAATGCTACTCTAGTTGGTGGGTTAGCTTCATGTTCCCTTTCCCAGCCCTATGTCATAGCTTTTGGGAAGTTTGATCATTTTATCATTGGTTAGATAAAAAATGACCCTTTGCAGACTGAAAGCACCAAACCACTTGGTTTTAATGATCTTATGATCCATTTTGTGCCTAGATTGCATGGCTAGTCATCCCTTTGCTTCCTCCAGCTAGTGGCCTACTTATGTCTTGTTTTTGTCATCAAGGTACATGGATCGCAATCCATGTTGGAATATGTTTTGCAAATCCAAGTAGTAGAGTTTTTTTCAGGGCTTATGGGGAGCTTACTACCCAAATTTTATGGGATTTAGGGTTTTGGAACATGGATCGCGATCCATGTTTCAACTCCTTTTGCAACTATTTTTGCTTGGGATGATTCTGCCAGGTGCCAAGAATCTACTGAGGAGAGGGTTTTGGGTTTGGACAAGTTATGGACTTCCCCCTTGGTTTTGACAATATGCAAAATTTTTGTCTTGATTTTGATTTGATCTGTTGTTTTGGTGTTCTTGGTGCAATATTGAGCATATACAAATGTTCTTGTAGGGTTAATGATTATATCGGTCAGATTTGGTGTAGTAAGGGCTACTGTAGTGGTTGCAGCAGGCAGGAACACAACAAAACTCTCTAAGCTTCTTTGGATCTCTCTCTCCCTCAGTGAATGGAAATGAGCTTTACTTGCCCCATTTTGACTATATGTTCCCTACCTACTTGTAATGCCCGATTCATACTTACCTCCATTGCTCATATCTTCTTGTTCATATCACAAGGGTTCGCATCTTCCTCATTCGGGTATTTGATCAACCATCGGTCTTTAATCTGCAATTTTGATCCTTCAAAAGTTGGCTCAAAATCCGTCCATTGCCAAACCTTTCCATATTTGCCATGTTTGAAGCTCTTGCATGGAAGATTTGGCATTTTCTCTCAGAAGTTAATTCCGACTTTTTTGGCTTGACTTATTAGTTTTTTTAATATTTACCCTTTTTAGTTTTTAAGCTTTTAGAAATAAAAGAAAATTACCCATAGTTATTATTAATTGGCCAAAATTTTCCAAAATTATTATAATTATCCATATATACATATTCTGAGCGTGGCATCTTATTTTTCATGAATGGTGTCAATATGGATCATTATTATGCCTGCTAAAAGCTTAAAAGCTTTGAAAAATTGTAACAAAAAAATACTATATATAGAATGATGATCATCTTGCTGCTAGCTCCCCCCCTTCCCACAATGAGTTGTCCGGACGAACATGTGTCAAGGTGCATGTGTATGAAGTAAGTGTCTATGCATAGCCGTACATTGTGGCTCTAGGATGCGAATGGAAGATATGCATGGGGTAACAAAATGCGGCACAAGATGTGGGTTTTAAATTGTATGTTCAAGGGATGTTGATGATGAGGTTGGTTTGAATCTTCATGGTCCAAATAAAAGAAGTTGAAAAAGATGCGCCCTGTCTTTGACGGTGAAACCTCGTGTTTTGACACTGCATCTTCTTTAGATTGATGGCTTTTTTTTGGACGCCACTGAAAATGCTTTGATGTGGATTTGGAAGACTGTGAGTTATTCAATTAGCGGGTTGGTTTTGATCTCCATTTCCAAATAACTTTCATGGGTTGTTGATGGTTTGGTTGTATTGGCTTTGTGGTCTTAACAAAAGTTGTAGCTTTTTTTGTTTGGGCTTGGTGGATTGGCGTAGGAGGTTGAATTTCAGTACAATGTCTTTCGGGTATCCATATTTTCTTTGGATGGGCTTGCATAATGGATTTTCTAACCCATATTTTCCTGATCTCCTTTGTAGAACATTGTGGTATAGGTTCAGGTGTTGGTAGAAGAGGTTACCATAGGTGATCTGACTGTGCAAATGGTGTGGTAAAGATGTGTTATCTAGCATGAGTTGTAAGGTACCAATCTTCCATTTTAGTGTGTCTTTATATGTGTGCATTCACGACACTCCCAGAATCACAGCCTCATTAAGGTTTGTATCCACGACTACATGAAATTGATGAGGATAAGAATTTCCATCAATAGTTATTGATAAATTGACGCAACCCACATTGTTCTCATTGTTCCTTGGTTGGCCACCTTGCACATGATAATATTTGGCGTAAGAGGTTCCCTTGTCATTTATGAAAATTTTGAGTAGTTGACAACATTTTCTCATGCCCTAGTGTCCACTAATGCCCGCTCAATGGAACCATCATGAAGTTGAAGAAACATTTGTAGGTATATGCCAACTAACCATGTAGGCTCCATTTGAATTGATGCAATTGGAGGAGGATTGAGTCCTTTGCCTTGTCGCCAATTTTCCTTATGGTTTGCATGTTCCTTTTGCTTTAATATTTTGATTCTAGTTTCAATGGTAAAAATATGTCAAGCGGGCGTAGCACTTAAATTTAAGCATAAGGTAAAGGGGTTTAGGCTAGGGTTAGGTTAAGGGTTGAGAGAGGAACCAAACGCGTTTCGCTCCGTGAGGAGCTCATCAGTGGTAGGAGGTGGTAGTAGGTTTTAAAAGGAGTTCAAAAGAGGGAGGGGGAGTTTGTATAGGAGGTGGGTTGGGGAATGACGGGGGGGGAGGGAGGTGGGGGGAGTTTGTTTGGGAAATTGTGTCTAAAGGGGTTTGTAATTTTGATGATTTGTAGAGAGGTTAAGGGGAAGGGGGTGAGGGCAGAGGCTAGTATTAAGGGAGAGGTCTCCCCCCAACAAAAAGGGAAACCGGGGAAGGGGGGGGGGAGGGGGGTGGTGTTACAGGAAGGTTTACCAATTTTCCTTATGGTTTGCATGTTCCTTTTTCTTTAATATTTTGATTCTAGATTCAATGGTAAAAATATGTCAAGCGCGTGTAGCACTTAAATTTAAGCATAAGGTGAAGGGGTTTAGGCTGGGGTTAGGTTAAGGGTTGAGAGAGGTTAGGTTAAGGGTTGAGAGAGGAACCAAACGCGTTTCGCTCCGTGAGGAGCTCATCAGTGGTAGGAGGTGGCAGTAGGTTTTAAAAGGAGTTCAAAATAGGGAGGGGGAGTTTATATAGGAGGTGGGTTGGGGATGACAAGGGGGGGGGGAGGGAGTTTGTTTGGGAAATTGTGTCTAAAGGGGTTTGTAATTTTGAAGATTTGTAGAGAGGTTAAGAGGAAGGGGGTGAGGGCAGAGGCTAGTATTAAGGGAGAGGTCCCCCCCCAACAAAAAGGGAAACCGGGGAAGGGGGGGGGATGTTCCAGGAAGGTTTATCAAGGTTTTCCACTATTCTGCCGCATGAATTGTTTGTAGTTGTTCTTGTGTCAATGGGAGAAGATATGTTTTTAACCTACACCCATTTATCCAATTAGGCATCTCCTCACCTGATAATGTTGCAAGCTTGATGGTGCCATTTTGCGATCTGTCATGTATTACAAAACACCCCATCCCTCGTTTTTTGAGTTTTTTGGAGTGTTGCTTTATGGTATACACAAAAACATAATCCCCTTTTTGGAACTCCTTGCTAACTACATGTTAATAATGGAAAGCCTTTATTTTTCATTTTTGAGCATATATTCCTACTACCACCCTTAATGTAGTTTCATCTAGTTGCTCCAAGATGTCTAGCCTTTCAGATAGTTTGTGTCTCGTCCATCCTAACTGTGTTGCAACATTCCTATGTAAGCTATAAATGCTACCCTGTAAGACCATAAGGTTGTGTATAGCTAGGTCCCAATCAGTTCTTGAGTCACAAATTATTTTTGTTAGCACCATGCATAAGATTTTATCAGCACTCTCTACTTGTCCATTAGCTTGGGGGTGGTAGACGATGTTCACAAAGTATGTTCCTCGATTGCCCATAATCTCAATGGGTAGGATGTATCTGGTAAATATGTTTTTGAATAGGAGCCATGCCATAGTCTATGCATCATTTTTTGTGTTGCTTTTGCTTCCACCCTTTTGGTAAAATAATCTAGCGCTACTATGATATACTGATCATGTGTGCGATATGCAAGAGGTATGATGGGGCCTATAAAATCTATGTTCCACTTGGAAAAGGATTGAACTCCTATCATTGGACGTAATGGTGTTTCATCTCCCTATAGAGGTGCTTTAGTGCATTGGCATTTATCACACCGTCTCACATGTCTCCGTGTCTTTGAATAGTGTTGGCCACCATACTCTTTCATGAAGTATCAGCTTTGCAGTTTTGTCAGCATAAAAATGTCCACTGACTGGCCTGAGTGTGCTTGTTTTAGGATGGAGAAATATTGGATTTCAGTAGCACACAATCTTAGTTGATTGTCCTTTCCCCATCGATACAGTTGGTTTGAAATCAGCTCGTAGTGATTTGCTTCCTCCTCTACAATTCTCCTTCATGCCTTACTCAATCCTTTTGGGAAGGTCTTGGCGTTAAAGTACTCGTTAATGTAAGTACTCCATTTGGGTTCTCCAATTACTCTAAAGAGTGTGGCATGTTCCACTGGCGATTTCTTTTTATAGCTTTCACATGTGTGCGCATATGTCGCACGCGTCAATGCAAGGAACTTGCTGATACACTGTGTGCAAGCCACAAATGGCTCCAACCACACAACGAGCCTAAACTAGTAAGCTCAAGATGGCGTTGGTGTGTCACTCGCTGCTCTATGCTTCCTATCGTGGAGGATTCCTCGCCACGAAGAAGAGGGAGACGCGGCTACACCGCGCTCAACCGCTTCACCGCCGCCATGCCATCGTCGCAATGCTCGATCGCACTCTCTCTCTCTCTCTCTCTCACGCATATACACACACAAATAAGGAGATGAAGAAGAAGAAGATGGAGATGGAGCAAGAGCACTCTTCAATTGCACAAATGAGAGAATGAGTGAATTTTAGGTTTAGTTGACTTTTATATGAGCTCGTCCCATTCACACTTGGGCGCCCATGCTTAGCCAACTAATCCCTTGAATGTTCCAGTTAGAGTGCGCCTCTCATCGGCGATCGCTCTTACCCTTTTTCTATTGGACCGATAAGCCCGGTACCTGACTCTACCAAGTAAATAATACAACGTCCTTCGTAGGTGATATGGTGTCCGTGAGCCGTGAGGGTTAACATGCCCCCCTTCTTGATGTAGATTCCGTCCTCGGAAGCTATTGAGTTGAAGCTCATTCGTCGAGGTGGAAGAGCATTTGAGATGAATGTCCTTATCCTTCTTTAGTCACTGCAAAATCAAACAACATTGGCACAATAATTGCATTCTCATATAGAATTAAAAAGCATATGTAGTTGTAGGCAAACAATGTGATTTGTAACAGAATTTTAAACCATTTTCCAATAAAGATTAAATTGCAATATAATCAAATGCATAAACAGATGTAAAGGTGAAAAATTAAACAAGTATGGGGTAGCTAATTTAACGGTCGAAAGGCACTAGAGATCGACTATTAATACCATGGGTAAGCTTCTTAATTTTCTCTGGTCAATTAAGTTGTTTAATTGTGAGAGCCAAGTATTTCATGTTCGAGGGCTGACTAGAGGCTATACCTAGAAGACCTTGTAGTTAAGCTACGATAAAAGGAATTTCTCATGAAATCATCGCCTTACTCTTTACCTTTTCTTTGATCCCCCAAAGTCTTTTCACAGTGATTCAATTTTGGTATGTGTGCTTATTTTGTATGCCTTGGGTTTTTTGCTTTTCAAGGAAAAGCGCCCACACTGGGAACCTCTAGGACTCTAGTACCATAGGCGATACATGTGAGTGAAGTACCAAATCAAGCTAAGATTTCTCTTCCAGCTTAAGATTTTACATTGTGGCACTTTGATTTTTATTTTTATTTTTTTGTTCGTTTTCAGCATTTTAATTTTGTCACTTTGGGGGGTCATATAACACCGTTACCCTCCCCAGGCTCATCACACTAGTAAACTCCCTTTATAATACTTAAGCTAAAGGTCAATAGGGACTAAGCCCACTAGAAATCCGTAGTACATTTCACAAAATGCTCCCTAAATCGGATTAAGAACCTAAGTATGTAGGAACTAGGGAAACTAGACTGAAGATCCTCCTCCCAACCTCCCTTTATATAGGCGCGGTCTCCTAGCCCCTTGCCCTAGATGGATCCCCTGTCGACACTGTCTAGCCCGACCCTTGGCCATAGTCCATGACCATCCTAGTTCTTAGGGTATAGGACCCTTGTCCTGACATTACTCCCCCCTTAAAGAAGAGTTTTTGTCCTCGAAAACAAAAGTGGGAAACTTATTCTTAAGAACACTAATGTTTTCCCAAGTGGCATCTTCTTCAGGTCGGTCTTTCCACTTGATTAAGGATTGTTGTCGTACATGATGTCCTGTATGCAACTCATGATAATCCATAACACGTTCAGGTTCATGCGGTAAGGTAGGAGGTTCAATGTAATCAACCAAAACCTGTTGGTCAATGACGTTGTTGTCCCCATGTAACCGCTTTCGTAGATGACTTACATGAAACACCGGATGAATGTGAGAATGTGATGGTAGTAATAGTTTGTAGGCACGATCACCAACTCGCTTGAGTATTTTGAAAGGCCCACAATATCGGGGAAATAATTTGGGTGTCGGTCTAGTTTTCAGACTTTCTGAATGTTCTGGCACACGTAAAAATACTTCCTCCCCTTCTTCAAAGCTAACTTGCCGACGTTTCTCATCACCGTATTTCTTATACTGATCCTGTGCTTGCCGGACATTCTAACAACGAGAAAGTTTTAGCATATCCATGTGGTCTTGGAGGAAATCCTTAACTTGTTGGATTTTTTTGGTTTCCAACCCCACCATAACTGGTGACCTAGGTTGAAACCCGTATATGAGCATGAAAGGACTAAAACCTATTGTGACATGCTTAGAACTGTTGTAGGCAAACTTGAGAATATGTAAGTATTCTTCCTAGTCTGGCTGTTTTTTGCTGACGTATGCTCTTAGCATATCCTCTAGCACCTGGTTAACCCTTTCCATTTGACCATCCGTTTCTGGATGATCAGTTGTACTGAGGTTGAGTTGTGTGCCCAGTCGTTTAAATACAGCTCTCTAGAAGTGGCTGTTAAACTTGGGATCACGGTCACTAACAATGTTACTTGGAAACCCATACAATTTGTATAGATTGTCCACAAATAACTTTGCTAGTTCCGGTGTCTTAACCGTTGATTTGGTCGGAATAAACTTACATAGTTTAGTCAACCTATCTACAACCACCCATACTGAGTCATGACCTCGTATAGTGGTTGGTAAACCTACAATGAGATCCATAGAGATACTTTCCCATTTTCCATTGGGAATTTCCAAAGGATGTAAGAGTCCTCCTGCTTTCAGGTGCTCTTCTTTGTTAACTTGACATTTTTGGCAATGCAAGACATAATCTTGAACAAAGTCATGTAGACCTGGCTAGTAAAACTTTCTTCGTACGAGAAAATAAGTTTTTCTAATCCTCGAGTGCCCTGCACTTGGACTATCATGACATTCATAAGGAATTTGGCGTCGAATGTCTGTGTCCATCGGTACACAAACTCTCCCCTTGTGGAGTAGGTACCCATTGTCGATGGTAAAATGCTTCCATCACTGTAGTTCATCACTTAATAAAGGAGAACTAGGTGTGGAAGTTAACTATACACTACCTGCATTGGAGTGAGAAGGATCCCTCTTTTGAACATGGATCCACACTTTGGAATATGTTTCATCTTGCTCATATTTTCCCTTGAGAGAATCTAAAAATTCACCATGAAGTTCCGTGAACAAGAGAGAATTAATCTCTGGAATTCGACTTAGAACGTCTGCCACTACATTGTATCGGCCTTTGTGATACCTTAACTTGGCGCCATATACCTGAAGGATCTCGGCCCACCTAGCTTTCCGACCCTTTAAATCCGTTTGTTGTGTAAACCATTTGATGCTTTCATGGTCAAACACAATCTCGAACTGAGCACCATACAGATAGTGTCACCATGTCTTTAAGGCAGACACTATTGCATAGAGTTCGCGTTCGTAAGCAGAATCATTCTGCTGAGCTGCATCCAGCTTCTTACTTTCAAATGCAATTGGCCGTCCGTCTTGTAAATAGGACTGCTCCAATAGCATGGTCACTGGCATCCGTTTCCAAAACAAATGGTTTCAAAGGATCTACAATAGCCAGTATAGGAGCTATAGCTAATGCATCTTTGAGTGTTTCGAAACTGTGCTGTTGAGCGGAACCCCAGTGAAAAGCTTTACCTTTGCCTTTGAGTTGATCCATCATAGGAACAACGATGTGAGCATAGTTTTTAACAAACCTTCGATAAAAACCTGCAAAACCTAAAAAGATCTGTGATTCTTCCAGATTTTTAGGAGGTGGCCATTTCCGTATGGTATCCACTTTGGATTGATCCATGTATAGGCCCTAAATAATGAATTTCCCCTTGAGAAAATCACATTTAGATTCCTTGGCATATAACTTGTGTGTGCGTAACAACTCAAACACCTGCCTGCGATGTTGTAAGTGTTCTTCTTCAGAAGCACTATAAACTATAATGTCATCTAGGAATACAATGACAAATTTGCCCAAATATGGCTTCATGACATATCCATAAGTGTCATGAATGTCACTGGCGCATTGGTTAAGCCAAAGGGTATCACCAAAAACTCGTAATGTCCAAACCGTGTTCGGAATTCAGTCTTAGGTATATCGGCAAGCCGAATACAGACTTGGTGATATACTGACCGCAAGTCGATTTTCATAAAAATTCGAGCATGTGTTAGTTTATCAAATAACTCATCTACCCTTGGCAATGGGTATTTGTTATTAACTGTAACCGCATTTAAACCCCGGTAGTCTACGCACATGCGCATACTGCCATCCTTTTTCTTCACCAAAAGGATAGCCGAAGCCCATGGTGAAGAACTGGGTTGTATAAACCCTCTGCTAAGGTAGTCAGCAAGCTGACGTTTCACCTCATCAGCCTCTGAGTAACTCATATGGTAAGGTGGTTTACTAAACAGGTTTACAACCTGCAGTCACGTCAATACCATGTTGTACTGAGCGTGTCGACGGTAAACCTGATGGAAAATCATTAGGAAAGACATCTTGAAATTCCTTTAATAATTTTTGTAATTGATTAGCAACATTTTCTTGTGTAGAATTAGCCATTGGTGGAATAGAGGAGAGAGAAGCATGCGGCGTTGAGGAATGTTCAACAAATTCAATGTTAGAAAGAAAATGAGACAGTGAGTAACAGAAGAAAACTTGTTCTATTTTATTATAAAAAACGAGCTGCATAAACTTGGCAGTACAAATCATGGTGATGATGGTATATCCTTTTCTCCTAACAACAACACATGTGTGCCATGGGAATCAAACATAAAACTGTTGTGCTCATAGCTACCCATCAATGATGGTCCTAGGCTATGCAACCACTCCCTACCAAGAACCACATCAGTCCTTTCCATGTTCATAACTTGAAAATCCAAACAAGTAGAGTACCCTTGTACTTCCAATGGAACAGCTCGGCATTGAGTATCCCATATTTCAGTATCATGTCCATTCATCATTGCTACCTTGTAGTGGTGGGTACTCGGAGTTTGAGGCAGTTTGAGCTTTTTCACCAATCCATAATTGATGAAATTGGGAGTAGCACTGTCATCTACCAAGATGCGCACCTTGTGCCCTTGCAGATATCCATGCATACGTACTAACTCATGTGGTCCAAATGTTTGTTGCCACATGGAAGCTGTGAGATAGAATTCATGCACCACCTCAGTGTGTGTTACTTTCACTCTGGAGAATTTGGAGGAAGACTCAAGAGGTAGTAGTTTCACCCTGTGCACTACTTTCTCCTTCCCCTTAGCAGCAGATTTCCCCTTGGGACAATCCTTTTTTCCATGGCCTCTTCCTAAGCATTGAAAACATAGCTTCTCTTTCTTGGCCTTATCAAAATCCTCAGGAGAGAGAGGACCCCTGGACCCCTTGAGTTTTTTAGATACATCTGAATTAGCAACTATAAATTTTCTTTTATTGTGCCCGTACTAAGTGCATGTATTACCATGTATATTAGCAGGCACGTTACTATTATGTGTTTTCTTATCATCAGGGTCATCATGAATATGTGCTTTCACTATGGCCTCCTCAAGTGTTTTAGGGTCCTAGGACATGACATACTTCTTAAGTTCTGGAGTTTGACCTCGTATGAACCCTCGTACTTGTTGAAAGGTATCTAAGCCTTCCAACTTGAGGATGACATCCCTATAGTGAGAGATATATTCAAGGAGTGATGGATATTGGCGCATGGAACACGTGTCCCAAGTGGTCCAATTCCGATCGGCCTCGTTTGTAGGCAAAAATTCCTTGCTAAACATTGATTCAAAGGATGCCCAACTCTGTGGTATGATGTTCTTCTCCTTGAGAGACATACACCATTTGTAGGCCTTGCCTTCCAAAGTTAAGCTCGTTTGCAGAGCTCTAACTGCATTCGGAGTACGCCGTAAGGCGTGAATTCCATCCCATTTACTGAGAAAGATGTTCACTGCATCCTTATTGCGGTCCCGGTCTTCGCCCTTAAAAATTGGTTGTTTAAAATTATTTAACAAGTCATCTACCTCTTTGGCAGTGAGAGTATGCAGTGTTTCATTAATTGGGCCTTGCCCGTTTGTTCCAACGTGCTCATGCATGTGGGTGTCAGCAGGACTCTTAGTCTGCTATTGCATTAATTGAATGACTAATGTGGAAAGTTTAGTAACATTTTCATTTAAAGCCTTAAAGTTTTTATCCATGACTGTCATGCGTGTTTGAAGTGCAAGAAATTCTTGAATATCGAGCAATTCATAAGTATCTTCTCCTGCCGTAGTGTCGCGGGTACTTTCCTTGAGAGGATCCGGCCGCTAGATGTCATAGACAGGGTCGGGAGTTCTTTGCTCAAAATCGAATGTCATGTTGATATCCGAATCCATGGCAACACAGCAGTGAAAGAAGTACTCAGAAAAAATACCTGATTTTGGTAGCACTTGCCAAGTATAGCTAACTCCACTTTGTGCGTCGTAGCACTTGACCGTCAAAAAAGGAAGAATTTGCACAAGCGGCGTAAAAGATGAACTTCACACAATTGCCCGTGGCTCACCAGAAAACATAAATTGTCCACATCGTCTATCCTGACCCTTGGCCGTAGTCCATGATCCTTCTTTTTCTGAGATTTGGCAATTGATGTTGTGTCTCTTTCCTCAATAATATAATTTTGTTTTTGGAGCATCGATCGTGTAAGTACGTTTAGTGGTACCACAAGTGTACTTTGTGATGGCTCCTCGGTAACTTCAATCAAGTTTAATGGCGTGATCTTCGGTGCATTTGGATTATTTGGACATTGGGCAATCAAATGATCTATGCCACATCGATTACACATGAGTATCGGCATTGTAGACGTGCTCGCTTGATTGGTTTGCATTAGTGTGGCATTATTTTGTAGCCTAATAGGACACTCGACTACACGATGTGGACCTCCACACTCATAGCATTGAAGAGGTGGTCTCTTAGCGGTGTAATTGATATTTTGGCCTCTTGCCGCAAGAGCAACTACTTGATATACAGGTTTGACTTGTCCCCAATAATCCTCCATGTAGTATTGTGGACTTTCTTCAAGCACATCCATCCCATAGGCGATATTAGGATCTATATCTTCCTCACAGCCTTCCAAACAAGCAATAGATGACTCACAACCCACTTGATTCACAGAAGTGATTCTTGGATGTGGTGGTTGTGGTCCTAGCACTCGAGGTGGTAAGGGTGTTGTCTGAACAACATTTTGGGCCCTAGGGACCATGTGTTGTGCTGTTTGTTCAAGAGGTGGGGCCGGCATCAATGCAGGCACTCGAGGTGTGTCTGTCCATTCTAAGGTTGGTCTATTGGCCATTGCGCGCTTAAGTACTATACAATCCTTAGCTTGATGATCATACCTTCCACAGGCATTGCAATTCCCATTGAATTTTACTCTAAAAGTAGGGCATTCACTGGTACTATGCAGTCCATAGCATACTGAGGACCATTTGCTCCCTTCTTGGATACATATGATTGTTTTGTGGAGCATGATCGTCTCTAAGACTCTCTTGAATAGCCTTGGTGAGATCTGCTAAAGTCATCTCAGATATCTTTCGCTCCTTAGCAATAGGCTTTAGGGTCATTGGCTGATGCCCTGATGCTTGCGAGCTAATAGATTTAGGCTCAATAGACACTCTTTCTCCTTGAATCATTAAATTATCCTCCAATTGGATCGCATTGGTGGTGACTGCTTCCCAAGTGGTGATACCTCTAATGACTAGGCCATTGTCGATATCCTCATGTCGTAACCCCCTAATGAATATATCAAGCAATTGATTATTATTGAAGCACTCATTTGGATTACAATGAGAATTCAAATGCTTCAAGCGACTAATAAAGTCTCTCACCGACTCTCCTTCCTCTCATTGGGCTTTCTGGAGCTGAGAGGCTACACCCCAAAGCACTCTCTCTTGCATGTATTCTTTCAAGAATAGTCTCCTAAGAGTAGGGTAAATCGTTTTTTCTTCCACCCTTAGGGTTCTATACCAATCTCCGGCCTTTCCACTTAAGGTTAGGCTTAAAGGATTACTCTTATGTAGATCATTGTGTTCTCCTAGAGAATCGCATATTGTTTAGCCTTTCCTATATCTAAGAATCTCATGAGACCCGTTGAAGGCATGTTGATCCCCTTGTTCTGTCTCTCTAACTCAATGACCCTATGGATGACTTCACAAACTCTTTGTTGTTGATCCTCCACACTAGTAGCACCCATTGTGGATTGTAGGACATCTAACCAACCCATGTGATAGGTGTGACTTGTGTATAGGTCGGTCAGAGTTTCTGTTTGTAGTTTGTACTCCCAGTTCTCATTTAAAAACACTCCATCTAGGATTGAGGTGCTAGGGGTGTCCTTTGAGCTAGATGCAATGTTTCTTTCTAGGGGTTGGCCCTTAGCGGTTTCTAAGTCAGGAGCACTCGATTTCTCTCTTAGCAAGATATTGACATAGGGGCTTTTGCTTTTAACTCTCTTCGTTGCTCCACCTTGCGTAAGCTCTCGACTTCCTTTCCCTCATTGCAAGGATATATCGCTCAACCTCTTGCACTTCGGCAAGGCTTCTACCATCGGGTAATATGACCTCGGAGGGAAATAACCTTGGGTAATATGACCTCGGTGGCAAATAACTCTGAAGAGTCAGGAGGTGCAGTAAATGAAGTATTCACGTGCACATTAGGATCTACGTTGGTCACGAATGGAGAATTTACTTCCCCACCCGCCTCATTTACATCATTAGCTCCATGTTCGGAGCGAGTGGCTCTACTAAAGGTTTCCTTCGGGCGGCTAAGTACGCTCGGCCCGGACCGCGGGCCCATGGCATGCATGTCTTGGCTTGAGCTATCAGGACTAGGCATCGGGAAACCCTCCATGACGTCGTAGTCAGAGGAAGAGTCACTAGCTGCTATGTTCGGGTCTTGGTTTGTACTGCCTTGGGTCCCCACCGAGGGCCCGAAACTTAAAGTAGGTGGATATTGAGAACTCGCGTAAGTCAAAATTCTCTCTAGTTACTCCGTCTCTAGCACATGACCAGAGCGCAGATGCATGTGCCTTTGGCACCCTACAAATGTCGACGAATAACCTTGAAGGTTAACCGATTACTTTTTTAAGCGTCCGTTTTCACTCGTGTTTTTTACGTTTTTAATGTTTTTTAACGATCGATTTTTTTGATTAAAGTGTGTGATAGCTCAAAACGAGCGTATCACTCAGAGGTTCGCGGTGTGTTTACAGCACAACATTCGGTCACCTGAAGCTCTGTTGGTCCTCAAAAAAGTCGATTTTTAGCTACGTGTGAAGCTAAAATTTGTAATTTTAAAGGGCGATAGATGCCTAAGCCTGAGCATGAGCTTGGGCTTGGGTCTAGGAGATATTCCCGATCCCAGTCCTACCTTTAAATTTTATTTATTTATTTTTATTTTTATTTAATTTTTTTAATTTTATTTTTTTTAAAAAAAAGGATAAGGTCGCCGCGGTCTGCGTGAGAGCACACACACACTCTACCTACCTACTTCTAACTAATACACCTATTGTTACACACTAACACGCTCTATTAGCTCTCACAGATCTACCTCCTACTTACTGTACATTACATTACACAGAACTAACAACCTTAATACTAACACCTTACACAGAGAAAAAACACAGTACCTTTGAAAACTCCATTAACAAAGAAAATACACAGTAGTAACACAAAATCCTTCTTCTCAACACACACACCCTCCTTCTTTACCTTTCCTACAATTGAAATTGCACCACAAAAGAAGTACAGAGTGCCATTCAAGCTTAGTGTATGGCATTCCCCGGCAACGGCGCCAAAAATGTGCACATATGTCGCACATGTCAATGCAAGGAACTTGCCGATACACTGTGTGCGAGCCACAAATGGCTCCAAGCACACAACAAGCCTAAACTAGTAAGCTCAAAGATGGCGTTGGTGTGTCGCTCACCGCTCTACGCTTCCTGTCGTGGAGGATTACGTGCCGCGAAGAAGAGGGAGATGCCGCTATGCCGTGCTCAACCGCTTCACACTGCCACCGTGCCATCGTTGCAATGCTTGATCGCACTCTCTCTCTCTCTCTCTCATGCATACACACACACACAAGGAGATGAAGAAGAAGAAGATGGAGATGGAGCAAGAGCACTCTTCAATTACACAAATGAGAGAATGAGTGAATTTTAGGTTTAGTTGACTTTTATATGAGCTCGTCCCATTCACACTTGGGTGCCCATGCTTAGCCAACTAATCCCTTGAATGTTCCAGTTAGAGTGCACCTCTCATCGGCAATCACTCTTACCCTTTTCCTATTGGACCGACAAGCATGGTACCTGACTCTACCAAGTAAATAATACAATGTCCTTCGTAGGTGATATGGTGTCCGTGAGCCGTGAGGGGTAACAACATGATTTTTTACATAATTATGGACACTTTTTTCCATGTTTTTCCAGTAGAACTCAGGTCTCATTAGTCTTTGGTATGTTTGTGTTTTTCCATTATGAAACCACATGTGTTGTATATGAGCAAGTTTCAGGTAGTATTCGTGCTCGCTCGGGTGTACACATAGTCTCCAAATCTTGTCCTTACCTTTCTTGTAAAGCCTTCTAGCTAAAAATTGGAGATTTCTGATCTGATGAATGATTGATGGTTGTTTTTCTACTTGTAATTCTCTTATGGTGAGTAGAGGGATGAACTCTTCACTCGACCTTGGAAGCATTTCAATGTTAAACAAATACGAATCTGGAAGGTCATCATCAATAACTTCAGGTTCTTCTCGAGGGAACAATCTCGAAAGATGATCGACTCTCTTATGTGTCGTTCCTTTTTTTATGATTATGGTGAAATCAAAGTCAAGAAAGATTATAAACTAGAAAACAATTGTTCCAGTATTGCAAGGTTTGTTTACCAGATACAACAGTGCTTGGTGATCTACGAAAAAAACAAACTTGTTTAGAGAAGTTAGTCTCTAAATTTTTTGACAGCATATATCATTCCTATGTCCTCTCTCTCCATAGTGGAATAATTTTTCTCGGTGTTGTTTAGTTGCCTACTAGAGTAACAAATGGAAAATCTATTTTTTGTCTCTAGGTTGGGGTAATATGCATCCTATGCCATAAGCTGATGCATCTACATGTACATGGAAGATCTTGTTTCAATTAGGGGCTTGCAAAATTAAAGCAAAAATTAATCCCTGCTCCAATTTGTGAAAATTGTGAAAAGCCTTCTCACATTCCTCCATCCACTCAAATTTGGCAACAATGAGAGCATACAGAGGTCTATCTATTACAACATACATGTATATGAAGCGTCTATAATACCCACAATGACCCATAAATGCATGTACTTCCTTTATCCTTGTTGGTCTTAGAAGTGCAGCGATCACCTATATCTTATCTTGATCAGTGAAAATCCCATTTCTGGACACAATGTGTCCCAAGATTTTACCTTGTCTTACGACGATGAAGACACATTTTTCAAGATTTTAGCAAATACAATAAGGTATTCACTTTTAAAAGAATTTTTCCAAGTGTGTTATGTGCTCATTTCTCAACTAAGAATGCACACATAGATCATCCATGTATATCTCAAAAAATTGCTTGAGATACTCCTTGAATGCATAACTAGTTAGTCTCTGAAAAGTGGGTCCATGGCAATGTATGCCGGCTTAGATTCCTCACTTGGTTCCACTAGGTCTATACACTTGGCTTTTCTTGGCCCATCATATGAGTTCCAAGTTCCTTTGGGTCTCACTTGGGCTTCTGAACTACAATTCTTTTGCCTTGAATAGTGTACCTTTTGTAGTGGGAAGGTGCATCAAACCTATCATTGTCGGATTCATCTCGCTAGTCTCCAACTGCATTGTCTAAACTTCTTTCAAAGTTTGTTTCAATTCATTTTATTTGTGTTTGCACTCTGTTTTTGATAATCTTTTTGACTGCTTAGAGATATTTTCCGTTTGTGATTTTGGTTTAGTTTTCTTTCTCAAGTTTTTTTCTGTTGAGTTGGGTTTCATGAACCTCTTCGATATCTCATCTTTAAGGCAATCAGTTGCTTCGACCAGTCTCAAATACTATGTTTGTTGTTTAAAAGAGGTACATGTTTTTCTCTTCTTTTATTTAATTTATTCATGTGTCTATTGAGATATCTTTGTTGTCATTGTAGTTTTTGGTTGGGAAAACATAATAGACCGCCTACTGATCCCTCTGTTTGATGTCCTTAACGAAGTTACTAGAACGCTCATCATCTGCGTTGTCTTCTAAAGGTTTGTTCGTGGAGTCTTGGAATGCTTCCTCACTAGTTTCATCAAGGTCCCTTATGGAGATCTCATCCACTATGCGTCTGCAATCTGTAACTCCCTCCATGTCAGGTCCTTCTGATCCTGATTTTGGATTTAAGGTGACACTCATCATTTGGAATGGAATTATATCATATCCTTCCTCATCACCAGAATTTAGTCATTGTTGCTTCATTCACACACACATCAAGGGTGGCTAGTATCTGCTACCATCCAAAAGGTTTGAACATCTCTTCTAGAAAAGGATCTGTTACATACTTCTCATCTTGTACTGGTCTATCGTGAATACAATCTTCTTTTTTGAAACTTCCACACTCCGAATCTCCACACATCCAAGCATGCACTTTGTTTTGTAGCCAAGCGGGTATTTTCTCTTCCTGCTTAGTTGTGGAAGTTAACTCTTCTCGAGGGGTTCGTTCAACATATCTATAGCTATGATCTTTGACATTGATCCTTGTAGTGACATCCTTGTGTCTTAATTAGACATAGTCATAGCCCCAATCTTGTACCATTTTGAGCTGACACATAAACGGTTTGCACAATATGATATCAAAATTTTTTCTCTCATCAAAATTCATTTTAGAAAAGGTGTGTTTATATGCAATTCCACAAGAGGATACTACTATTTTCTCCAAAATGCCAATAGGTTTCTCCAGGTATCCATCCACTTGTAGCTTCATTCAGGTTTTCCTTGGAGCAAGCTTTTCCCATTTTTCCCACATTGTCTTGGTTGCTATGGCAATTCCAGCCCCACTATATAATATAGTATCCATTTTTACTCCTTCGTATTCCACAGGTAAGATAGTGTTCCCTTCTTCTCCTTCATAGTAGTCTCCCACCTTACACTGGTACTGGCTTTAGTTTAGTCTCCCACCTTACACTAGTACTGGCTTTAGTTTAGTCTATTTTGATGTCTGGTTATTTGATGTTTTTTGAAGGAATGATTGGTTGTAGAATTATCAGCCCTATTTTCTCTTTAAAAAATCCCATTTCTTTCCAAAGATGAGGTCTTACGTGTAGTAACTCAGATAGAGTAAGCGTACAATGGATAGGAGACGACATCAGCTCATGAAGAGTTTTAGTGTCCATCATATTAGGACCAAATTTCCATTGAGATGGTACTTTTCTAATTTTCAATCTTGTTTCATGGTTGCCAATGAACGAAGGTAAAGTTTTCAAAGACTGAGGTTTGTTGTCTTTTGACGTTTCTGTACCTTCATCGCCATATAGTGATCAAATATCACTCGGGTAGAACTCATGTTCTAGATGGATCTCAGTGAGATAGGGACTGACTCACGCGTCATACTTCATATTTTTTTTTGATATCCTCCCACAGGTCCTATGACCATGGTTCTTCTACTTCTGAAATTGGCATAACTACCTGTGAACACACTCTATCTGTGGTATTGGCTACCATCCTCGTATCTGAAGGTGTTTCAACTACCGGTTCTTTTTTGTCTCTGTTTTTTATACCTTGATTCTCCAACTTCTAGATTCTTTTGCGGATCAATACCTCAGTCCTTGGAGCAATCAAGTCAGGTGGTTCGATAAGAGATTGGGCCGCCTGGATGAGCTCTTCCCACATCTACAACCTCTCTTTTACATACCCTGGATGAGGATATGTTAACTATCTAAGCTCCTGGGTTTTGGTTTGGGTTTAGTCTAGCTTCATAAGCCTTAAAAAAAAGTTGCATCTAATGGATCAAAGGCCTTGTCCACCAAGACCAAACCTCCTGAAGGTATTACTGATGGTTTTACTACATCAATCTTTTCTTTATGGTCCCTTTCCACTCTCAATTGTTCTTTTGCTTACTGCAGTTTTGTTTCTAAAGCTGATTTTTCTTTTGTCCTTTTGCCTTTCATCTTGTCCATTTTTGCCTTCCAGAATTTCCTAGGCGTCCTAACCAACAAATTCTCTACCTCGATTTTGGCTAGGTGGGATGTTTTTGTCCCCCATAAATATATTCCTTGCTGCGTCCTACACTTTTTCTCTCGTTACAACATTCATTTGATCAATATTTTCAATTAGTTAAGTGGGTTTACCCATCCGGTGAATCTATATAGTGGTTCTCCAAGGAGCCTGGGTTCAAAAAAATTGACTTAGTGCAGTCTGCAGCAAGTTGTTTTTTGACCATATCTCTTAGCTCGTGAGTGATTTTCACATGACATGAGAGAGAGAAAATGTTATAAATGATGTGTTTTATCTATCATATAAAGGGTTCGGGCGGGTTCATAATGGTTTGTGAGTTATAGTCAAAATAGTGTTCCTACCGCTTTTATGACGTGAAACAAAAAGCACTTTTATGTACGCACGTGATCATAAACGCATCATGTGCATAAATCAACATGTTAAACATAATGAAATAATCATGGAGCAACTTCATACATACTTGTTTAATCCATAAATGCACTTGCATATGAAAAAACAATCAAAATGAGGGTGATTACTAAAAAAAAATGACATAGAGAGAGATGATGATGGCTATGGAGTTTAGAACTTCTCACCGTGCTTTAGAATCGATTAGGGGCTCTCTAAAGGCTTCTTGATTTTTCACAAGAGAGCAATGATGAGAGCTACGTAGAGGTATTCACCATGAGAGCTTTTGGAGAGTGCGTACACTGTGAAACGAGAGAGGAGATAGTAAGCAAGGAGAGAGAGAATATCCTTCTTCTTCTTCTTCTTCCCGTATTACGAGAGAGAAGAGCTTATGGAGATGGTGATGAAGAGCTTGCACCACTCCATATAATAGATACGTATAGCCTTGCATTAGTAGATGCAACAGACGACACTGAAAACTGAGCACTAACTGGCATTTTATAGGCACTGCAGCAGCAGGCCAGAGTGATACCCAAAGCCAAAAACTATCGCTAGATTTTGGACCAAGAAAAGATGCAAAATTTTCTGCACTTTGCTAAAAACATGCCTTTGCTTTTGGTGGTCAAGTTTCCCACTTACCATCCAATTTTTACAGTAAAATTGGCCAATTGAACAGGATCCGGCCAACTAATGGAATCTTAGCTAGACTATGCCGCACCATGATGTCTTCACATAATTTTATGACTTTCCCATACTGTCCGGGCGTATTTACGGTACTGCTTTTTATAAAAACAATTCCCTTTTCATAAAAACAATTCCCGTTAAAATCGTGTTCGGTCCCGTTTTTGCTTCGGGCGATCATTTTTAAATCCGACGGAGAGTAACATTAATATTTTTTTATGTTTAGGTCATCCTAAAAAGCACATTGCTTTTCAAAAATTTAGAAATACTAAAGATAGCTTAAAAAGAAAAGAAAAGCAAAATTTTCTAAAATTGAACCACGGGTTCCCCTCGTCCATTGCAATAAGAAAGCGGACTCGCTTTTCACTAAAAAGAACTAAAAATCATGAAAAGCTAAAAATAGCGTGAAAAGCACTCGAAAAGCAGATTTGTACAAAATTAAACCATAGATTTCTCGGAACACATAGATTAAGGGTCTGACCCTGCTTTTTGCAAAACAACACCTAAAAGCATAAAAACCAAGAAAAAACTAAAAAAAGAAAATTTTTCCAAAACTGCACCAAACATCCGTGTAACCTACTAGAACATGGAGATAGCCTTGCTTTTCACTTAGAACCTTCTAATACTGTCAATCAAGCATCTTATATTAAAATTTGACAAAATATATATTGAAAGCTATTGACCTTCTCTCTCTCTCTCTCTCTCTCTCTCTCTCTCTCTCTCTCTCTCTCTCTCTACTAAATGTGGTGTGCACCTATCATTGGCCATCCCCCTTGAATATATATCTGGAGCCAAAAAGCCCGGCCCATATAAGCTCATCGGCAAGTTATGCTCTCTCCCTCTCTCTCTCTCTCTCTCTCTCTCTCTCTCTCTCTCTCTCTACTAAATGTGACATGCGCCTATCATCACTGATCCATGAATACATGTGTGGATCCAACAAGCTCGGCCCATAGCTCAATAATTATAACAAGGATGAACAAAGTTAACACTCTAATAGGCTATTGGATATATCTTTTCCTCCCTCATGTTTGTTGTGCTTAAAGTAATTTGTTCTTGCCATGTAGTAGGTCTCTTCCATGCCTTGTGTGAACCATATTGACAATGAATCATATGTCTTGGAAAAATATGGACTATGTATGAACAATATGTGTTGCATTGGAATAAATCAAGATGGTTAGTAGAGGAGGGATTTATGGAGCATATGTTGTTTGCATATAGAACATGCTAACTCACCATGTAATGAGTGATATGTTTCCCACCCCACCCTGCCAGGTATGCCTTCTTTCAATCCAGCAAGGTTGCTTGACATGATGTGAGCTTACTTTGATCCCACGAATGCTACTTAGCGTAGTGGAAGATTTTATCAAGTGCTTTCCACACATTTGCCTTGTGATTTTGGATTGCTCCACCACCAGCATTGTCTTTAACCACTCTATGTAATTGTTTCCATTTGTTCAACAGATTTTCCTTCTCCTCTGTATCAAACTCTTTGAAGCTAAACCAAGAAAACCTTCTAACCTTCACATCACCTATCGATGATTTCCTTAATACCTTGTAACAACCTTGAGACATCTTAGGGTCCTCTTTGATTTTGACATTGCCTCCATGCAAACCAATGTTTGAGAGCCCCATGTGGCCGTTTAGGCCAGGTGCCCTCCCACTATACTTATTCATTATGTACATAGTAGAATAAGGGGGCTCACATGTAGAGAGTGAGTTTTAGACCCTGCAAACACAAGGTCTCCTCTTGTCCTCTCTTCTCCATCGCTGCACACACACACACACACGCTCTCGCTCACACACTTCAACTGGTATCAGAGCACAGGGATTGGGAGCACCATTGGAGCTCAGCGGGGAGGCAAGCGGAGAAGCAGCAAAAACTGCAGCACGTTTTTGCAGATCTATTTTGGCCTACCAATTTCATTCAAACCGATTCCCGTAATTTCTGACCGGTTTTTCGTCCTCTTCAACTTTGCAGAAGAACGTTTTCTCAAAATCCTCACCAAGTTTGAGATACGTCACTCAGACTGTCTGCACGTCTAGGGTACACAGGTGCAGATTTTACAGATCTGTTTTGACCTGTATAAACAACACATTTTAGATCCATTCCGAGATGTCCTAACCGTTTTCGCGTGGTCTACAACTTTGCAGAAGGAAGTTTTTGCAAATTCTGAGTGGTTTGGAAGATATGAGCTGACAGGCTGCAGGGTATTCGAAAAGTTGAAGATTATGTATGCATATTGTGGTGATTTGCTACATTTAGAGAGCTCGGATTGAGCTTTTGTCATTCTCTTGTTTTGTGCATTGATGTTTTTCTCTCAGTGAAGAGAGTGTGGATTGATATTTTCAACACATTTATGCGCACACATTGAGAACACTTTGTGGATGTATGCATTCTTGTGAACTCTCAGGTTCAAGAGTGGCTTCATCCAGGTTATGTGTATTGACTTATGCAATTGAGCAGATTTCAGAAAGTGTGGTGCATAGATTTGCAGAGAGTTTTGCAAGCACTTCTGGCATGATTGTGAGCTGAATTTTCAGCTAATTTGGATGCTCTTTGATACACATTTAGTACATGCTTGATGCTCGTTTATATTGCCATGTGGATGCACATGATGTGCATTTTTCGGTGGATGGTATTCTTCGCCTTGCAATGGCATATGTGGGCTGGTTTTCAGCTATTTTGAGCATCAATTTGTGTCATATTTTGGTTGGTTTGCATCCAAGTTTATACTAGTATATGCTTCGCTTGAACAGTGCGGTTGATGCACTTTGTGTTTTGGATTACAGGATTGTTTTCCAAGTTTAACACTAGAATGGTAACAGGACACTTTTATGTCCTTGGACACTTTTGTGTCCTGTTAAGTGACCATTTTGCTTGAATTATTTGAAGAGTATGAAAATGAATTTCTAGGTGCTATATATCCACAAAGCTGCCTTATGAGCTGAGAAAAACTTAGCATTTTTTTTTGAGTATCGATCTCACCATTAACCTTACTCTTGCACAACATTTTTGAACCTAAATTGTGTGAAAAAACGGGTCCTGTTTTTGTTTTTTTAATTTATTTTTGGCAACTATACCACTCTAAAGTTCATGTTTGTGAGGTTTAGATGGCTAGAGGTTAGGCCTTCATAGTTCTCAACATGTTTTGATGCTTGTAGGGAGAGCTAAGTGTTAAAAGTGAAAGTTATGACCAATTTACAAGAATTTCATAATCCTGTTTTTTGGCCAAAATTAGCACTTTTATGATTTTTTTGGTGGCTTTCTTGATATCCAAATTCAATTTTGATTGTGTAAGTGTAATGTATAACATAAAGCTAATCTTCCTTGAGTTTTGGGGGACCTAATATGCTATATAGCATAGTATATGATGATGGTTGAGTTTTTTGATTGTTGAAGAATACGATACATTTTAGAGTAGCAAGTATAACTTTCTCAATATTGCTAGTTTCTTAGGCCAATTGTGTGTATTTTGTAGGTAGTAACCATATCTATTCATAGACTACAAACTTGGCTAGATATTGAGTAGTTTCTATGGGTTTCTAGAGGTCATAATGCTAAACCCAGTTTTGTCATGTTTGCTATATTTAGCACTTTATCCATTATCCTTTTGACATGCTCCATGGCTCCTTTTGAATCTAGAGGCCCAAAGGGAACTAAGAAAACATGTATATAGTATCTGTATTGAGCGTGACTATAGAAACTTTGATGATAGGTCCGCAAAATGGCAAAAATGCAACTTTTTGTACCTATTTTTTTTGCCCAAAAAAAATTAGTGAGGTAAAAGAAACCATATGTTTTGGTCACCAACCCATTGAAGTTAACGGGGCATTTTATCTCATGTCCTACAAAAATCTCCACTCTTATTTATATGCAATCAACCGTAAGAAATTGCTGTTTTGGGCAAAATGCATTGGTCCATCAACTTTGGAGGCTTGTAGTGACCAAGGGATGAGAAAAATTACAAGTTTCTCATTTTTTCCATATGTAGCAGTTATTGAACTATAAGCTCATGAAAGGATTTTTCAAAATGAGTGAATCTACTATGGTTTTGGAAATTTTTCCAAAACCCTGAAAGGACACTTTTATGTCCTGTTAGGTTACCATTCTAGTGTTAAGGAGTTGAGACTTTGGGGCAGCTCATGTATACTTGAGGGCGGATTTTGCGCATGATTTGCTCATGGTTTTGAGCATGTTTATGGCATGTATTCTTATTATGGTTAGATAGCCAAATACTGTCAAAACTCTGCTGGATTTTTCTTGCGAGTTTATTTGTTTATGCGCATGGTTTGAAATCGTGTTTTGATTGCATTTGGCATTCAGTGGTTGCTTTGCCATAGTGTTTTGGCATCACATTGTGAGAGTGTTTGCTCACCAGATTATGTCATTTGACATACATGTGATAATCTCTTCAGGAGGTAGATTGTTGATGATAGTTTCATCGATTACCACATAGTGCCCTTGGATTAGAGCGGGTGTTTTGGCATCATTTGAGGAGTTTTTCTCACTTTGTTTCGTTACATTGATCGCCATATTTGATGATACTTCTCTCAGACAGCTTATGCCAGCTTATGTTGTATTTTGAGAGTACTTGGTGTATGACTTAGCCAAGCTTTGGCTATTGTCAGTTGATCGACTTGTGTTTGGTCTTGTCACAGGTTATTGCCATGGATTTGGCATGTACATCATTGTCAAGTTTGTGCTTTTCCATACAAAGTTTGATGGTTCAAACTTTGAGCATTGGAAAGAAGGTATGCATGATGCATTGACTCAATTGGGCCAAGTGTTGCCACTACAGGGCATGGATGCTAGGCCAGAGTCAATGAATGATGATGAGTGGAAGGACTTGGATGAGCTTGCACGTTCGATGATCATGTTACACCTTGGTGAGTCTATCTATCACATTGGTTTGGATGCATGTACAACTAGAGAGTTATGGCAAAGATTGTGCAATGCTTTTGGCACAAATGAGTCTAGAGAGATGCCTACAGTCAAAGGATTATCTTGCAGACATAGAGATGTTGTGTGTTGGCATTGTGGTCATATATGGCATGTACATAGGCGTTGCTTTCGGCGGATGAGACAGCACAAGAGACAACACAAGAGGGATGCTATCACTTTGGATGATGTGGGAGCAGATGTAGCGTATGTGGCTACGCATGACGGAGATGTCGACTTTGCTTCCATGTTTACTCTTGATTTTCTTATGTGGATTTTTGACGACACATTACCTTCGCATTGGATAATAGATGTGAGTGCTAGGTTTCACGTCACGCCGAGTCGTAAGTGGTTTAGCACATATGCTAGTGGTATGCTTGGATGTGTGTATCTAGCTGATGGTTCAGTGCATGACATAGTTGGTGCATGAGATGTCAAACTATCATTGCCAAGTGGTGCATCATACGTGTTGCGAGATGTACGCCATGTGCCAGGTTTAACGCAGATCTTGATCTCTGTGAGTCACTTACGAGACAGTGGATTCCAGGTAGTGCTAGATGAGCACAGTTTCCGATTGCATTGTGGACAGCTAGTCATAGCTAGAGGTGCTAGTATTGGCATGATTCATGCGATGCGAGTACGTCATGTGCGAGACGACACAGTTTTGGTGAGTGCGCAGCCATGCAAAAAGACGAGGCATGTCTCCTTTGCGGATAGGTTGCATGATGCTCCATTTTGTGAGCATGTTGAGCCAGTTGTGCAGATAGTTGTGCAACAGGGCATGCCATTTGTGGATACGATGATGACAGATATGGATGACTTGAGTGCCGAGGATTTAGCCGTGATTCAGTCATTCATGGATATGCTTAGGCCAGAGGATGATGTATGTGAGTTAGAGATAGACATTGCTCTTACCACACAGGGTTCAGGACAGACAGATGCTCTTGGTGCACATGTGACATGCGATGGACACGAGGATGGATTCCAGGGATTGGAGTTCGGTTGTCACGATGATTTCCATGAGTGGAGTTATGAGCCAGATTTGACTAAGATGGTCAAATTGGGAGATATTGCTAGGATTGCATCAGCATTCACGAGTCTCATGTACGAGATACTCATCTGGCGACCGACATTGCATTTGCAGTGGGAGAAGTTAGTCGTGCAGCAACTGACGTTGGCCTTGAGCATAGGGGTACTTTGCAGCGTATGGTGAGATATGCAGGATGTGTGTGGCTTTGGTGAGGAGTATGGTGTCAATCGCTCTATACTTCCTCTACGATTAGAGCTGGATGCACACAGATTTAGTGAGCCAGTGGACGTTGGCTGAGGTCATACTTGTGATGGCCTTGTACAGGTTTTGTACGGTTTTCTTTTCTCTCTTACGGCCACATTGGCCTTTACGTGGGAGGTTGTTGGGGTAAAGCCCCATGTGGCCGGTTAGGCCAGGTGCCCGCCCACTATATTTACTCATTATGTACATAATAGAAAAAGGGGGCTCACATGTAGAGAGTGAGTTTTAGCCCCTGCAAACACAAGGTCTCCTCTTCTCCTCTCTTCTCCGTCGCTGCACACACACACACACACACACACACACACACACACACACACACACACACACACACACACACACTCTCGCTCGCACACTTCAGGTACTAAAATCCCAATGGAGGATTTCAAAATCTCCTTTATCAACCTGTATGTAAAATAAGGAACATAAATCCAAGAACCATACATGCAATATTTTTGTTATTATAGATTGAACCAAGTATATCTCAAATGATCCTAGCACCAGAATATTATTTGTGTACTGCTCGCTGAAGTATTGTGGGTCCTCTTTGGTTATTGATGGACTCAAAGCTCTGTTCATGAGGGTAATGGTGACTCTCTTTAGCTTCCTGTCCTTCAAGACCTCGCACTCATTGAGCTTCAAAGAAAACTGGAGAACCCTATTTGCACTCCTATCGACTGATATCATAGAAGTGCAGTGCATACCTTTGCAGTGATTCAAGATCACCAAAGAGGTTGTTATACTTGTTATACCTCTCTCCCCCCCTTGCATATGAATGTTGCTTTAATATGGAATGGTGATCCAAATTTCTCAAACACCTCATCCTTTATGTGCCTATGTGGAAACCTTAACATGTGATGGCTTTGATAGCAATGATCCTCTCTGTAATTATTTTGACACTTTTTAGCTAATGCTTTGAAGAGTGTCTGTATCCCATTTGCAAGATGGCACTCTCATTAAGTATTGCTTGCACTTCCATTGACTCCAGTTGATTCTCCTTCATGAAGGAGGTAAGGAGCACCCCTTTAAATTTATCATTTTTTTTTTTTGAGTTATCATCTCTTCAACTTCTTGTTTTGGAACTAGACGACTGTAATGCATTCTAGCATTAGAACCTACTCCGTTCGTGTTTGGATGTAGAAAAGACCTACGAAAAAAGCACCATGCACTGATTAGTAATAAGAAAGTGTAAATCATATATATGTTACAAAAGCAAAAACAAACTTCAAGTTATCTTAAATGTCGTATTCATTTTTTCAGACCGCCACTAAAATTCTTCATATTCTCTATGTTGCATAGAACTTGTTTTCTTTTTTGACTCCCAAGCACAGTGTCTTTCATACGCAAACTTATGATCTTCTTATCAAGGACTTGGATTGTCTCTTTGTTTGATGAAATATTTTGAGTGCATGCTTCAGTAAGTTTCTTCAGCTGCATGTTCTCCATCGCTAGGAGGTCTATTTTCTTTTCTGCACTCAATCCTCACATTTCCAAATGTTTAGTGCATCCCAATAGCCCATCCTTGCCATCACCTATGAAATGTAAAATGTGAGATCCCCAACCCGCCAGTACCAAGATCGAGATGGGATCCTTGATAGGTCTCTAGGTTTGATAAAAATCAGAGTCTCTGAATAGACCTTTACCATTGACAATGGCTTGCGTCTATACCCTTAGAAGAAGACCTAGTCTTGTCTTGCATAAAAGTCCAAAAAACTATTTCGGACCTATAACTTCCACAAATTTGGGTAAGGTATCCTCAACCAATGCCTTTTTCCCCCTTGCATATGTGAGGACACAGCCACTGGTGGACTCCTCTTCCAAGTGAAGATGTTTTATAAACATTTTTAGTACGCATGGATGGATAGTTACCTAACTAATCAGGTCCACCCGTCCATGATTGACAACCTTAGTCAATCCCCACTTACCACCCCACACTCACACATGATTCTTTTATTTTCTAATTACTATCACATTGTTTTAACATTTAAAATAATGGTTTCATTTAACTTTCCATCACAGTAATTCCTTCAATCAAGTATTAAAGACAGTATTGAAAATCATTCTTTTAACAAATAGACATCTTTAAAATTAAGACAAGGTACTGTCAATCAAAACATTGTCCATAATAACCATGACCAATACTCTTCTTGTCTCAAGATCGCCTAAGGGTGAAAAAACGACACCCATTTCTTATTTACAATCCGGAGTGGATAAACCCCCACCCAAGGTTTCAGGTGCCCATACACCAAACCAGTTGCCCATACAACCGGGCGAATCCCCTACGATAAAAACGATATCCTAGCTTATGTAGAAACATCAAGACACGTCTGTTTGGCGGACGAAGCGACAAGCGGCCGTGTCCAGAGAAGGGTCATATTTTTATGAGAAACCTTTGTAAAATTATTTTGTAAGAGAGCATCTCTAAGTCGAGAACTTTTCAAAGGATTTATGATTATTCTTCTGGGAGAAATTGTATATTAGAGAGCCAGTTAGAAGTTTAGGAGCTTTTGGCCGGACAAGCCATTTGTAAAGACCTAAACTATAAAGGTCATTTTTTGTAAGTTTGAACATTATCTTTTTGATGGGAATCTGAGAAGATAGCGTACGTCCGAGAGCTCCTTCTTGCTCCAACTTGTAATCTTTGCCATTGTGGCTACGGTAATCCAAATTCAGATTCGTTTATTGCATTATGTTCCTCTTACCTTACTCTTCCATTCAAGTGTAATCATTCAAGATTCGGTGTAGGTTTTTAACTACGAGTTTGAGACCTTAAATCACTGTTTTGAGTGTCTATATGCATGTTTTGACCCTAGGAGGGGCTTTAGGGACCCTAAAACAACCCATTAGGATCACCTGTTTGCTGTTTTTGTTGACTTTGGGACGAACGATCGCAATCTTTGTACCTTTCCAAAATGTTGTGACAATGATAGGATACGATCGTGATAGTCCCATGTAGCTTCCCTTCAATTTTCGTGCGATTCCGAATAGATTTGCATGGTAAAGGGGCGTGACAACTGTAGAGTTGTGTAGAAGGACATAGTCAGATTACTTGGCAATAGTGCGTTTGATTTGCTTGTAGAGTGAGTAGATGCATCTCATCGAGTTCACTTCATTAGGAGTGACACCCTAGTGAGTTTCCATGCCTCATCCTAGTCGCTTCCCTTGTATTGATAAATATGTTGATGCTTGAGAGCTATGCTATGGACGTCCGCCGCGGCGACCTTCAAACATTGATGCCGCTGCTGGAGAATGCACCTTAGGTGATGAGTGACCGAGTGCGCAGTTAGATTCTTTTAAAAGAAGATCAATCCACAAATCCATTTTACACCTCAGTTAGGTTGCTAAACAAGCTTCTAGAGCTTAGTGGAGTCTAGAGCCAGTGGAATGGCTAGATCCTCTCTTAGGAGATTTAGGGAGCTGTGAGTGAGAGTGTTCAAAGCATTTTTTATCTTCAATTTCTCTAATTCGATTGAGTACTGAAATCTCACCCGAAATCCGTCATGTTTGTTTTGTTTGATTCATTTCCTTATGTGTTTTCATTTCTGTACTTAGGAGTAGGATAAGCAAATCACGTTCCAATCATATTTGAGGCAAAAGTTAGAGTCAAGAAACCAGAAAACCATAACTTTGGCAAAAAGGCCATAAGACTCTGAAATTTTGAAAATCTAACCAAACAAAGCTGAAATTGATTCAAATCACAAAGTGGTAGCACCAAACATTGGGAAATACTTGTCAGAGGGAGCAGACCAAATTTCATCAGACTTGACCCAGGTACTACGATCGCGATCGGTGTACCTAACTGCCAGATTTTGACCAGATTTGTTGTGTGCCTTCCTGATAAGATTCTAAACAAGTTTGTTAAAGCAACAACACCCAAAAACATCAAAAATCAAGGAAATCAGGCCACTTGGATAAAACTATCCTGACAGATCCAGAAAGTGAAAAATCTTGGCTTTTAATGATCCAAATGCAAAAAGACTTGGGGGATAGCTCTAAAACATCAATGTCTACAAGCATGTCAAATTTGGTCTAATTTGGGCTCAGAAGCACGATCGCGATCGGTGTACCTAAGTGCCAGATTTTGACCAGATTTCATCTGTGGGATCCTCAAGTGTATACAAACATAAAAGTCTAAAGGACGTAGAGCCAAAAACATCAAAATACCTATCAAACCATCTGAATACAGATCCAAAGTCAAAAACTGCTAAACTGGCATAGAAATTGACTTTCAATAGACCAAAACACATCAAAACTGGGAAGAAACCATACAGAGGGATAGCCTGTACACAGAACAACCCCAGATAGCTTCCAAATCCCAAATCAAGCACCAAAATCAGATCAAACTGACAGATTGTGGGAAACAGACACTTCTAACCAAGAACTGGTAAAAGCTTGACTTTTTAGAGTCTAATTGCAAAAGTATCAGAGAGGTAGCCTTAAAATAGCCTAGTGAACAAGCTGATGAAGTTTGGTCAAATTTGGGCTGAGAAGTATGATCGTGATCGGTGTACCCCTGGCCTAGACCAGCACCTACAATTGTCGTGCCAGACCCAATGACAACAGGTGGAGAGAGGACTCATGTAGCTGATTCTTTCAGTCGACCTCATTATTCAATGCCAAGCCCCATGGGAACGTTACATTCCAAAGAATCAATGGCTACGAATCGAGGTAGTGCGGTTCCTATCTCTACACATACAGTAGTAGGTCTGACTTTTGCAGCCACACCATCACATTTGCCTCCTAGTAGTAGATTCAGGGCAGGGGATCCAACGAGAGCAACCCACGACATCCATGATTCCCGAGAACGATTAAGTCGAGACACGGGAGCAATGAGACCGGCCGCACACCATAGACGGATTAGGCCATCCCAAGTAGCGAAGTGCATGCCGAAGAAGTATAATGGATCAGGGGATCCATATGCCCATGTATCGCTCTTCAATCAAATCTTAAGAGCAAAGTAGATCACTGATTTTGTCATAATAATCAATATCTAATTATCCTAAATGATTTTCTCATATTAAACTGATCATTTAATGTGGGGAAGTGCCAGGGGAGAAAAAGCTAGAATATTGGTTCAGCTAGCAGACCGGCCACTGTAGGGATCCAAAGGAGGGAAAATAGGGATCCAAAAGGGGGGGGGGGGCATCTGTAGAAGAACCATGTGCAACAATGGGCTAAAAAGACCCTAAGGTTCAGCCCATTAAGACTTCCAAAATGCTAAGGTTCCAAAATTCAAAGGTTGTGTCCAAAGGTCAACCTTAAGGGAATTGGATGCTTTGTGTGTGACCAAAAAAGTTTTTGAATATCCCTACATAGGAGGGGGCGAGCCTAGAAAGTAGGGGATGAGAGAGAAGGCCACACACACACACACAAGCTCCCTTTACACAAAGGGAATGAGGGACACATGTCAGCTCCCTAGGCCAGATGCCCACAAGGTGTACCCAATTCCTATTGGATGACCCTTGAAGTGGACCAATGAGAATTAGGCTAGAGTAAATTTAGCCTAATTAATTTTAGAACACTTAATAAAAAGAACCAATGAAAATTAAGTCTCCTGGATGATTATTGGACAGCCCGTGAAGGGGTCCAATAGGAATTGATCAGCCCAATGGGCTACTTAATTCCTATTGGTCAGAATGGGGAAAGGTCCAATGGGGATTTAATTCATTTAAATCAATTAAGATTAATTGATTAAGCTCTCACAAAAGGGGAAAGGGGGACACATGTCAGAAGGCTATCACTTATGCTGCTTAATAGCCATTGGCTTGACTTGGGCAGGTCCAATGGGGAGCCTGCAAGAGCAAATAGCAAGAGGACTCACCCAAGAGAGAGAGGGGGCTGATTTTTGCAAGGCATTAACACACACACACTCACACAATCTCATGTGTGAAGAAAGAGAAGACTATCTCTTCCCAAGCTTTAATGGAGAGCTCATCACCTACTCCAAGCTTGTGAGATAGAAGCCTACATCGACACACTCTTGGCTTGTGGATGCAAATCCAACCAAGAGCCAAGATTCAATGCATGCTCATCTCCTCTATCAAGCTGATTACTAAGCTAAAGCTATGCTAATATGAGTGATTATGTGAGGAGATGTACATCTTTCTCGTAAGATACTCCTTCTTCCTCTCAATCTACACTCATACCCTGCTAGCTCTCACCATCTTCGAAGGTGTGTGAGGTCTTGGGTCTGAGAATGGGGATAATTAATGTTGTGTTTACTAAGTGTTTTCGCTTAGTGCATGAAGCTTTCATCTTCATTGCACTGGCTAGTCTTGAAGGAACACAAAGAATTGTATTGTACAATGTCTCTCTTGATGGGAGAAACCATAATACAAAGCCTTTTGGAGGGGGGACCGGATCCATGCAAATCCGGTCCTCACCTGTTGTCAATAGCTTAATTTCTCTCTCTTTTGAAAGTATTGTTGATGCTATCTAACTAGATGTTATGCTTTTTGTTGCTCTCTCCACCCAAGCACTCTTGTAATTCTCATTAGGAATCTATTCTAATGAAATGCCCACTATGTTCATGCTAATTTCCACTACACACAAGTTTTTAGGCCATTAAATGTTACAGATTTCCATACTCAATAAAAGGGATTCGGGCTGACCTTGGAAGGGACGGCCTTAACATGGTTTCAACCTTTGAACCCTGAAACTTGTCCGAATATCGAACTTGTATTGTGCGAGTTCGCGGAAGAATTCTCAAAAAGAGGTATAAAGTATAATACTGTATCACAGATTTATGCTTTTACAAAGGGAGAACGAAAAAGTGAAGGAAGCATCCTTGAGATTCAAGAAATACATTGAGAGGTGCCCGAGGAGGGAATTACCGTAGGACAAGAGATTGTCTGTGCTCTTCATTGAAGGACTTAGGAACGAAACCTTGAAAAAGGACCTTCACTTGAAGGCCTGTAGCACATTTCAACAGGTTACAAGGGAAGCGTTATATCTTGTTGATAACTGCAAAGCATATGGGGAAGTGTCAGAGGATACTGATTCAGTAACCAGTGGCCCTTCATCTATTAAGAGCGAACCCTCTACCAAGAAAGATGCTCAGACTTCCTTAATGCCGACAGCTGACCAAATGATAGAGGAGGTAACGAAGAGAATGCAACAACATATGAGATCAAATCCGGTGATGAGACGGTCTCAGAGAAGGAAATGTGACATATGTGGGGGGGATCACCCGACGCCGTGGTGCACACAACAGCCAAAAGCCCCAGTTGCAAATGGACGAGTACTGAAATGGTGCGCCATAGAGCAAAAATGGACAAATCATGGCACGAAAGAGTGTTTTTACAACAAAAACTATGTGAGGGAAAGACCGTATGGACCTCCATCAGGACCACCCCAGCCACCTCCTCAAAGATATCAAGTTGGACCAAATATGAATATGGTATCAAGAGCAAAAAAACCTCAACCTGTGTTGGTTCAACAACCTCCATTACCACATGAAAATAGAGCCATGATTAGGTATGCTCAACCTTGTGAAGCATCACCAGGAACAAATAGTACACTTCAAGTTTCTTATTATGAGGAACGGAATGAGCCTTACGTAACAGAATCTGAATCACAAATGTACGGAGACAAAGCCTATCAACCGTGGGGAAATAGCGAGGGTATGGTACCACCAATGTATGTAGCAAAACCTTCGACAAATCTATATTTGGTGGACGAAAGAACGCTAATGTTCATTGCGAACTAGAACTACAAACCAAGAGGATATCCTAATAGGGCAGGACAACCTATGGGACCACCTCCTCAAAATCAACCACCAATTGGACAGTGCCATAACTGTGGAAGTACGGATCATTGGGAGCATAGCTGCCCTTTTAAAGGCGAAAGAGTGAAAATTTTTGGGTTTTGTGATGGATGTGGTGTGAATCACATATTGTCAGATTGCCCAAGGAATCCGGACAACAAGGGAAAAGCAACTATAAATATTGTGGGGGTGTTACCAAGTGCAAGCAGCGGATCAAAAACTGATCCCATGATCCAAATCAATGCGATAACTAGAGCCCAACCCAAGGACTTAGAGAAAAACAGGCCATTGGAGGAAAAGGTCGAGTTGCCAATACCCACAGAAAATGAGAGTTTATCTGTGAGAACCCAGCAAAAATCCTGGAAGGCGAAACGAGATAAGATGAAAACAAGAAGGTTGAAAATCCAAATTGCCATGAAAAATGAATTACATGAAACGAAGGAGCAACTGAAACAAGAGAGAGATAGTAAAACTGCTGAGAATAACAACAAGCCGAGGAAAGCGTCCTCAGGAGGATCAGTCTTGGTTGAGAAAGTGCTGGAGCCTTTAGATGCTCTATTACAAGCGTACGAAGCAAGGCTAAAAACAAACCAAACCTTAGAGCAGAGATGGTTAACTTATCCTCAACCAGAAGTGGAAACGAAGCGTTTGGAAATGTGTAAACACCTCATTGAAACAGCCCAGGCATTGATGGAACCTAAGGTGGTTAGAACCCCAGAACAAGAAGTGTTGATTCACAAGGAGCAAGAAAAACTAAAAATCAATGAACCAGAACAAGTAAACAGACCCAGGCCTGAAACGATATTGTCATTGGATCACAGAGTGGTGCCGAACACCACTGATGACGCTAAGTCAATGACTATAATGCCAATTCTAGAAGTTGAAGAACAATGGCCACAACACTTATGGGAGTGAGAATTGGGCATAAATGGCTATGGGATGTGACATAGTGCATTTTATGAGTATTATGAATGAGAAAATGTTATAGTGTTATGCAGTGCTTGTGATAGGGAGGGGGAACATGCTAGTGTAGGAGTGGCTGCCAAAAAATGGTGCCATGCTAGTAGGTTATCTTTGGCACGCCAAAGATAGAAGTTACACTTTGTTGCACTTTAGGCCTTGATTTTTCCCTATCTAGCTTCTACTTGGTCATTGATGATGGTTGGAACCCTTGGGATTTTTCTTGGTAGCTCACGTAGTTCCTTATGAGGTTGACCAGCTTCTATTGAGCAAGGTTTGACTTGGAGTTATTAATCACTAGTTACTTGCTCCCTGGAGATTGGTGGAGGTCCAATATGGTGTAGAGAGTGGCCCCCTTGATTCTGAGGTGAGTTAGGTCAAGATTTTGCATTGTGGTGCAAAAGTTTACTTTGCGGTGTGAATATAGTCTTTTTGTCCTATATTGATAACTGAGCCTCAGTTGCACCCCTAAATCTCCACAATTACTTAACATGATGGCCTCAAGACATTTGTAAATTTTGGTCCCCATCTGACTCCTTTATCTTCGGTGAACCAAAGCTACTAGGTCTGATTTTTTGAATTTTTTTGCACTTTGGATCTTAGCAATACGTTTTCCAACTAGTGATGAGCCTCGGGTTAAGTTTTGGTGAAATTTGGGTGTCAAGTGTAGCTAGTGTTAGCATTTTTGTCCCTAACTATTCCCAGACTGCCATGTGTTGTCGTGCCCCTTGTAGCTTCTGTGGTTGACAATGTGGTAGTCAAAACACTTCTAGGAACTTACCCCTCATGGATGGAGGGAGTAAGAGTCAGTAGCAGTGCATAGGAGAGCATAGAAGGTCGCCAAAATCAACCACTAAGAGCTCCTTCTCTAAGGTCTAGAATGAAAATGAGAGAAATCCTGGCCTATGGGGCTATATATACCTAGACTTTCCCGCCGCCTCCGCTCAATTACCTACCCAATGAGCTTCTCAAGTCTAATTGCATACTCTCAGATTGGAATTTTTTAAAAATTAAAATCCCTCGATCATTCTATTGTGATTTTCCCGAATGACTACTTGGTGAAAAAGGTTGCTGAACGTTTTGACCAATTTTCCTCAAAAACAAATTGTCTCGTCCCTTGAACTTCGAGATTTGGCGTTTGAAATTGGAATCCAATTTTGACTTTCTTGCTTACTTATTTTATTTTTTGGATTTTATTAGGATTTATTAGAAGAAAATAAAGAAAAATAGCTACATCACTCAAAAAATTCTATCAATACTCTAAAAACTTTAAAACACATCCACTCTTATTATTCAACCATATTTTTATGGATTTCTTTGTTTTCATGATTTTGGCTATATTGCACGCTAACAAATGAAATTGTAATATATTATAACTCACAAAAGATATGTACAATACATACACACATCTATGGACAGACTTAGATTCTCACCACTCGTGTGGTGCAATAGTATATTTCTCACCATAGAGTTGAGTTATAATTTAATGGGCGATTCATGGAGTGCAGTAGGAATGATGCACCACCTCTCACTTTAGAGTGACCTGTAGGTTTCTAAATTTTAGATCATTTAAAATCATCATTTGTACCATGTAGAAATGCAAGAGTTCTGCTTGTCAAATAGAGAGAGGAGAGATGCATAGTTTATGCCCTCTTCATCTCTGTGTGACCCGTTGTTTACTCTTGTGTTTTGAACTTCCAAAGACACGTCATTGTTCATCACTAGATGACTTGTTGTTTTCTTGGATGTAGATGCATATGATATTTGGCCTACATCTGAGTTTGTTAATTTAACACTAGAATGGTAACAAGACCCTTTTATGTCCTTGGACACTTTTGTGTCTATTAAGTGATTATTTTGCTTGAATTATTTGAAGAGTATGAAAATGAATTTCTAGGTGCTATATATCCACAAAGTTGCCTTATGAGATGAAGAAAAACTTGACATTTTCTTTGGAATATCAATCTCACCATTAACCTTACTCTTGCTGAACATTTTTGAACATAAACTAACATTTTCTACTATTTTTTCTTTTTCTCAAATTTTTGCAAGTATACCACTCTAAAATTCATGTTTGTGGGGTTTATATTGCTAGAGGATAAGGCCTCATAGTTCTCAACATGTTTTGATGCTTCTAGGGAGAACTAAGTGTTGAAATTGAAAGTTATGATCAACTTACAAGAACTGCATATTCCTATTTTTTTGGCCAAAATTAGCACTTTTATGAATTTTTTGGTGGCTTTCTTGATATCTAAATGCAATTTTGATTGTGTAAGTGGCATATATAGCATAAATCTAATCTTCCTTGAGTTTTGGGGACCCAATATGCTTTTTGATTGCTAAAGAATACGAGACATTCTAGTGTAGCAAGTATAGCTTTCTCAATATTGCTAGTTTCTTGGACCAATTTTGTGTATTTTGTAGGTAGTAACCATATCTGGTCATAAACTATAAATTTTGCTAGATATTGAGTAGTTTCTATGGGTTTCTAGAGGTCATAATTCTATTTTGCAAGTTGGAGTCTTTGGATGCTATAGTCTTTCCTTGTGTTTACCCCCCAGGTCCTTAGTTAAGCTAGACTACTCACAAGGAAACATAAGAGGTGCACAATTATTTTGTGAAGTAATTCCACTTGTTGTTGCTGGCAAACTACTCAATGAAAGAAGATTTAGGGTTTCTAGGAAAAATGCATCGATGGATTTTTGCAAATTGCAAATTGCAAATTTTTGCCTTTTAGTTCTAGAGAGAGTGTGGCACTTGACCAATGAGGAAGAGGCTAACATTACGTTGAAAATCGGCATTTTAGAGAAAAACTCATTGAGAAATTAAGGAAAAAGTAATAATTTTGTTATTTAAATCATACAATGTCACACTTTAAAAGCATAAATTCCATAATCCGTAGTAACTTTGTACCCAAAAATTTCAAAACTTGCATCAAAGGCTCCAGTATCTATGTTCCCACCCAAATGTTACTTTGAGTAACTCTACTTCCCTCTCAAAATTGCCTTCCCTTTTTCATATTTGCACTAACGCTACTGGGTGTTCTTGTGCACACCATGACTACTTCTCAAAGGCCTATCACTACCATTAACTCTATCAGCATTTGTAATAGTCATGGATACCATTTAGAATAACTACCGAGAGATGGGTACTATTGCAAATGAGGAGGAGGAAGAGGAGGAAATGCAATGATTTTGTGGAGGCTTTCAAGAAACAAGTTAAAGAGTTCAAAGTTTGTGCACAAAGCAAGTGGGTGAAAGAGGTCTTCATACAACATGCTTTCCAATATGCAAACTTAAGGTTGCAAGAATCTCCTCCTAGTTTTCCACGGCATTGACCGAACTGTCAGGTATTTTGAGCATATATCTCATTTAATGTATGATTCTTTTTGAAGAATTATTGTTGATATCATGTTTGATATGGTGCATATATTTATCCATCAAACAAGACTAATTGGCAATCAATTGAGAGCATAGTTGGGATTTGTTTTTCTTTCCATACATTTATTGGTAAGAAAATGTATCGAAGAAGACCGCACAAGGAGCTTGCAGGTAATGGAATATTATTTTACGATATGTCATATTTGGAACCCCAAATATTGTCTCACTAGGCTCATGTAACTCCTTTGCCACTTCCATCATTCCAGCGCCCCAAACTAGTGAAAGATTCAGGAATAAGTTGTTTTAGGATATAGAGAAGTCCCTCAAGTATTCTATCGCTACAAAAATGGTTAGACTTGTTGAGGTGTTTGTATATTTGTTTTTTGATGAGCAAATAAGAACTACGACAACAATATTCATTTGCCAGACCGAGAGTTGTTTAGACTTTTAGGATGATAATTGGGATAGGAAACAGTAAGAGGGCAAAATCTGTATTTTTCAAATAAGTCCATAATTTGCAAGTACATTATAAGCTCTCAAACTTTCATAGTGTCATTTTACTATTTTAGATATCATCTTCTTAGTGGGCAGCTTATTCCACTCGACCAAGATATAGAGTCTAGCTTTGAGAGCAAACCTTTAGCAATGGAGATCTACTTTGGAGAGAGCCTACTTCCTGCGATGGACACAATGTCAAGTACAACTCTTGCAAATCTTACATATGAAGTGCCACTGCTGCCAAAAATGTATGCATTCAGTCTCAACAATAGAAGGGTATTAACTATATGGATAAATTTCACTTGTTTTTAATGCCTTAAAGATATAGATACTAACAATTTTTTTTCTCAGATTCCAAGTTGCAAGGAGAAAACAACATTGTGAAAGGAGTCCCTATTAAATACACTTCATTTGATTGATTCAACTAGAAGCTAGGTCATATACACTATGCACACAATAGCTTTATTTCTATGCCTTCCAAGATGTACACCCCAAAAATGTGCCGCTCAAACATTGTCTGCAAATCATAAAATTTGTATTGTTTCAATACTTTATACATTGTATTTTTTCATTCAAAATGTACACAAAAGGGGGATAACTACTACCCAATGCCCATGTTGCTACCATTGCTCCCATGTACCCTGCCCCAATTGCTACCACTATGTGCCTACCCCGTACCTCGGTTACTACCACTGCTTGCCTGCCCCTTGCCACGGTTGCTGCCACTTCTCCCTAGAGGGACACTCGTCTTCCCAGGGGATTCACTCTATTTACAAAATGGGACGCCACCTATGAGTGGACAACTTTGATAAAACCCCTATATACGACTCATATTAGGGAATATGACCCCCCTTTCTACACTTATACCAAAATCAAGAAAGAAAACTATCATACCCCTATCTTACATATAAAATTTAGGTCTCACATGATCTAACTAAGTAAAACAAGTCAAAGAGTATGTAGTACTAAGGAACCACTTCTATTGATAACTAGATATACCCTCAATGTTTCTTAGTTAGACTTTCAAACTATGTGCTTGATCAGCCTGCACTCTTGCTGCTCATCCAATTTTCACCCATCCAAAGCTGGTGTAAATCAACCCTTGACGTAATCCAAATCAGCCCTTATCTATGATTGGCTTGATGAAAAATTTGATGTGTGACCTGATAAAAGACCTCCCCAAATTTTGAGTTTTAGTGCACACCGATGACCAATTGTTACAAGTAATTAACCTGAGTTAGGTCCCCTCCCTCTAAATATGATACCCCCTCCCTTATTTTTAAGCTTGAGAAATAAATTATTGGGGGCCTGCCCCTAATTTATACTCTTATGTAACTTGTAAGAAAATACCCCTCTCCTGCACTTATGTGGTGCGGTAAGTTTTCCATGGTGAATCCCCCCGGCTCGTCTTGGGTGCCCATCTTGAACCTGTGAAGCTTCACTCTATTCTCTGTCTTGCCGCCGCTGATGTCTAACCCAATCCTCTACGTCTGCAACATCCACATAATATTGATTAATTGTTTCTTGCATGTTTCAAATCTTGTTTCGAGTTTGTTCATATGGCTACGTCATTTTGTTAATGCGAGCCTATTCAAACTCCTAGCTGGAGTGCTTTCCCCTCTTCACCAACTATGCACCAAAAGTATAATATATATTGAATCGACATTACAAAAAATATGTGCACATTATAGGGGCTATAATTATGTAATTTAAGGTCCTATAGATGCGTGATAATAAGAAAGAAGTAACTTCTTTTCATAAAAACATTTCAGCAATACAAGCACTAAAACAACACGCGTACTTACATCTGGAATATCTAGAAGTTGTCTCAAATGGAGACAAAGCATTCATTCACGTCCTCCAACCACATCTAAAATCATCAGTCTGAGTGGGTAGGTTAACCGGTTGATACTCAATGGTAGCACCCAGATCATGTCCTAACAAAAATGTGCTCCACACAATAAAAAAAAATTCTTGCGAAACTACATACATAACATAAGCACTTTCTTCATAGGGCATTAGAAACAAACAGTACAAGCAAAAGCATAAAGATAAGCCTTATGTATTTACATGCCCATGGAATTCTTTGCTTCGCCCGGAGTTCCGGTAGTAGATGAACTTCGCTTCAATGTTGAATACCACCATACTCCAATGTTCACTACAAAAAAAAACATCAATACCATTAACAATGAGAAATAGAAAGATCCTGAATCCAACATAGCTTTGCATACCGACACAAAACTCATCTTTGATTGTATGCAATGACCAAAAAGGGTGATGGATCCCAGTTTACTCTGCTACACCAGCCCAGCAACGTCAAAAATGACATTCCATTGTTCTGAAGCATAGGCAATATAAGCGGATCTATTACATATATTATGTCTTGCACGTTGGCGGGTAGAAGAAAAATAGCGTTCCTAGCATGAAAAAGTGCTAGCAATTAGATAATAATTGGTATAGACATAGGTCAGAACAAAGCAAATAGAGTTCTTGAAATGATCATATAAGTCCCTAATCACTTTCTTTTGACCCGGGTCAATACCGAGTGATTAGAGGCCTTAATGATTTTTAATGGACTCTATTCTCTTGGTACTGACCATAACATTGTGACATGATGAGGTTACCATATAGCTAGATAGTGTACAAAGACATGGGTCTGAACAAAGCGAATATGATTGTTAAAATGGTCATTCATGTCACTATTTGCTTGGTTCTGACCCTAAGTGCCAGATAAAAAGGTCAACACTGAGAAAATACCGACAGTGAAAATATCCAAGGGTCTCTATTCACCTAGTACTGACCCCAACATCATCACATAATGATCTTAATCCTTGCCACATAGCAGCATGGACAAATTCATTCGTTTTATTGGCATTGGATAAATTGTGCATATAGAGAAAATCTTGTCGATCAAGGTTGAAAATGGAGTCCACCTTTTACATTTTGGGCAGATAAATTTGTGCTTGAAGAGGGGCTAAATTGGCAAGCACTTGTAGTTTCTCATCATTTTCTTTCTTGATTTGCTCTACAAGATGTCAGTCTTATGGCACACGATCATGCTCTTTGCTAGCTTGGCATTGCTCTATGTTGGCTAGCCCTTGTGAAGAAGATGTTTCCTCTTCCTTTTTTTGAGAAGAATCTGGCCCTATCTGTGAGGGCTCTACTCTGACTAGCTCATGCTTTGAATTGACAGGCTCCTCCCTAGTGGACTTTGGCTCTAAGTGTGTGGGATCCTCTCTGACTGGTTCCTCCCTGGTTGGCTTGGGGTCTACCTCTATGGGCTCCTCCCTGGTGGGCTACGGGTCTACCCCTACCGGCTCCTCTATGGTGGGCTCAGGCTCTAGATTGGGGGTCTTCTCCCTGGTGGGCTCTGTCTCTACCTGTGCGGGCTTGTCCCTCATGGGCTCAGGCTCCTCCATGTCATTTTTAGGATCATCCCTCTTTACCCGTGATTGTGTGCATCTCTTGCTCTTAGCCCTTGAAGGCTCTGCCTCTTGTGCTTGAGGATGGAGGGGGGGGGGGGGGGGGGGGGGGGGGGGGGGGGGGGGGGGTGTTAATAATATCCATTGTCCTGCTGTACCGGATTGGCACTCACTGAAGCAGCCCATCATAGAGGAAATGCAACCTACTGAGGGTGTCAAAATCCTTGGGCATAATTGTGACACAGTGCACATGGGCTGCCAAGATATATCCATCACTGAATAATTCCACGAGATAGTCCTCTACAATGTCCTGCAGGCAGAGAAGATAAATTTTGGCCCATTGCATTTCCACTCTCCAATGCTCGCATATCTCTCACACCACTATTGAAAGGGAAGCCTTGGAATGGACGTTTGCATGTACATTTTGGTCCTATATAGCTCCTGTAGGATGCATCAATTTGACTTGTATCAGTGTCTTCTTGCTTGAGCATGCAAGGACTCACCTGTCACTCTTCTAGGTGTGGCCTTTCCACGAGCCATCTCTATAAACAACATAACAGAAAACCAACCACATTATGTGAGGGAATGTTACTTTCACATAAGGGACTTCATGCAGCAAACACAATTGCAAGGAATATGGTCAATACCAAGCGAATCAAATCACCAAACATAGTTTCTCCACCCCTATTTTCTTGGGATTGACCTTGCAAATTTGAACTGCAAAAAAGAATAAAAGATCTACAAATAGTATAACAAAAAATCAACCAAATACTGTGAGCAAATGTTCCTTTTAAATAAGAGTCTCCAAGAGCCAAACACAACTGCAAGGAACATAGTAAGTACCAAGGAAATCAGATCTCCAAACACAATTCTACCACCCCTATTCGCTTGGTATTGACCCGGGGCAGTCACATATCAAAAGATCCCTATATCACGTGCGTTCAAGAGGTAATTAATAATACCCCAATATACATACTATACTTACACTGTGAGCCTATTTAAAAAACCCCCACCCCCCTCTAATGTCCACGAACCTTCCAAATTTGAACTGTAAAAAAGAATGATAGGATACCTTTGCATTGTGTAGTGATCTGTGTCGACAAAGCAAGGAAAAAGAGGACACGACAAGTGGGTGGGAATCATGGTCCTTTTATTATTTTCACATTGCGTGAAGTCTTAGCTTTGGGGTGGGGGTAGAGTAAAAATGTGAGTAAGGGGTAGGCTGACGCTTGAAGGCGGGGTTAGCTACCTCTAAACGTTGGACCATGCACCTCTTTAATGAGAATCATTTCTAGTTTCATGGTGGTTGATCGACCGTACTGCATGAGAATGTGAGTCCATTTATTACATTTACACTAGTTTTCCTTATGTGAGGACAATCCATGTGTCCTTTTGGAGTTATCGTTTGGCGTAAAACACCGATCATCATTGTAGTAGACATCTCCATCTCCAGATAGGAGAAACAGATTGTCCTTGCCTTTTCCTTTTTTGCAATCTTGCTCTCAGTGACCTCCAAAGCTTTGAATCTGTTACTGCCACATCTCCATCACCCTTTCCTTTTCTTTTTTGCAATCTTTCTCTCAACCACTATTTTCGGGTCGCCGCGATGGACGTCCATAGCATAGCTCTCAAACATCAACATATTTATCAATACAAGGGAAGCGACTCGGATGAGGCATGGAAACTCACTAGGGTGTCATTCCTAATGAAGTGAACTCGAAGAGATGCAACTACTAACTCTACATGCAAATCAAACGCATTACTGCCAAGTAATCTGCCTATGTCCTTCTACACAGCTCTACAGTCATCACGCCCGTTTACCATGCAAATCATATCGGAACCGCACAAAACTTGAAGGGAATCTGGAGAGGTACAAAGATCGCGATCGTTTGTCCCAAAGTCAGCAAAAACAGCAAATAGGTGATCCTAATGGGTCGTTCTAGGGTCCCTAAAGCCCCTCCTAGGGTCAAAAGAACATAAAACACGCATATAGACACTCAAAACAGCGATTTAAGGCCTCAAACTTGTAGTTGAAAACCTACACCGAATCTTGAATGATTACACTTGAATGGAAGAGTAAGATAAGAGGAACACAATGCAATGAACAAATCTGAATTTGGATTACCATAGCCACAATGGTGAAGATTACAAGTTTGAACAAGAAGGAGCTCTCAAACGTACGTTGTCTTCTCAGTTTTCCATCAAAAAGATCATGTTCAAACTTACAGAAAATGACCTTTATAGATTAGGTCTTTACAAATGGCTTGTCCGGCCATAAGCTCCTAAACTTCTAACTGGCTCTCTAATATACAATTGCTCCCATAAGAAAAATCATAAATCCTTTGACAAGTTCTCGGCTTAGAGATGCTTCCTTACAAAAGAATTTTACAATAGTTTCTCAGAAAAATATGATCATTCTCTGGAAATGGCCGCTTGTTGCTTCGTCCGCCAAACACTCCCCCCTTCCTTATCCTTGCACGCCCTCGTACATGTTCAGTGCTTTGGCTATTGATGTGGCTTTGTCACTGAAAAACTTCTTGTTCGAAGGACAGCTTCCAGTGCTTCTTGATGCTGTCTGAATGGATTTTCAGATAACGTGTGTTGGTATGCTACGTACTGTGCCTTGAGGTCCTTTGTCATGGGATGGAAAATCCGTGAGTCAATTTTGAAGAATCCTGTGACGAAGGCCTCTTCGAATGTCTGCAAGTAGTGTGAGGGCAGGTACATTAGCCTGGAGTACATTGCCATCAAAATGTGTCGTGGCGGTGAATCCTGTAGATTCCAACAGATGCCTCTATGTCCTTCCAAGAACAGATTCCATTGATGATCATTGCCTTCAATGTCTTTAAACACTTGGATGCACGTGACGATCATTCGGGATATCTTTACTAGCATTTGGCACGCCAAGTCGAGGACATCCCACAACAATGTGACTATCGAATTCAATGTGTTGACCATGTAGGCTACTGTAGGGGGTTGCTGCGCTGTCAAGACCGGGTAATTTAGTTTTTGAGGCCTTGAGCCTTTCCATGTGGCGAAGTCTTTCCATGTTCGTCTTCTAGGAACTGGGCACATACAAAGTGGGATCTATTTGTATATGTCGAGGAGCATTGTGGTAATTGGTTAGATCCTGTGGCCCTTTGTCCAACCACTTCTGCCTCCACTTTGGGTGGTCGTGGACTAGCATCTGAGCTTCTTCCGCTGTTAGTGCAATGCCTTAGTAACCCCCATCTTTGTTTCATGGTAGGGCTGGCCGCATATTTTCTTTCCACATAATTGCTTCATGGCATAGCAGAGGAAACGGGAGGTACTCATGGCCAAATCCTTCCACCTGCTCTTCTGGCTATAAGTAGGCCAGGGCCGCTGACTCCATTATCTTCTTTTCATAGATCATGTACTCCTTTACTGGCCCCTCTCACATGTCCTTAATGCTCTCATTGAGCTCATCTCTTATATCTAGATCTGGCCCTTCAAATTCATGCTCCTGTTGCCCTTGGTGTGATGTTCCAGCCAAATCTGGCACTTGTTGTCCGGGCAGCAGTTATGGTTGACTCTGGGCTTTCTCTGCTTTGATTTGTTGTTGAAAAATCAGATCTTCTTTTTCCTTTAGCAGTGTGTCACTGATCTGCTTCTGAATCTGTAATTCGGCACTTGCTTGAGCTAGTTGCTGTTCGAGTTCTTTTAGCTTTAGCTCATTTGTCGCCGTCTGGGCCACCATTCCTGATACGAGCAGCTGTCTTTGAATCTTTTCTTGCTCTAGCTCCACTTTTAGTGCCGCTATAGTGTGTGGCTTCGTCAGATGTGGAGACCAATGCTCCAGCAGATTCCTGATTCGCCATCAAAGTTGTCAGAGTGCCTTTGACAGTATTGTATGAACTGCTAAGTCTGTGAAATCTTGTGCTCTCGTAAGCAAGCTGCTTCGTTGCTTTCTGTACTCTTGTCCTCAACTCTTGGCATTCCTTTTATTTGGCCGGTCAAGTTTGTCCTGACGTCCACCAAATCTTTAATCAGAGACTGAGCCTGCTGTCGCTCAAGGTCTCTTTCCTCCGTTATGAGTTCTAGTTGCGCCCTTAGGCTTTCTAACTCCTCTTGCCCAGATGCTTGCTTTTGTTGGGCCTCATGTACATGTCTTTCCTTTTCACCCAGCACCACGTGCTGACATTGAAATTGTCGTTCTAATTCCCTTAAAGTTTGCTTGTAATCAAAATCAGCCACGGTGTGCTCAATTTCGTAAATAAACTCTGCCTCTTTAAGTTTATCTATCTCCTCCTTGATCTTTTTTGCAAACGTTTCATTGTAAGTATAGGGACGTTGTCTGCTAGGTTTGGCGTCATTCTTAAGTGGTATTGTGTGTTGACAGATACTTGGATCCACCCCCTTAATATCTTTGCATGACCATGCAAACACATCTCTATAATGTTTAAGAGTAGCTACCAAAAGCTTTTCCTCTTCTTCAGTAAGATCCGTGGCAATATATGCAGGTTTTGGATCTTCTCTTAGCTCCGCTAGATCTATTCGTTTGGTTTTTTCAGGTACGTCGTATGATGTACCCAGTTCCTTCAATTCCCTCATTGGTTGTTGCACTATGATTTTCCTATCTTGTATGGTATACTTCTTATAATGTGATGGTGCATCCATCTTGTCAGAACTCGGGTCCTTATTTGTTTCAAAGTTAGTTGTCCGTATGTCTCTGAGGGTTCGCTTGAGCTTATTGTACTCCGTTTTCCTCTCTGTTTTGGTCATTTCAGACCCTGTTTTCCCCCCTTTATGCGACTTAGTCGTTTGCTTTTCATGTCTGTTCTTCTTGTTGTTTTTCCATGGTTTAGTTTTGATAAACCGGCCAGTGACCTTGTCTTTGACACAATCATCAGCTTTGACAAGCTTTAGATACCCCGTTCTGTCATTGACAAGAGGCATCGGATTATGCTTATTCTCCCTTGATTTTCTTGTTCTTTTGGATTTATACCGCTTCTGTCGACTAGGTTTTTGGTTAGGAAACTCGTAAAACCTGTCCTGTCTCGACCTGTATTTCCTATTCGTCTTTGATGCACTTGATCTCTCATCATCAACCTCTATCAATTGGATTTCATCATCCAGTGATGGAAGGTCACCGCTTAGTGAATTCGTGAATTCCTCCTCTGTTTGATTCCTATCGTTCACTACAGATATCTCATCAATCATTCTTCTACACTCGGTCTTACATGGTGGTTCTTCTTGTTCCTCGCTCTCCGATCCTGACTCAAGGATGACGCTAGCCATTTGCAACGTTACTAGGTCGTATCCTTCTTCCTCACAAAATTTTGTAGGTGTGCATTCGTTAACACATACGTCCAAGGTTGACAATATTTGATTCCTCCCGAATGGCTCAAATAAATGTTCCGAAAAAGGTTCTGGAAGATAAGCCTCGTCTTCTACGGATCCTTCCAAAACGCATTCTTCTTTGATTATGTGTCCACAATCAGATGCTCCACACATCCAGACATGCGCTTTCGTTTGCATCCATGCAGGTATTTCTTTTTCATTTACAGTGGTTGAATTAAGTTCTTTCAGTGGTGTTTTTGCAACGTCTGTATAACTGTGATCCTTCATGTTGATTTTCGTTATTAGCTCTTCGTGCCTTAGGTAGATTTGGTCGTATCCCCAATCTTGTATCATTTTGAGTTGACGCATAAAAGGTCGTCCCAAAATAATGTCGAAGTTGTTCGTTTTCCCGAAATCCACCACAGCAAAGGTGTGCTTACAGTTAATTCCACACGAAGTTAAAACTATTTGGTCCAAGATTCCCAATGGTCTCTCTACATACCCATCTGCGAGTTGCAGTTTCATTCTCGTTTTTTTGAGAGCTGGACGACCCCATTTCTCCCAGATTTGCTTTGTAGCAATTGCCACTCCTGCTCCACTGTCTAGGATAGCTATCGTTTTTATATCCTGATATTCAACAGGTAAGGTTGTATTACCCTCCTCGCCTTTGCAGTAATCTCCGACCTTGTTTATGGGCACTGGTTGGGCTTTGGGTTGACCTTCCCGTTTGTTTTCTTCTCCCGTAGGGTTTGTCTGAAGAGGAATCTTTACTCCTTTGTGCTCCAAATGTTTCCCCATGTCTTCCCATAAGTGTGGTCTGACTCTCAAGAGTTCGGACAGCGTGATTGTGCATGTTATCAGTGTCGACAACATCTCTTGAAGAATTTTTGAGTCAACCATATGTGGAATAGTTCTCATCTGAGATGGAACTAACCTTATCTCCGATTGTGCCTCGTGATCACCTATAAATGAAGGGAATATTTTCAAGGATTGGGCTTTGCTTTCCATCGAAACCTCCGTTCTCGCATCCCCATACATCGATTGTATATTGGTTGGATAAAATCCGTTATCCAGGTTAATCTCAAGAATCGGAGCAAACTGTAACGTCGCGCTTCCGTTCTTTCTGTTTCTAATGGTTTCCCATAATTGTTGTGGCCATTGTTAGACTTCAACTTCTGGTATTGGCATTATCGTCATTGACTTAGCGTCATCAGTCGTGTTCGACACCACTCGATGATCCAGTGAAAATATCGTTTCGGGCCTGGGTCCACTTACTTGTTTTGGTTCATCGATTTTTAGTTTTTCTCGCTCTTTGTGAATCAACACTTCTTGTTCTAGGGTTCTGACCACCTTAGGTTCCATCAACACTTGGGCTATTTCAATGAGGTGTTTACACATTTCCAAATGCTTCGTTTCCACTTCTGGTTGAGGATAAGTTAACCATCTCTGCTCTAAGGTTTGGTTTGTTTTTAGCCTTGCTCCATACGCTTGTAATAGAGCATCTAACGGCTCTAGCACTTTCTCGACCAAGACTGATCCCCTTGAGGACGCTTTCCTTGGCTTGTTGTTAACCTCAGCAGTTTTACTCTCTCTCTCTTGTTTCAGTTGCTCCTTTGTTTCATGCAATTCGCTTTGCATGGCAATTTGGGTTTTCAACCTTCTTGTTTTCATCGTGTCTCGTTTCGCCTTCCAGGATTTTGGCAGGGTTCTCACGGATAAACTCTCATTTTCTGTGGGTATCGGCAACTCGACCTTTTCCTCCAAGGGCTCGTTTTTCCCTAAGTCCTTGGCTTGGGATCTGGTTATCACATTGATTTGGATCATGGAATCGGTTTTTGATCCACTGCTTGCACTTGGTATCACCCCCACAATATTCATAGTTGCTTTTCCCTTGTTGTCTGGATTCTTTGGGAAATCTGGCAATATGTGATTCACACCACATCCGTCACAAAACCCAAAAATTTTCACTCTTTCACCTTTGAAAGGGAATTACGCTCCCAATGATCCGTACTTCCACAACTATAGCACTGTCCAATTGGTGGTTGATTTTGAGGAGGTGGTCCCATAGGTTGTTCTGCTCTATTAGGATATCCTCTTGGTTTGTAATTCTGGTTCGTAATGAACATGAACTTTCTTTCGTCTACCAAATATTGATCTCTCGAAGGTTGTGCTACATACGTTGGTGGTGCCATACCCTCGCTATTTTCCCATGGTTGATAGGCTTCGTCTGCGTACATTTGTGATTCAGGTTCTGTTGCATAAGGCTCATTCGGTTCCTCATAATAAGAAACTTGAAGTGTACTATTTGTTCCTGTTGATGCTTCACAAGGTTGAGCATACCTAATCATGGATCTATTTTCCTGTGGTAATGGAGGTTGTTGACCCAACACAGGTTGAGGTCTGTCTGCTCTTGCTACTAGATTCATGTTTGGTCCAACTTGATATCTTAGAGGAGGTGGTTGGGATGGTCCTGCTGGAGGTCCATACAGTCTTTCCCTCACATAGTTTTTGTTATAAAAACACTCTTCCGTGCTATGATTTGTCCATTTTTGTTCTATGGTGCACCATTTCAGTACTCGTCCATTCGCAACTGGTGCTTTCGGTTGTTGTGTGCACCACGGCGTCGGATGATCCCCCCCGCATATGTCACACTTCCTCAATTGAGACTGTCTCATCACCGGATTTGATCTCATATGTTGTTGCATTCTCTTCATTACCTCCTCTATCAATTGATCAGCTATCGGCATCAAGGACGCCTGAGCATCTTTCTTGGTAGAGGGTTCTCTTTTAATCGATGAAGATCCACTGGTTACTGAATCAGTATCCTCTGACACTTCCCCATATGCTTTGCAGTTATTGACAAGATATAACACTTCCCTTGTAACCTGTTGAAATGTGCTACAGGCCTTCAAGTGAAGGTCCTTTTTCAAAGTTTCATTCCTAAGTCCTTCAACGAAGAGCATAGACAATCTCTGGTCCTGCGGTAATTCCCTCCTTGGGCACCTCTCAATGTATTGCTTGAATGTCAAGGTTGCTTCCTTTACTGTTTCATTCTCCCTTTGTTTAAAAGCGTATATCTGCGATACAGTATTATGCTTTATACCCCATTTTGAGAATTCTTCCGCAAATTTTCGCAATACATGTTCAATATCCGGACAAGTTTTAGGGTTTAAAGGTTGAAACCATGTTAAGGGCGTCCCTTCCAAGGTCAGCCCGAATCCTTCATATTGAGTATGGAAATCAGTGATCTGTTCTGCTCTTAAGACTTGCTTGAAGAGCGATACATGGGCATATGGATCCCCCGATCCGCTATACTTCTTTGGCATGCACTTCGCTACTTGGTATGGCCTGATCCGTCTATGGTCTACAGTCAATCTCATTGCTCCCGTGTCTCGACTTAATCATTCTCGGGCATCATGGAGATCGTAGGTTGCTCTTGTTGGCTCCCCTGCCCCAAATCTACTATTAGGAGGCAAATGTGATGGGGTGGTTGCAAATGTCGGACCTACAGCCATATGTGTAGAGATAGGAACTGCACTATCTTGATTCGTAGCCATTGATTCTTTGGAATGTAACGTTCACATGGGGCTTGGTATTGAATAATGAGGTCGACTAAAAGAATCATCTATATGAGTCCTCCCTCCACCTGTGGTGGTCAGCGGTTCTGGCACGACAGTTGTAGGTGCTGGTCTTAGTGGGGTCGGAGTGACATAATACTGATGAAGTGGTCCCCCAAAGTACCTATATCCTTCCAACTCTTTTTTATCGATTGCTGCATATCGTCTTCCATACTTGTCGTATGCGGCAATTTTCGTTTCCGCTCCCTCGGTGTAGGTGAAGACATAAAGTCTTTTCCACTCAGTCATCTCTCCGACGTAGGGTTCCTCGCATCTAAAATAGAGATCTTGCTCTCCATTATTATACTTGTATAACCCCAAGTAGACATTATCCATGTTGACTCTCAACGTTTTGTTTTCTTGCCTTAATCTCGCATTAGGTAAGCTCATTGTTGGTGCCTTTTCCTCATGTTCCTCGTCTATTTTGGCTTTTGTGCCCATTAATCCCCATTTGTCTACAATGTTAGGATTCAGGACTACCAAGTACATGATACCCTCGTCATCTAGGTACCTATCTCCGCTATAGCTCATAGGCACTAAGTCCCTGAACTCACTTGGTCTATCTTCTATTTTCACACAGTAGCGGTCCATACCATCTTTGTATATCTTGGTACCTTGCTTGTTGTCATATTGATACTTGATGAACAATAGCTTTAATGTGGCCGAGGGGTCTGATGGTCCTGATACCATGTTTTCTCTTCTGTTTAGTTTTGATTATCCCAAGTGTTCCATGAAATACTCCGAAGATCTCTCTGAAGAAGTATCGGAGATTCCGTCTTCAAGGATCGGCTCTAACGGTCGTACTATCCCTTGGTTTACACTCTCCTCCGTTGATACAACACTTTTTTGATCCGCTAAATTTAGGTGTCTGGTGTTGATTTGTTTTCCTGATCTCAAAAACATGAAGAAAGTGGGATTTACTGACTGAATCCAAACCTCTTACCTGGAGATGGAATGATCTTCCAATTCTTGTGTCTACATGGATTGTTACTTGATCGGTCTCTGCAAATGAATACACTGGATGGCTATGAGATCACTATATCATTCCAACTGTCAGCAGATTCAACACTTTCACAATGATCTCAACAAAATTTTGCTTGCAGATTATTGACAGTATGTCCAATTTGAGTTTTGACAACTCCTGATATCTTAAATAGTCTAAGTCTATGAACAGGTCAAAAAAGAGTTAGATATGGGCCAGAGGTACACCGATCGCGATCGTAGTTCTGGGCCCAAATTATATGAAACTTCACCAGCTTGTTCACTAGGCTATTTTAAGACTACCTGCCAGACACTTTTGTATTTGGACTCAAAAAAGTAAAGTTTTTACCATTTCTTGGTTGGAAGTGCCTGTTTCCCTGAATCTGTCAATTTGATCTGATTTTAGTGCTTGATTTGGGATTTGGAAGCTATCCGGGGTTGTCCTGTGTACAGTCTATCCCTCTGTATGGTTCCTTCTCAGTTTTGATGTGTTTTGGTCTACTGAAAGTCAATTTCTAAGCCAGTTTAGCAGTTTTTGACTCAGATCTGTATTCAGATAGTTTGACATGTATTTTGAGGTTTTTAGCTTTAGGTCCTTTATACTTCTATGTTTGTATACACGTGAGGATCCCACAGATGAAATCTGGTCAAAATCTGGCACTTAGGTACACCGATCGCGATCGTAGTTCTGAGCCCATATTAGACCAAATTTGGCATGCTTTGTAGACACTGATGTTTTAAGGCCATCCCCAAAGTCTTTTTGCATTTGGATCACCAAAAGCCAAGATTTTGCACTTTTTGGGTCTGTCAGGCTAGTTTTACCCAAGTGGCCTGATTTCCTTGATTTTTGATGTTTTTGGGTGTGGTTGCTTTAGACAAACTTGTTTAGAATCTTATCAGGAAAGAACATGTCAAATCTGTACAAATCTGACACTGAGGTACACCGATCGCGATCCTAGTACCTGGGTCAAATCTGATGAAATTTTGTCTTCTCCCTCTGACAAGTGTTTCTTAGTGTTTTGTGCTACCACTTTGTGATTTGAATCAATATCAACCCTGTTTGGTCCTATTTTTAGAATTTTAGAGTCTTATGGCTTTTTTGCCCAAAGTTATGGTTTCTTGGTTTCTCGACTCTAACTTTTGCCCCAAATCTGAATGGAAAGTGATTTGCTTATCCTACTCCTAAGTACAAATTTGAAAAAACATAAGGAAATGAATCAAACAAAACAGACACGATGGATTTCGGTTGAGATTTCAGTACTCAATCGAATTAGAGAAATTGAAGAGCAAAAATGCTTTAACACTCTCACTCACAGCTCCCTAAATCTCCTAAGAGAGGATCTAGCCCGTCCACTGGCTCTAGACTCCACTAAGCTCTAAACCCTTGTCTAGCAACCTAACTGAGGTGTAAAATGGATTTGTGGATTGATATTTTTTAAGGAATCTAACTGCGCACTCGGTCACTCATCACCTAAGGTGCATTCCCCGGCAATGGCGCCAATGTTTGCGGATCTCCGCGACGACCGTACATAGAATAGCTCTCAAGCATCAACATATTTATCAATACAAGGGAAGCGACTCGGATGAGGCATGGAAACTCACTAGGGTGTCATTCCTAATGAAGTTGAGGCAAGCTTTTCCATGCATGGGAACCCCCCATATACTTTTGCCCTTTTACCAAAATATTTCCTATTATATAAGTTACTTTTGATTTTTTCTTCCTTTTTCACAAACGTTTTAGCCTTTATTAAATAAATAAGACTTATGCTAATCAATCACGATGTAGCATAACTAAGTAAGCTTTCTTTGTTGATCTCTCTTTTGACCTTAAATATTAAATATATATATTCTAAATTACATTATATATTTTAGTATTTTCTAATATATTTTTTATGTATGTATATTATTCCACCCTACCAAATATTTTATTCACTAGTTTTCATTTTCAAACCTCAACCCCACTTTCAAATTTCAATAATACCTCCATCTAGATGATTGCCACTCTTTTCAAAACTCTAGGTCATGTTTTCATACACATGAAGGAGCTTACACTTGAAGGCAAGAGAGAAGTCCACTCAAAGGGGACCACCAAAAGACTTTTACAGCCACAAATAATACATTATTTGGCTGAATTGTTTAAGTAAAGAAGAACCCCGAATCTGAAGGAGCGTTCAACATGAAAGATGTAGCTCGTGATCTCAACTTTTAGCACAATTTTTTTCAGAATTTTTGGAGTTATGAACATGGAGATATGATTTTTGTAGTGGACCCCAGTTTTCTCGTGTAATGGTGACACAGGCCATCCCCAATTTTCTTCCCTCTAGAATGGCTATGGTTCTACAAGTCTTCAAGCATGATTACACGAGACAAGGCTCTTTTAATGAGGTCTTGGCAAGTCTAGAGTGATTCTATCACCATTTTTGGAGGATCCATCCTCATCAACAACTATCCACCTTTGACAATCTCTCTTGTAAATTTCTTACCTCTCTCTTCTCTCCCTAATAATATTATGTCTAGCCAAAGCTAGACTATTGTAAATATCTCCTATCCTCTACATCCTACCCACATTCTCTCATCTTCTCTCTCTATTGACTCTGGTATTTTAAATAATGAGGAGACAAGATGGGAGCCACAGTCACATGCACCCCATTTTCCTAGTCACCAAAGTGGGACACTCACCTCAAATAGAAATATTGCTAAATCCTCCCCTCCTTCCCTATATAAGGAGGCCATGAGAGCTCACTAAGGGGGAGAACACACACACACACACACACACACACCTATCCATACACACTCTTGTGCTACATGCTTGTAGCATGAACCCTAATCACATAATCACAACACCATCATCATCACCATCACCATGCACAAAAGATGAGCACCACACCTCCACACCACTTGTAATTAAGGGTTGAAGGCACAATTTCAAGAAAAAGAAGGGTGGACACACTCATGATATTCCTCGCCATCAACTCCCATCTCTCCATTATGCCTCCTACAATCTTGTCCCCTTCTCATTTTCCTTCCATACGCTACCTATTGTATTCATCTTTTGCAAGCAGTCAACACACTCCATCTTGGTGCCATACTTTGTGTCGCTTTGGATACATCTCATTGTGAGTATGGTATATGCTTGTTCCTTGCCTTTTTTTTTTTTGCTTATGTAAAGGTGTGCGGATTCGCCACCATACACACACTCTCTCTCTCTCCCTCTCATATTCCTATCATCTTGCTACTTCCATCTTGAAGTGTGCGGATTCGCCACCTCTTGTATGATAAGTGAGCATACTCGCAAGTTTCCCCTACCTCATTATCTTCCTTACTAACATGCACGAGTAGCAAGCCCATTCTCACTCATTCCCCACTCCTCTCACCTTATTCTCCGACCACCCCATTCCACATTTGGGTGTGGATCTTGAAATTGTTTTCCATGGCATGTTTCATTGTGTATATGTATGCGTCCTAGCCGCATATCTTGCTAGGTGGTGCCCCTATTGCGTATTCCCCATGATGAGTCCATTGTGCATAGTCTTTGTGTAGAGGCCACTGGGTCTATTTTTCACTTACGTCTCTCATTTGGTGCCCCCACTCAGGAGGGCTCTTGAAACCTTCAGTTTACAAGGCTGACATGTTTACTTCTCTTCATGGACGAGTGGCTTCTTGAATTCTCTAATTGGACCACTGAAGAGGAGGAGCTTCAAGCAGGTTTGACACAAGTCATCAAGACACTCTTGCCAGGGTGTTGTATTGTTAGCATAGAAGAAGTGGTAAGACCCTCTTTCCCTACTTAGATTGTTTACATTTCTCATCATCCCCGCAAGCGTAAAAGCAAGGCACAAGCTGCATCATGCTTACATTGTAGCCAAAAACCGCACCTTCGACATGAGTGCAACCCAAAGTGAAGAAAAGGCCATCATTTTCTCCCTCGACATCCGCACAAGCGTTCTCACATCAGTAGGCTTTCAAGTAGCACCAGGCTTCTCTATATATACGTCCCCATCTTTTCCACCTTTTCCACCTACATCCACAACAAGCCTTCACAACTTGAGGAAGCTACTACGAACGCGTGGTCCCTCCCTCTCCCTTGCACCAAAAGATTCAAGGGTTTTCCAGCACCGGCAATCACCCCATCTCCAAAACAAAAGGGTAAATCCTCCAAAGTCTTTCTATACCTCACTCTCATCTCATGAGCTAGGAACTAGAAATAGCAGCATGGATTCTACGTCATCTATCGAGTGAAGTGACGGAGCTTGTCATCGACAAGGTCTTTTACACTGGTTTTGCTTGGCGGAAAGACAAGACCCTCCACCTTCAAGGGGTGTTGCTTGTGAATCAAGGCTATGATGATGACTTTACAGCTTGCTATGTATACATCCAACTTGGATTAATACAAGTGTTAAGACTCACCACCTACCTCATCACACCTGTGTATACACTAGATGGCACTCTATCTTGCAGGAAAGTGAAGTTGCTCAAAGAGAGAGAGTTCAAGCTTTTCCAAGAGCTTGCTAGAGGGGCAGTCCTAGAGCTAGAAGACAAAGACAACCTTGTCCTGTGGTACTATAAATTTGACCTCAACTACCAAGAGCTCTACACCTCCGACTATAACCTTCCACCACAAAGGAGAGAGCCTTTCTGAATTATCATGTGATAGACCCAGCACATCAACCTTTTGCAAGGAACCAAACTTATGCACCACAACGAATTCAATCAATCAAAGTAATCTTGGACCGCAAGATGTTTTATCAGTAGATCATTACAACCATGTTTGGTAGAGAACGACTGCAAGAGATAAACACCTCTTCTCTACCCTTTATCCTCCCTATGATTAATCATGAAGTGTCTTTTGATGTAGTTATTTTCATCCTTGTATAGTATGTTTTCCATCCACCGAGCACCCATGTATTGAATCTCTTTAAAAAAAAAATTAAAAAAAAATCTAAGTCGAGTTGATTTTCTCACTCTCACAATGGCAAGTGTATCATTTCCAACCTTTACTGGTAAGGTGGGTGAGGATGCTGCAGACTTTCTAGACAACTTGGAAATAGCATGTGTCATCTCTACGAGAGATGATGATGCTTCGCGCTTGCGCATCTTCCCACTTCTAATGAAGGTGGAGGCAAGATCATGGTACAATGCCTTGGCACAAGAAACCAAGGAACGGTGGGACTTATTAAGAGCATCCTTTGTCAAGCGTTTTGGAGAGGGCACAACATCAGAGAAGCTATGGCAATTGTTGACAGAGTTGAAGCAGGGCAGTATGCTGGAATACGCATCATATGAGTCAAAGTTTATAGATTTATGGGGGCGATGGGTTGCATCGCTAAGAGAGGATGAGGGGGCACCTGATTTCCTAAAGAAGGATCGGTTTGTGACTGGGTTATGGCAAACTCTTAAAGAGAAGGTGAAGGGAAGGTTTCCTGCTACGTATGAGCTAGCAGTTGAAGTGGCCCGCCTTAAAGACAAGAAATTGCGCCTACAAGCCAGGAATATCGATGAAGAGGAAGCCGTTAGGACCCGACCACCTCTAGCACCACCTACAACAGCCGCCCAGAGGATTCAACCACAAGAACCAATTAAAGATCAGCAAGACCTGCTCAATCGAATCACCAATCAACTTGAGAATCTCTCAGTCCATTTGATACAACAAGGGCATGCACACAATCGCAACCAAGAGCAAGGAAGAGGACAACGAAGGCAAAACCAAGAATACCACTGCTACAATTGTGGGGAGGATGGTCATGGCATGTACTACTGTCCACACCCAAGGAGACAGAATTTCAACAGAGGAGCCTGGCAAAACCAGGTTTCACCACCGAGAGCAAGACCACCACCACCGAGGGCACCACAACAAGCACCACCCGTGCAAATCCTACAATCACCCATTCAACCACAACCACCACCACCACCACCAGTTGGCAATCAAACAGTAAGCTTCATCAGTCTTGAAGGTAAAGGAAAGGAGAAAGTGGAGGAGGATAAGACCAAAGTTAAAGGAGTAGATTCCATAGGGGTAAAACATACTAGGCATGGTGAATCTTCCCAAAAGGAAGAAAAGATGAAGACTAAAAGGGAATCTAGCAAAAAGCCATCCAAGTCACGACGTAAAATTGACATTGTAGATTTCCCTTTGGGTGAATGTTCTAAACCATATGATTTGGTTCAAGATGTTTCTGTGCAGGGCCCAAAAATCACCTGGCCCCAGTTACTCCACCTAGCACCTAGGGTGAGGAGACAATGGAAAAAGATGGTTAGCACGAGACGACCAAAGCCAAAGATAGCTGGGGCTATCTCTGGGAGGAATCTAGATGACATACTACCAGTGATGGATGCTTACATCAAAGGGCAACACATCTCCAATATCTACATCAATGGTGGCGCACAAATATGCGTCATGAGTAAAAAAATGATGCACCGTTTGGGTTTAGAGGTGAGTGGGCCGGCACCATGCCGAGCCAAAATGGCAAATAATGTAAAAGTTCAATGTGTTGGTGTTATAAATGCAGTTAGGATAAAGGCATTCAACACCGAGGTAGATGTGGACGTCTTTGTCATGCCACACAAAGGGGAGGGCTACCCTATCATTCTAGGGAGGCCTTGGCTTATGGCTATGAGAGCTAAGCAGGACTGGGACACTGGCATAATCCAGATGAAGGATGCAAAAGGGAGGCCAATACTTTACGACATGAAGATAGGTCGGCAATGCGACATGGATCTAGAAACCTCTATGGATGAGTTTTCTAGTGGTGACTCTTCAACCACTTCAGAGGAGGAGTCAACAGTGAGTGAAGAAAGTGACAGTAGCATTGAGGTGATGGGGATCATTCTCAAGGAACCTAAGAAGATGGAGCAACCTGATGCCTCATCATCAAACCAAAAGGAGACACCAGGTATACAACCTCTGGTAGAAGCACGTAAGCTACATCAAATGCTCTCTAGTGAGTTGTGTGGGAAGGAGCGTGAAGATTATATTTTGATGCTAAGTAATTTTACCACATTGTTCATTGATGAATATGATAAAATCACTGGCATCACAGTAGTTCAACATCACATTAAGCTCAAGGAGGGAAGTAAACCTGTAGTGTAGAAGCTCAGGCGGCTAGGAGTAATTCAACAAGACGCCCTGCTCAAAGAGGTGAGGAAGTTGCTAGAAGTTGGGTTTATCTATCCTGTTGAAGACTCAGAGTGGGTTTCTCCAGTGGTAGTCACACCAAAGAAGAATGGTAAGTGGAGGGTTTGTGTTGATTACAAGCCTCTTAATGCAGCCACAAAGAGGGACCATTTTCCTCTTCCTTTTCAAGACGAAATACTCAATGAGGTAGCAGGACATGACCGCTACACAGTATGTGATGGCTACTCAGGCTACTTCCAAATTAGTATCGTTGAAGAAGATCAAAAGAAGACAACCTTCATCACACCATGGGGATGTGTTGCTTACAGAGTTATGCCTTTTGGTCTCACTAATGCTCTAGCCACTTTTCAGCGATATGTGACATTTGTTTTTCAGCCATTCTTTGGAAAATCAATCCGTGTTTTTATTGATGACTTTTGTATCTATAGCTCTCTCTCTCTTCATTTGGAGAAAGTTTATGAAGGTCTAGCTAGGCTACAAGCTTTGGGGGGCCAACTCAATGTGGAGAAATGCCACATTGGTGAAAGCAAGGTTACTCTTCTTGGCCATGTGATCTCGGCCAATGGCATTGAAGCTGACCCAAGCAAGGTTCAAGCCTTGCTGGATTTGACCTCTCCCACCACAACAAAGCAGTTGGTCTCTTTTCTTCAAAAGGTGAGGTATTTGAGTAGGTTCATTCACTTTCTCTCCCAAGTGGTTCTCCCTTTACAACAAGTTACCCATCAAGAGATCTTCACTTGGAGTGAAGAAAATGAACAACAACTCAATGAGGTAAAACAAATTCTAGCTTCACTTCCCACCATAGCACCTCCAAAGTGGGACGAGCCATTTTATGTAAACCCTAGTGTGGGCAATGACACACTTGGGGCTGTATTGATGCAAAAGGATCCTCAAACTTCTTTCATGCGTCCTATCTACTTCTCTAGTCAAATGATGACTCCATCAGAAAAGGGATACACGGCAGTGGAGCACATGGTTCTTGCATTAATGTTTGCTACCACCAAATTTTGCTCTTATTTATTGTCTAGACCATTCATAATCTTAACAATGGAAGAAGTATTTCCTTATGTAATGCAGCACATGGATGTTTCTTCTAGGATTTCCAAATGGATCACAAGGCTGCAAGAGTTTGACTACACAATGCAAGTGGAGAACTCCACAAGGGCCAATCTAGGAGGTATTCTCACTCATCGCCACTATGAAAAGAAGCTAAATATAAAGCCAAATGATCAAGATATTACACCCGTACTCGAAGTCCCTAAGGTAGAGGAGGCTCACTCTCTTTTCTTTGATGGAGCCTACAAGAGGAAAGTGGACAAAGCTGCAGCAGGCATTGTCATCTTCAACAAGCAAGGGGATAAAGTTTTCTCCATTGGGAATCTCTTAGATTCTCACTCTAACAATGAGGCAGAATATGCAGCCTTAACTCTTGGGTTAGAGTGGTGTGTGACACAGGGCATTCAACGGTTAAATGTATTTGGTGATGCCATGCTTTTAATAAAACAAATACAAGGAACTTGGGCTTGTAAAAATCATAGCTTGCTAGGACATTTGCGCAAAGTCAAGGAACTTTTGGGGAAATTTCAAGTTGTACAATTACATCATGTCCCTCGAGCAGAAAATCAAGAAGCAGATGCTCTACCTAGAGAGAAGTTGCAAGATGTTTCAGTGGTGGGTGCTATCAAGTTGAAGCTGCCTCTCTTCCAAGGTAGCGATGCTATGCCCGACATCATGAGTTTCTTGGACACAAGAGAGTGTCCTAAGGATCTTACTAAGGGCCAAAAGCAGTGGCTTGTGCGCAAGGCAACAAAATACTGCCTTATCAATGACGGCCTCTACTGCAAGGGTAAGGATCAAATTCTTAGGCGTGTACCTCTCTCTAGAGAGATCACTGAAATCATTTCAAGTTGCCATGATGGTGTTTGCGGAGGACACTTTGCACTTGACATCACTAGTAGAAAGATTCTACAAGCCAGGTTTGCATGGCCTAGTCTACATAGGGATGTGCATCATTGGTGTAAAACATGCAAGGAATGTCAAAAGGTAGGGGATAGGAGGCTCACATATGAGCCACCGACTCCTATAATCTCATATGGACCATTTGAGAAATGGGGAATTGATGCTATTGGGCCTTTGCCAAGGAGCCAATCAGGTAAATTTTATATCATCATGGGTGTGGACTACATGACCAAGTGGGCTGAAGCAGTTGCCACCACCCGGATTACAGCTAAGGAAGTGGCTAAGTTCGTATTTGAAAACATTTGTTGCCGTTTTGGCACTCCTCTTGAAATAATTTCTAACAAGGGACCAGGTTTTAGAGGAGACCTTGTAGGAGAGCTAATGGAGAAGTTAGGTATCTCACGACGACACTCAACTCCCTACTACCCACAATGCAATGGTTTGGTGGAAAAGGTAAATGGTATGATCTGCAAGATCATCACTAAACATGTAAACAATCACAAAAGTGATTGGGACAAGCATCTTATGGATGCACTTTGGGCTTATCGCACTTCATTTCACACATCCCTTGGGTTCACACCATATCACTTGGTGTTTGGTAAGGAAGCCATTTTACGGATTGAAGTACAATTGGCTAGTCTCAGGGTGCTAGTTGGGCAGGTGGAACGTCCTAATGCTCATCTCCACAACCACATTCTTGATCTAGAGAGGCTTCAACTAGACAGAGAGGATGCTATCAACTATTATGCAGCACAGGCAGAGCAACGTCGACTTACCTTCAACAAGGGACTTAGGGCAAAAGGTCTCAAGAAAGGTATGTTGGTCCTACGGTATGATAACACGTTTGACACTAGGAAGGATAAAAAGTTTTCACCCAGATGAGAGGGGCCATTTGTCATTAGAAAGCGCTACGCCAATGGCAGTTACCGATTGATGGATGCAGATGGTAGGCTCCACAAAACACGTGTCAATGGATGGAGGTTGAAGCAATACTTTTTGAGATTTGATCAAACACCTATGATGGAAATCCCCGAGGAGGGAGACTCCTCCACCTCAATTGAAGAAAAATCAAGTACAGAGCTAAAGGCATGAATACCTCTAGCCTTCGGGGGAGGGCTAATGAGGCAAGCTTTTCCATGCATGGGAACCCCCCCATATATTTTTTCCCTTTTACCAAAATATTTCCTATTATATAAGTTACTTTTGATTTTTTCTTCCTTTTTCACAAACGTTTTAGCCTTTATTAAATAAATAAGACTTATGCTAATCAATCACGATGTAGCATAGCTAAGTAAGCTTTCTTTGTTGATCTCTCTTTTGACCTTAAATATTAAATATATATATTCTAAATTACATTATATATTTTAGTATTTTCTAATATATTTTTTATGTATGTATATTATTCCACCCTACCAAATATTTTATTCACTAGTTTTCATTTTCAAACCTCAACCCCACTTTCAAATTTCAATAATACCTCCATCTAGATGATTGCCACTCTTTTCAAAACTCTAGGTCATGTTTTCATACACATGAAGGAGCTTACACTTGAAGGCAAGAGAGAAGTCCACTCAAAGGGGACCACCAAAAGACTTTTACAGCCACAAATAATACATTATTTGGCTGAATTGTTTAAGTAAAGAAGAACCCCGAATCTGAAGGAGCGTTCAACATGAAAGATGTAGCTCGTGATCTCAACTTTTAGCACAATGTTTTTCAGAATTTTTGGAGTTATGAACATGGAGATATGATTTTTGTAGTGGACCCCAGTTTTCTCGTGTAATGGTGACACAGGCCATCCCCAATTTTCTTCCCTCTAGAATGGCTATGGTTCTACAAGTCTTCAAGCATGATTACAAGAGACAAGGCTCTTTTAATGAGGTCTTGGCAAGTCTAGAGTGATTCTATCACCATTTTTGGAGGATCCATCCTCATCAACAACTATCCACCTTTGACAATCTCTCTTGTAAATTTCTTACCTCTCTCTTCTCTCCCTAATAAGCTTATGTCTAGCCAAAGCTAGACTATTGTAAATATCTCCTATCCTCTACATCCTACCCACATTCTCTCATCTTCTCTCTCTATTGACTCTGGTATTTTAAATAATGAGGAGACAAGATGGGAGCCACAGTCACATGCACCCCATTTTCCTAGTCACCAAAGTGGGACACTCACCTCAAATAGAAATATTGCTAAATCCTCCCCTCCTTCCCTATATAAGGAGGCCATGAGAGCTCACTAAGGGGGAGAACACACACACACACACACACACACACACACCTATCCATACACACTCTTGTGCTACATGCTTGTAGCATGAACCCTAATCACATAATCACAACACCATCATCATCACCATCACCATGCACAAAAGATGAGCACCACACCTCCACACCACTTGTAATTAAGGGTTGAAGGCACAATTTCAAGAAAAAGAAGGGTGGACACACTCATGATATTCCTCGCCATCAACTCCCATCTCTCCATTATGCCTCCTACAATCTTGTCCCCTTCTCATTTTCCTTCCATACGCTACCTATTGTATTCATATTTTGCAAGCAGTCAACACACTCCATCTTGGTGCCATACTTTGTGTCGCTTTGAATACATCTCATTGTGAGTATGGTATATGCTTGTTCCTTGCCTTTTTTTTTCTGCTTATGTAAAGGTGTGCGGATTCGCCACCATTCACACACACTCTCTCTCTCCCTCTCATATTCCTATCATCTTGCTACTTCCATCTTGAGGTGTGCGGATTCGCCACCTCTTGTATGATAAGTGAGCATACTCGCAGGTTTCCCCTACCTCATTATCTTCCTTACTAACATGCACGAGTAGCAAGCCCATTCTCACTCATTCACCACTCCTCTCACCTTATTCTCCGACCACCCCATTCCACATTTGGGCGTGGATCTTGAAATTGTTTTCCATGGCATGCTTCATTGTGTATATGTATGCGTCCTAGCCGCATATCTTGCTAGGTGGTGCCCCTATTGTGTATCCCCGATGATGAGGCCATTGTGCATAGTCTTGGTGTAGAGGCCACCAGGTCTATTTTTCACTTTCGCCTCTCAAAGTGAACTCAAAGAGATGCAACTACTAACTCTACAAGCAAATCAAACGCATTACCGCCAAGTAATCTGCCTATGTCCTTCTACACATCTCTACAGTCATCACGTTCGTTAACAATGCAAATCATATCGGAACCACACGAAACTTGAAGGGAAGCTACAGGGGATTATCAAAAACATATCCTATCACTGTCACAGCATTCTGGATAGGTACAAAGATCGAGATCGTTCATCCCAAAGTCAGCAAAAACAGCGAACAAGTGATCCCAATGGGTCGTTTTAGGGTCCCTAAAGCCCCTCCTAGGGTCAAAACACCATAAAACACACATATAGACACTCAAAACAGCGATTTAAGGCCTCAAACTCGTGGTCGAAAACCTACACCGAATCTTGAATGGAAGAGCAAGATAAGAGGAACACAATGCAATAAACAAATCTGAATTTGGATTACCGTAGCCACAATGGCAAAGATTACAAGTTTGAACAAGAAGAAGCTCTCAAACGTACGCTGTCTTCTCAGTTTTCCATCAAAAATTCATGTTCAAACTTACAAAAAATGACCTTTATAGATTAGGTCTTTACAAATGTCTTGTCCGGCCATAAGCTCCTAAACTTCTAACTGGCTCTCTAATATACAATTGCTCCCATAAGAATAATCATAAATCCTTTGACAAGTTCTCGGCTTAGAGATGCTTCCTTACAAAAGAATTTTACAATGCTTTCTCAGAAAAATATGATCCTTCTCTGGAAACTGCCGCTTGTTGCTTCGTCTGCCAAACATCCACCTCTTGCAATTATGCTCTCAATGACCTCTAGATCTTTGTGTCTACTATCTGCCGCATCCCCATCCTCCTCAATGCCATTGGATATTGTAGAGATCTCTCTCTCTCTCTCTCTCTCTCTCTCTCTCTCTCTCTCTCTCCCTCCCGCGGCTAGATCTCCTTTGCCTGTGTGTTTCATGTCTATGTGTACCCACATCACGGGGTTACGGTACAAGGGGAGATTAGTCACTTGGGTTGGAGCATGGTAAGTTTGTTTATGGTTAAGTGACGCCAAAATCTGAGTAGTTACAAATTGTAACAATGGGTTGAGATTCTCCATGCATAATTGCGAGGTTCAAAGCATAGTGAATTAATGACCTCTTGTCTGACCGTGTACAAGGCTATGGATTTTGATCTTATGCTTTGTTTGAGCATCGTGAGTGAGTGGTCTTAGATAGGCTATGGTGACACAAGGCTTCGTTATTAGTTATTGATAACTAAGCCAACTATGCCCCGACAGAGTATAAAATGAATAACTAACTTGCCTCTTGCATGGTCAGGTGAGGCCTCTCAACACACGGGTTAGAACCATGTCAATAGGGGCCTAAATAATTTCATAAAATCCAATATCTAACCAGCCCAAATGATTTTCTCATATTAAACTGATCATTTAATGTGGAATAATAAATGGGAACAAGGGTTGGAATATAAACATGTGCTTATGCATCTATCTCAACACGAGGCCAATGATAAAGGGATCCAAATGAGAGATGATAATAGAGATTAAATACCTTAGGGTTAGCTTCATTAAATAACTCCAAGGGCTAGTGTTAGGGCTAGTGTTAAAAGTCCTTTGACCTTAGGCAAGCTAGGGTTGTGCTTGAGGTGGGAACCCGGCCCAAGCTTGAGGTGCTTTCCGTGCTTGTTGACTGAGATGCTTGAGTTTCTTGATGTGCTTGATGATTGAGATGCTTGAAGTTCTTGTCAAGGAACCAGGCCCCAGGCTAAGGGACTTGAGGTGTCAGAAAAGTCCACAAGGATCCCTACAAGGACGGTGCGAGTCCTACAAGTAGGGGCATGAGAGAGGACACACACACCCTCACACAAGACAAGCCTAGTCCAAGGAGGCAACAAGGACACATGTCAAGCTCTCCTTCATGTTTCCCTCATGTTGTGCCTAAAGCCTATTTGTTGGCCTTCCAAGGGGTCCAATGACAATTTAGTTAATTTAATTAATTGTTTATGCATTTATCAAGTCCTGTATCTCAAAGGGGAAAGGGGTACACTTGTACCAAGGCTACCCTTGTTGCTTGATATGCACTAAGCATGTGATTGGCCAGGCTTTAGGAAGTCCAATCAAGTGCCAGATAGTGCTAGAAGAGGAGGTCAAAGCAAGGAGGGGGCTAGCTTGGGGGGTATACTCTGCCCCCTCCCCTCCCCCAAGACACACACACACACACACACACTCATTGTGTGAAGTGCAAAGTGCAAGAGCTCCATCTCTTTCTCCAAGCCAGTAGAGAAGTTGAGAGACTATACTAACACTCTTGGCTATGGAATATAAATCCAATCAAAATTCATGCTTCAATGTTTAAGCTTGCCATCTTCTCCATCTTCATTACTATGATATTATGTATGCTAGCAAGAAGAGTGATGATACGTGAGGAACTATTCTTTTTCCTATGAATGTTTCTTCTTCCTCTTCTGTGGGACGCATGTCTAACCTCACCATCCTATCTTATTGTAGTATTAGCAAGAATCACAATTAATTTGTCAAACCATGGGACAAAACTGACTCGACTAGTGCATAGAGGCTACAAGAGGTTGTCAATCTCTCGGAAAACAACTAACAACTCGCATCTAACTCAAGCTACACTCAAGTGACTGAAATCACCAAAAGCCAATCGCTCATTGGCAAGCAGATCACATCCGTTACAGCATCAAATGACATCCAAACGTAACGGGAATTCTAGGACAAGTTTATAAGACCTAAGAACACATGGCTATGGTCTCAAACCCCACTTTAGGTCAAGTTCCAAAATCGCGATTATTAACAGCAATGGATTTTTGACCTAGTCATTTTTGACCCAGAATGCCTCTAAATGCTTAGCAATGATGTCCCAATACCCCACCTATGCTTAGTTTCGATTTGAAAGTGTAAATTCCTAGTTATGATGAAATTAGGTTGCGGGTCGACGACGCAAAAAGCTACGAAATACTATGAATGGCTTACGTCAATACGTAGAGCTCTTACCTGTGGTTGCAATGCAACAAACACATTCGCAATGTGACAACCGGAGAGGGAGTAGGAAGCGCGAGAAGGAGAGAAGTGAGCGCCGTTAGCTCACGCTCTGTATTTCTTATCCAAAAACTTATAAAAAACTTACAAAAATTGGCTTTTATACCTTAGCCAAGGTTTTTGGGTGGTCAAAAGTAATAATCTGGAGTTCTACCAAAGCTAGGAATTGAATGGCTGGTACAATTTGGAAGCTTGTAGCCCCGGCTCATTAATTACAAAGTTTACCAAGAAAACAGGAGTTACAATATTCCCAATTTATCAAAATAATAATTGTTTTACAAGGAGAACTCCGGAAAATGGTGTCCGCGTTAGCTTTCTGCTAACATTCCCCCCCTCCTCGCCTATGTCGTCCCTTGACACAAATTTATGGGCTGAAGTAATCTTCGGGTTGACAGCGGGCGAGGCAATCCTTATGTGCTTCCAGTGCCTTTTCGTATCTGATTTTGCGTTCTTTGTTTTGCACTTGCAAAAATTGCATGGTGACTCTGTCTTTTAGTTCCACTACCGAGTATCCTATAAATCTTGCTGTGAGGTTGCTTATCACCGTTGCAAATATCTTCATTCGCCAGGTGAAGAAGCCAATGTAAAATGCCTCCTCAAAAGCTAGCATATTGTGCGAGGGCAAAAACATGCATCGGGTATAAAATCCATAAAGAACTTCTTCTGAGGGTTGCCCACTTAGATCATTGAAGACCCGTATGCATGTGAGTAGCATCCGACAGATTTTATATAACATGGCACATGAGAGATCTGGTAGATTTTTGAAGAATGTCATGGCGCCCGTTAGGGTTTTCACCATGTATTCTTCTGTTGCTTGGCCTCTCTCTGGAGCTGGCAGCTTGGGAAAATTTAGCCATGTTGGCCTCTTCTTCTACAGTGCTTCGTGTGCTTGCCACGTCCTTACTCGAGGCACCAGAAAAAATGTGGGATCTTTCTGTATGGCCACAGGTGCTCTTGTGAACAAAATCAAATATCTTGGATTCTTGTTTAGCCAGCTTAGCCTCCACTTTGGGTGGTCTTGGTCTGCGCCATCTTCTTGCATATCCTTGTATAATCTTTCCTTTACTTGTAAGAGTTCCACCTTGATGAGAGGGTATGGCAGGGATTTTTGGTGCCATTCAACATTGATTTGATTGGGAGTGAGTTGAGTGACATTGACAGAGTGTAAAACTCTCAACTCCCAATCCATAGCTGCCCTCCACTTCTCATCTACCTCTAAGGCGGTCTTCTTCATCGGTGCATCTTCTTTAGCCTTTCACAGTTGGAGCATTGGCACTGTGTCTTCCTCTGTGATTTGGACCTAAAATCTTCTCCACCACTCGGCTCTGATGTAGACTGCATCTCAAAGTCAGCAAATGAGACCGAGGGTATTTCCACTTGGGGTGGCTCTGAAGTGCCTACCTCTTCCTGTATATTTGTATTTCCCTCTTTGAGGAGTTGATTCATTTGTTTCAATTCTGCAATTTCCTTAAGGAGCTCCTCCTCTCTTTGGACCCACATGAGTGCCAGGTCTCTGCGTTGTGACTGTTCCAGCTTCAACTCCAATTCTAAATCTCGGTTTTTCTTTTCAAGAGCCTTATACACTTCATCTGTTCCCTTGATCGAGGCCACGATTGGATTTTCTCTTATTTGCCGCAAGAAAGTGGCCCGATCATTAATTCTTTGTTCAAAATACTCCAGAGATGCGTTTGCTACATCTAATTGTACTTGAATCTTCTGAGTTGACAGAGAGGTGGTAAGAAGTTCGTTTGTCAATTCTATCAACTGCTCATCTTTCACTTTGCATGCATCATATAACTTAGTCAGGAGGTGACCTAGCTCCTCCATTTCCTTCTATTGTTTGTCTCGTGCTATTTGATGTTGTTTTGCCTCTGTCTTTAGCTCTTGTACCTGATTTTGGAGATCAATGATTGTAACCATTCTGTCATCGAGCTTGTCTTGAAGAGCATCGATGACCATTTCTAATTCTTTGGATTTAGTACTGCGGTTAAAGGCTACTTAGCGGAGTTTCTCCGTCATGATTTGCATCTACCTTGCATACTCATTTACTTGTAGAATAATTTCATCATTGGACTGCCACTCCTCCTGTCTTGCAAGTTGAGATGTGATGGCAGCCTCTTATGTTGCTTCTTGTTGTGTTGTTATTGCGGGTGTTTCTATAGAGATGGTTGCTTTTCCTTGGCCATCCTGAGGTTTTGAAAGCTCGGCAGTTGCTGGCTGAGTGGAAATTACTGTTGTGGTCTCAACCCTTTCCGGTTCCATGTTTGCAGGCCTTTCTGCCTTCTCAGTCTCGGTTTCTTCCTCATGTGTAGTGGTTTACTCTTTTTGTGTATCTTGCTCTTTATCAGTGTCATCCGCCTCCTTGTGAGTTTCCTCGGTTGTCTGCTCTGGTGCTGGTTCAACTTCCTTTTCTTCATGTTGTGCGGCGTGGTCAGTTTGTTGTGTAGCTTCCATTTGGTGGGTGAATTCAGAATCTCTTTCCTTGTCGGTCTCGGCTTCTTCAGTGGTCTCTTGGCCTAGAGGTGATGATGGTGGAGTGGGCATGGGCTGGTCCTGTTGTTCCGGCGGCGGTGAGGTGGGTCGCGGAGATTCCTGGCCTTGCTCTTGAGTTGCTGCTTCCTCAGCTTTCTTGGCCGCTTCTTTCGCCTCTTTCAACTTCAAGGCCTCTGCCTCTTGGTACATTCTTTCTAAATGATCCTTGGGATCCTCGGCCTCTTTTCTTGAATGATGTTTTGTTCAAAGTCCTTTCAAGCTAGTGGGTACCCACTTTTCTGGGTCTTTTCCCTGCGCTTGCCTAGTGCGCTGATACGCCTGTTTTTCTCTCTCAAACCTGGCTTGTTTCTGCATTGGCTCCTCCTGGTGGGCAGCCATAGCTTTTCGCTTCATCTCTTCCCTCCTAGCTCTTTTTTCCTCGTTGTCAGAGCTTTCACTACTATGCTGATCTGATGAGGTGTCATCTCATTCACCACCAGATTTAAATGATCTTTTACCTGATCTTGTAGATCTTGGAGAGGGTTGAGCTGCCAAGATCCTTGTGTTCTAATCCGGGGCAGGCGGTAGGTTGTCGGCCATGTCGATGGCATGATAGGCTATTTTGGTCAATACTTCCGGTGCACCCAAGTATGTTTGCTTCCCCTCCTTCTTGTTGGCCTTCAATGTTGTCAACACATATTGCGCATGGTCCACAGGTTGTCTGGTGGTTGACTTCAAAACTTGTGTAAAATGGTGGCCACGACGTGATTTGGTGTCGTATACCTTGGTGGCCTTTTTGCGAGGAAATGGAAATGTTGATGGTACAAACGATCTGGCTCTTCCACCTGCTTGTGGACCGGCAAATGTAGCCGCAGCTCTTTCCTTTGTAAATGTGCCCACTGTTTTCCTATGTCTTGCCCACATGGTCATCCTTCAGTGGGCAATCTGAGTGCCTCTACCACTATTTCCTTTCTAATTAAAACCTCGACCATGTTTCCTTGGTTGTCCGAGATTTGGGTAGTTCCATCTTCCTTGATGGTGGACAGAAGCTTGTAAGCTTTCTAAAAGTCTACTCCGCAGGGCTCTTGTTCATAGAAGTGTCGGAGTCCCAACCTGCGGGTAGCCTCTTTGGTTTTCGGCTTTGTAGCTACATCGTAGACCTCTTTAGGCAAGAGCTGCAACTCTACCGGATGCCCTTCTTCTTTCAATCTTAAACCTGCCAGTGAAGACTGTGGTATGGTGTTCTTCCAACTGTTCTTTAGAAAGCTAGGATGCTTTTGCAGCTTTGACCGACTCGGGGTCCAATTGATACGCTCTTGCAGTTTCTTCTTTTGGTTTAACTTCTTCTTGGATTTTTCCGTGGATTGCATTGCTCCTGTTAGTGAATAGAGTGCAAAGTTAGCAGAATTGTCGAATTTTCTTTGGAATGTCCTTTTAAACTGAAATGCTGATAATCTGGTCCAAATTGCTTCAAATCAATTTTTAAACAAGCAAAGATGCGTAAAATCATGCAAGGAACAAAACTGTATGGTTAAAACAAAAATTTGCAACCAAAGTAAATAATCGCGATTATTTACAGCTGGGAAAATTTTCAACTTTTTTGCAAACTTGGCTTTATAGGCTTGAAGTATATGCCAATTGCATGCTCTGAGGGAAATATGGGCTCATTTGGATGTACAGGGTGCAAATGGTACCAGATTTTGGGTTTAGGCCATTGAAACAGCTGATATAAAGAAAATTTGAGATTTTGACATCCAAATTGACTCAAAATTGGCTAGTGGGCTTATCTCAATATGCTCTTTGGATGTATGATGACAAAATATCCAAATTGCCCCATTTTCGCCAAAAAGTAAATAATCGTGATTATTAACTTTTCTTCCAAAATTGATATTTTTTGGCATAGACTGGTTCTAGGCATGGTATAGAGCTTGGTTATGAATTATGAGGTGATTTGGATCAAGAAAAGTTGTTCAGAACCCAAATTTTGGCTTACACAGACTTCTTTGCGTTTTTTGGCAGTTTTGCAAGTAAAGAGTGGTCATTTTAGCTCATACTTGATTTTTGTCATGTAATAGGTGTGTATGCATGATAGGTGAGGAGAATTGACAATTTTCAAGAAAAAATGTTACAAAAGTAAATAATCGCTATTATTTACATCAGTGACAAAACCTTTGCATTTCACATAAATTTTGACCTTAACATGTTTCATATACCTAATACAGGTCCTAAATTGAATTTCTCAAGTTCGGTCATGCCGGCATCACTTTGTGCTCTGTCGACTCTGAAAGAACCATTTTTGTGATTATCTGTCTGTTGGGTTGGTTGGTCAACTTTGAGGCTTTGGACTTATCTGTAACACCGTCATGAAGCTTCCTGTCCACTTCTGGCTCATTTGGAGTCAGTTTGGCCTCGTATGTCGAATTTGACGCTTTGTAACCTTCGATCCATTTTCCGCTTTTCGAGGGATTTACTTGATGGATTTCTCCAAACCAATCATATACATTGTATATGAACCTCATTAGCAAGCCATCTGTGGAGTTAGGTCAAAATTCTAGCCTTTTCCAAAAAACCCTAATTCTCTACTGAGGACCCCCTTGACCCCAGCCGAATGATCATCTGATGGTATGGAATGGTTCTATTGTGTTAGGGCATGCTATGGTTCAAATCCCATCTGATTTGGTCAAGTTGGCAGGCTGCTATGGTCACTTTTAGGTCGTAGGTCTTCGTGCACTGCTCGGCTTCTAGGGTTTTTTCTAGGGCTTTAGACTAGCTACCAGCCGGTACAAAATGGATCATTGATTATTAAGGAACTTACCCCTCATGTCTCGTGTGAGATGGCATTGAAAAAGGTCAATTGTGGGCTCCGAAAATGACGCGCGAAGGAAGCCGAAATGCTCTCTCTGCAAAGGCTCCAAGTGGAAATGAGGTGGTTTTAGCCTACCCTGGCTATCTATACCCGGACTTCTCAAACCAAATTTCCCCACTTTCCTCCGGTAGTCTTATTAGGCCGTGAAATCTATGTTAGGCTCAAAAATTTTCAAAATTGGATTCCTGTACCTCATCTGGCAAAAATTTGTAAAAGTAGGCTTGGCCGCCTAATTTGGGCTTCTTGCTTCCATCTTTTGATTTCGTTGAAATTTTTTGTGCTTGTTCACCTTGTCTTTCTGATCACCATCGTGTCTTTCGTTTTTCCATATGGGCTTCCCTGCTATTTATTATTAATTTTTGACCTTTTTATTTAAAAAATCAAAGAAAATAGAAAAATGCTCTAAAAAAGCAAAGTGAAAATCCAATAATTAAGAAAATCCCTTGAAAAATATAGCGTTATTGTTTTTTGTTGGATTTCTCCATTTTTAAGCCTCTTTTTCAACAAAAATGATTAAAAAATATCCAAAAAAGGAGTATTTTTAATGATTTTTTGGTAGTATATACACTATTTACACTCATCAGGGAAGAAATTATCGATGAATTTTCCTTGTTGATGAATTATAAGGGCATTATTAGGTAATTTTGGAAAAAATCACATGTGAACATGAAACTTTTTCCTCCCTCTTCAAACATTGTCCTTAATTACTTAGTACTTAATGCCCTTCCACCCCTCCTAGATGGCGTTCTCCGGGATGACTGTGTGCATGAGTTGAACAATTGTGTCTATGCACATCCGTGATTGGCTCTACCATGATATGAAGATCAATGCAATCCAACTCAATATGTTGTGCAAGAGTTGGGTCTTGAGTAAATTACTCAAGGGTTTTCGATGTGTTTGTTGTTGATGTCTTCCAAAGAGTAGATCCTGTAGCCTTTGTGCTCTCTGTTTGATAGTACCATCAGGTTGTTTAAGCATGTTGATTGCTTGAGCTGTTGGTAGCACGTCAAATGGTTGTCGAGATTTTTCTCGCCATTGGTAGCTCGGTCTGCTTGGTGCATGGTGTTTGAGAGCCTGTTGCGACTTAACTCGCCACTGTTTGATTGGTTTCACGTTGTGTGGAGAAGATAAGTGCTCCTTTTTCTTCCAAAATTTTTTCATGTTAGGTTCCTTGTTCATAGATGCTCGATTCTGTGCTCGAATCCTTGGAACCGTCTTCTGTTTCTTTGGTGAATTTTTAGGCACCCAGATCTGATTTGGTTTATCCACAAGTTGTGCTTTTGGTACCCAAATTTGCCTGGCTCCTTGCATGCTACTTGTAGCATTTTTTTGTTGGGGGAATGGAGAAGATTTGCTTCGTGGATTGGTCTTCTGATTGCATCCTTTCCATTCCTCTTTGCTTGGTGCAATATGAACAATGAGTTGCCCTCCTTTAAGTGATAGCTTTAGCTGATTTGTATCCCAATCTGGTACTGCTTTGTAAGTACGCATCCAAGGAATGCCAAGAATCATCATCTCGTTCATGTATTCATCTGGAAAGCATACAAACTGATGCGTACATGACCATCCATGTACTACCACATTCAAGTTGACTACTCCCAATGTTGGAGTTGGATTCTTGTTGCATCCTTTGATTGTCGTTATTCCTGTGGTCAATGCTTGACTTGTTGCCTTCTTGTATGTGGAATAACTGACTGCATTCACTCTAGCTCCTGTGTCTACCAAAGCATTGGTTCTATGATTGTTGAGATGTACTTTGATGCGGAGATCCATCCCATCTAACCAGTCGTCATCTGTTGAAACCGCGTCTTTAGGTAATTCTCATTGTCGATCATCTAGTTCCAAAGTGTTGATGGGAATCGGTATCTGTTGATTCTTGAGAACAGCTTTATGCTTGAGCACCCAAAGTCTAGCTTCCTCTTGGTCTTCATCAATAACCCGCTGTCGCTTCATCTTTCTTTGTTTGGCTGTATGCATTCTCTCTAGCAATTCATTGGTTAGTGGAAAATTGTATTTCTTTAAACGACATCCACTAATCCAATTAGCCATTGGTTCACCATCTAGGGTTGACAATTTTACTACTCCACTTAGAGATACATCTTCAATGATAAATGGTCCATGTCCCTTTTTCTTGAACTTGGGAATGTGTTGCTTAAGGGAATAGACTAGAACTAAGTGTCCTTTCTTGAAAATTTTGGTGATTAAGTGGGAATCAAAAAAATTGTTTTTGTTTTCGCTTTTGTGCATAGATATGAGCTACAACCGTTAGGCTTTGCTCGTCTAGGTTTTCCAAATCTTCAAGTCTGTCTGAAAATTCATGTTCAGTCCACTCAAGAGTCTGTGCTACCCTTAATGTCGGCAATAGAAATTCTATTGGCAGTATGGCATCAAGACCATAAACGAGGTTAAAGGGTGTAGCATTTGAAGCTATTTTGAATGAAACTCGATAAGCCCATAGAGCATCATGGAGATTCATTTCCTAGTCTGTCCTCCTGAACTAACCACTTTGGTCAGTACCGAGCTAAGAATTTTATTCGTATGCTCAGCTTGTCCATTGGCTTGTGGGTGATAGGGGGCTGATTTGTTATGGATAACCATAAAATCATTAATCAAATACTCTATTACCTCGTTGAGGAAATGAGTTCCCCGATCACTGAAAATCTCTATTGGCAGTCAATACCTTACGAATATATACTCATATAAGAATGCAGCAGAGGTTCTGGCATCATTCTTTTGGGTTGCTTTACCCTCGACCCACTTGGTCAAATAGTCCGTAGCTATAATGATATATTGAGCTTGGGTTCTATAAGCAGGTGGCTGTATCGGTCCAACAAAATATATACCCCATTTTGCGAAGGCTCTAGCCCCCATCATTGGTCTTAAGGGAATGTTGTCTACTCGTGTTGCCATTTTTGCTCGTTGACAAGCATCACACCTTCAAACATATTCTTTGGCATATGCAAAAAGTGTTGGCCACCATATGCCTGCCATCAAGATTGCTCTTGCGGTGGTCTCACTAGAAAAGTGACCTCCAGCTAATCCATCATGTGCTTGTTCTATAATTGGAATATACTCATTTTCATTTGCACAAAGACGCAAATGTTGATCTTTACCTCTCCGATACAATTGGTTCCCAATGAGAGCATAGTCTCTTGCTTCCGTTTCAATTGCTCGTTGATGGCGTTTACTCATATCCTCAGGAAATGTTCGGCTTGATAAGAAAGTAACTAGATAATTACTCCACTTAGAAAGAGGTGACATTTAAAACATTGTTACATGAGGAATGGGCGGTTGTTTCTGACATTGAGAGAAATCTTTTACAAAAGATCTAATATCTCTTCTCATGGTCGGCCAAAATACTCCGAGTCTTAAGATTCGTTGCATAGTTTGGTCTTCCGCAAAGTGAAGTCTTAGTATGGTAACATGTGCTTGACCTAGGTATTGATCCTTTTCTTCAGGATTAATGCATAAAAGCAATATCCCGTCTCAATTTCTTTTATATAGCCTTCCAACTAGTATTTGATATATAGCCGATTGCTCGATTAAATCAACTGTGATAGGAAGTGGTGAATCCACTTGAGCTATTGTCATCAATGACACAATTTTTTAAGACCATCTAGGTATCATTTCCACGGAGAACAAATAGGCATCTGGTAGATCATCATCTACCCCTTTAGGTGATTCCGCTGAAACAATCCTGGACAAATGATCTGCTCGTTGATGTGTAGTGCCTTTTTTTTACAACCACAGTGAAATCAAATTCGAGAAAAATGATAAACCATCTCACTATTCTTCCTGTGCTGCATGGCTTGTTGACCAAATATAAAAAATCTTGGTGGTCCACAAAGAACACAAACTTGTTGGCCAATAGGTAATGTCTATACTTTTTAACGGCATAGATCATTCCTAGTCCTTCTCTTTCAGTGGTGGTGTAATTATTTTCTGCCATGTTCAATTGTTGGCTAGCATAAGAAATAGGAAAGTCAATTTTTCCATCTCCTGGTTGGGCTAGTATACAACCAATAGCAAAGTTTGAAGCATCTACATGTACGTGGAATACTTTATCCCAATCGAGTGCTTTCAATATTGGAGCTGAGATGAGAGCTTGCTTAAGCTTTATGAAGGATTATTCACATGCCTCGGTCCATTCAAAGTGCGTAATCAAGCTATACATGGGTTTTGTAATTATAGCATACATGTAGATGAACCGTCGGTAATATCCACAATGTCCCATGAAGGCTTGTACACTTTTGACTGTTGTTGGTCTAGGCAAATCAGCAATGACATGAATCTTTTCAATATCGGTAGCTATGCCATTTTTAGACACTATATGTCCAAGGATTTTCCCTTGTCTTCCCATGAATGTGCACTTTTCAGGGTTTAAGAAAATCTTGTAAAGTCTACATTTCTCAAATACCTTTTTGAGGTGTTCAAAATGATCAGCTCGGATTGAGCAATGTACGCATAAGTCATCCATGTATACTTCCAATAATTTATGAAGATACTCTTTGAAAGCATGGCTCATCAATCTCTGAAATGTGGTTGGAGCATTAGTTAACCCAAACGGCATAATCCGATAGGCGAATATACCCCATTCTGTTACAAAAGCAGTTTTATGCTGATCTTTTGGGTCTACCAAAAGTTGATTGTATCCCGAAAATCCATCTAGGAAGATGTAAGCTTCTTTTTCTGCCACTCGTTCTAAAACATGCTCAATTATCAGAAGAGGAAAGTTGTCTCTAATGGTAGCTGCATTCACTTTTTTGAGATTAACGCACGCTCGTAATTTCCCATTCTTCTTAGGTACTACCACAATTGGAGACACCCAATCAGTGTGCTCAATTTTGTAAATGAATTCAGCTTCCTTTAGTTTTTCAATCTCTTCTTTGATCCTCCTGGCAAGTGTTTCATTATAAGTGTATGGTCTCTGTCTACTTGGTTTTGCATCATCTCTCATGGGTATAGTATGTTGACAGATTTCTGGACCAACACCCTTGAGATCCTTGTGAGACCAAGCAAAGATATCCCGGTGTTCCTTTAACAAGCTCAGCAAAAGCTTTTCTTCTTCTTCTGTTAGGTCATTTGCAATGTAAGCCGGTTTAGGCTCTTCTCTTGGTTCAGCCAAGTCTACCCTTTTAGCGTTTTTAGGTCCTTCGTAAGACTCGCCTTGTTTGCGTAGCTCCCTAACAGGTTGTTCGATTATGGTTTTCCGATCTTGGAGGTATACTTTTTGTAGTGGGATGGAACATGCATTAAAACATCCTTACCATTCTCTTCTGTGGTTTCCATTTCGATGGTGTATATCTCCTTTAGAGCTTTTTTCAACTCTTGATATTTCTTTTTCTGCTAGACTCTTGTCATGAGTGATTTTTTATCCTGATGTTCTTCGTGAGTACCCTTCGTTGTTTTTCTCGATGTCTGAGAAATTTTTGAGTCTCCGTTTGAAGGATATCTGCCAGTTATTTTGTCCTTGACACAATCACTAGCATCTATCTGCATCAGGAATTGTGTTTTCCTGGATACTAATGGCATAGGTCGTGCTTTCACAATTTTAGTGTCTCTTTTTTTTCTATACCATTTTTGTCTACTTGATTTCTGGTTTGGAAAGTCAAAAAACTTTTTCTCCCTTCCCCTTAAGAGTAATTAGTAATTGAGCTCTCGTATGTTCTTTTTCAGATCCCGAATCTTCTGAGGTAGCTGAGTATTCATCTAACTCATCAGTTGCATCGTAAAGAGGTCAGAAAAGACTTGTTGAGCTTTCATCAAGTCCTTTGTTTCCTCATCCTTGTTTTCAATGTTAAGGACTGACATCATTTGGATGGGAATTATGTCGTAGCCATCCTCATTGCAAAATTGAGTAGGCATAGACGTATTCACGCATACATCCATTGTCGCTAAAATTTGAGTCCACTCGAATGGTTCGAATAAATGTTCTGGAAAGGGTTCAGGTATGTAGGCTTCGTCTGTACAGTCTCTTTCTAGGATACATTCCTCTCGTCTCAAGCTTCCATTTTCTGAAGCTCCGCATATCCAAATAGGAGTGTCTTTGTTTAGCCAAGATGGAAGTTTAGTCTCAGTCCAAGAGACTGAATCAAACTCTTGGATGGGTGTTTTCAAGACATATCCATAGGTGTGGTCTTTTAGATTGACTCTTGTTATAGATCCCACGTGCTTCAAGTACAGATAGTCGTTTGCCCAATCTTGGATAAGCTGTACCTGTCACATGAAAGGTCTTCCCAATATGCTTTTTTCCCAAAGTCTACTATGGCAAAAGTGTGTTGATATTCAATTCCATAGGAGTTGACTATCACTTTTTCTAGTAGCCCTAGTGGTCTTTCAATGTGTCCGTCAGCCAACTGCAATTTCATTCACGTTTGTCTAATGGCTGGCTGTCCCTAGGATTCCTATACTGCTTTAGTGGCTATGGATATGCCCGCTCCACTATCCAGTATTGCCATGGTTTCAATGTCATTATATTTCATTGGGAGGGTAGTGTTTCCTTCCTCCCCTTCATAATATTCTCCGACCTTGTTCATAGGAACTGATCGAATCTCTTTGTTTTCTATTTCATTTTTTAGGTTTCCCAGATTCTTAGAGATTAGCCCCGTTATCCCTACCTTCTCAAGGGTTTTTTGGTAAATCGTTCCATAAGTATAGCCTGAGTTTCAACAGTTCCCCCAAAGTAAGAGTGCATTGGATAGGTGTAGACATGATTGAATGAATGTTGTCTACTTCTAGGGTCTGTTTGGCTCCTTTTACTTGAGTGGTCTTGCAAATGATAGATTCATCTTTGTTATGTCCCAAGTAAGAAGGTAATGTTTTTAATGTCATTGGTTTAGATATCCCTAAAGCCTCTGATCCGTAATCCTAGTACAAGGACTGTAAATCCACATTCATGTCAGATGGTAGGTTATCCAACCAGAATTTCTCTATAGGAAACGACTTTAAAGTTAGGCTCTCGTCATTGATCTCCCTTACCTTTTCCCATAAGTGTCCTGGCCAGTCTTCCTCTACGAATGGAATTTTGTCTAAGGCATCTTCACTGTCCGGGACTATGAGCTCTGGTTCATTTGTTTCAAGGTGGGGTTCTGCCACCACATCGGATTTTGCTTTCACTTCTTCTACCGCAAGCTCTTCCGGTTTTGCAATATTTTCAAGCTTGGGTTTCTGTTTATCCAGCATTTCTTGCGTGATTCTTACCAAATTTTGATAAGCTTCCAGCTTAGCTGCTTCCATGTCTGGAGATGGATAGTTTTTCCATTTGTTTTCCATGTTTTGGCCTGCTTTTAGTCCTACTTGGTAGGCTTCCAAGGCGGCATTGATAGGCTCAAAAATTTTATAAACCATAATGGATCCTCCAGATTTCACGATTGTTTCTTTGAATTCACTGCTAGTTCCTTTCAACTTGTCCTGGGCTATAATTTTTGCTTTCTATTTTTTTTCAACCCGTTGTTTTTGTTTTCTCATCTCATATCTTTTGCTTCTACTCCTTTTGATTCTTTGAGAAGAAACTTTCATGTTCTCCAAATCATCAGAGGAATTTTATTTCTTTTTCTTTGCCTGTGCTCTAGTGATTACCTTGATTGGAACGATCGGTTTGCTCTCTGATGAGCTACTAGGCATCAATTGGACTACGTTGACTACATTTTTTCCCTTGTTCAAAGGATTCTTAGGACAATCTTCCGGAAAGTGTCCTCCCTTTTTGCATCATTGTATGCAATAGGCTTCAATTGGTTTGAGGTTTTTGTCAGGCTCTGGATATTCGTTCTTCCAATGGTCATCAGCACCACAATTATGACAGTTTCCTGTCCTGAGCTTCATCATGGGTCTTCCCATGGGAGGTTTGACACATTGATTAGCTACATAATACATTGGTGCGAGCTCTGGTGGAGCATAAGTCATGGTTTCCTCCATTGGTGGTGGGTGTGGACTATACCAATCTCCCTCTACCATTACTTTAGATGGACTAGGCTCTGCATAGGGTGTAACAGGCACTAATGCTTGTTCATCTATGACTCCTTCTGAGTGCATGTACTTTACAGGCACCACATTATGTCCTGAATAAGGAGGTTTTGTCCCAACGGAGGTTGAGGTCTCTCCATACCCATTGGTGGTCTTTGAACTTGAGCCATATTAGGCTGATATCTGTACATGGGTTGTCCTTGGGGCCTCATGGTCTGAAGTAGCACTCGTGGGTCTCGTGGTTGATCCATTTATCCTCAATTGCACACCATTTTTGTGGCCTAATTGGTTGTCCTTGTGGGGATATCCCCTGTCGTGGTCCTCTCATAGGTGCTTTTTGCATATTGTTCATCATGTCGTTCATCCTTTTTAGAATATCTTCTATGGCTGAGAGTGGTTCTGCAAGATCCGTTCCCACTTGTGCTGGTTTTGTGGATACTGTCTTCTCACTTTGGTTATCCTTAGGGACATCCTCTTGATTGAAGATCGCATAGTTGTCTCCTAGGTTGATAGCATCCGACACACATGCCTCTAGGGTTGTATGCTTTTTACTATATAGTATAGCATGAAGTTCTTTGTTTAGCAGGCCCTCCAGAAACAATGAGACAAGTCGCTCTTCTACATGTTTCTCCATCTCTGGGCATCTGGCAATGTACTGTTTCATTCGAGTTGCACAATCCCTAACAAACTCACCATGTTTCTGTTTAAGGCTGTAGATTTGAGCTACCATATTATGTTTAATCCCCGCTTTAGAACAAGCACCTACAAATCCTTGAGCTAATGTATTCAAATCCATGATTGACCTGGTGGAATGTTTTGAAACCATGTCAAAGCTTTTCCTTCTAACGTCATTACAAACCCCTCAAATTGAGTATGGAAATCGAATATACGCTCTGCTCTTAGCACTTGCTTAAATCTTGCTAAGCGGTCATATGAATCCCTTGATCCACTGTATTTTTTGACCCATTTTTCAAAAATCAGTTGGTCTAACACGTCTATTTGGTTCAACTCCAGGTCTTTTGGGAGTTGGTCCTATTCCTAGTCCTTCAAACCAGTCTGTCGAGAAGAGTGACTCATGTAGCCCTGGACTGGTCTTAGTGTCACCCGTTTTTCTACGTGATGAGGTGGTTTCATGTTTCTTCACATTACTCTTAGATGATCTCTTATGATGTTCGTCTCTTGGAGTGGTTTCTGGTCCTTGACCCAATATCCAATCCCGTATGGAATACCCCTGGTATTTGGTTTGTTCTACCTTCTCAGGAGTCATCATAACAAAATTGTTGTTATAAAAATCCCTAAACAAGTAAGTTGGTAGATCCGTAGATTCCTTATCTTTGATTTTGAAGATATAGATAATCTTCATGGCCGTTAATTGTCCTCGTCTAGCATGAGAAGTCCACAGAAGATCTTTTATGTTTCTATCTTCCGAACAATAGACTTCGATCCTAGGATTATCTGTACTAAGCCATTCTAAAGGCTTCACAAGTCTACTTGATCGTATCCCTCGAATTCCAAAGTTGGTGGTCCTTCTTTTGCTGATATCTCTCGGATTATAGTGTTTACTTCTAATCCCCATTTGTCTTCCACGTCAAGATTTTTGACTTGTACATATTGAGTTCCGTTTTGATCCATGTACATTTTTCCATGTTTGTTTTCCCTAACCTCTTCTTCGAACTCAATACCATGGTCATCAATGCGAATAGCATACTCTTCGTTAGGATCCAAGTAAACTTGGGCTCCATGACGATTAGTCTTGTAAAAAGAGAGTATATGCTTATAGCGCATAGTCGTTCTGGTTTCCGAGGGAGTCGAGTAAGAAGACATTTTGGATGTTGAATCTGAAAAAGTGTCCGAGACTTCTTCAGGAATTGTGTACAAGGAATTGCCTTGATTCATGCTTTCTTCAGTGGATACTCTACTGGTGTTTTCTCCGAATAGGCCTTGATTTCCTATTACATGATCAGATCTAAGGTTCATACAGACTTATGAAGCCCTAGATTGAGTACTCACCTTAGATTGACTTGTCATCAATTTCCACTTGATTCAATTGCAACTTTCTGTCAAGCCACTGATTCCTCGTCTGCAACCTAATTCATGTCAAAAATTAGTCAAATTAGCTATTTTCCTATAAGGATAGTAGAGCTCTTGAGAACTCCAGTGATTGGCCTCTGTATTTAACTTCAATTCGTGCTATGGAAGTCAAAATTTTAACTTTCAGATTTAGCTTAGCAAAATCAAAGGTCTAATCTACAATCTGTAAACTGAGTGTATCGGTACCAATTTTGATCCGATTGAACCCAAAATTTCCCTGTGGCCTTATATTATGTTGGTCTAACACTGTATAAGCCCAAAAGTCAAATTTGAAGTCTATGGATAGCAGAAGTAAATAATCACGATTATTTACTTTTGTCACTATTTTGCATTTTTTGGATTGGTTTGTCAAGTATACAACTTGTAAAAGCCCTTGGGCAAGTTTCAACAAGTTTGGACAAAATTTGATCAAGTTTACCCATTGTTCCGTGTCCGCGGACTCTGATTTTGAGAATCTGGATTAAGTCTCACTTTTGTGGTTCAAATTTTACCAAAATTGATTTGTGGAGTCCAATTGATGTGCTTGACCTAGTGGTATACTCAAATTTGCAAAATCACCAAGCTTTGAAGCAGATGTAAATAATCGCGATTATTCAATTCTGATATTTTTTTGCAAATAATTATCCCAACTTTGACACAGATCTATTAAGCACCTTATGTTAAGGTCACTAGCCAGTTTTCATCAAGTTTGGACAATTTTTGGTCAAATGGTCATCAATTATCTCTGTCCGCAAACTAACTTTGCAATTTTTGTCACAGTTTTCACTCCAGTGATCCAAATCTTACCAAATTTGGTTTGTGGGCTTATTACAACATGGTAAAGCTAGTGGTATGCCAACTTGGTCAAAGAAGTTCAAAAACAGGACATATGTAAATAATCGCGATTATTTACTTTTGCCAAAATTTTGTAAGTTTTTGGTCAAATGAGCATATACACATGTCTATCACATCAATATAAGCCTATGAATCAAGTTTCATGAAGTTTGGATAAATGTTTTCTCAATTCACACTCAAGGTTCAAAAAGTCAGTACAAACTTTAGTTTTTACCTAGTTTTTTGCCAGTTTAGTGATCCAAATCTCTTGGGCCTTTACAAAAGTTATTTGTACACATGCAATGAGTCAATGGTATGAGTCTTGGCTAATTTAGAGCAAAAAGTTAATAATCACGATTATTAACTTGGGGCTTGAAATGAGCACTTTTTTGCAATTTTCTCAAAGATAGTCCTTTTATGATGTTTTTCAAGCCTATAAATCAAGTCAAAACATAATTTGGCCTAGAATGTCAAGAAAAAGTAAATAATCTGAGTTTTGGTCAACTTCTTGAAATTTTTACCTCGAAGTGTCCTTGAGCTTACCCACTGGTTCGGACAACTCTTAGGCTTACTCCCCAGTTGGATTGAGTGAATTCGAGTCTTTTTGTGCTATTTATAGCTGTGCGATTTCTAAAAGAGAGTTTTGAACTCTAGACAAACCTAGAGGGAGTTAAAGGACAATTACACAAGATGCTCATGTTTTTTTCTAGTTTAGGTCTTTCCGATCCCCGGCAGCGGCGTTAAATGTGGGACGCATGTCTAACCCCACCATCTTATCTTATTGCAGTATTAGCGAGAACCACAATTAATTTGTCAATCCATGGGACGAAGCTGACTCAACTAGTGCATAGAGGCTACAAAAGGTTGTCAATCTCAGCAAAACAACTGACAACTCGCATTTAACTCAAGCTACACTCAAGTGACTGAAATCACCAAAAGCCAATTGCTCATCGGCAAGCAAATCACATCCGTTACAGCATCAAATGACATCCAAACGTAATGAAACTTCTAGGACAAGTTTATAAGACCTAAGCACACATGTATATGGCCTCCAATCCCACTTTAGGTCACGTTCCAAAATCGCGATTATTTACAGCAGTGGATTTTTGACCTAGTCGTTTTTGACCCAGAATGCATCTAAATGCTTAGCAATGATGCCCCAGTACCCCGCCTATGCTTAGTTTTCGATTTGAAAGTGTAAATTCCTAGTCATGATGAAATTAGGCCGCGGGTCGGCGACGCGAAAAGCTATGAAATACTGTGAATGGCTTACGTCAATGCGTAGAGCTCTTACATGCGGTTCCAATGCAACAAATGCATTCGTAATGTGACAACTGGAGAGGGAGTAGGAAGCGCGAGAAGGAGAGAAGTGAGTGCCGTTAGCTCACGATGTGTATTTCTTATCCAAAAACTTACAAAAACTTGCTTTTATACCTTAGCCAAGGTTTTTGGGTGGTCAAAAGTAATAATCTGGAGTTCTACCAAAACTAGGAATTGAATGGCTGATACAATCTGGAAGCATGTAGCCTCGACTCATTAATTACAAAGTTTACCAAGAAAATAGGAGTTGCAATATTTTCGATTTATCAAAATAATATTTTTTTTACAAGGAGCTCAGAAAAATGGTGTCCGCGTTAGCTTGCTGCTAACATCTTCCCTACCCTCATTCCCCGCTAGCTCTCGCCACCTTTGAATGTGTTTGAGGCCTTGGGACTGAGGCTGGGGATGGTTAATGCTTTCTACAAAGTCTATGTTATGCTCGTGATGCATGAAGTTTTCCATCTTCATTGCATCACCTAGGTCACAAGGAACACAAAGATTGTATTGTACTAAGTCTCTCTTGATGGGAGAATCTATAATACAAAATCCGATTGGAGAGGGGACCGGCTCCACATAAATCCGGTCCTCAATTGTTGTCAAGCTCTTTGTAATCTCTCTCTTGAAAAAGTATTGTTCATCTCAAGTTAATTAAGTATCATGATTAAGTTTCTACCACTAAATAAGTTAACCCTCTATGTTCTCAAAGTAGTCTCACAAAAATTCTCTCTTTAGTTCTCCTAATTCCGCTATTACCAAAGTTCATAGGCCATTTCCATTACAAATTATTTCCCAAGGGCCCCCTTATCTTGGTTTGACCCTCTGCGAGGGACGAATGGACGCGGGTATACTGTGAATTGTACTGATATAATCTCTTGGGTTTAAATTTAGTAAAAGAGGCCTTGGGGATTTTTCAAACCCATGATTCACCAGGTTTTGACCCTCATCATGTTACTTGTTTTGACATTGATACTTTGGTCAGAACCTGGCAAAGAAGGGCCTGAAGAATCCTTCAAGGCCTCTCTTGGATTGGTTTTGACCCCATATGGGTGTGGGCACAACATGTATAATACCGAGATGATCATGTTGGTCAAAACCAAGCAAATATGGGCCCTGGGGGATTCTTCATGCCTTTATTTGCTTGGTTCTGACTCTTATCACGTCATCGATTTTCCTAAACAAGCAGGTCAAAACCAAGAAAATAAAGTCCTTTAGGGAATCCCTAGGCTCCTCATGCATTTGCTTTTGACCCAAGATATAGTTTAATATGTAATAGTAGCTTTGTATCGTTGTTTCTTTCAAACATGTAGAACATAGTCTAGAGATAGACGATGTAGGGGAGGATACATGTGAAGAAAAAGTGTACACATTCTTATATAGTGCCCGTGCTTATCACTGTGCACTAGAGATATCAAAGAAATGTTTAATGCAGAGTATTGTATCCAAAGGATTTTTGATTGATCAGTTGAATACCTACAAACACGGTTGCAACAATATGAAACTATCATTTGTGATAGTTCCTTAACAATTGATGGCATGCGATTTGTGCACCCAACCAATCTTGACCCTCAGAAGCGTGCTGCAAGAAGGTTGAATCGCAGTCTAGAAAATTGTCCCTTTCAATGCACTGCTTGTCAAAGAAAGATGTCCTAGACACTCTAAAACGTGTCGCTTAGTGGAATTGAGCCACGGGTTTGTGTGTTACTTGTATCTGTTTTGACGGATGGTGAGTAAAATACTTCTCAGTCTTCAAACTTTGGTAGTTGCCCCTTGGCACCGGAGGAAGAGGTAGAGTACGTGGAGTCACAGTTTGAACCATAAGAAGAAGAGGGTAGAGGATTGAAGGAGACATTTGATGTAGGCTTAACACTTTCTTCTCTTGTGAATGCAGCACTTGGAAGCAAGCAAGAAATCCCGAATGAGGAAGGCTCTTTGCCTCTTAATTGTGCTTCCAGCTTTGCTATGGCCAACAACATTTACTACATTCTCCTCACTGATATTATGCATGAGCTGAATATACGGGAGGACTACCAAAGCATTGCAATTGAATTTTTTTGTGAGACAAACATGAGATTTGTGGAGGATAGAGTGGACAAACATCTCCTTGCTGACACATCTGTCCACGACACACAATTTACTTCAGGGGGTCAACTCATCAAAGATATATTCAATGAAGCAAAGTTAGGAGAAGCCAAATTTTCAATAGAGGAGCATGTCTAATTGACCACAAGAAAACATGGCTTGGAAAACATGGGTATTTGTGTGGCACCCTTGGCCCAGCTGGCAAATCAAATCACTTCTGGGGAAGGTCAATTTTGGATATGGACAAGAATCAGATGATAATTTATTTTAGGCATGTACACGATTTTTCCATGCCCCAATGATGCAATATTGAGATCAATCTGATTGTTGATAGGTGCTTGTGTATGACAATAATTTCCTTAGAAGAGAAGGAGGCTCAAGGCAAGGACTTGTCATTGGAGTGCAAAGAAAGGATGCGGCATTGTCTCCCTACATCGGGTGTTTTAACCACAAAAAGGTTTGTAGAAACAATTCAAGTACTTGACTCTATTGCATGCATCTCAATAATAACCTATGAATGTTTTAATATTTTTTTGTAAATCATAATATACCACATGGATTACTCCGCGGACAATGCAAAGCTCCCTTTGTTTGCAAATGAAAGTTATTACAAGATTTTATGGTGGGTACTCTGTGCCACTGAACTCAAAAAGGATAATCCTAGTAGAGAAACAATTTTCTCTATGTGTGTTTGGCATTGGGTATGGGTGCAAAGCACTCAGGTCCTCCTATTTCATTTCCTACACATCTCACTCCCTATCGGCAAGAGTTGAAGACCCATAGAGCCTAGATCCATACAACAAAAGGCTATTTTTAAGGGATATAAGAGGCTTGATGCCCGTGGGGATGCTTCCATCAACAGAGGAAAGAGTTCCACTAAGGAACATGCATGTTGAAGAGGTACCCAGTAAGGAAGAAGGGAATGCAACAAAGAGAATTAAAATTAATGGATCAGTCCCATCTTCTCCCACTCTGGCCTCGTGATTGTCTCCACCTCACATGGTGCTACCCTGCATTTGAGTTTTCCCAAGACCTTTACTTCTTCTCTTTGTGAATGAGTTGTAAAGAATGTGTAATTTTTGAGCTCTTAAGAATCTCTTGTGCCTTTCTCTATGTATAATTTGTCTATAAGTCCATTGGTGTAACTCTATATAATTTGTCTATAAGTCCAGTTGGGCACCCACACTTGGCCGACAGTTACTACTCTCTCTCTCTCTCTCTCTCTCTCTCTCTCTCTCTCCTGAATGTGGCATGCACCTATCATCAATGATACCCATGAATACATGTGTGGAGACAACACGTCCGGCCTATAGCTCATTGGCGAGTTAGTATGATCTCTCTCTCTCTCTCTCTCTCTCTCCACCTTTCCACTAAATGTGGTGTGCACCTATCATTGGCAATCACCCATTAATACATGTGTGGATACAACAAGCCCGGTCCATATCTCAATAATGATAACGAGGATGACTAAAGTTAACATGCCCTCCTTCTTGATGTAAATTTCAACCTTGGAATTTAGGAAGGTGTGTTCAAAAGTAGGAATGTGATGGGTCCACGCCAATGGGTCTTGTAGTAGTTAAACATCTTAATGAGAGTATAGGCCCATGGACTTATAAAGGTCAATGAATCAAAAGTTATAGGATCAGTAGTTTAATTTTCCATAGGCACTAAAGGTCAACTATTAAGGCCATGGGAAAGATTCTTGATTCTCTATGGTCAATTGAGCTCTTTATTCCGTGAGAGCAGAGTGTTTCATGTCCCATGGTTGACGAGAGTCTATACCTAGAGGATGGCTAAGTTAAGATATGATAAAGGAAATTGCACATGAAATCATTCCTTGAATGGTTTCCTTTGTTTGACCCCCCAAAGTGTTTTATGATAGATGTTTTGTTTCCACGAAGAGCCTTAATTGATCTTTTGGGATCTCTTTGGTTCACATTGATTCAAACTCATTTGAGGTGTGTGCTTATTTTGTATGCCTGGGGATTTTTGTTTCTCAAGGAAAATGGCCCACATTGAGAACCTCTAGGGCTCTAGTACCATAGGCAATACATGCGAGTGAAGTACCAAATCAAACCAGGATTTTTCTTTTAGCTTAAGGTTTTACATTTTTGACACTTTTGCTTTTTGTTTTATAGTCATTTTTCTTTCATTTCATTTCTGTTTTATAACTTTGGAGGGTCATTTTTACATTCTTACCCTTCACAAGCTCATCACAATAGGCAAACTCCCATTATAATACTTAAGCTAAATGTCAGGAGGAATTAATCCCACTAGAAAGCCCTGACACACTACACACCATGCTTCATACATTGGATAAAATTTGGACTCACAAAGGGGCCCTTTAAGGAGTTTGACTTTACTTCTCTCTACCAAAACGGGTGCATGGATAAATTTTTGCAAACAAACCCCAAAGTTGGTGGAGGTTTGACAACTAGAATGTCCTCTTCAAGATCCTACTGATATATAGCATGCCATGAGATTCCTCATATTTTAGAAGATTCTTTATTTGATTCACCTATGATGTGACAACTCTATCGAAATCTAAGTGAATTAAAAAAAGAATCTTCTAAAATATGAGGAATCTCATGGCGTGCTATGTATCAGTAGATAGAGCTTGAAGAGGACATTCTAACTGTCAAACCTCTGCCAACTTTGGAGTTTGTCTGCGAAAATTTATCCATGCATCTGTTTTGGTACAAAGAGGTAAAGTCAAACTCCTTAGAGGGCCCTTTTGTGAGTCCAAATTTCACCTAATGATTAAGAGCCTAAGGTAACCATTGAAAAATAGGAAGTAATATTCTACGGTACTAAGAGAAGATTTCCAATGCCCTACCTTGGTCAAACTAACTTAGCTAGACTTCTTGTCATAATAACTAATATCTAATTCTCCTAAATGATTTTCTCATGTTAAACTGATCATTTAATATGGGGAAGTGCTAGGGGAGAAAAAGCTAGAATATTGGTTAAGCTAGAAGAGCGACCACATTAGGGATCCAAAGGAGGGAAAATAGGGATCCAAAGGGGGGGGGGCATCTGCAAAAGAGAAAAGTTCAACAATGGGCTTTAAACACCCTAAGGTTCAGCCCATTAAGACTTCCAAAATGCTAAGGTTTCAAAATTCAAAGGTTGTGTCCAAAGGTCAAAGCTTAGGAAACTTGGATGCTTTATATGTGTACAAAAGTCTTCAATGAGTCCTACATAGGAGGGGGCGAGCCCTGTAAGTAGAGGATGAGACACACACACACACACACACACACACACACACACAAGCTTCCTTTACACAAAGGGAATGAGGGACACATGTAAGCTCCCTAGCCCGGATGCCCACAAGGTGTACTCAATTTCTATTGGATGGCAACGAAGATGGACCAGTGAGAATTACTCTAGAGTAAATCTAGTTTAATTAATTTAAAAGCACTTTCCATTAAGAATTAAACTCTCTAGAAGACTATTGGGCAGTCTTTCAAGGGGTCCAATGAGCATTCAGCATCCCAATGGATTGCCTGATTCCTATTTTCCAAGAGACAAAGGGGTTGGGTTTAGTTGCATTAAGATCTCACAAAAGGGGAAAGGGTGACACATGTCAAAAGACTATCACTTATGCTCCTTAAATCCTATTAGCTAATCCTGGAGGGGTCCAATGGGAATCCAACATGGGGAAATAGCATGAGGGTCGACCAAGAGAGAGAGAGGGGGCTGAATTTCTGAAGTCATTATCACTTACACACTCGCACAAGCTCATGTGTGGAGCAAGAAGACTCTCTCTCTCTCTCTCTCCTTCTCAAGCTTTAATGGAAAGCTTATCACCTACTCCAAGCTTGTGAGAAGGGAGGCCTACACCAACAACTCTTGGCTTTGTCATGTAAATCCAACCAAGAGCCAAGCTTCAATGCATGCTCATCTCCTATACCATGCTAACTACTAATCTATGCTATGCTAATATGAGTTATTATGTGAGGAGATGTACATCTTTCTTGTAAGACTACTCCTTCCTCTCAATCTACTCTCATACCGTGCTAGCTCTCACCATCTTCGAAGGTGTGTGAGGTCTTGGTTCTAAGATCGTGAGGGGATTGATGTTGTGTTTTATAAGTGTTTTTCTTAGTGCTTGAAGCTTCCCTCTTCATTGCACTAGCTAGTATTAACGTAACACAGACAATTGTATTGTAAAATGTCTCTCTTGATGGGAGAAACCTATAATACAAATCCTTTTGGAAGGGGGACCGGCTCCATGTAAATCCTGTCCTCAACTGTTGTCAATATCTTAATTTCTCTCTCTTTTGAAGTATTGTTCATGTTATCTAACTAGGTGTTATGCTGTTTGTTGCTCTCTCCACCCAAGCACTCTTGTTATACTCATTAGGAATCTATTCTAATGAAATGCGCACTATGTTCATGCCCCGGTTCATGCTATTTTCTGCTACACACAAGCTACTAGGCCGTTAAATGTCACGTTGGTATTAGTGCACAAGGTTTCTCTTTTCTTGCTCAAGAAAGGAGGTCGTCAAGCTAGCTATAAATGGTTGGTATTATTAATTGCATTTGAGTTAGTAGAATAGGGATTTTTCAGCCTTGCAGTGCGCCTGTCTTCGTGGTAATAACGGGGCATCACCGTCGAGAGCTATGGTCTTAATAGTGGAGTCCTACGGGGCTTGCCTACGGCTTAACCACTATTGAGCTATTAGAAGCTTGACAGGAGCCGGTGTTGTTTTGGTGTTGAAAGGAACTTTCTTCTATTCCTTGCAATTAATGGTATTCGAGCCATGGGTACAATAGCTTGAGTGCTTTTCTAAAGGGGTAAAGAGGAGTAGCAACTAGGGCTTGAAGTGCCAAAGTACACCTAAAAAGTTTACACCTAAAAGGTGTTAGAATGGCTAACAATAGTAAGAGAGTTAAATTAATGTTGATAGCTTTGATTTTGCTAATGAGCAGGCTACTAATGATGCCCCTATGCCTGTTAACTACCTTGTTTCTAGGATTCAACAAGCCATGGGCAATCCATCCCTCCAAAGTGAAGTGCAATGGCAGCTTCGTACTCATGGGATTCTCCAAGCTCCCCACCATGACGAGAGAGTACCTAGGAAGCCTCCTTGTAAGACTCCTAAAAGAGGCCTCTCTCCGAATCGGGAAGAATAAGAGGATCCATACGAAGGTCTCAAAAGTTTGCTTCTTGATGATGCATCTCCTTCCCAAAGGATAACTCAAGAGTTCCCACAAAAGGAACGAGAAAGAAGTGAGTCTCCTGCCACCTCTGCAGAGATGGATCCACAAAGACAGAAGGAAAAATGCTCTCCATCACCTCCTAAACAGAGAATACCATCACACACATCTCCACACCATAATTCAGAGAGGGAGGACAAAAATCAAGAGAAGAAAAAAGCGAGAAAGAGGTCACCCTCTTCTCCATCTTCTTCATCCTCTTCCTCTTATGAAGAAAGTGATGGTGCAAAAAAAGAGAACCAAGGCAAGAAAAAGGCGAGAAAGAGGTCACCCTCTTCTTCACCTTCCTCAAATTCTTCATCTTCTGAAGAAAGCAATGGTGCAACTTTTGAACCATCAAAAAGAAGAGGCCATAGGAAATCCTATGAAGCGTAGAAGAGGTCGTCCAAGCTCAAGAAATTTAAAGAGGGAGGAAAGAGCATCTCTTTCCTTGCCTACGATGGCACCTTTGGTCCTACGAACAAAGTCTTTATCCAACAATTTGATGTGGCGTTTTTGGAGATGAGGGATTCACGAAGTCCTCTAAGCTACACCATGTAGCTATGCACTTTCAAAAGTCCACCAGGCAATGGTGGTCTAGCCTACGGGCCAACGATGAAGCTCCACGAACATGGAAAGCTTTAAGAGCTTCCATCATGAATCAATTTTTGGCCACCGATGCCAAAGACAAAGTACTCACCGAATGGCAAAGCTTGAAGCTCTCTCCCTACGAATCCATTCACAAATATGTAGACAAGTTTTGGGATTTACATCCCAAAGCCACTGTCTTCAAAAGGATCAATTTTTGAGAGCAAAAACAACAATTTTGTGTGGGATTAACTGAAGAAATGGTGGAGTATGTCAACTCCCAGAGGCCACACACCATATCCACGGTTATATACCATACTATGGTGGCTTCTTGAATCCATTTCCAAACAGGGGCTAAGAGAAATTCTAAGACCATGGAAAACAAGGTTTCCAATGAGCCTAAGGGGAAGGACAATGTCCGAAAGTCTCCTAAGGGAAATTCCAACAAAGCTAAGGAGAAGGGAGTTTACAAAGGCAAAAACAAACGCTCTCCTGAAGAGCTTGAGCGTTATCACAAGGATAACCGTTGTTTCAAGTGTGGCAAGCAAGGGTATTTGTACCACGCTTGTCCCCAAAAGAACACCCGCAATGAGCCTCCTAGAGCTACCTTGGTTGAAATCCTAGAAGAGGAAGCTCACCACAAAGGATCTCCTCTATGCCATGCTTGGGGATAGTTAACAGAACATGATGCTTTTATTCTATTTGACCCTAGTTCTACTCACAATTTTATATCTATAGTGTTGGCCACCAAGATAGGTATCCAAGCCTATGATATGGGAGATGTCCTACCCATAGACGGTGATTTCAAGGGGCAAGAAGCTTCAAATCACTCCTTTAATTGGGAAATTGAGGCTCCATGTCTAAGGCTATGTGGGCAAAGAGGACTTCTTTATCTCTCCTCTCAAGCATGAGGCTGTAATCTTGGGGGCACCATGGTTTGATCGCATGGTTGTCAATGTTAAATTCCATGAAAGGAGAATCTAATGTAGGTTCAAGATATATGTACATAGATGCTAAGGAATCCCTTGTGAGCTACCTCCTAAACGAGGCAATGATGACCATGCAATTGAACTTCTTCGAGGAAGTTCACCACCTAATAAACCTCCTTATAGAGTTTCTCAAGCTGAGATTATGCGGCAAGTGCATAATTTAGTTGAGAATGGCATGGTTAGGCCTAGCTCATCTCCACTTTGCTCACTTATGCTATTAATGCAAAAAAAAGACGGCACATATTGTATGTGTGTCGACTATAGAGCACTAAATAGGATCACTATCAAGAATAGGTTTCCCATTCCACGGGTAGAAGACCTATTTGATAAGCTACAAGGGTCTTTTGCACTACATTTGGTCTTTATAAATACAATGTCATGCCTTTTGGCTTGACCAATGCACCAGCCACATTCAACCACTTGATGGAGAAGCTATTCATGCCTCATCGAACCTTTAATGGAGTGTTCTTTGATGATATCATCATCTACTCTCATTCATTAGATGAACACAAGCAACACCTCCAGGTAATATTTCAAGTTCTAAGAGAGAATAAACTTTATGTTAATCAGAAGAAAAGTGAACTTTTCTTGCAAGAGATTCAGTATTTAGGTCACAATATCTCTCAAGATGGCATCCAAATGGATCCATCAAAGTTAGAGGTGATAAAAAGATGGCCTAAACCAAGGAATCTTCATGAACTAAGAAGCTTTATAGGTATGTGTGCATATTATAGATGCTTCATCGAAAAGTTCTCTCAAATTGCAGGACCATTACATAACCTAACAAAGAAAAACGTTCGGTATACATGGTCTACCAAGGAGAACAATGCTTTTGAAAAGCTTATCTCTCAACCTGTGCTTACACTACCGGATCTCTCAAAGCCATTTGATGTCCAATGTGGAGCTGTTTTGCTCTAAGAAGGGCACGCTATAGCATATGAAAGTTGAAGGCTTGACCCTGTTGAGCAAGCTCTAGGCATATATGAAAAAGAACTCCTCGCAGTTCTACATGCCTTAGACCCATGGAAGCACTATTTATTGGGGACTCCTTTCATTCTGCGGATGGATCACTAAAGTCTTAAGTACTTCATGACGCAGACCAAGCTCTTTGAAAAACAAATGAGGTGGGCAAATTTCCTTTCACAATTGCATTGTCATATTGCTCACATTGCTGGCAAGCATAATCAAGTAGCCGATGCACTCTCAAGAAGGCCGAGAGTGAATGCGGTTTCCATAGCAACTCACAATGATCTATCTTCCATGATAGATGAGTATGCTATTCATCTCGATTTTAGAGATGCGATTTCAGCCCTTGCACTAGAGAAGAAAGAGGAACCATTTACTTTACAAGATGGTTATCTTCTCTACGGCAATAGACTATGCGTTACTAACTCACTACGTGAGAAAGTAATGTATGAATCTCATGCTCCTCCTTATGCAAGGCATAGAGAGATTCAATCTACCCTAAAAGGGATTGAAACATACTTCTATTGGCCTACCATGAAAGCAAACATACAAGAGTATGTTTCTAAATGTGTGGTATGCCAAAAGACGAAGTTTGATAGAGGGAAGCAACCTGGATTTCTTCAACCTTTGCCAATCCCTAATTCACCATGGCAGAGCATATCCATGGATTTTATCTTTGGATTGCCTAAGTCTATCCATGGGAATACATGAATATGGATGATAGTAGACAGGTTTAGTAAACAAGCTCATTTTATACATGTCAAAAAGACTATCAAAACCCATCAAATGGCAACCCTCTTCATATCACAAATCTTCAAGTACCATGACTTGCCAATGTCCATAGTGTCGGATAGAGATCCTAGAACGACTAGTACTTTTTGGAAAGGTCTCTTTCAGAATTTATGGACAAGGCTAAACTTCTCTTTGGTCTATCACCCACAAATGGATGGCCAAAGTGAAATAGCTAAGTTAACAATTCTTGAGCGACTAAAAGACTATGTAACGGAAGTAGATCAAAGGTCCCAATGGGATAAGTACTTACCCTTAGTGGAGTATGCCTACAATAACACTGTACATACTTCCACCGGAAAAGCTACTTAAGGTACACAGGAAGATCTTTGCTGCAGATGAGTACAGCCGAGACCTACAAGAATCTTTCCAAAAGATTAAGGATGCAGCCTCTATCTCATAGCAAAGGAAAAAGGTTGCTGCTGACAAGCACAGAAGAGCCCAAGCCTTTAAAGAAAATGATTGGGTCTTACTTAAATTTCCCAAGGCTCGATTAAGGCACACGACATGCAAGAATCCTATGGGACACCAAAAGTACTATGCTAAGTTAGCAAAACGCTACTATGGTCCCTTCTAGATTCTTAATCAATGAGATGGCCTATCAACTCAAGTTTCCCAGCCATTGGCTCATACACAATGCTTTTCATGTGAGCCTATTAAAGCCTTAAAAATGAGATCCATCTCAAGAACCAACTATTGAAGACCCACCGGGGATCGAGGACTAAGAAGAGGTGTTGCAGCCCGATTCCATTCTCCAACATGAAGACAAGGTATTAAGAGGCGGTAAGACTATCCGACGATATCTTATTTAGTTTAAGAATTATCCTTTTGAAGATGCTAGATGGATGCAAGGCATACAATTAAAGGATAACCTAAACCTTGTCAATGCTTACAATGCTTCCTTAGAGTAAGAAAATGTACAAATGTTTAAGATGAACAAAGTTTTTTTCTTATAAGACTCTCTTTTCCTTTATTGTGCACAAATATGAAGTAGTATGCATGCTTAGAATCAAGTTTGCAGAGACGACGTCTCCCAAACACCAATTAGAGCTTGTCACTCTACTATGCAAGATTGATAGGACTAATGTGCAGACATCCTTGCATCACCTTAGGCTCTCAAGCGCCAAATGGATTTGTCATCCATTCTGGAACAATGCCGTAGGGTAACATAGGGATCCTCTACCCGCTAGATGTAAGATTTCCAGTTTCTGAAACCTTAAAGGTTGTATAAAGATTAATCAAACTGATATGATTATTGAAAAAGCAATGTAGAATTGTCCAACCATGGTAAATATTGGTATTTTTGGAATCTTAAGCACAACAAACCCCGGGGCTAGAAATTTTCAGATTTAAATTCGGACAAAAACGGACCCCGCTAGTCCTTCCGGAAGATTCAATGTAAAATAAATTGTGTAGAAAAATTGAAGGGTTACAGTAATCATTTAAGCATAGACTTTATTAAGGGTCTCCCAGATATTTACAAGATATTTACCAATTAAGCAAAAATATGTCAAATTATAGCAGAATTGACATTTTAAAAGCCGACAGGTAATGGGAAGGTCATCACTGACCTGCCAGGGACTCATTTAGCAGCATGGGGCGTTTTTTGACTTGCTGGGGGCTGCTTGAATTGCAAGCAACAGCCTTTTACAGCCTGTGAGAGCTTGTGAGTGCCAGAAAACTATAAATAGGACCCCTTGGTTCATTGATACTCTCTCTCTCATCTAGAGAGAACAATACGCAGAAATCATTAGAGATTAATCTCTAATTGATTAACCTAAACGGTACTTAGTCTAATCTTTCTTAATTAGCAAGGTTAGATTAAGCTATTTTGTTAATAAATGAAAGATTAGTCCTATGTATACTCATAAACCCTCTCTTAATTAATTATTCTCGGTTGATTTTTGTAATTAAACTTGGTAGTGTTAAGCTAATTAATTATTCCTATCATATTAGGGTTGAAATTAACCAAATTAACCATGAATTAATGGAAAATATATAAATTAAGCTTAGATTAAGTTGAGGTAATTATCGGAGCTGCATTAGACAGTCATTAAGCTAGGAAAATTATCCTATAATTTTCTGAGTAATTTTCCTAATTAATTAGGCAAAATTACATTGTTTTTTTGAGAAAATTAAGTGGGAAATAATCAAATTGATCCCAAATGTTTTGAGTTATTTATCAGTGGTTAATTAGGTGTTAAGAAACCTGTGATAATTAGGAGAAGCCGAGATAATTAATCTAGCTAATTACTTTAGCAGAAATACTATGTTTTTAAGACTAATTAAATAGGGGAAATTAGTAAACTGATTTGAAATGATGTGAGTTATTTATCAATGGTTAATGAGGCGCTAAGAAACCCGTGATAATTAGGAGAATCTCAGATAATTAATCTAGCTAATTACTTTAGCAGAAATACTCTATTTTTAGGACTAATTAAATAGGGGAAATTAGTAAATTGATTTTAAATGCTGTGAGTTATTTATCAGTGGTTAATTAAGTATTAAGAAATTTTTGATAATAAGGAGAAACTCATATAATTAATTTAGCTAATTTCTTTAGCAAAAATGCTCTGTTTTTAAGACAATTTAAATAGGGGAAATTAGTAAATTGATTTCAAATGCTTTGAGTTATTTATCAATGGTTAACTAGGTGTTAAGGAACTCATGATAATTAGCCAAAACTCATATACTTAATCTAGCTAATTACTTTAGCAAAAATACTCTATTTTTAAGACTAATTAAATAGGAAAAACTAATAAATTGATTTCAAATTAGTTACCAGTGGTTAATTAGATGTTAAGAAACCTGTGATAATTAGGAAAAGCTCAAATGAGTAATCTAGTTAATTACTTTAGCAGAAATACTCTGTTTTTTGGACAATTTAAATAGGGAAAATTAGCAAATAGATTCAAATTGAATTGAGTTATTTATGAAAGGTTAAATAAATGCTAGGGAACCCATGATAATTAGGGAAAGATAAAATGAGTAATCTAGCTAATTACTTTAGCGGAAATACTCTATTTTTTGAACAATTTAAATAAGAGAAATTAGCAAATAGATTCAAATTGAATTTAGTTATTTATTAGAGGTTAATTATATGTTAGGAAACCCATGATAATTAGGATAAGATTAAATGAGTAATCTAACTATTTACTTTAGTAGAAATACTCTTGTTTTTGGATAATTTAAATACGCAAAATTAGCAAATAGATTCAAATTGAATTGAGTTATTTATCAGAGGTACATTAGATTTGAGGGAACCCGTGAAATTTAAAAAAATCTCAAAGAGTAATTTATCTAATTACTTTAGCTGAATTACCTTATTTTTAATACAAATTAAATAAAGGAAATTACCAAATAGATTCAAATTAAATTGAACTATTTATTAGAGGTTAATTAGACTTTGGGGAGCCGGTGATAATTATGTTACCATTAGAAAATTAGTGTAACTAAATATCCCAATAAAATTATATTATTTTTATGGAAAATATAGTAAGTTAACCCAAAAACCTTTGATATCAATATCAAAGGAAGAACACACCTTGAGGAATACATGATAAATATCCCAACCTTAGATAAATAGTTTAGGTATGTGTCTTTAATAAAAATAACCAATTCTTGTATAAAATGGACAAGGGAAATTAGGAAATGAATTTATCTAATTGCCAAATAAATACCCGAGGTCCAAAACCATTATTGAAGAGTGGAAAAATTACTTATAGCATAAATAAGTTATAGAAGGAATATCTCATCAAATCGACTATTAAAGATACCTATTTATTCCAAAAATCCTTATTTTTAGGTAAACAAGGAAAAAGAAGACTATTCAATTAAGCTTCTAATGGATTAAGTCTTTTTATACGGCTGCCGACATGGCTCCAAAGAGAACCAGGGGAAATCCTCTTACTGAGGAAGAGGATGTTAGCAACAAGCGAAACAAAGACACAAATGGCCATGAGGCTGGGCCTAGCCATAGGCCAACAGAGGAGAGTCTACAGGCACCTGTCCCACAGCACATGGACGAGCAGTCCTAGGTGGGTTTCACATTATTCAATTAAGTTTTTTTTTAGTTTAAGTTCATTTTTAAGTTAGCATTACATACGTAAAGTTAGAAAGGATAAACTGACTGAAACGGAAGGTAACTTCCAACGTGCATTTGTTTATGATGTAGGAAATAATTGTTTGGGTTAAAACTGGTTGAAATAGGAAAGATATGATTGATCATCCTTAAGATAGCTTGTCTCAAGACACCTCCTACTCCTTAGTATTTTGATGATAATGATTGGATTTCTAGCCACGAATAAGTCGGTTACCCCCATGAACGATGAGTTTTTACTCCGTGTCATGTCTTGATGTTTCTACATAAGTTAGGATATCGTTTTTTATCCTAGGGGAGCCGCCCGATTGTATGGGCAACTGGTTTGGTGTATGGGCACCCGGAACCTTGGGTGGGGGTTTATCCACTCTGGATTTGAATAAGGAATGGGTGTCGTTTTTCACCCTTAGGTGGTCTTGAGACAAGAAGAGTACTGGTCATGGTTATTATGGACAATGTTTTGATTGACAGTACACTGTCTTAAGTTTAAAGATGTCTATTTTCTAAAAAGAATGCTTTCAATGCTGTCTTTAATAATTGATTCAAGGAATTACTGTGACGAAAAGTTAAAAGAAATCATTATTTTAAGTGTTAAAACAATGTGATAGTAACTAATTGAATCATGTGGGAGTGCGGGGTGGTAAGTGGGGATTGACTAAGGTTGTCAATCAAGGACGGGTGGACCTGATTAGTTAGGTAACTGTCCATTCCCGCGCAGTAAAACATTTTAGAAACTTCTTCACTTGGAAGAGGAATCCACCAACGGTTGTGCCCTCACATATGTTAGGGGGGAAAAAGCGTTGTCTAAGGAAACCATAATCTGAATGATGAAGTTATAAGTCCGGAATAAGAATTTTTTTGTAGGCCGTTTGAATACGTTGTCCCATTTCCGCTGCGAGACAAGACTAGGTCTGCTTCTAAGGCTATAGACCCAAGCCATTGTCAATGGTAAAGGTCTATTCCTTGGATTTTTCTTGTTTAGAGACTCTGACTTTTATAAGACCTAAAGACCTGTCAAGGATCCCATCCCGATCTTGGTATTGGCGGGTTGGGGACCTTACACTAGAAAAAGGACTAATGAATAGGCTTTAGCTTCTCTATTCCATAGTCGAGGACGACTATGATTTCAAGAGAGAGGTAAATGTCATAATAACTAATATCTAATTCTCCTAAAGGATTTTCTCATGTTAAACTAATCATTTAATATGGGGGAAGTGCAAGGGGAGAAAAATCTAGGATATTGGTTAAGCTAGCAGACCGGCCACAGTAGGGATCCAAAGGAGGGAAAATAGGGATCCAAAGGGGGGAGGGGCATCTGCAAAAGAGCAATGTGCAGAAATGGGCTTTAAAGACCCTAAGGTTCAGCCCATTAAGACTTCAAAAATGCTAAGGTTCCACAATTCAAAGGTTGTGTCCAAAGGTCAAAACTTAGGAAAATTGGATGCTTTGTGTATGTACAAAAGTCTTCAATGAGTCCTACATATGAGGGGGTGAGCCCTAGAAGTAGGGGATGAGAGAGAAACACACACACACACTCACTCACAATCTTCCTTTACACAAATGGAATGAGGAACATTTGTGAGCTGCCTAGCCCAAATGCCCACAAGGTGTACTCAATTCCTATTAGATGGCCATGGAGGTGGACCAATGAGAATTAGGCTAGAGTAAATCTAGTTTAATCAATTTAAAAGCACTAAATAAAGTAACCAATAAGAATTCTCTCCACCCAAGCACTCTTGTTATACTCATTCGGAATATATTCTAATGAAATGCTCACTATGTTCATGGTATTTTCTGCTACACACAAGTTACTAGGCCATTAAATTCTATCTAACTAGGTGTTATGATTTTTGTTGCTCTCTCCACCCAAGCACTCTTGTTATACTCATTAGGAATCTATTCTAATGAAATGCTCACTATGTTCATGGTATTTTCCGCTACACACAAGTTACTAGGCCATTAAATGTTACACTTCTTGATTAATAATCCTAGACAAGTTACTATGACATACAACTTATCGAATCTAGTGTCTAATACTAAGAAAATGTGTTGAACATTTTGGTACCAATCATGTTCAAATCAAACACCATGGATGTTAGAACTAAAGACAATAAGCAATGATAATGGGCAAGGAACCCTTGATTGTAATGGCCATTGTGCTCGATTTAATGAGTGGGATAGAAAAAGATTGCCTGATATTCGGAAGCCTAGCTTGTATAATGTGTTCTTGTACACACTAGAAACACTAGGAAATACCTCTTGGGGCACATCAGTGGGAAGAGGTACCAACCCTTATTGAACAAAATAAAAACAATATAAAGATCCCTAACTTATCTATTTGTACCTCCCTATAGGTTCAAGGAAATATGATATTGTGAAGATGTGCTGGTTATCCTAAGTCTAGACCTTTATATAATTGTCAAGATAAATAAAGTCATTCTCAGTGAAACCATGTGTCCCATCCATGAAATCATGTAGATTTTCCTCATCCTCACATGCACAAAGGCTCACTAAGAAGGCCACTAGGCGTGGATATTTATCTTGCTCAAAATGATAATCTTGTACAATTGGAGTGATGTTCTCTACTGAGAAGATATCAGTCATGGTCAAGAGACATATCCGCCATTCTAATCCCGCAAATGTTTTTTCACCTGCTAGTGTATCTTTCAAATCCCATTCAGAAGTAAGCACACGGTAGACCATGTAGAACAGTTGAGAAAAGTAAAGAGGGTACCTCTCACCCAAGGTAGGAGTGGATGACTCTAGCGTACTAGCCATATCTATACATACAGTCTGATTTTGGTTAGTTTGCAAACATCATGAGGTATGTGTCATTGTGCATGAAGTGTCATTAAGAGTTTTTGGTTTTGGACCAAATTTTGTTGGTTGCAAGCTCCTTTTTTGGTAGCACACTCACTAGGGGGGTCTCCATTAGTGATAGGGTTGGTCGTTTGGCCTTTCTTGTATCCAAGAATCTCATAGGACCCGTTGAAGGAATGGTAATTCCTTGGTCTTTCCTCCCTAATTGGATGGCACCATGGATGACATCACAAATCATCCCTTCTTGCTCTTCTAAACTTGTGGCCCCAAACATGGATTGTACCACCTCTAACCGCCCCACAGGGTATGTACAACCTATGTACATATTGGTCAACATCTCAGTTTGTAGGTCATACTCCCAATTTTTTGTGAGAAATATCCCCTCTAAGCTTGGCATGTTGGAGGTTCCCTTGATGCGGAAGCATTATAGCTCTTGTTCCCCTTCACCTGACTCTCCGTGACTGCTATCTTGACAGCACTCAGTTTCTCGGTTGGCATGGTTGTTGTCATAGGGGTCTTTGATTTCATGGCTTGCCTTTGTTTAGCATTTGTAGGTTCTCAATTTGCCTCCCCCTTTTGTTGCTTGCATATATCGCTCGATCTCTTGCACTTCAGCAAGAATCCTACCATCGGGTAGTAGAACCTCAGGGGATGATGACTTGGTAGGGTCTTTAATGAGAGGAGTAGGTAGGATATCAACATGGGCACCCTTGGGGAGTATAGGGTCTACATGAGAAGTGAAAGGCGAATCTACCTCCCCATTGCCCTCGTTCACTTCACTAGTTGTGGGCTCCGAATGGGTGGCTCGACTAAAGGTCTCTTTTAAGCAGCTAAACGTGGGGCAAAGGCATGCATGTCTTGAATTGACATTTTAGGGTATTGTCCAAGATATTCGTCAAGCTAAAGGTGCTTGCAAATCCGTATCGGACTGGGGAGTTGCGAATAGAGAAACATGGATGAAGTAAATGCATGGTCTGAAGTGCTTGTCATATGGGGCATGTCGGTCCTTTTGGATCATCAATTAGAGATGAAACGAGGGAGATATAGAGCTTTGAAGGTTTAACGGGGGCCGATTCTAGGCCACTCTAAGTTGCATTGTATGTTATACGGTGTATGTATAATACACTTTTAACGGGCGTATTATATGACACCTATCTTTATTCGGCCGTATTATATGGTGCCACATCAGCAAAAACACCGTATTGTATAATTTCTTAGAATTTTGATCGAAATGAATATTTTGATCGAAATATAGCCCTCTATATACCGAGAAAATGGAATGTTTTCCTCATTCTATTGATCTCTCTTCCCTCTTATCTCATCTATAGACGAGCTTTACAACATCAAAAAAATATTAAAAAACCAATTTAAATTTAGTTATATAATTTTTTTAGTAAAAATTTATAGCATAGAATAAAAAGTGAAACTAGTAAACGTAGTTTTTTTAGGCTTTGGAGTTTTAAGTTTAAATTTTATATGCTTTGTAACATTTAATGGCCTAAAACCTTGTGTGTAGCGGAAATTAGCATGAACATAATGGGCATTTCATTAGAGTAGATTCCTAATGAGAATTACAAGAGTGCTTGGGTAGAGAGAGCAACAAAAAGAATAACACCTAGTTAGATAGCATGAACAATACTTTCAAAAGAGAGAGAAATTAAGCTATTGACAACATTTGAGGACCGGATTTGCATGGAACCGGTCCCCCCTCCAAAAGGCTTTGTATTATGGTTTCTCCCATCAAGAGAGACATTGTACAATACAATTCTTTGTGTTCCTTCAAGACTAGCTAGTGCAATGAAGATGAAATCTTCATGCACTAAGAAAAACACTTAGCAAACACAACATCAATTATCCCCGGTCTCAGACCCAAGACCTCACACACCTTCGCAGATGGTGAGAGCTAGCAGGGTATGAGAGTAGATTGAAAGGAAGAAGGAGTATCTTACGAGAACGATGTACATATCCTCACATAATCACTCATATTAGCATAGCTTAGCTTAGTAATTAGCTTGGTAGAGGAGATGAGCATGCATTGGAGCTTGGCTCTTGGTTGGATTTGCATACACATGCCAAGAGTGTGTCTATGTAGGCTTCTATCTCACAAGCTTGGAGTAGGTGATGAGCTCTCCATTAAAGCTTGGGAAGAGATAGTATTTTTCTTGCTTCTCACGTAGACTGTGTGAGAGTGTGTGTGTGTGATAATGCCTTGCAAAAATCAGCCCCCCCTCTCTCTTGGGCGAGCCCTCTTGCTAAATGCTCTTGCTATCCTCCCATTGGACCTCCCCAGGGCTAGCCAATGACAATTAAGCAACATAAGTGATAGCCTTCTGACATGTGTCCCCCTTTCCCCTTTTGTGAGAGCTTTAGGTAATTTGATAATTCAACTAAACTCTCATTGGACCCCTTTGCCTCCTGGCCAATAGGAATCAGGCAAGCCATTGGGCTGTTGAATGCTCATTGGACCCCTTGGGAGACTGTCCAATAGTCTTCTAGAGGACTTAATTCCCATTGGTTGTTTTATTAAGTTTTTTTTAAATTAATTAAACTAGATTTACTCTAGCCTAATTCTTATTGGTCCACCTCCAAGGCCATCCAATAGGAATTGGTTACACCTTGTGGGCATCTGGGCTAGGGAGCTGACATGTGTCCCTCATTCCCTTTGTGTAAAGGGAGCTTGTGTGTGTGTGTGTGTGTGGCTTTCTCTCTCATCCCCTACATGCAAGGCTCGCCCCCTCCTAAGTAGGGATTGCAAAAACTTTTTTGTACACACACAAAGCATCCAATTCCCCTATGGTTGACCTTTGGACACAACCTTTGAATTTTGGAACCTTAGCATTTTGGAAGTCTTATTGGGCTGAACCTTAGGGTCTTTTTAGCCCTTTGTTTCACATGGCTCTTTTGCAGATGTCCCCCCCTTTGGATCCCTATTTTCCCTCTTTTGGATCCCTACTGTGGCCGGTCTGCTAGCTTAACCAATATTCTAGCTTTTTCTCCCCTTGCATTTCCCCATATTAAATGATTAGTTTAACATGAGAAAATCATTTAGGAGAATTAGATATTGATTATTATGACATTACCTCTCTCTTGAAATCATAGTCGTCCTCGACTATGGTGTAGAGAAGATAAAGCATATTCAAGAATCCTTTTCTTAGCGGGTAGAGGATCCCTATGTTACCCTACGACATCATTCCACAATGGATGACTAGTCCATTTGGTGCTTGAGAGCCTGAGGCTGCCGCAAGCATGCCTGCACATTAGTCCTATCAATCTTCCATAGTAGAGTGACAATCTCTACTTGGTGTTTGGGAGACGTTGTCTCCGCAAACTTGATCTAAGAATGCATACTACTTCATTTTTGTGCACAATAAAGAAAAAGAGAGTCTTATAAGACAAAAACTTTGTTCATTTTTAACATTTTGTACATTTGCTTACTCTTGGGAAGCATTGTAAGCATTGACAAGGTTTAGGTTATCCTTTAATTGTATGCCTTGCATCCATCTAGAATCTTCAAAAGGATAATTCTTAAACTTAATAAGATATCCTCCGGATAGTCTTACCGCCTCTTAAAACCTTGTCTTCATGTCGGAGAATGGACTCGCGCTGCAGCACCTCCTCTTGGTCCTTGATCTCTGGTGGGCCTTCAATAGTTGTTTCTGTTGGGGTATAGGCGTTTGTGCCTTGCCCGGCCGCCCAGAGTCTGGGCTCCCACTGACTTGTATACCTTATACATAGCATAAGTGTATAGGGGGCTGCTCACTCTTTTGAGTCTCCCCACCCACATTGTTGCCATGGTCTCGATGATAGGGGACAGGATTGCCATGAGTTGAGTTTTGAGTTGGAGGTGGCAGAGGTTGCCAGGGTTGCATCAACGTTCGGTGTCCTCATGTACGAGATGCTGATCTCGAGGCCCGACATAGCAGCTGCAGTGGGAGCATTTGCAGCAGGGTTGATTAGTTGTTCGATGACTAATCTCGGCATAGAGCATAGGGGAGGTTTGCAGGTATTGGACCGATACTTGCACGAGTGCATGAGCTCTTATAGACTATTTGCAGAGCTTGGAGCTAGCTCTGTGTGGCTTCCGCAGTGGGATGTTTGTCTATCAGTAGAGCCGGATGCACACGATCACAGCCAGCCAGTGGGCATCGGTTGAGAGCGGTTTTCTCTCGCCTTTTGTAGTCTTTAGACTAGGTTCTCTTGCTTAAAGGCACAGTCGCCTTTAAGTGGGAGGTTGTTGGGGTATAGGCGTCTGTGCCTTGCCTGGCCGCCCAGAGTCTGGGCGCCCGCTGACTTGTATACCTTATACATAACATAAGTGTATAGGGGGTTGCTCACTCTTTTGAGTCTCCCCACCCACATTGTGTATGTGTCTCCTTCTCTCTCTCTCACTCTCCGTCTGTGGTGCTCCCCGATCCCCTTCAGGTTCTTGAGGTGGCTCTCCTTTGTAAGGCTTTAATAGGCTCACATGGAAAGCATTGTGTATGAGCCAATGATTGGGCAACTTGAGTTGATAGGCCATCTCATTGATTGGCCTAAGAATCTGGAAGGGACCATAGTACCTTTTTGCTAGTTTAGCATAGTACTTTTGGTGTCCCGTAGGATTCTTGCCCGCCGTGTGCCTTGCAATGTGATCAATATGAAAATGAAATTGCGAAATAAAATTTGCCCACCTCATTTGTTTGTCGAAGAGCTTGGTATGCGGCATGAAGTACTTAAGACTTTGGTGATCCGTTTGCAGAATGAAAGGAGTCCCCAATAAATAGTGCTTCCATGAGTCTAAGGCATGTAGAACTAGAAGGAGCTCCTTTTCATATATGCCTAGAGCTTGCTCAATAGGGTCGAGCCTTTGAATTTCATAGCCTATGGTGTGCCCTTCTTGAAGCAAAATAGCTCCAAGGAAATCACCACAAGCATCACATTGGACCTCAAATGGTTTTGAGAGATCCGGTAGTGTAAGCACAGGTTGAGAGATAAGCTTTTATTTAAGCTTTTCGAAGAATTGTTCTCCTTAGCAGACCATGTATACCTAACGCTTTTCTTTGTTAGGTCATGTAATGGTCCGGCAATTTGTGAGAACTTTTCTATGAAGCGTCTATAGTATGCACACATACCTATAAAGCTTCTTAGTTCATGAAGTTATTACCTCTAACTTTTATGGATCCATTTGGATGCCATCTTGAGAGATAATGTGACCTAAATACTGAATCTCTTGCAAGAAAAAATCACTTTTCTTTCGATTAACATAAAGTTTATTCTCTCTTAAAACTTGAAATATTACCTGGAGGTGTTGCTTGTGTTTGTCTAACGAATTAGAGTAGATGATAATATCATCAAAGAACACTCCAATGAAGGTTCAATGAGGCCTGAAGAGCTTCTCCATCAAGCGGTTGAATGTGGCTGGTGCATTGGTCAAGCCAAAAGGCATGAAAATGTATTCATAAAGACCAAATGTGGTGCGAAATGCGGTCTTTACAATGTCTTGATCAACTATCCTTATTTGATGATAGCCACTTTTTAGGTCAATCCTACTAAAGTAGGTCGATCCTTGTAGCTTATCAAATAGGTCTTCTCCCCGTGGAACAGGAAACCTATTCTTGATAGTGATCCTATTTAGTGCTCTATAGTCGACACAGATACGATATGTGCCGTCTTTCTTTTGCACTAATAGCACAGGTGAGCAAAATGGAGATGAGCTAGGCCTAACCATGCCCTTCTCAACTAACTCATGCACTTGCCGCATAATCTCCTCTTGTTGAGCTTGAGAAACTTTATAAGGAGGTTTGTTAGGCGGTGAACTTCCTGGAAGAAGTTCAATTGCACGGTCATCATTACCTCGTTTAGGAGGTAGCTCACAAGGGATGTCGTCAATAAAAACATCTTGAAACCCCTTGAGAAAATTGGATGACTCTAATTCCTTTTGGTTGCTTTTATTTTCTTTTGCTAAAGCATTAGGTTCATTTTGAGAATCTTTAACAAAAATCATGTACATGGAAATAGAGCTCTTTATTGACTTGTTGAAAGCTGGTGTATGTACGATGGGGATAGTGTTACCCATTTCCTTAGCATCTATATACATGTCTTTTTCCCTAAACTTAAAGGAGATTCTCCTTTCGGGGAATTTAACATTGGCAGCTAGGCGATCAAACCATGGTGCCCCTAGGATTACATCCTCATGCTTGAGAGGAGAGATAAAGAATTCCTCTTTGTCCACATAGCTTTGGACATGAAGCCTCAATTTCCCAACTAAGGAAGTGACTGAAGCTTATTGCCCCTTGAAAGCATTGTCTGCAGGTAGGACATCTCCCATCTCGTAGGCTTGTATGCCTAGCTTGGTGGCCAACTCTATAAATATAAAATTGTGAGTAGAACCAGGGTCAAAGAGAATAAAAGCATCATGTTCTCTTACCTTTCCCGAAGCATGGCATAGAGGAGATCCTTTGTGATGAGTTTGGTGAGTCTCCTCCTCTTGGATTTCAACCAAGGAAGCTCTAGGACGATCTTGGTGGTTGTTCTTTTGGGGACAAGCATGGTACGCATGCCCTTGTTCACATCACACTTGAAACACCGTTTATCCTTGCGATAACACTCAAGTTCTTCAGGAGAGAGTTTGTTTTTACCTTTGTAAACTCCCTTCTCTTTAGCTTTGTTGGAGTTGCCCTTAGGAGACTTTTGGACATTGTCCTTCCCCTTAGGCTCGTTGGAACCCTCGTTTTTCGTGGGCTTATTATTTCTTTTAGCCCCAGTTTGGAAATTGATTCGAGAGGCCACCATAGTATGGTGTATTACCGCCAATATGGTACGTGGCCTTTGGTAGTTGACATACTCTACCATTTCTTCGGTTAAGCCCGCACAAAATTGTTTCTTTTTCTCTCCAAAATCCAACTTTTTGAAGACAGTGGCTTTGAGTTGTAAGTCCCAAAACTTTTCTACAAATTTGTGGATGGATTCACAGGGAGAGAGCTTCAAGCTTCGCCATTCGGTGAGTACTTTGTCTTTGGCATCGGTGACCAAAAACTGCTTCATAATGGAAGATCTTAAAGCTTTCCATGTTCGTGGAGCTTCACCCGCTGGCTCGTAGGCTAGACCACCATTGTCTGGTGGACTTTTGAAAGTGCATAGCTACATGGCGTAGCTTAGAGGACTCCGTGAAGCCCTCATCTCCAAAAGCCGCATCAAATTGTTGGATAAAGGCCAAGACTTTGTCCGTATCACCAAAGGTGCCATCATAGGTAAGGAAAGAGATGCTCTTCCCTCCCTCTTTGAACCTCTTGAGCTTGGACGACCTCTTCCACGCGGCATAGGATTTCCTATGGCCTCTTCTTTTTGATGGTTCAAAGGTTGCACCATCACTTTCTTCAAAAGGTGAAGAATTTGAGGAAGGTTGAGAAGAGGGTGACCTCTTTCTCGCCTTTTTCTTGTCTTGATCTTTGTTGTCTTCACCATCACTTTCATAAGAGGAAGAGGATGAAGAAGATGGAGAAGAGGGTGTCCTCTTTCTCGCCTTTTTCTTCTCTTGCTTTTTATCATCCCTCTTTGAATTATGGTGTGGAGAAGAGTGCGATGGTCTTCTCCGCTTTGGTGGTGATGGAGAGCATTTAGCCCGCCGTCTTCGTGGCGCCATCTCCGCCGAGGTGGCGGGAGACTCACTTCTTTCTCGTTCTTTCGGTGGAGGATCTTGAGTTCTCCTTTGGGAAGGAGATGCATCATCAAGAAGTAAATTCTTGAGCCCTTCGTATGGATTCTCTTCTTCTTCCCGAATCGGAGAGAGGCCTCTTTTGGGAGTCTCAGAAGGAGGCTTCCTAGGTGTTCTCTCGTCATGGTGATGAGCTTAGAGAATCCCGTGAGCACGGAGCTGCCGTTGCACTTCACTTTGGAGAGATGGATTGCCGATGGCTTGTTGAAGCCTAGAAACAAGATAGTTAACAAGCATCGAAGCATCATTAGTAGCTTGCTCATTAGCAAAATCAAAGTTATCAACATTAATTTCACTCTCTTTACTATTGTCAACCATTCTAACAACTTTTAAGTGTAAACTTTTTAGGTGTACTTTGGCACTTCAAGCCCTAGTTTCTAATCCTCTTTACCCCTTTAGAAAAAGCACTCAAGCTACTGTACCCGTGGCTCAAATACCATTAATTGCAAGGAATAGAAGAGAGGGTCTTTCAACACCAAAACAGCACCGGCTCCTATCAAGCTTGTAATAGCTCAATAGTGGTTAAGCCGTAGGCAAGCCCCGTAGGACTCCACTATTAAGACCCTAGCTCTCGACGGTGATTCCCCATTAACTGCACGAAGGCAGGCGCACTGCAAGGCTGAAAAATCCCTATTCTAATTACTCACATGAAATTAATAGCACCAACCATTTATAGCTAGCTTGAGGACCTCCCTTCTTGAGCAAGAAAAGAGAAACCTTGTGCTCTGATACCAATGTAACATTTAATGGCCTAAAAACTTGTGTGTAGCGGAAATTAGCATGAACATAGTGGGCATTTCATTAGAATAGATTCCTAATGAGAATTACAAGAGTGCATGGGTGGAGAGAGCAACAAAAAGCATAACACCTAGTTAGATAGCATGAACAATACTTTCAAAAGAGAGAGAAATTAAGCTATTGACAACATTTGAGGACCATATTTGAATGGAGCCGGTTCCCCCTCCAAAAGGCTTTGTATTATGGTTTCTCCCATCAAGAGAGACATTGTACAAGACAATTCTCTGTGTTACTTAAAGACTAGCTAGTGCAATGAAGATGAAAGCTTCATGCACTAGGCAAAACACTAAGCAAACACAACATCAATTATCCCCGGTCTCAGACCCAAGACCTCACACACCTTCAAAGATGGTGAGAGCTAGCAGGGTATGAGAGTAGATTGAAAGGAAGAAGGAGTATCTTACGAGAAAGATGTACATCTCCTCACATAATCACTCATATTAGCATAGCTTAGCTTAGTAATTATCTTGGTAGAGGAGATGAGCATGCATTGGAGCTTGGATCTTGGTTGGATTTGCATCCACACGCCAAGAGTGTGTCTATGTAGGCTTCTATCTCACAAGCTTGGAGTAGGTGATGAGCTCTCCATTAAAGCTTGGGAAGAGATAGTCTTTTTCTTGCTTCTCACATAGACTGTGTGAGAGTTTGTGTGTGATAATGCCTTGCAAAAATCAGCCCCCCCTCTCTCTTGGGCGAGCCCTCTTGCTAAATGCTCTTGCTATCCTCCCATTGGACCTCCCCAGGGCTAGCCAATGACAATTAAGCAGCATAAGTGATAACCTTCTGACATGTGTCCCCGTTTCCCCTTTTGTGAGAGCTTTAGGTAATTTTATAATTCAACTAAACTCTCATTGGACCCCTTTGCCTCCTGGCCAATGGGAATCAGGCAAGCCATTGGGCTATTGAATGCTCATTGGACCCCTTGGGAGACTATCCAGCAGTCTTCTAGAGGACTTAATTCTCATTGGTTCTTTTATTAAGTGTTTTTTTAATTAATTAAACTAGATTTACTCTATCCTAATTCTTATTGGTCCACCTCCAAGGCCATCCAATAGGAATTGGGTACACCTTGTGGGCATCTGGGCGAGGGAGCTGACATGTGTCCCTCATTCCCTTTGTGTAAAGGGAGCTTGTGTGTGTGTGTGTGGCTTTCTCTCTCATCCCCTACATGCAAGGCTTGCCCCCTCCTAAGTAGGGATTGCAAAGACTTTTTTGTACACACACAAAGCATCCAATTCCCCTATGGTTGACCTTTGGACACAACCTTTGAATTTTGGAACCTTAGCATTTTGGAAGTCTTAATGGGCTGAACCTTAGGGTCTTTTTAGCCCATTGTTGCACATGGATCTTTTGCAGATGGCCCCCCCTTTGGATCCCTATTTTCCCTTCTTTGGATCCCTACTATGGCCGGTCTACTAGCTTAACAAATATTGTAGCTTTTTCTCCCCTGGCATTTCCCCATATTAAATGATCAGTTTAACATGAGAAAATCAAATAGGAGAATTAGATATTGATTATTATGACATGCTTTCTGTGAAGTATATGTTACACTAAGAGGTAAATTAACTAAAGTGGTTAAAATTAGCAGTTATTTTCAATGTGATGAACTATGTTCACACTTAGAAGTAACTTAAGTTGGATAGTTAAAGTTAGGAGTTACTTGTTGTGTGTTGAACTATGCTTACACCTAGAACTAGCTAGGTTAGATTTATCTAATGGTTGTATGTCATGTATAAAGTAATACTGAAACTGCAGACAATTTAGGTAGATTAAATAATAATCACTTGCTTTCAAGTAGAGGTATTCTCACACCTAGAAGAGATTTAGATAAGTAGTGAATTTTGATTGTTTGCCATGTGTGGAGTTACACTCACACTTGGAGGTAATTTAGGTATTTTTTAAAAAGATATCTTGCTTTGTGTAGAGTTTACTCACTAGGTAGGTTTTTTAAAAATATCATGCTTTGTGTAGAGTTTACTCACACTTGGAAGATATTGAGATAGATTAAGCGATTTATTTATCATAATGCAGGTATAGAGTGAAAGCTCACACATGAAAAAAGATTTATTTTTGGTATTTATAATTTAAAAAGGTTAAAAATTTATCTCTTTTTTTTAAACATTGGCGAATAAAGTAATGTAAATGGTATTAGAGTTTAATTTAGATGTGTATTTCGTAATTAGTCATGTTTGAGTTTGCAGACCTTAAGAAGATGGTGAAAGTATTTGAGTAGAACTACGTAGATGAATTGGTTAGTGGAAAGAGTACATCAAAGTTGAGGTGTAATACCTGCGGCCATAATTTTAGTGGAAATGCAAATAGGATAAAAAGACACGTGTTCAAAATTCCTGGAAATGTGACAGCTTGAAAAAAAACCCCAATAGGTATTGGAGAAAAATTTCCCGAGTGGGCGCTCAGGGCAAAGAGAGCACATCTTGAGAGAGAAAAAAGAGAGGTCCCAAAATAATGGCTCCATCTATGGCTAGGGACGTGGAGATGGCACTCAAGAATGATTAAAGCCCTCCCTCAACTCTTACTCAAGGTCAAGAAGGGTGTCATTTATCTTTTGTTGGGGCTTGTAGCTCTAATCCTACCGCAAGCTCTGCTAACATAAGCCAAAGTGAAGCATGGACTTGTGGATAACCTGCACCAAGTGGTTCTACTTCGCATCAGGCATTTCATAAACAATGGCTGCTTGAACTCCATCTTAAGTAGATGCAAAGAATTTGTTGCATGTGGAATTCCTTTTAATGTCATTCGAAATCCTATCTTCAAAGATGCTTTAATAAGCACAGTGAATCAGGGTTTTGTGGTACGTGATTATAATAAGAATATTTTAAAGTTCACAACTCTTGATTATGTGCCATAGTATAAATGCACAATCCCTCTAGATGGTGGACAAATTTACAGAAGAAACCATTGATTAATGTGATACTGATTTGTCCAAGAGGTTTCATATTTTTGAAGCGATTGATACATCCCTAAAAGAGAAAACTAGTGGATATCGTGCTGGTGTATATGAGCATTCGATCAAAAGAGCAGGCGGACCTAAAAATGTGACAGCCATTGTCACAGATAATGCATCTAACTATAAAGCAACTAGGAAAGAAATTGAAGCAAAGTATCCAGAGATTACATGGGTTCCATGTTATGCTCACACTTTGAATATGCTCTTAAAGGACTTTGGAAAAGTTCCTTCTATGAAGAAAACTCTTTTAGATGCACATTAGGTGAAATTTGGACTCACAAAGGGGCCCTTTAAGGAGTTTTACTTTACCTCTCTCTACCAAAATAGGCGCATGGATAAAATTTTTGCAAACAAACTCCAAAGTTGACAGAGGTTTGACAATTAGAATGCCCTTTGCAAGATCTATCTACTGGTATATAGCACGCCATGAGATTCCTCATATTTTAGAAGATTCTTTTTTGATTCACTTAGATTCCGACAGAGTTGTCACATCATAGGTGAGTCAAAAACGAATCTTCTAAAATATGAGGAATCTCATGGCGTGCTATATATCAGCAGATAGAGCTTGAAGAGGATGTTCTAACTGTCTAACCTCCGCCAACTTTGGAGTTTGTTTGCAAAAGCTTATCCATGCACGTGTTTTGGTAGAGAGAGGTAAAGTCAAACTCCTTAAAGGTCCCCTTTGTGAGTCCAAATTTCACCTAATGAACCACTTGGTGAAGTTTATAAGAGAGCATTCATTTTCTTACACTTTATTTAGAAAAAAGTCCCCATGTTATAATAACTAATATCTAATTCTCCTAAATGATTTTCTCATGTTAAATTGATCATTTAATACGGGGAAGTACCAGGGGAGAAAAAGCTAGAATATTAGTTAAGCTGACAGACCGGCTACAATAGGGATCCAAGGGGGGGGCATCTGCAAAAGATCAATGTGCAACAATAGGCTCCAAAGACCTTAGGGTTCAGCCCATTAAGACTTCCAAAATGCTAAGGTTCCAAAATTCAAAGGTAAGTCCAAATGGTCTAGCTTAGTGGAATTCTATAATTATGTGATGACCAAAAAGTCTTCAAGTGGTCCTAGATAGGAGGGGGCGAGCCCCAAAGGTAGGGGAAGAGAGAGAAAAGGTGAGAGACCACACACACACACACACATTAAAGTTTCCCTTTAGACAAAGTGCATAATGGACACATGTTAGCTCCCTAGCCCAAATGCCCACAAGGTGCACTCAAATCCTATTGGATGGCCATAGAGGTGGACCAATGTGAATTAGACTAGATGTAAATCTAGTTTAATTCATTTAAAAAACACTTAAAAAAGAGCCAATAAGAATTAATCTCTTTAGAAGACTATTGGCTAGTCTCCCAAGGGGTCTAATGAGCATTCAACAGCCCAATGGTTTGCATGATTCCTATTGGCCAGAAGACAAACAGATCCAATGAGAGTCTAATTGAATTATTTAATACCTAAATCTCTCACAAAAGGGGAAATGAGGACACATGTTGTGGGATGCATGTGTCACCTCACCATCCTATCTTGTTGCAGTATTAGCGAGAACCACGATTAAATTGTCAATCCATGGGAAGAAGCTGACTCGACTAGTGCATAGAGGCTACAAGAGGTTGTCAATCTCTTGGAAAGAAACTAACAACTCGCAGCTAACTCAAGCTACACTCAAGTGACTAAAATTACCAAAATCCAATCGCTCATTGACAAACAAATCACATCCGTTACAACATCAAATGACATCGAAACGTAATGAAACTTCTAGGACATGTTTATAAGACCTAAGCACACATGCTTATGGTATCAAACCCCACTTTAGGTCAAGTTCCAAAATCGCGATTATTAACAGTAGTGGATTTTTTACCTAGTTGTTTTCGACCCAGAATGTATCTATATGCTTAGCAATGATGCCCCAATACCCCGCATATGCTTAGTTTTTTATTTGAAAGTGTAAATTCCTAGTTATGATGGAATTAGGCCGCGGGTCGACGATTCCAAAAGCTAAAAATTATTGTGATGTGCTTACGTCAATTCGTAGAGCTCTTACCTGCGGTTGAAATGCAACAAACGCAACTGCAATGTGACAACCGAGGAGGGAATAGGAAACGCGAGAAGTAGAGGAGTGAGCACCATTAGCTCACAGTGTGTATTTTCATTATCCAAAACTTTTCAATAACTTACAAAAATTGGCTTTTATACCTTAGCGAAGGTTTTTGGTGGTCAAAGCTAATAATCTGGGAGTTCTACCAAAGATGGGTAATGACAGGTTGATACAATTTGGAAGCTTGTAGCCCCAGCTCATTAATTACAGAGTTTATCCAAGAAAATAGGAGTTACAATATTCCCGATTTATCAAAATAATAAGTGTTTTACAATGAGAACTCCAAAAAATGGTATCCATGTTAGCTTGCTGCTAACATTCTCCCCCTCCTCACCTATGTCGTCCCTTGACACAGCTTTATGGGCTGAAGTAGTCTTCGGGTTGGCGACTAGCGAGGCAGTCTTTAAGCGCACTTAGTGCCTTTTGGTATCTGATCTTGCTTTCTTTATCTGGCACTTGCAAAAATTGCATAATTACTCTGTTCTTCAGCTCCACTGCTGAGTAGCCTACAAACCTCAATATGAGGTTGCTGATCACTGGCGCAAATATCTTTGTTCGCCAAGTGAAGAATCCCATGTAGAACGCTTCCTCGAACGCCAGCATATTGTGTGAAGGTAGAAACATGCATCTAGCATAGAATCCATAGAGGACTTCTTTGGAAGGTTGGCCACTGAGACCATAGCACAAACCTTTGTTACCCTCGAGGAATGACATCTCTGCAATACCAGCACCTGCTTGCTCTGGCTCATTGAACACTTCGATGCATGTGAGTAGCATTTGGTAGATCTTATATAGCATAGCACATGACAAATCTGGTAGACTTTTAAAGAATGACATGGTGCCCTTTAGGGTTTTCATTATGTATTCTTCAGTCACATTGGTCCCTTTTTTGGAGCAGGCAATCTGGGGTAATTTAGCTAAGTTGGCCGCTTCTTTAGTAGTGCCTCATGTGCTATCCAAGTCCTTACTCTTGGTACATGATAGAAAGTCGGATCTTTTTGTAGGGTCGTAGGTGCTCTCGTGAACAGAATCAAGTATCTTGGGTTTTTGTTCAGCCAGCTCAACCTCCACTTCGGATGGTTTATCCTCAACTTGCATGTCTGTGTAAAGCCTTTCTTTTACCTGTAGCAACTCAAATTTAATCAGAGGGTAGGGCAGGGACTTTTGGTGTCATTGCACATTTATTTGATTGGGAGTGAGTTGTGTGACTGATAGAATGAAGTACTCTCAGCTCCTAATCCATTGTTGCCTTCCACTGATCATCTACCTCTTGTGTAACTTTTTCTTTTAGTGCATATTCTTTAGCCTTTGGGAGATGGACCATGGGCACATGGTCTTCTTTTGTAATGGGTACCTGAAACTCTTCCTCGCCACTCAGCTCTATTGTGGACCATGTCTCCATTTCAGCAAATGATACCAAGGGTATTTCTATCTGAGGCTACTCCAAAGTGTGCCTCTTCGTGCGTTTCCGGCCTTCCCTCTCTCAGTAGTAGCTGGTTGACTCTTTTGAGTTTAGCTATCTCCTTCAATAATTCATCTTCTCTTTGGACCCGCATCAAGGCCATATCTCTGCGCTGAGATTTCTCTAACTTCAGCTCCAACTCGAGGTCTTTATTTTTCTTTTCTAGTTCCTTATAGACCTTGTTTGTACCTTTGATCGAGATGACAGCTGGATTTTCTCGTATTTGCCACAAGAATATCACCTGATCATTGATTCTTTGTTCTGAGTATTGTAGAGAAGAATTGGCTACATCTAAATGTACCTAGATTTTTTGAGTTGATAGGGTGGTAGTAAAAAGCTCATTTATAACTTCCGTCAACTGATCATCCTTGGCTTTGCATGCATCTGGCAGTAAGCAGCTCACCCAGCTCCTCCATGTATTTTTGTTGCTTATCTCTAGCAAGCTGATGTTGTTCAGCTTATGCTCTCAGCTCTTGCACTTGCCTTTGCAGATCGATGATGGCATTAAGTCTGTTGTTTAAATCCCCTTGGAGTGCGTCGATCACCGTCTCTAACTCTTTGGCCTGTGTGCTACGGCCAAGTGCTGCTGAGCGAAGCCTTTCTGTCATCTCCTGCATTTACTTAGCATATTCATTAATGTGCACGATGACTTCATCATTGGATTGCCAAATCTTCGTTTTGTGTTATTTGCCTTGATTTTTCTGCATATTCTTTTACCTCTAGTTGCATCATGGTTGTTGTTTGTTGTTGGTGCCCTTGTGGCTACTGATCTTTCTCTGTGGAGGTAGAGGGTTGTGTCTCAGCCTTATCTTGCTGTGTTGAGGTAGAAGGTGTTTCCTCAGCCTTCTGTTCTCTTGAGTGCTCAAATCTTGCGGAGTCCTCTTCTGGTGCAATACTGGCTACCTTTTCAATCTCTGGCTCTTTATCTGTTTTCTTCTCTTGATAGAGACATCTGCTCATTGTGCTGTTTTCGCTGCTTCTTGCTGTGCAGATTCTTGTGTAGCTTTAGCTTTTTTTTTCAAAAACTTCTACTTCTTTTGTTGGCTCATTTGTGGTGTCTTTAACTAACGGTAATAGTGGTGGCCTCGGCATTGGTTGATCTTGGTGTTCAGAGATAGGAGAAGAGATGCAGGGAGACACATAACCTTGGGTATGTTGCACTTCTCCTTATGCAGTAGTTTCCTTTTCTCTCTTTTGTTCTTCTTCCACCTCTTTCGCTTTTCTCGTCGCTTCTTTGGCTTCTTTCAGCTTTAAAGCTTCCGCTTCTTGGTACATCTTTTCCAAGGATTTCGTTGGATCTTCAAATTTCTTCCTGGTATGATGCTTTGTTCTAGGCCCTTTAAGCTCAATAGGCACCCACTTTTCCGGGTCTTTTCCTTGTGCTTGTCGACTGCGTTGGTCTGTGTGTTTCTCTCTTTCAAACCGGGCTTGCTTTTGCACTGGCTCTTCTTGGCATGCTGCCATGGCTTTTCTCTTCATTTACTCCCTTCGTGCTCTCTTTTCTTCATCATACGAGATTTCACTGATGTGCCTTTCCAGTGAGCTTTTAGCAAACTCTTCATCAGATTTGTAGGATCTCTTGGCTGGTCTTGTAGCTTGAGGACATCGTTGAGCTAACAGTATCCAAGTGTTTTGGTATGGGGCAAGTGGTAGGTTGTCGGCCATGCCAATGGCATGGTATGCAATTCTTGTCAATACCTCTGGTGCACCCAGGTAAGTAATCTTCCCTTCTTTCTTGGTGCCTTTCAAAGTGGTCAAGACATATTGTGTGTGGTCCACTGATTGCCTAGTTGTTGACTTAAGGACTTTCATGAAGATGGTGGCAATTGCATGATTGGGCGTGGTATACCTTTGTGGCCTTTTAGCAAGGAAATGAAAGTGTTGGTGGTATAACCTGGCTGGCTTTTCAACCTGTTTGTGAAAAAGGTCAGCAAAGGTGGCTGAAGCGGAAGTTTCTTTGGTGAAAGTACCTGCCGTTTTCCTGTCCCTTTCCCTCATTGTCATTCCTTTTGTGGGCAGTCTGAGTGCTGCTGCCACTATTTCTTTGGTTATCACCATTTCAACTTTATTCCCCTTTGGTTTAGAAATCTGTGCAGCTCCATTTTCTTTGATCGTGGATAAAAGCTCGTAAGCTTTTTGGAAATACACACCGCATGGCTCCTGTTCCTAGAAATCTATGAGTCCTAGCCTGCGGTTGGCTTCTTTGGTCTCAGGCTTCGCAGCGGCATCATACACTTCTTTTGGTAGGAGTTGCAACTCTACCTGATGTCCCTCCTCACTCTTGAATCTGCCAGTGAAAACTGTGGTGTGATGCTCTTCTAGCTGTTCTTTTGAAAGATAGGCTACCTTGGCGTCTTTGACTGAATCTGGATCCAGTTGGTATGCGGGTAGCTCCTACAAATTTTCTTTTTGGTTGAGCTTCTTCTTGGCCCTCTCTGCTACTTGCATGGCTCCTGTTCAGTGAATAGAGTGTCAAAGTTAGCAGATTTGTTGGATTTTTCTATGAAGTGTCCTTTAGTTTGAAATGCTGACAATTTCAGTTCAATTTGCTTCAAATCAATTTTTGAACAAGCATAGATGCATAAAAACATGCAAGGAACAAAAATGTCAAGTTCCAACAAAAAATTGCACCCAAAGTAAATAATTGCAATTATTTATAGCTGAGTAATTTCTCCAACTTTATGCAAACTTGGCCTCACAGGCTTGAAGTATATTCCAAATAGATGCTCTGAGTGAAATATGGGCTTATTTAGATGCATAGGGTGAAAATGTACCAGATATTGACTTTAGGTCTTTGAAACAGTAGATATAATGGAAATTTGAGATTTTGAGCTCCAAATTGGTTCAAACTTGGCTAGTGGGCTTAACACATCATGTACTTTGGATGTATGATGGCAAAATATCAAAATTTCTCCATTTTTTCATGAAAGTAAATAATCACGATTATTAACTTTTCTACCAAAATCAACATTTTTTGCTACAAATTGGTTCTAGGCATTGTATAGACTCTGTGTATTAGATATGAGGTGATTTGAATCAAGAAATGAGGTGATTAGATATGAGGTGATTTGAATCAAGAAATGTGGTCCATAACCCAAAAACTGGCTTGCAAAGACTTCTTTTTGTTTCCTGGCAATTTTCCAAGTAATAGGTGCTCATTTTGGCTCATACTTGATTTTTGGCATGTAATAGATGTGTACACATGATAGGTGAGGTGATAATACAATTTCCAAGCAAAAATAGTGCAAAAGTAAACAATTGCGATTATTTACAACAGTCACAATTTTCTCGCTAAACTTAAATATTTTGACCTAAACACATTCTATACACCTCATGGCAAGTCCTAAATTGAATTTGGTCAAGTTTGGTCTTGCCAGCATCATTTTGTGCTTTGTCGCATCTGGAATATTTGATTTCTGTGACTATACTGCCTGTTGCAGTCAATTTTGAAGCTTTGGACTTGTCTGCAACATAGTCGTGAAGTAGCTCATCCAATCCTGGCTCATTTGGAGTCAGTTTGACCCCGTATGTCAAATTTGATGCTTTGTAGCCTTTAAGCTGTTTTCTATTTTTTGAGGGCTTTGCTTGATTGATTTCACTAAACCAATCATCTACATTGTATATGAACCTCGTAGGCAAGCAGTCTGTGAAGTCAGATCCAAATTCTGGCATCTACCAAAAACCTAGCTTTTCTACTGGGGACCCCTCGATCCCTGCCGAATGGTCAATTGATGATATAGAAAGGTTCTATTATGTTAGGGCATGCTACATTTCAAATCTCATCCGATTTGGTCGAGCTGACAGGCCGCTATGGTTAGTTTTTGGTCGTAGTTGCACTGCTCGGTTTCTAGGGTTTTTCTAGGGGTTTAGACTAGCTACCAGCCGTACAAAATGGATCATTGAAGAGTAAAGAACTTACCCCTTATGTCTCGTGTGAGACGGCGCTAAAAACGGGCAACTGTAGACTCCGTAAAAGACGCGCAAAAGTGGTTGAAAAGCTCTATCTACAAAGGCCGCAAGTGGAAATGAGGTGGTTTTAGCCTACCTTGGATATCTATACCCGGACTTCTTGAACCAATTTTCTCTAGATTCCCTTATTAGTCCTACTAGGCCGTGAAATCTATGTTAGACTCAAAAATTTCCTTCAAGTGTTTCTAACAATTCATGTCCAATCCACTCAAGATTCTTAGCTACTCTTAATGTCGGCAATAGAAATCCTTTTGGCAGTATGGCATCACGACCATACACAAGGTTAAAGGGTGTAGCATTTAAAGATGTTTTGAATGAAACTCGATAAGCCCATAGAGCAGCGTGGAGATTCATTTCCCAGTCTATCCTTCTTGAACTAACCACTTTAGTAAGCACCGAGCTAAGAATTTTTTTTGTATGCTCAACTTGTCCGTTTGCTTGTGGGTGATAGGGAGATGATTTGTCATGGATGACCATAAACTCAATAAGCAAATACTCGATTACCTCATTGAGAAAATGAGTTCCCCAATCATTGACAATTTCTATTGGCAGTCCATATCTCATGAATACATACTCATATAAGAATGTAGCAGTGGTTCTGGCATCATTCTTTTGAGTTGCTTTAGCCTCGGCCCACTTGGTCAAATAGTCCGTAGCTACAATGATATATTGAGCTTGGGTTCTATAAGCAGGTGGTTGTATTGGCCCAACAAAAGCTATACCCCATTTTTCGAAAGCTCTAGCCCCCATCATTGGTCTTAAGGGCATGTTATCTACACGTGTTGGCATTTTTGCTCGTTGACATGTTAAGTATGGAGCCTGATTTACCCTTGTAATTTTCTGTGGTAAAAGCGCACAGTTGTAAGGCCCCCATTATGAGGAGAAGCCATCGTGCGTGAAGGAAAATCACTCACCGGAAACCAAAATTTTCATGGACAAGAATCAGGGGCAACTTTAAAGGCCTCCGGGGCGGAGGTCCTCAAGACTTTTTTTTCGCCGGAATATTATTTTTCGCCGGAATATTATGGCCGGACGGCGGCCGGAAAGTGGTCGAAAAACAACCGGTCGGTTGGCCGGTAGCCGGTAGTCAATGGCCGATGGCCGGTGGTCGGAAGTCAATGGCCGGTGGCCGGTGGTCGGAAGTCAATGGCCGGTGGCCGAATTCAATGGCTGGTGGCCGAATTCAAAAGCGGACTTGTCTTCTCAAGGGCGGCCACACATGGGCGGATTGGAGGGTCCGATTTGGACTTATTCGCACAAGGGCGGCTACACATGGCTGTCTCTCATAAGAGAGGGCAGCCCTTTTGGCCTATAAAAGGAGGCCATTTCTACACACATTTCATAGTGTGAAGTTGATGCAACAAGGTGAGTGTGAGGTGGTGAGAGTGAAGCAAGGCGAGAGCTCCATTAAGGGTATATATAATCCCTTTGTAAACTACTTCTTGTTTTGAAGTACTAAAGCCATTGAGTGACTGCTTTCCCGTGGACGTAGTCCACATTGGGTGAACCACGTATATCGTGTGTAGTATCTCTCTCTCTCTACTCTATAATCTCATGTATATAAATCCGTCTCTCTCCATTAAGTAATCTACTCAATTATCTATTTAGGTATGTCTTATTTCCTAACAACTGGTATCAGAGCAAGGTTTGCTCGTAGCTAAATTATCTCAAGGAAAGGATTCCTTGAATTGAGTGGGAGTTATGGCGGAGGAAGGGAAGCTCAAGATTGAGAAGTTCAACGGCAAAAACTACCAACATTGGAAGATGCAGATTGAAGACTATCTCTACCAGAAGGACCTCTATTTGCCACTAGGCGGTCTTGCAAACAAGCCCGCAACAATGGCAAATGAAGCATGGATTGTCCTTGATCGAAAGGCACTGGGAACAATCCGGTTAAGCTTGGCGTCAACAGTGGCCTTCAATGTTTCGGAGATGAAGACCACGGAGGACTTGATGAAGTCACTTGACGACTTCTACGAGAAACCATCGTCATCCAATAAGGTATTTCTTATGAAGTGCTTGTTCAATCTAAAGATGGCAGAGAATGGTTCAGTTGCAGAACACCTAAATGACTTTAACACAAACATAAGTCAACTTCGATCAGTGAAAATAAATTTCGATGACGAAGTGCGAGCTCTCCTTATACTATCATCTCTACCGCATAGTTGGGACATCCTTGTGATGGCTGTAAGTAATTCTATCTCTGGCACAAATACTCTTAAGTTTGATGATGTTGTGGGTGTTCTCCTAAGCGAGGAAATGCGAAGGAGAAGCACATGAGAATCATCAAGTGCTGCACTATCAGTGGAAACAAGAGGAAGGCTTAAGGAGAGGTTCAAAAACCGAAAGGGTCGTGATCACTCAAGGCGGAGCAAGTCACGCACAAAGTTAGTTCTTGAATGTTGGAACTGCGGCAAGAAGGGCCACGTCAAGAAGGATTGCTGGTCCAAGAAGAACAAGGAGACAGAGCCTCAAGACAAAAAGCCAACATCGGAGGCCAATGTGGCAGGTAAAGTAGAGCAAGATTATATAATTCTCTCATTAGACAATGTGTCTAATTCCTAGATAGTAGATTCCGGGGATTCATTCCATGCGACACCACACAAGCAACATTTCCAAGACTACACCAAAGGTAATTTTGGGTATGTATACTTGCGAGATGATGAAGCTTGTGAGATTGTCGGCAAAGGTACAGTTTCTGTCAAAACTGCTAACAGAAATGAATGGAAGCTTAAAGATGTTAGGCATGTTCCTTCTCTTCGCAAAAATTTGATCTCTACAGGACAATTGGACGATGAAGGTCACAACATTGCATTCGGAAACAAACGGTGGAAGATCTCGAAGGGATCTTTGGTGGTTTCCAAGGGTGAAAAAGTAGGTACACTTTACTTGTGTACTGTTAGCACGCAACCTTCAGCTTGTGCAGCAACTATAGAAGTTGACAGTGCGATGTGGCACTACCGACTTGGGCATATGAGTGCCAAAGGAATGCAAATCCTTCAAACAAAGAAGCTTCTACCAGGTTTGAAAGAAGTGGACTTAGAGTTCTGTGAAGATTGTGTTTATGGTAAACAAAAGAGGGTAAAATTTCAAAAATCAGGAAATGAAAGAAAAAATAAAAAACTTGAGTTGGTTCATTCTAATGTTTAGGGTCCTGCAAGTACACCATCACTTGGTGGCTCATTGTACTATGTAACATTCATAGACGATGCGACTAGAAAAACATGGGTTTATTTCATGAAGAATAAATCCGATGTATTTTCCATATTTCAAAGGTGGAAAGCCTTTGTGGAGAATGAAACAGGTACCAAGGTTAAATGCCTCAGATCCGACAATGGAGGCGAATATTGCAACCAAGCTTTTGAAAGCTTTTGTGCTAGCAATGGCATTCGGAGGCAAAGGACAACCCCAAGGACACCTCAACAAAATGGGATTTCGGAAAGGATGAACACGACAATCATGGAACGAGCACGAAGCATGCGGCTACATGCAGACCTACCCCTTGAGCTTTGGGCGGAAGCTGTAAGTACGTCTGTGTACTTAATCAATCGGTCACCCTCAACGGCATTGGATGGGGGAGTTCCAGAAGAGGCATGGACATGTAAACCGGTGAATTATGCATTTCTCAAAGTGTTTGGGTGTGAGGCTTTCATGCACATAGATAGAAGCCTAAGATCAAAGTTAGATGCAAAGTCCAAAAAGTGTTTCTTCATTGGCTATGGAGAAGGAGACTTTGGGTATCGCCTATGGAATCCTGAAGATGGTAAAATCTTAAGGAGTAGGGATGTAATTTTTAATGAACAAAATATGTACAAATATTACTTGGAAAGAAAACAAACAAAAGAAACAGGTGATAAGTACATGGAGCTTGAGGACGGTGAAGACTCAAGGACTGCAAACGGTGACAATGTGCAACAACGTCAACCAAATCAGGAGCCTCAACCTATTCCCCGAAGATCTACAAGAGCAAGTAGACCTCCAGAAAGGTTTGTTCCTTCCTTCAACCATCTCTTGATCCCCGATTCTGGAGAGCCGGAATCATATGAAGAAGCTATTCAACATGAATCCAAAGAAGAATGGACGAAGAGCATGCAAGTGGAGATGGACTCACTACATCGCAACCAAACATGGGAGTTGGTTGAGTTGCCTAAAGGTAAGCGGGCACTTCAAAACAAATGGGTGTATAAGCTAAAGGAAGAAGAAGGTGGGAAGAAAAGGTACAAGTCTAGGCTTGTGGTAAAAGGTTTTTCTCAAAAGAAAGGTATTGACTTTAATGAAATATTTTCTCCTGTTGTAAAAATGAACTCAATTAGGCTTTTCTTAAGCCTTGTGGCTGCTCATGATATAAATCTCGAGCAAATGGATGTAAATACGGCATTCCCTCACGGTGACTTAGAGGAGGAAATCTACATGCTTCAACCAAAAGGGTATGAAGTAAAAGGTAAGGAGAAAATGGTTTGCAGATTAAAGAAGAGCTTGTATGGTTTAAAGCAAGCATCAAGACAATGGTACTTGAAGTTTGATCGATGGATGTTGGATCATGGATTCACAAGATGCAACTCGGATCACTACGTCTACACGGAGAATTTGGGAGATGGGAAATTCATCATCCTAATGTTGTATGTTGATGACATGTTGATTGCAAGTGCTAACATGCAGGACATCAAAGACCTAAAAGAGGAGCTGTCCAAATCTTTTTCAATGAAAGATTTAGGTGCTGCAAAGAGGATACTTGGTATGAAAATATTAAGGGACAGGACGAAGAAGACAATAAATCTATCTCAAGAAGATTACATCAAGAAGGTACTAGAAAGGTTTGCAATGCAAAATGCAAAACCAGTTTCTACACCTTTGGCTGGTCATTTTAAACTAACGAAGGATATGTGTCCAAAGACACAAGAGGAGATAGCCTATATGTCTAAAGTTCCATATGCTGCAGCGGTAGGTTCTCTAATGTATGCTATGGTCTGGACAAGGCCAGACATTGCACATGCAGTGGGAGTTGTGAGTAGGTTCATGGACAACCCAGGTAAAGAGCATTGGCAAGCTGTGAAGTGGATACTTAGGTATCTAAAAGGGACAACAACAAATGCTTTGTATTTTGGAGGAACGTATATTTTTCTAGAAGGGTATGCTGATGCAGATATGGCAGGTGACAAAGATACTCGAAGGAGCACTACTGGCTATGTGTTCATGGTTGGAGGCACAGCAGTAAGCTGGGCTTCAAAGCTGCAGAAAGTGGTTTCACTTTCTACCACGGAAGCAGAGTATGTAGCAATGACGGAGGCAAGCAAAGAAATTTTGTGGCTTCACAGATTCTTAGAAGAGCTTGGATTCAAACAAGAGAATTGTGTCTTGTACAGTGATAGCCAAAGCGCTATCCATCTTGCGAAGAACTCAGCCTTTCATTCAAGGACAAAGCACATTGAGGTGAGATATCACTTCATACGCACTCTTTTGGAAGAGGGACAACTAAAGCTAGTGTCACGGCTAGGGACTTGCTACGCGCCATGTGCGAGCCACAAAGGCTCCTAGCACACAGTCATACAACAGACAAGCTCACAAGGAAGAATGGTGTGTCACTCACCTTTCTGCGTAGTTGCGAATGAAGGATTCCCATGCCACGAAGAAGAGGGAGACGCCGCTACGCCGCGCTCAACCGCCTCGCCGCCGTCGTGCCGCCGCAACGCTCAATCACACACACACACTCACACTCTCTCTCACACGTACACACACACACACACAAGGAGATGGTGAAGGAGAAGGTGGAGATGGAGCAAGAGCGGCTTCTATTGCACAATGAGAGAATGAGTAAAAATTAGCTTTAGTGGCTTTTATATGAGCTCACCCCATTCACACTTGGGCGCCCATACTTAGCCAACTCACTCCTTGAATATTCCAGTTAGAGTGCGCCTGCCATCGGCGATCACCCTTACCCTGTTCCTATTGGTCCGACAAGCCCGGTACCTGACTCTAAATAATACAACGTTTATAGATCATAGGGTGTCCGTGTGCCGTGAGGGTTAACATGCCCCCCTTCTTGATGTAGATTCCGTCCTCGGAAGCTATCCAATTGAAGCTCGTTCGTCGAGATGGAAGAGCAACCGACATGGATGTGCGTAGCCTTCTTCAATCACTGCAAAATCAAACAACATTGCCACAGTAATTGCATTCTCATATACAATTAAAAATCATATGCAATTTTAGACAGACAAATTGATTGGTAACAAAATTTTAGACAATTTGTCAGCAATAAACATTAAATTGCAATATAATCAAATGCATAAACAGATGTAAAGGTAAAAAATTAAACATGTCCGGGGTCGCTAATTTAATGGTCAAAAGGCACTAGAGCTCGACTATTAATACCATGGGTAACTTCTCAATTTTTTCTGGTCAATTAAGTTGTTTAATCGCGAGAGCCAAGTATTTGATGTTCGAGGGCTGACTAGAGGCTATACCTAGAAGACCTTGTAGTTAAGCTACGATAAAAGGAATTTCTCATGAAATCATCGCCTGGCTGATTACCTTTTCTTTGACCCCCCAAAGTCTTTTCACATTGATTCAATTTTGATGTGTGTGCTTATTTTGTATGCCTTGGGTTTTTTTCTTTTCGAGGAAAAGCGCCCACACTGGGAACCTCTAGGGCTCTAGTACCATAGGCGATACATGTGAGTGAAGTACCAATTTAAGCAGGGATTTCGCTTCCATCATTTTAATTTTGTAACTTTGGGGGGTCATATAACACTGTTACCCTCCCCAGGCTCATCACATTAGTAAACTCCCTTTATAATAGTTAAGCTAAAGGTCAATAGGGTTAAGCCCACTAGAAAGCCCTAGTACATTTCACACAATGCTGCCTAAATCGGATTAAGAACCTAAGTAACCATTGCTTATTAGGAAGGCATTCCCCATGGTATTAAGAGAAGATTTCTAATACCTAGCTTGGTCAAACTAGCTTAGTCGGACTGCTTGATTTTTAAACCTAGACAAGTGATTATGACAAAACATTACATTGAATTAAATGTTTGATACTAAGCAAATGCGCTGAATATTATGCTACCAATCACAATCAAAGCAGACAAACATGGATGCAAAAAGATAAGGGCAATGCTAATGGACATAAAACACCTGTTTGTGTTGATGGTCGCGCTTGATTTGAAGTGTGAACGAGAGAAAGGTTCCATGAAGGTCCAAATCCTATCAATAGCAACCCCCTCCTGTACACACTAGGAAACAAAAGGAATACCTCCAGGAGGCACATTAGTGGGAAAAGGTACCAACACTTATTGAACACAACAAAAAACATAAGGAACCCTAACCTAATTATTTGCACTCCCCCTAAAGAGTCAAGGGAATAGGATATTGTAGAGGTTGGGGGGAAACCCTAAGGCTAAACCCCTATCCTCGTCGTCGAGATAAACAAAGTCATCATCCATGAGACCATATGTGCCATCCGTGTAGTCATGGAAATTTTCTTCTTCATCATAGGTGCCCATGTTTACTAAGAAGGTCACTAGACGCCTATAGTCATCTTGTTCAAAAGGGTAGGCTTGTGCAATGGGAGAAACGCTCTCTACTAAGTATGGATCAGACGTGGTCAAGAGACGTATCAGCCATTCTAACTCCTCAAAATTCCTCTCACGTGCTAGCGTACCTATCAAATCCCATTCACATGCAACCACTGGAAAGACCATGTGAAACATTTGTGAAAAGTAACAAGGGTACCTCTCACCCAAGGCAGGAGTGGATGACTCTAGCGTACTAGCCATATCTGTACACGCAAATAGATGATGGTTAGAGTGCAAATATTACAAGGGTCGTGTTTTTGTGCATAATTTGTTTTTATTATTTTGTGTTATGGCTCTTGCTCTTTTACTTTTTTATCTTGTTTTTGTGAGTATAAGGCTTTATATATACATTCCCTAAGATTGGAGATTGAGAGGTCAGGGAGGAATGTTGAGAGGGAAGTAAGTGAATGACGGATGTCAGCAAACACTCCCCGCTTCCTTGGGTAGATCATACTTTTTGGAATGATGTCGTCACCTTTTGAAACCAATTGTTCCAAGTTGTTATGGGTAAAGACTTTAACCAATAGTTTTCGATCACCCTATGTGTTTCATCTAGTTGCAAGGGTGGTAAGGTACTCTCCCATGATTTTATTTGCAACATTGTTGGAGGTGGTGAATCTACAACGGGAGGTGCAAACTCTTTCTTGCTTGTATGGATATGTACAATGGTAGGTGGAGGTTGTGTCGAAGCTTCTATTTCCGTATAGGAACTACATGAAGAGCAAGAAGCTTCATTTTCTTTTTCTGTTCCTGAGCTAGGTGGAAAAAATCGTTCTTTCTTTGGTACCCAAACTAGCTCTGGAGCAGGTGTGTCACATTCCATGATTTTTTCCTTTCCACGATTTTCAATTTGTTTTGGAGCCACAGGATTTGGTTTACATGGGTCACGTGACAGGTAAGAGTACAATTTACGTTTGGACACCCAAATTTGATCATTTCCTTTATAGTATCCTTGGGCTTTTAATAGTCGTTTAGGAATCCAGCGCCACGTTTTCTTACATTTCTTGGAGCGAGTGGGACGTTTCTTACGAGGCTTCCGTTTTTTAGCATCAGCCATGGTTACTAAAGAAGCTTTAGGGACCCACTTGTATGCTTTCTTTGTTATATTAGGATGGTTCTTGCGTGTCTCAAGCTTTCTTTCAACTACATCAGTTGAAGATCTAGAGAGTTGGGCTATGGGGACGTATGCTTCAATCTCTTGGACATGCAATGTCTTGGGTTTTATTTCCTTAGGCAATATCTCAGGGACTATGGCTTTAGTGGTAGGGATAAGAGTTGGTTTTTGCGTTGTGACACCCCCAGTCCCCCAATCAATAGTGCATTTGGTGGCTATCATCCACGTGCGTCCTAGGTTTATATTACCCTCCATAGTTCCAGTAGGCATGACCAAAAAGTCTTGAGCTACAATTCCATTGTCATAACTGACAGAAGTGTGCCAGATTCCAAAAACCGTAGTTTTTTTCTTGTTGACACCCTTGACTTGGATAATACTCTCAGATAGAGGTGGCTTCCCTAACTGACACCACACCCCATAGGATAGCAGATTATATTTAGCACCCATGTCCAATAAGACGTTATATAGCACTTTTCCATAGGCACTATTTAACTCAATAGGGTATCGTAGAGGTGTGTCAGAGTCCAACCAATCCTCTTCGATTTCCACGTGGAATGCATTTGTGACTCCAAGGTTAGCCTCTCGTTTTTGTCTTATACGTTGTTGTCGCTCCTTAGCCTCAGCTTGAGCTTGTATCTTCTTTAACTCGGTTTGTGCTTTGGTGGCCTTCTTTTGATGAATGGCCCGTAGTTCTTCTTGGCTTAAAGGATCAAAATATCTTTTGAATTTACTCCCATTGAGGAATCCAATGGTTTCAACTCCATCAAGAGTTTCCACACGAAGGGTACCTTGTGGGGTAATTTCACATACTCTATATGGTCCTTTACCAGCATATTTCAACTTTTTCTTCTCTCTACGTACTCCATACATAAGGACTTTATCACCAACTTTGATGTCCTTGTCCTTCACATGGCAATCAAACCATTTCTTTCTCCTATCCTTTTCCACAAGAGTATTTTGCACAGCCAACTGTCTCTCTTTGTCTAGTTTTTCTAAGATATACAAACGCTCGGTTAAGGGGTTACCATTCCATCCTTCTTGCGAAGCTACCCTAAGACTAGGAATGACAAACTCCCAAGGCATAACCTCTTCTTGGCCGTATACCATTTTGAATGGCGTACAACTAATAGCCACTTTATAAGCAGTACGATAAGCCCATAGAGCAGATGTCAACTTCAAATCCCAATCAGTGCGATGAGCTTCTACCGTCTTGGTTAAAATAGAGATTAGAGTCTTGTTGGTGCTCTCGGCTTGTCCATTAGCTTGCGGGTAATAAGGTGTAGACTTATGGTGGGATATCATAAAGGTCGTGGTAAGCTCTCTTATTACCTCATTTATAAAATGGGTACCATTATCACTAACAATTTCAAAAGGGCAACCAAATCTTGTGATAATGTTCTCAAAAAGAAACTTAGCTGTTGTCCTCGCGTCAGCTTTTTGTGAAGCCTTAGCTTCAGCCCACTTTGTTACATAGTCCGTAGCAACTAGAATATATCGAGATTGAGTGTTGCGAGTTGCGGGACTAATTGGACCTACAAAGTCTAAGCCCCATTTTTCAAATGGTTGGGTTACTTTAATAGGATGTAAGGGCATTCTGTCTTTGCGTTGTGTGGTCTTGTAACGTTGGCACTCATCACACCCTTTTGTAAAAAGTGATGCATCCTTAAATAAAGTTGGCCACCAATAGCGTGATTGCAGCACTTTTCTAGCAGTCAGGTCTCCTGAAAAATGTCCTCCTGATATGCCCATATGTGCTTCTTGCAAGATGTACAAATATTCATCCTTGCTGGCACAACGCCTAAGAATATCTTCCTTGCCTAGTCTATACAGAGTTCCGGCAATCAAACAATAGGGTTCACATTCTTTTACTAGCCTTCGAGCGATATCCTTACGAAGTTCCTTGGGTGGAAAACCATTAACTAAAAAGTTAACAATGTTCTCACTCCATTCAGGCATAGTCTCAACTATGAATAGGGAAGTATCAGGTAATTCATCATCAACTCCTGTAGGGGCTTCACCATTGGGTATGCGAGACAAATGATCAGCCATGACGTGCCTTTTACCGGGTCTCACTACAATCGTGAAATCAAACTCCAGAAGAATTAACAACCATCGTGTGATTCTTCCTGTGGAGCATGGCTTGTTTACCAGATACAGCAACGCTTGATGATCCACATAAAATACAAACTTGTTTGCCAGAAGGTAGTAGCAAAATTTCTTTACTGCATAAACCATTGCTAAACCTTCTCGCTCTGTAGTGGTGTAGTTCCTTTCAGCATCGTTCAATTGACGGCTTGCAAAGCTAATTGGATAGTCAAATTTATGTTCTCCTGGTTGAGTGAGAACACACCCAATAGCAAAGTTTGATGCATCAATATGCACATGGAAAATGACATCCCAGTTAGGTGTCCTTAAAATCGGAGCACTTGCTAGTGTTTTCTTCAATTGTTCATAAGCCTGGTCACACTCTCCAGTCCATTTAAATTCAATGAGAAGCTTGTACAAAGGACGTGCTATCTCAGCGAAAAATAAAATAAACCGTCGATAATAACCCACGTGTCCCATGAACCTTTGAACTCCCTTGTAATTGTTTGGTGGTGGTAACCCTAGAATCACTTTAATTTTGCTCTCATCGGTTGAGATACCATTCTTAGATACTGTATGCCCTAAAATAACTCCATGCTTGACCCAAAATTGGCATTTTAACGGGTTCAATGAGATACGATATAACCTACACTTTTCAAACACCTTCCGCAAACATGATAGATGTTATTTCAAGAAGAGTAAACACAAAGGTCATCTAAGAAAACTTCACAAAACTCTCTCAAATATTCTTTAAAAGCAGTGTTTATTAATCGTTGGAATGTAGCAGGGGCATTTGTTAAGCCAAAAGCCATCACACGAAATGCAAACACGCCAAATTCTGTGATGAAGGCAGTTTTAGCTTGGTCCTCTAGCGCTATCGTGATTTGGTTGTAGCCCTAGTACCCATCTAGAAAGCTATAAGCTTCCTTGTCTGCAACTCTTTCGAGTACATGTTCCGAATATGGTAGGGGGTAATGGTCTCTTCTAGTAGCTGCTGAGGCGGTCCGGGGCGGGCAACAAGAAGAGCAACCTCTAGACACCCTTCAAGGCTCCCGTGCTGCTCAATGGGGCTGGGGCACAACACAACACAAACCAAAACAACGAACCCACAACCAAATCCCAACTACACAAGGGGCACCACCTAGTTTAAGAGCGAACTAGGACGCAAAAGAGGAGAATCGTTAGAGAAACCCACAAACAAGCAAGGAATTTACACTAACCCTAACACCAATGGAACACTCTCACACACTAAAACACGAGAGAGAGAGAGAGAGAGAGAGAGAGAGAGAGAGAGAGAGAGAGAGAGAGAGAGAGAGAGAGAGATAGTGCTCGGGCTGCTTTGAAACGTATCGGCAATGATCAAGCAAACACAACTATATATTTAAGAAAGAGAGAGAAAGGGGGAGGGGGTGCTTGTTGCATTAATACCTTCTTACAAATCTGTCATGACAAATCAAAGTGAGATTAGTATTTGTTCAACATAGCTTGCGTAAATTTCACCACAACACATCACAGGAAAAGCCACCCCAATCACTGTCTTAAGGCCAGGGGAGTCCTCTCCACCCTGTCGCCCTCTTACAATATGTGGGATTTATGGCTAGATTGATGACAACATCAGAGACAAGCTATCAAGAACTTAACAAAAAACACCAAGACACTTACGCATCATTGTTGTCCATTACTTCACGTTGGAAGGGAGACAAAGTATCCAAGCTTAGTCCAAATCCACCCTCCTTGATTCATCAAATGTTGGGCTTACACTAGTAGGAGAAATGATAGATTTCCTACTCTCAATTGAATGATCACTCTCTCTCTTACAATGGCATAGAGTTCCCTTGCTAATCCCCTATTACAACACATGCACATGCATCAGACAATGAGCTTCCACTCAAGAGCTCCTTCTAGAGAGGTTGAGCTTGGCTTCTCAAGCTATAGCATAGTGCTCTTGCTTATGGCTCCCCCTTTTGTGCTAGCTACACCCTCCTTTTATATCAATTTTGAAGGCTAGGGTTACTCCTCTAACCATGGTTGGGTTAGATTTTCAGCAATTTATCTAATTTCTTTTGCTTGAAATTATCAAGAAGTTGGTGGGGAAAGAGAGAGGAGAGAAATGGAGGTGATAGGACTTTTCATAGTGGGTTAGTGTTAGTAGAGTTAGTATTAATTTACAAATGAAATTGGATATTTACAATGGGAGTATCCATGTAGGATAAAAATAAGGAAGAAAAACTCTTAAGAGGTAAGAAAAGGTGGATTTCTTACAAGGTTGATGCTCCAAGTATCTTGAGTAGGGCCAATTTTGACGCTTCTTGACGGTCCACTAGCTTTGACGGTACATTTTTTCTCCACTCTTGACCTTCCTTGAGAGACAAGGTAATTGAAGCTGAGTAATCAACCACCATGATGCTGTCTTTTAAGAGAAGAGGCTGAATTTTGTGGTTTTTTTGATAGATATGGGTAAATTGGAGGAGGAAAAATGAGACTAGGTGGTCAATTTTGGAATGGAATTGTGTGTGGGAGGTATGAGTTCACCATGGTTTCTCTTATTCTTCAAGGTTGAGGAGAAGGTGAGTAGGGTGTAGAGAGGAGTGGTGAAAGAGGTGGGGATGATGAGTGGAGAAGTGTGTGTGAAAGAGGAAAATGATAAAGTGGAAGAGAGAGTGTGGCTGCATAGCATGGTAAAACTGGGGTCCACTAATAAAATCATAGCTCACAGCTCATAGCTCAAAAAAATATGAAAAAAATTGAGGCAAAAGTTCAGCCTACGAGCTACAACTTTTGTCTGTATCACCTTTTCAAATTCGGAGAGCAAGTGAACTTTAAAAATTCAGCAAAACCGACCATTTTTTTCCACTGCACAAGGTCCTTGTGGGGTCCTTCTTTGGATGATTCTTTTGAATACCTCCAAGAGTGAGCCCTCCATAGTGCATGTATGCATGCCACCTACCCTTGACCTTATTTGGAAGGTCTATAATTGAAGATATTGTTGAGACCATGATATAAGTGAATAGTACAACTAAGAAAATCCAATATTGAGGAGTCTAAAAAATATGTACATGTCAAATATAAATAATATAAGTGGAAAAAATATAAAGGGGTCAAAAGAAATCTCTCTCATTATGAGGCTACCATAAAAAGATAAATATTTTTGGTGTTCTAATTTTTTAGAAAAAAAACAAAATAGATGTAGGAAGGGAAAAATCACAATAGTGAAAAAATATACACATAAATAAAACTAGTTTTTTGGATTTTTGTTGGGGTGGAGTTACACCAAATATAAGAGAAGCTTACATGAAAATATTTCTATATGGAATAAAGAGTATGAAAAATGGTAAGAAAAAATGTGGTAATGGTGAGGCAATGTACAGAGCATAAATAACACACACCTAGGTAAAAATATTTAAATAAATACCAAAATAATTATGAAAAAATCTTTTATTTAGGCCCCATATACAAAGAAATATTTACATACGCATGGGCCATAATATACTTATATTTTTTATTTTTTTTGGGCTCAACTAGCCCAATGACTAGCTAATTGAGGGTTTTTTATTTTAGTAAGGAGATATGGGAAAAGTCTCCTAACTCACACGCACCTATATACAGTGAAAGGGTGAGGGTAACCACAGTGTTTGAGTGATTTGATAGGGTGAGATAACTCACTATGGCAATTACAGAGAGCCGAAAAAACGTCTATTATTAGCCCTCCCCCAGGATGATGGTATATTCATGTACCATCATAAAGAATCTTTTGCAAAGAGAGTGATTCAGAGTCCTTGACAAGTTCTTTATTGTTTGGCCCCTTGGAATTTTGGTTTGTGTTACACTCATGCTTCATGGAACAATACTTACATGGGATAGTTGCCTTTTGCTCTGGTAGATCTTTTGGTAGAAGGCGACTCAAGTAAGGCTTCAAGCGATAGCCGGTTACCTTCCTGGAGTGCTCTTTCCCATTCAAGTCCATAAGTTGATAGTAACTTGAATTGAAAGCCTTCTTGACTATGTATGGCCCCTGCCATCTTGTTTCAAATTTGGCATCAAAACGATTATCGAGTCGATTGTCATACCTTAGCACCAGATCTCCTTCATTGATGCCTTTGTCCTTTAGTTTCTTGTCAAGCTTCTCCTTCGTCTGTGTGGCTTTCCTCTTATAGCACTCGTATGCTGCTTCTCTTTTCCACTCAAGCTCAGCTAAGGTAAGAAGTCGATCCATCCATGCTTCTTGATCATCTTGTGCTGATTTGCCATGAAGTCGCATTGTTGGAATGTTTAGTTCAATTGGCTGTAAAGCCTCTTGACCATAGACCAAGTGAAATGGTGTGAACTCCGTGGCTTCCCTATATGTGGTTCGATACGCCCACAAGGCACCATCCAAGAAGTCATCCCACAACTTTGTCTTGTTTTTCACCATCTTTCTAATGATGCCTACAATGACACCATTAGCTTTTTCTACCAAACCATTTGATTGGGGATAGTAGGGTGTACTGTGACGATGTAGAATGTGAAGTTCTTCACAGACTTCTGTGAACAATCCCTTTCTAAACCCTGGACCATTATCAGAAACAATCTCCAAAGGTGTTCCAAATCTACAACAAATGTGAGTGTAGACGAATTTTCTCACTGTCCTCTCATTTACCTTTGCCACACTTTGTGCTTCCACCCACCTAGTCATATAGCCTACAGCCACTAGAATGTAGAGTTTACCATTTTTTGTCCTAGGCAGAGGACCCATAGCATCAATGCCCCACTTTTCAAACGGTCCATTTGCAAGCACGATTTGCCTTGGACCATAAACCAATCTTCTATCCCCATTTACCTGACAATTGTGACAACTTTTACACCAATGTTGGACATCCACATGCAGACTTGGCCAAACATACCCCGCAAGCAAAATCTTCTTCACAGTTAATTCTTGGGCAAAATGACCACCACATGCTTCTTCATGCAAAACTTTTAGAATGGCTGGAATTTCCTCAATAGTTGGTACTCTTCTGCATACTTGATCCTTCCCTCTTTGATAGAGGGAGCCTTCTAGGAAGAGATATGCGCTTGCCTTCTTCATGAGTCTCCTCTTCTGAGCTTTTGTGAAGTCTGGTGGAAACTCACCCTCCAAAATGTAGCCAATGATGGGAGCCAATGACTCCAATCCCTGGTACCTCGGTTGCTTCACAGCAGCCGCCACCATGATGACCTGCACTTCTTTCTTTACACATGCAACAGCTTGTTGTGCAAGTAAATCAGCATCTTCATTTTGTTTCCTAAGAATATGATATAATTGCACCTCCTCAAATTGATTAAATAGCCTACGGATGGTATGAACTTTGGCCCTTAGTCTTTCATTTTTGCATGCCCAGATGCCTAAAATCTGCTTCACAATGAGAAGTGCATCCCCTTTTACCATGAGACGTTGTATACCATGGCCAATACATATTTTTAAACCATGAAGTAGTGTGTCATATTCTGCTTCATTGTTGCTAGTTGAACCTGGTAGATTGACCTTCTCTTTCATGACCACCTCTCCACTTGGGTTGAGCAATACTAGCCCTCCCCCTGCTTTCCCTGTGGCTCGATGAAAAGCTCCATCAAAGAACAAGGTAAAAGCATTAGGAATACTTTTTGGTGGTGGCAATGTTAGGGTCTTTACTTGAGGCACCTTAATTTCCTTCTCATGTACCCTATAAGTGAGAATCCCTGCCAATTGTGCACGCACACTATCTTCTACCTTGAAAGAGTATTGGAACTCTTGCAACTCCATAATCCACTTTGAGATCCTAGTACTAAGATTCATTTGAGATGACACCCAAGGGAACAAATTTTCTGCAGTGAGAATTACAAAAGGTTTTGGTAGCAGGTAGGATCTAAACTTTCTCACCGCAAACATGAGAGAAAGCATCATGAGTTCTGCTTTTGTGTAGTCTCTCTCCAAAGCATTCATGACCCTACTAGCAAAGTAGATGGGTCGCATCCTTGTACTGTGGGGATCTTGTTGTAGCAACACAGCACCAATTGTTTCCCTTCCAACACTAGAGCTAACAAAGAATGCGTACTCCCAACAAGGAGGCATGAGTGTTGGTAGCTCTGACAAAATGACTTTAATGTTACAAAAATACTCTTCAAGCTCATCAGACCATGCAAATTCTACTTGTTGTGTCAACTTTTACAAAGGATGAACCAACTCCGAGGCTAAGTGAATGAAGCGTGACATATACTTCACCTTCTGAATAAAAGAGATGACCTCCTTAAGAATCTTCGGTGATGGGAGCTCAATAAGAGCCTTTGCCTTTGAAGGATCCACCTCAATGCCTTTATAGGAAACCTTGTGACCGAGCAAGATCACTTCATCCTCACCTATGTGGCACTTGTCGGGGTTGAGTTGACCTTCCATGTCGTAGAGCTTCTTTAAACCTTCCTCTACCCTTTGTAGATGCAATGATTTTGAGCTATAAATACATAAATCATCAATGAACACCCTAATTGACTTTCCAAAGAATGCTTGAAACACCATGTTCATGAAACGTTGGAATGTTGCAGGAGCATTTGTCAGACCAAATGGCATGACTCTAAAAGCATAACAACCCCAAGGAGTGATAAAGGTTGTTTTCAATTGATCCTCCAATGCAATCCCTATTTGAAAGTAACCTGAGTAGCCATCACACACAGTGTACTTCTCATGACTAGCTACCTCATTTAGTATCTCATCCTGAAATGGGAGGGGAAAGTGATCTCTTTTTGTTGCCTCATTGAGTGGACGGTAATCCACACACACCCTCCACTTTCCGTTTTTCTTAGGAGTGACAACAACGGGAGAGACCCACTCTGAATTCTCCACTGGATAAATGAAACCTGCTGCTAGAAGCTTTCTTACCTCCTTGAATAAAGCCTGCTCCTTGATGACTCCTAGCCTTCATAGCTTCTGAGCCTTAGGTGTGGCCTCTGGCTTCAACTCAATTTTGTGTTGAACAGCATCTACTCCACGCACATCCGTGTAGTCTTTAGCAAAAAGCCTAGGAAACTTCCTTAGCACACATTTGAACTCCTCTCTTTCATCCTTTGTAAGTGTTGTTGATAGCACACCTGCCAGCATCCCTTCATCTTGAACACCTTCGTTCTCTTGAGGACCTACCTCCTCCAAGCCTTGACAAGAGGTCTCTTGGTTGCTTGGCTTAAACCTTACCCCCATGACTTCGATGGAAGACTCCTCTTTAGTAATGCTGCCGCTACTTTCTTCTTCTGAAGTGCTATCGGTCCAACCTTCTTCCGTCTCACTTTGAGATGATTCTTCATGGAGCTCCTCTTGGCGTTGCTCCTTCATGTCAAAGACAACCTTCTTATGATTGTCATTCCTGCAAATTAATTTCTCACTCTCCAATCCTGCAAAGCTCGCATTTTCATTAGCCATGGTCTTCCTAGGATAAATGGATAACCACTTCCCTTGGTCGACATAACATAAAAATCCACTGCCTTCTTAATGCCAAAGGCCTCCACAAAAACATTTTTACAAATGCCTACGCACCTAGCCTTGCTATTGTTTGCCATTTTCACTTTGATTTCAGGTGTCTCATGGATGTGCATGCCTAGTCTTTGCACGAGCCCTTCTGTCATGATGCAAATTTGTGCACCCCCATCCACTAGACCTTTCCTAACCAATCTTCCTTTTATGTAACAATCTAGCACAGGTGTAATATCCTCGTTCATTTCAGCATGTGTAATTTTTACAACAGGCAAACTCTCTTTTACCTTTCTCCTAGTACTAACTGCCTTTGTTAAATCCCTCCTAACTTGTGGGCATAATGCAAAAAATTGAGGCCATGAGATATCAGGACCCTTACCTCGCATGTCTTCCAACAGGTTGTATGGAGCCATACCATGTCCAAGAGGGAAGTCTTGGAGATTGATACGACGTCGAGTCCTCTTAGCTTCCTTGGTCTCCTTTGCGTTCTTGCCTTGTCCATGGTCACTCTGTGATGGGACACCCTCTTTCTGTTTACCTTTTCCTCGGCCACGCTTAATGCCATTTGCTTCCATGTCAACCTCATTTGAGTTTGTCACCTCTACCACATGCACATTTGGATCTGGCAAAGGTGGAACTCCTTCTACCCCTTGTGGAGGTGGTCTTGGTCCATTTGGTCTTTGTAGAAGCCTTGGTTGTTGACCAGTTCCTTCACCTGCATTCATCACTGGGTAATTCAAGTTAGGTCTCCCTGGCTCCCCATGGGGCCAAGGACAATTATACATCCCATGTCCAGACTCTCCGCAATTCCAACATTGCAAGACTCTCCTAGGTCGTGGATCTCGCTCTTCAGACTTCTTTGCTTGTCCCTTTGGACCTACAGCTTGTGCAAGGTGAATTGACAGGCTGCTTAAAGATTCGTTTAATTTCTCAATTACTTCCGCCGTTACCTCAGGAAGCTCCCTCGATGTTGATGCTTGTGACTAACCTTTGGGTCTAAGACCTTCTATTGGAACCTCTCCCCTTAAGCACTTGAGTTTCCTATATTTCTCAGCAGCCCTAGTTTCAGCTGCATCAAAGGTAGCAGGTGCACCTGCCTCAACTTTTACCTTAAGGTCAGGAAAGAGTCCGGCTATGAACCTCTCCTTCTTTAAAAATTCTGCACCATCACCAGGGTTAGCAACATTTCGTATCCATAGAGCCCAAAGACGTAGAAACTCTTGCTTGTACAAGTAGTAGTCATCTAAGTCTTTTTGCTTATGAGAAACAATGTCTTGCCATAGTTTTTGAGTGTTTTGGGGATCAAAGAAGTATCTCTTAAAATGATTCAAAACTTCTGTGTAATTCCCCTTAACTTCCTCAGGCAAGGAGTCAAACCAAGTACTAGCATCTTTCCTAAGGACCACCTCAAACATTTCTACACGTTCTTGATCAGTTACTATCCTCTTGATACGGCAAGACATCTTGAAATTTGCTAAAAATAATTCTGCATCCTCTCCAGGCTCTCCAAAGAAAAGAGGATATCCAAACATTTGGCGTTGGCTCTCCATTATTATGAAAGATTACAACACGAGTTACAATAAGGGATACAATAGAGATTTAGAACCACTCGCCTGCAAATGAAGAAGTAAGAAAATACCACTCTAGGTTTTCTTCTTCAGCTATCCAAGCTTCAATAAGGTCTCGATTTGTTTGATCAAAACAAAAAGGTAGACTATTGATGAGCTCTAAGAAGGGTTGAAATTCTTCAAAGCTAAGGCGATAAACAGAAATCTCTAGAACTTCATTTTCTGGATCCAAAAGAGCAACCACGTCCCAAGTGATAAATTGCACTTGTTCTACAATTCCCAACGCACAAGCTGTTTGTATAAAAACTAGATCTTCATGCTCGTCGAAGGCCGTGAGAAAGTAGCAATTGACTAGGAGCTCCTTTCCTTCGAGTTCCACACAGTCGGAGTGAGGCAACCTTCTCACAATTTCATAAAGAACATCCTCATCAAGTCCAATCAAGTTTGCAAGATTTAAAGACTCCACTTGTGCTACAAAATTCCTGGACAAAAACTCCTTAGGATTATGGTTAAATCATTCAAAAGCATAAAGAGATTTACAATGTCTCTATGAACAAAGTGTCATAGAAAGTAGAGAAGGATGAGAATTTATACAAATTTGCAATCTTCTCTATGCTCTCTTTATTAAGACAAGCTCTGAATAGCTCCCTATCTCCTTTGTTGAAAGCGAAAGGAAGACTATTAATAAGACGCAAATGAGGGAAAAATTCACCAAATGTGAGTCTATGAAGCATGAACTCTGGCCGCAAGTTTCCTGAAGAGTCTTCCTCAATGGTGAAATGCACTCGCCAAACGCCAAATTTCACTCTATTTACCAATCTTAGGGCACACACTAGTTGGATGAATGCGCGGTCTTCCTTAGTGCCCAACAACAAGAGGAAAATGGAATCCACGCGTAGGACCTTCCGTCTTAACTTCACCACCCTCTTGTTATGAGGGAGACGCCTTACTACTTGCTCCTGCAACTCAATTGGTAATAGAGCTAGATCTCTAAGGATTGAACTTTCACTGCACACACATTCCCAGTTAGAACAAATGATCGTTTTTTTGTTTCTTGTAACAACTTGGACAAAGAAAAAACAAACATACACACTATTTTGCCGGGTTGCACTTCATTTTAAAATAAAATGAACACATGTATATCAAAAGAAGTGTGGTAGTTGATGAGAGGTAAAATGACAGGGTTTGGTGATGCAAGAATTTCTCCTACTCTTTGGGCACCAAACATGAACACCATACGTTGTTGAAAATGGATTTTCCTACTAATTGCAATGTTTATTCTAATGTGTGGAGTGAAATGGAAGGGGAAAACCTCTATTCCTGGGCCATTATCCATGGTCTATGCATGACCTAATTCTTAAAACAAAACAAAAATATAGACGTCTAAACTAAGGTCGTACCTAATGAGAGGCAAAATAAAAGGATTTACTGAAGCGTTTATCTCGGCCAACCTAAGAGGACCTAAAATTCTACGAATGACACGTTGAAATTGCAACTTAGTACTAACAATTATGTGTACCTTTTGCCTTGCAATGGGAATGAAGGGATCATACAAATTTCCGTGATTCATGCAAACTACTTGACTATGCTAAAGGTTGATTCTACACAAAAATACACAAGCTGTTCCTCAGTGGGGGCACCAATTTGAGGCAGTCCGGGGCAGGCAACAAGAAGAGAAACCTCTAGACACCCTTCAAGGCTCCCGTGCTGCTCAATGGGGCTGGGGCACAACACAACACAAACCAAAACAACGAACCCACAACCAAATCCCAACTACACAAGGGGCACCACCTAGTTTAAGAGCGAACTAGGACGCAAAAGAGGAGAATCGTTAGAGCAACCCACAAACAAGCAAGGAATTTACACTAACCCTAACACCAATGGAACACTCTCACACACTAAAACACGAGAGAGAGAGAGAGAGAGAGAGAGAGAGAGAGAGAGAGAGAGAGAGAGAGAGAGAGAGATAGTGCTCGGGCTGCTTTGAAACGTATCGGCAATGATCAAGCAAACACAACTATATATTTAAGAAAGAGAGAGAAAGGGGGAGGGGGTGCTTGTTGCATTAATACCTTCTTACAAATCTGTCATGACAAATCAAAGTGAGATTAGTATTTGTTCAACATAGCTTGCGTAAATTTCACCACAACACATCACAGGAAAAGCCACCCCAATCACTGTCTTAAGGCCAGGGGAGTCCTCTCCACCCTGTCGCCCTCTTACAATATGTGGGATTTATGGCTAGATTGATGACAACACCAGAGACAAGCTATCAAGAACTTAACAAAAAACACCAAGACATTACTTCACGTTGGAAGGGAGACAATGTATCCAAGCTTAGTCCAAATCCACCCTCCTTGATTCAGCAAATGTTGGGCTTACACTAGTAGGAGAAATGATAGATTTCCTACTCTCAATTGAATGATCACTCTCTCTCTTACAATGGCATAGAGTTCCCTTGCTAATCCCCTATTACAACACATGCACATGCATAAGACAATGAGCTTCCACTCAAGAGCTCCTTCTAGAGAGGTTGAGCTTGGCTTCTCAAGCTATAGCATAGTGCTCTTGCTTATGGCTCCCCCTTTTGTGCTAGCTACACCCTCCTTTTATAGCAATTTTGAAGGCTAGGGTTACTCCTCTAACCATGGTTGGGTTAGATTTTCAGCAATTTATCTAATTTCTTTTGCTTGAAATTATCAAGAAGTTGGTGGGGAAAGAGAGAGGAGAGAAATGGAGGTGATAGGACTTTTCATAGTGGGTTAGTGTTAGTAGAGTTAGTATTAATTTACAAATGGAATTGGATATTTACAATGGGAGTATCCATGTAGGATACAAATAAGGAAGAAAAACTCTTAAGAGGTAAGAAAAAATGGATTTCTTACAAGGTTGATGCTCCAAGTATCTTGAGTAGGGCCAATTTTGACGCTTCTTGACGGTCCACTAGCTTTGACGGTACATTTTTTCTCCACTCTTGACCTTCCTTGAGAGACAAGGTAATTGAAGCTGAGTAATCAACCACCATGATGCTATCTTTTAAGAGAAGAGGCTGAATTTTGTGGTTTTTTTGATAGATATGGGTAAATTGGAGGAGGAAAAATGAGACTAGGTGGTCAATTTTGGAATGGAATTGTGTGTGGGAGGTATGAGTTCACCATGGTTTCTCTTATTCTTCAAGGTTGAGGAGAAGGTGAGTAGGGTGCAGAGAGGAGTGGTGAGAGAGGTGGGGATGATGAGTGGAGAAGTGTGTGTGAAAGAGGAAAATGATAAAGTGGAAGAGAGAGTGTGGCTGCATAGCATGGTAAAACTGGGGTCCACTAATAAAATCATAGCTCACAGCTCGTAGCTCAAAAAAATATGAAAAACATTGAGGCAAAAGGTCAGCCTACGAGCTACAACTTTTGTCTGTATCACCTTTTCAAATTCGGAGAGCAAGTGAACTTTAAAAATTCAGCAAAACCGACCATTTTTTTCCACTGCACAAGGTCCTTGTGGGGTCCTTCTTTGGATGATTCTTTTGAATACCTCCAAGAGTGAGCCCTCCATAGTGCATGTATGCATGCCACCTACCCTTGACCTTATTTGGAAGGTCTATAATTGAAGATATTGTTGAGACCATGATATAAGTGAATAGTACAACTAAGAAAATCCAATATTGAGGGGTCTAAAAAATATGTACATGTCAAATATAAATAATATAAGTGGAAAAAATATAAAGGGGTCAAAAGAAATCTCTCTCATTATGAGGCTACCATAAAAAGATAAATATTTTTGGTGTTCTAATTTTTTAGAAAAAAAACAAAATAGATGTAGGAAGGGAAAAATCACAATAGTGAAAAAATATACACATAAATAAAACTAGTTTTTTGGATTTTTGTTGGGGTGGAGTTACACCAAATATAAGAGAAGCTTACATGAAAATATTTCTATATGGAATAAAGAGTATGAAAAATGGTAAGAAAAAATGTGGTAATGGTGAGGCAATGTACAGAGCATAAATAACACACACCTAGGTAAAAATATTTAAATAAATACCAAAATAATTATGAAAAAATCTTTTATTTAGGCCCCATATACAAAGAAATATTTACATACGCATGGGCCATAATATACTTATATTTTTATTTTTTTTTTGGCTCAACTAGCCCAATGACTAGCTAATTGAGGGTTTTTTATTTTAGTAAGGAGATATGGGAAAAGTCTCCTAACTCACACGCACCTATATACAGTGAAAGGGTGAGGGTAACCACAGTGTTTGAGTGATTTGATAGGGTGAGATAACTCACTATGGCAATTACAGAGAGCCGAAAAAACGTCTATCACTGCATTAACTTTTTTGAGGTCCACGCACACCCTGAGTTTCCCATTCTTTTTTGGCACGATAACTATTGGAGACACCCATTCAGAGTGTTCAATAGGATATATGAACCCACATTTGATAAGCTTTTCTAGTTCTTCTTGAATGATCTTTGCGTACTTAGGATTCATCGGGTAGGGTCTTTGTTGTACGGGCTTCGTAGTGCTAATCATAGGGATCGTATGTTGGACCACAGAAGGTGGAACACCTTTCATATCATGGTATGTCCAAGAGAATATGTCCTTGAATTCCTTGAGAAGCTCTTTGAGGACCGCCTCTTCAACTTCTGTGAGGTCTTGGGCAATAAAAACAGGTTTTGATTCTTCACTGGGGTCGGCTAATTCTATTTCTTTAACTATTGCCGGACCATCATAGATTCCATTATTCCCATCGATAGGTATTCTTTGGGCTTTTGTGTACACAACCTTTGCTTCCCCTGTGGTGTAAGATTTGAAATGTTCTGGTGCAGGATGCAAGTCTGTGGATTCTGGTTGTGCTTTGGTCTGTGCTTCTATTTCTGCTTTCTTGTGTTGTCGAGCTAACTCTTGGTTTTGACGCCTCCTTGCAGTGCGGCTCAACTTTGGCTTGTCTATGATCTCTAATTGGGCTATGTCATGGGGTCGTGGTCTACACCACATAACATTTTGGAGATATTCACCCCAATCGTCTACCAATTTTCGATGAGCATCACATGCTCCTATATAACTGAGCCATTCTGCTGAGGATCTCTTCTTTTTTATCCTAGCACGTACATTGGCTCGATATCGACGCCTCTTAAAGTTTTTCTTTTTCTTATTTGAGACCTGCTTTTGATTTGCATTTAGATCTGGCTCAGTAAAGGAGTCCTCGTTGGTGTCCTCTTCACTCTCGGAGGAGCTATCATCGGTTGATGTGCTCGGTCCTTCCGAATGTTTTGACTCTGAACTTGCTCCACTCTCTAATTCATGAGATTCAGAATCCGTTTCACTCTGGGAGTCAGTGTCTGAGTCGTGTTGGTCAAAGTCTTCTATTGAGCTATCGGTGTCGCTGTCAGATTGGTCTACAATTCCCTTGCCCTTAGAAGATGCATGTATGGCACTTATCATGTTCAGAGGTGCAATTTGTGGTACCTCTTCCCCCTCTGGTGTGACCCAAGTGGTTCCTCTATTTCCCCAGGTATCTATGGTTGCAGCAAGGTGTACCTAGTCTACGTTGTCTGATTCCGTCATACCCGGTAACACATCCATGTAAGGAGAATCTTGGCCAATGTCTGTATCCTTCTTACAAGTGTAACAATATTGTAGTGGGGCCGAGTGAACTGTGGTGTCAAAGCGATGATCAATAATGGTTTTACTCCCTACGGGGTGTACCTTACCAGTCACCAAATCCACTCTAAGGACAGAGTCTTGGAATTGCAAATAGACATGATTTTTAGACCAATCATGAACCATTTGTGCTTCCCTCATGAATGGTCGTCCTAAAATCATTTCATATGACATAAGGTGTTTAGAGAAATCCATTACAATGAACGTATGTCGTACCTTGTGTCCTAGAACTTTGATCTTAAGATCCTTGAGCATCCCCATAGGTTTGGCTATGGTACCATTTGCCATCTTTACCACAATGTTAGTAACACTGAGGCGGGGTTTTCCCATGGATTCCCAACAATCTTTTGTAACGATGCTAACTCCCGCACCACCATCAAGAATTCCCTTTATAGTTAATCCCTTGGTAGTGATGGGTAGGGTCGCATTAGACTCGTCGCCTTCAAAATACTGCCCTAATTCGTTAATGGGTACCTCGATCACAGACTCGTGTCCATCTAAGTCAAGTGATTTCACATGATTTTCCTCATCAATCATAATCGAGTCAGGCCTATTTGGTTGCGCAAACTGTGGTAATCCCGTTCGTAGCTCTCCGTTAAGGAATGCTCGAAGTGTAAGGAATAACTCAGGATCTCCATACAGCTTTGCTATGATCGTGCTTCGGACCTCAGAAGACATGAAGTCCACTAGTTTGGCAACATTCATTGGCATTTTGCAGGGTGTAGGTCCTTGACTAGGAACTGGTGAGGATGGAATCTCATATTCCTCAATGGGATCAGGTATTCCTTCATTAAACATCCTTTCCAACAAGAAAGGTGTATGCTCACTTTCTGATGTCCCGTCCTCACTCCCTTCTTGGATGATCCTAGGTATGGCTAACGGTCTATTTTTCATGTGGGTTGGATGAACTTGCGTGGGAAACACTGTGTCATGAATTTTGACATGCATGGGTTCTGGTTCTAGTTTCCTTTGAGTCTCCTCCACTAAACCTCTTAGATGTTTCACCTGCTCAATCTCGTCTACTGGGTTTGGGTACGTCCCAATCTTCTTTTTACGATTCTTCGCTTTTTGCCCCTGCGGTTTATCTTGGGGGTCTTGGATTGGATTTGGAAACACTTGTGGTGTTTTCAGAGGCTCTTTATGGTTTTCTCTTATTCGGTTTTCATTTGGTTCCATGTTACGGTTTTCTTTGTCTGTCTTTCCCTTTGTGGTATTGGTTCTAGTATCCATTGTCTCGATTGAATCTGAATCATCCTCGAGGTCATTCATATACACGGGGTCATCTCCTGTTCCTATGTTTGTTTTGGAACTTGGCTTTGAATTTCCCGTATTCTGCGACCTCTTCCTTCGTGTCTTGTTTTTCTTTGCTTGGATAACTGACGCGGTATCTCTCTCTTCGAGGATATGGCCTGGCCCTTGAAGCATGGACCGTGTAATTGCATAAGCGGGTGCGACGGGTGGTATTGGCGATGTCACACTAGCAATTTCGACCAAATTTAGGGGTGTGATTTTAGGCGCATTTGGGTTATAGGGGCATTGGGCAATCAAGTGATCTATGCCACAACGATTACATGTGAGTATTGGCATTGCAGACGTGCTCCCTTGATTCATTTGCATCTGTGCGGCATTCTTTTGCAGCCTAATAGGGCACTCCGCTGCCCGATGTGGTCCACCACACTCGTAGCATTGAAGAGGTGGCCTCCTAGCCTGGGTGTTGATATTTTGACCTCTGGATGCGAGAGCAGCAGCTTGATAAACCGGCTTGACTTGCCCCCAACAATCTTCCATGTAGTATATAGGACACTCTTCCAATATATCAACTCCGTAGGCAATACTAGTGTCTATTTCCTCCTCACAGCCATCTGCATAAGCATTAGACGGCTCGCAACCCACTTGGTTCATAGGGGCGACTCTTGGATGCGGGAGCTGCGGTCCTAGCACAGGAGGTGGTAGCGGTGTAGCTTGTACAACATTTTGAGATCTAGGGACCATGTGTTGCGGTAGTTGCTCAACAGGTGGAGCAGGCATCAATACAGGAGCTCGAGGTGCATCCGTCCAGGCTACAGGTGGTCTATTTGCCATTATACGTTTGATCATTAAACAATCCTTAGCTTGGTGACCATACCTACCACATGCATTGCAAGTTCCATTAAATTTTACTCTAAACATAGGGCACTCACTAGTGCTATGTGGACCTAAGAAAATGGAACACCATTGTTGCTCCCTTCTTGGATACATGTGACTATTTTGAGGGGGTCGATTATCCTTAAGAGACTCTTGGATTGCCTTGGTGAGGTCTATCAAGAATGTCTCAAATACCTTTGGCTCATTGGCAATGGGCTTTGCAATCATGGGTTCATACTCAATGGCTTGTGAGCTAGTGGATCTCGTGTCAGTAGACACCCTCATGCCTGCTATCATCAAGTTGTCCTCTAATTGGATTGCATTGGCAGTGACATCTTCCCAGGTTGTGATACCTCTAATCACTAGTCCATTATAGATTCCTTCATTCCTCAACCCTCGAATGAATTGATCAAGCAGTTGTTTATTGTTGAAGCTCTCATTTACAGGGCAGCGAGAGTTTAAGTGCTTTAGACGGCTAATGAAGTCCCTTACTGACTCTCCTTCCTTACGTTCGGCCTTCTGTAGCTCAGATGCTACACCCCAAAGCACACCTTCTCGTATGTACTCCTTTAGAAACAACCTTCGAAGGGTAGGGTAGATTGTTTTCTTGTCCACCCTTAGGGTTCTATACCAATCTCCAGCCTTCCCACTTAATGTCAAGCTTCAGGCATTGCACTTATGTAGTTCGTTGCGTTCCTCTAAGGAATCACATACTTGTTCAAACACTTCAATGTGTTTTCTAGCATCTTCGTCCCCATTGAATTTTTGCGTGAGTTTGGCAATTTGTACTGCCTTACTTCTAGGCTCTCTATCATATGCATGATGCATATTTTCCGCGATAGATCAACCTATGGTTTGAGAAAACGCTGCCAAGTCACCTATGTGAGGAGGCAGGGCCGGTGGAGGTACTCTTGGAATCATATGTGGGAGAGGGACGGGTACCGGTCTTGGCATATGTGTGGATGATGCAGGATATGGAACATAACCGGGCATAGGTCCACTCGGATAAGGGCTAGGGAGCGACACTCGAGGAGCATAAACAAGTGGTACAACTGGAGGTGTGGGGGCCATGTGTGCATAAGGCGCTAGAGGCACATATGGTCGAGGCCCCATATTAGGTACTACGACACTAGGTAGTGGCACTGCGCTAACCGTAGATGTCATCGGTACATTCTCTGTCAGGCTTATCCCTGGAGTGAGCACTATGTTTTCCTTAATAGAGGGTTGAGCCAAGTTAGGGAAGCTAAAGTTGTCGCTCGGAGGCTCAGATTGCATAGAGACCCCAGGTGAAATGACGTAAGATGGGTCCATGGGGCTCATTAGAGGAGTCTCCATTTGTGATAGAGTAGGCTGTTGAGCCTTGCTCGTATCCAGAAATCTCATGGGGCCAGTTGAGAGTATATTTACCCCTCGGTTTTGCCTTTCTGATTGAATAATGCCATGGATAACATTACAGATCATTTTCTGTTGATCTTCGATGCTCGTGGCACTAGAGGTGGATTGTACAATCTCTATCCATCCTACATGGTAGGCGTGGCCAGAGTGTAGATCCGTCAACACCTCAGTGTGGAGGTTGTATGTCCAATGATCATTAATGAACAATCCTTCTAGAGTCGACGTGTTAACGGTTTCTTGTGAGGTAGAAGCAATGTTGCTCCCCGTGGTTTTACTTGTCACCAACGGTACTCTAGAGGGAACTTCTGAAGGAGGCAGCTCAATAGGGCCTTCTTGGTAAGAAGTTGGCAGGATATCCACATGGACACTCTTTGGTGGTGTGGGGTCCACGTGCGATGTGAAAGGAGAGTCCACTTCCCCACCCCCTTCGTGTGCTTCATTTGCATCAGGTTCCAAGCGAGTAGCTCTACCTAATGTTTCCATGAAACGGCTAAACATACTAGTACTAGGTTGTGGAGCTTTGGGAGGTGCATGGCCTTCTCTCTCAGTGTTTTGGGTAGAGTATGCTTCCATGATTTCTAAGTCGGAGGAGGAATCACTAGCGGCTATTTTAGGGTCTTGGGTGGTGCTACCTTGTGTCCCCGCTGAGGGTCTAGAGCCTATCGTGGATGGGTAATGGGTGTCCGTATGAACAGAGGCACCCTCAATATGCTCGTGTTCTAGCACCCGCCCAGAGCGTAAGTGCATGTGCTTTCGATACCCTAAGGTGTCAAAAAGCTGCTTTAGGAGGCCTTGTGACTAGTTTTTTGCGTGTTTTTTGTTTGTTTTTTTGCTAGATTTTTTAGAGCGTGTCGTGGAATGGGCCGTGTGATAGCTCGAAACGAGCGTATTGCTAGGAGGGACGCGCTGTGCTTTACAACCCACCGTTTGGTTCTATTTTGCTCCAGAAAAGCTCGAAACAGTCTTTTCCTAGCTGGGGAACTAGGCTCCAAATAGCAAGTCCTAGTGTGCAATGAAGGAGAGGAGAGTGTAGGACTTATCCCACATTTCTCACTCCCTCCTTGTGAGTCTAGCCTATATATATAGGAGTGAGACTACCCTATATCATGAGACAGAGCCAGGGCCTGGGATTGGGATTGGGTCAAATGATCCCGATCCCGATCTCTCTTTTATACAAACCAACCCGTCTGTTTTTATAACCTCCCCCTCACTCACGTACCTACTGACCTGCTAATCAGTGGTTCACCTAATTACTAACCTACTTAATTAACTAATTGTGCGCCTAACTGTGCACAAACCAGAAAATGTAGAAAATTGAAACTTGACAGAACTGTACAGTGCAAACCAGAAAACGCAGAAACGCAAGAAATGCTAACTGTGTAAGCTAAAATCTGAGCTTAATAGAACTAGCAAAACAGAGCTTAACAGAACACAGAAAACTTGAATGCAGTCAACAACATTGTGTCCTTCTCTACTGTTTTTTCATAACAACAGTAATCAAACTTAAGCCGCGTCTTTCCTACATAAAAAATAGCTTCAATACAATTTACAGGTCGCCATTGGAGCTTCACGCGCAGCAGCTCCCTGGAAACGGCGCCAAAAATGTCACGGCTAGGGACTTGCTACGCGCCGTGTGCGAGCCACAAAGGCTCCTAGCACACAGTCATACAACAGACAAGCTCACAAGGAAGAATGGTGTGTCACTCACCTTCTTGCGTAGTTGCGAATGAAGGATTCCCGTGCCGTGAAGAAGAGGGAGACGTCGCTACGCCGCGCTCAACCGCCTCGCCGCCGTCGTGCCGCCGCAACGCTCGATCACACACACACTCTCACACTCTCTCTCACACGTACACACACACACACAAGGAGATGGTGAAGGAGAAGGTGGAGATGGAGCAAGAGCGGCTTCTATTGCACAATGAGAGAATGAGTAAAAATTAGGTTTAGTGGCTTTTAAATGAGCTCACCCCATTCACACTTGGACGCCCATACTTAGCCAACTCACTCCTTGAATATTCCAGTTAGAGTGCGCCTGTCATCGGCAATCACCCTTACCCTGTTCCTATTGGTCCGACAATCTCGGTACCTGACTCTAGATAATACAACGTTTATAGATCATAGGGTGTCCGTGTGCCGTGAGGGTTAACAGCTAGGAAAGGTGCATACAAGTGAAAATCTTGCAGACATGTTTACAAAGGTGGTCAACAAGGAGAAGTTGAGCTTTTGCTCATCTTCAATCGGCATTCAAGGATAAGAAGCTAGAATGGAAAGCAGTCACAGGTTTGGTTTGGAAATCAGTCTCCAAGTGGGAGATTGTTAAGTATGGAGCCTGATTTACCCTTGTAATTTTCTGTGGTAAAAGCGCACATTTGTAAGGCCCCCATTATGAGGAGAAGCCATCGTGCGTGAAGGAAAATCACTCACTGGAAACCAAAATTTTCATGGACAAGAATCAGGGGCAACTTTAAAGGCCGGAATATTCTTTTTTGCCGAAATATTATGGCCAGACGGCGGCCGGAAAACAACCGGTCAGTTGGCCGGTGGTCGGTAGTCAATGGCCGATGGCCGGTGGTCGGAAGTCAATGGCCGGTGGCCGGTGGCTGAATTCAATGGCCGGTGGCCGAATTCAAAAGAGGACTTGTCTTCTCAAGGGCGGCCACACATGGGCGGATTGGAGGGTCTGATTTGGACTTATTCGCACAAGGGCGGCTACACATGGCTATCTCTCATAAGAGAGGGCATCCCTTTTGGCCTATAAAAGGAGGCCATTTCTACACACATTTCATAGTGTGAAGTTGATGCAACAAGGTGAGTGTGAGGTGGTGAGAGTGAAGCTAGGTGGGAGCTCCATTAAGGGTATAATCCCTTTGTAAACTACTTCTTGTTTTGAAGTACTAAAGCCATTGAGTGGCTGCTTTCCCTTGGACGTAGCCCACATTGGGTGAACCACATATATCGTGTGTACTCTCTCTCTCTATCTCTCTCTCTACTCTATAATCTCGTGTATATAAATCTGTCTCTCTCCATTAAGTAATCTACTCAATTATCTATTTAGCTACGTCTTATTTCCTAACATGACAAGCATCACACCTTCAAACATATTCTTTGGCATCTACAAAAAGTGTCAGCCACCATATATCTGCCATCAATATTTCTCTTGCCATGGTCTCACTAGAAAAGTGACCTCCAGCTAATCCAGCATGTGCTCGTTCTATAATGGGAATATACTCGTCTTCATTTGCACAAAGACGCAAATGTTGATCCTTACCTTTTCGCTACAATTGGTTCCCAGTAAGAGCATAGTCTCTTACTTCAGTTTCAATTTCTCTTTTGATGGCGTTTACTTATATCCTCAAGAAATGTTCGGCTTGATAAGTAAGTAACCAGATAGTTACTCCACTTAGGAATATGTGATATTTGAAACAATGTTACGTGAGGTATAGGTGTTTGTTTTTTATATTGAGGACAATCCTTTACAAAAGATGGAACATCACTCCTCATAGTCGGCCAAAATACTCCAAGTCTCAAGATTAGTTGCATAGTTTGGTCTTCCGCAGAGTGAAGTCCTACTATGGTAACATGTGCTTGACTTAGGTACTGTTTTTTTCTTTAGGAATAATGCATAAGAGCAATATTCCATCTTGATCTCTTTTGTATAGCCTACCGCTAGTAAGTGATACATAGTCGATTGCTCGATTAATCCAATTGTAATAGGAAGTGGTATTTGTGAATACGCTTGAGCTATTGTCATCAAGGACACCATGTTTTTTGACCATCAAGGTATCATTTCCACGAAGAACAAATAGGCATCTGGTAGATCATCGTCTACCCTTTAGGTGATTCTCCTATAACAATCCTTGACAAATGATCTACTCGTTGATGTGTAGTGCCCTTTTTTACAACCACAATGAAATCAAATTCTAGAAGAATGATGAACCATCTCACTATTCTTCCTGTGCAGCATGGCTTGTTGACCAAGTACAACAAATCTTGGTGGTCCACAAAGAACACAAACTTGTTGGGGCTAATAGGTAACGTCTATACATTTGAACGACATAGATCATTCCTAATCCTTTTCTTTCAATGGCGGTGTAATTCTTTTCTTCCATGTTCAACTGTTGACTAGCATAACAAATAGGAAAGTCAATTTTCCCATCTCCTGGTTGAGCTAGTATACAAGCAATAGCAAAATTGGAAGCATCTACATGTATGTGGAATATCTTATTCCAATCTGGTGCTTTCAATATTGAAGCTGAGGCGAAAGCTTGCTTAAGCTTCATGAAGGATTCTTCACATGACTCGGTCCACTCAAAGTGTGTAATCAAGCTATACATGGGTTTTGCAATTATAGCGTACATGTAGATGAACCGTATGTAGTATCCACAATGCCCCATGAAGGCTTAAACCCCCTTGACTGTTTTTTGTCTTGGCAAATCAGCAATGACATAAATTTTTTGATATAAGTAGCTATGCCATTTTTAGACACTATATGTCCAAGAAATTTTCCTTGTCCACCCATGAATGTGCACTTTTCAGGATTTAGGCAAATCCTAAAAAGTCTACATTTTTCGAATAGCTTTTTGAGTTGTTCAAAATGATCAGCCCGGATTAATGAATGTACGCATAGATCATCCATATATACTTCTAAGAATTTCCTAAGATATTCTTTAAAAGCATGGCTCATCAACCTTTCAAATGTGGCTGGAGCATTAGTTAACACAAACGGCATAACCCGATAGGAAAAAATATCACATTCTGTTGTGCAGAAGCAGTTTTATGCTGATCTTTTGGGTCAACCAAAAGTTGATCGTATCCCGAAAAGCCATCTAAGAAGCTGTAAGCTTCTTTTCCTGCAACTCATTCTAAAACATGCTCAGTGATTGGAAGAGGAGATCGTCTTTAATGGTAGCCGCATTCACTTTTTTGAGATTAACACACACTCCTAATTTTCATTTCTTCTAGGGTACTGCCACAATTGGAGACACCCAATCTGTGTGTTCAATTTCACAAATGAATTTGGCCCTTTAGTTTTTTAATCTCTTCTTTTATTTTCCTGGCAAATGCTTCATTATACATGTATGGCCTTTGTCTACTTGGTTTAACATCATCTCTCATGGGTATGGTATGTTGATAGATTTCTGGATCAACACCCTTGAGATCCTTGTAAGACCAAGCGAAGATATCTCGGTATTCTTTTAGCAAGCTCAGCAAGATCTCTTCTTCTTTCTCTGTTAGGTCGTTTGCAATGTAAGCAGGTCTAGGCTCTTCTCCTGGTTCAGCCAGGTCTATCTTTTTAGCATTTTCAGGCCCTTCGTAGGACTTGCCCTGTTTTTGTAGCTCTCTAACAGGTTGTTTGACTATGATTTTTCAATCTTGGAGATTATACTTTTTTTAGCAGGATGGAACACTCATTACATCCTTACCATCCTCTTCTGTGGTTTCCATTTCGATCGTATATATCTCCTTTAGAGCTTTTCTCAGCTCTTAATATTTCTTTTTCCGCTCAACTCGTGTCATGGTTGGCTTCTTATCTTGTTTGTTTTCTTGAGTATCCTTCCTTGTTTTTCTCAATGTTTTAAACAGTTTTTGGGATTTTGTTTGAAGGATATCTGTCCTTGACACAATCATTTGCATTTATGTGCATCAGGAGTTGTGTTCTACTAGAGACTGATGGCATAGGTCGTGTTTTCACATTTTTGGTGTCTCTTTTTCGACTATAACATTTTTGTCTTCTTGACTTCTGGTTAGAAAAGTCAAAAAACTTTTCCTCCCCTCCTTTCAAGATTAGCTTAGCTCTCACATGTTCTTTTTCTGACCCTAAATCTTTTGAGGTAGCTGAGTGTTTATCTAACTCATTTGTTGCATCATAGTAGAGTTTTGAAAAGATTTTTTGATCTTTCCTCAAGTCCTTGGATTCCTCATCTTCATCTTCAATGTTGAGGGTTGAAATCATTTGGATGGGAATTATGTTGTAGCCATCCTCATTACAAAATTGAGTAGGCATAGACGTATTCACACATACATCCATTGAGGCTAAAATTTGAGTCCACTCGAATGGCTCAAAAAAGTGCTCTAGAAAGGGTTCATGTACATAGGCTTTGTCTGTGCAATCCCTTTCTAGAATACATTCTTCTCGTTTTAAACTCCCATTCTCTGAAGCTCCACACATCCAAATAGAAGTGTCTTTGTTTAACAAGGATGGAATCTTAGTTTCAGTCGAAGAGACTGAATCAAACTCTTGTATGGGTGTTTTCAAGGCATCTCTATAAGTTTGATCTTTTAGATTTACCCTTGTTATAGATCCCAATTTCTTCAAGTACAGATAATTGTTTCCCCAATCTTGGATAAACTACACCTGTCGCATGAAAGGTGTTCCCGATATGATTTCATAATTGAGTTTTTTCCCAAAGTCTACTATGGAAAAAGTGTGTTGATATTCAATTCCATAAGAATTGACTATCACTTTTTCAAGCGGCCCTAATGGTCTCTCAATGTATCCATCAGCCAATTGCAATTTCATTCGAGTTTGTCTAATGGCTGGTTGTCCCCAGGATTCCCATACTGCTTTCGTGGTTATGGCTATGCCTGCTTCACTATCCAATATTGCCGTGGTTTCAATGTCATTATATTTCACTGCAAGGGTGGTGTTTCCTTCTTTCCCTTCATAATATTATCCAACTTTGTTCATTGGAACAAATAGAATCTCTTTGTTGTCCATTTCATTTTTCAATTTTCCCAATTTTTTTGAGATTATCCCCGTTATCCCCTCCTTCTCTAGGATTTTATGTAGATCATTCCATAAATATGGTCTGAGCTTTAACAGTTCTCCCAAGGTAAGAGTGCATTGGATGGGTGTAGACATGATTGAATGAATGTTGTCTACTTCTAAGGTCTGTTCAACTCTTTTTTAATGAGTGATCTTACACACTATGGATTTATCTTCGTTATCTCCCAAGTAAGAGGGTAGTGTTTTCAACATTCTTGAAGCTTCAGATCCGCAATCCCCATAGAAGGATTGTATATCCATATTCATATCAGAAGGTAGGTTATCCAACCAAACTTTCTCTATAGGAGTTGACATTAGAGTTAGGCTCCCATCATTGATCTCTGTAGCTTTTTTCCATAAGTGTTCTGGCCAGTCTTCCTCTACGAATGAAATTCTGTCTAAGGCATCTTCACTGTCCGACACTATAAGTTCTGGTTCTTTTGTTTCAAGGTGGGGTTCTGCCACCACATTGGGTTTTCCTTTAGTGTCTCTTACCACAAGCTCTTCAAGTTTTGTGATACTTTCAAGCTTGGGTTTTTGTTTTTCTCACATTTCTTGCATGATTCTTACCAAATTTTAGTAAGCTTCCAGCTTAGCTGCTTCCATGCCTGGAGAAGGATGGTTTTTCCATTTGTTTTCCATGTTTTGGCCTGCTTTAAGGCCTCTTGGGTAGGCTTCCAAGGCTGCATTAATAGGCTCAATAATTTTAACAACCAAAATGGATCCTCCCGATTTCACGGTTGTCTCCTTGATTTCACTTTCAGTTTCTTTCACCTTTTCCTGGAATAGTTGTTTTCTCATATCATATCTTTTGTTTCTGCTTCTTTTGATCCTTTGAGAGAAAACTTTTGTATTTTTCGGATCATCAGAGGATTTGTGTTTCTTTTTCTTAGCTTGGACTCTAGTGATTACCTTGAGTGGAACAATCGATTCACTCTCTGATGAGCTACTAGGTATCACTTAGACTACGTTTACTACAGTTTTACCCTTGTTTAAAGGATTTTTAGGACAATCTTCTGGAAAGTATCATCCTTTGCAGAATTGTATGCAATAGGCTTCAACTAGCTTGAGGTTTTTGGTAGGCTCTGTACATTCATTTTTCCAATGATCATCTACACCACAGTTGTGACAGTTTCCTGTTCTTGGCTTAATCATGGGTCTGACACCTTGATTAGCTACATAATACATTGGTGCGAGCTCTGGTGGAGCATAAGTCACTGTTTCTTCCATTGGTGGTGGATGTGAATTATAACAATCTCCTTCTACCATCATTGTAGATGGACTAGGCTCCGTATAGGGTGTAACAGGCACTAATGCTTGTTCATCGATGACTCCTTTGGAGTGTATGTACTTTATAGGCATTGTATTATCTCCTGGGTATGGAGGTTGTTGACCTAACACAGGTTGAGTTCTTTCCATACCCATTGGTGGTCTTTGAGCTTGGGCCATATTAGGCTGATATCTGTACATGGGTTGTCCTTGTTGCCTCACAGGCATGTACTGAACATTTCCATCATACTTTGGTTGGAAGTAGCATTTGTGGGTCTCATGGTTGGTCCATTTAACCTCAATTGCACACCATTTTTGTGGCCTAATTGGTTGTCCTTGTTGAGGTATCCCTTGTCCTGGTCCCCTCATAGGTGCTTTTTGCATGTTGTTCATCATGTCTTTCATCCTTTTGAGCATATATTCTATGGTTGAAAGTGGTGCTGCAAGAGCCATTCCCACTTGTGCTGGTTTAGTGGATGTTGTTTTCTCGCTTTGGTTATCCTCAAGGACATCTTCTTTATTAAAAGTATCCAATTGTCTCCTAAGTCAATAGCATATGACACACACTCTTCTAGGGTTGTATGCTTTTTACTGTAGAGTATAGCATGAAGTTCTTTGTTTAGAAGTCCCTCTAGAAACAAAGATACAAGTCGTTCTTCTACAACTATCTCTAGCCCTAGGCATGTGGCAATGTATTGTTTCATTCAAGTTGCACAATCCCTAATAGACTTACCATGTTTTTGTTTAAAGCTGTAGATTTGAGCTACTGTATTATGTTTGATCCCCGTTTTGGAACTAGCAGCTACAAATCCTTGAGCTAATGTGTTCAAGTCCATGATTGACCTTGGTGGAACTTTTTGGAACCATGTCAATTCTTTTCCTTCTAATGTCATTCCAAACCCCTCGAATTGAGTATGGAAATTGAATATACGTTCTGCTCTTAGAACTTGCTTAAAGCTTGCTAAGTGGTCATATGGATCCCCTGATCCATTGTATTTTTTGACCCATTTTTGAAAATCGGCAGATCTGACGCGTCTCTTCGGTTCAACTCCCGGTCTCCTGGCAATTGGTCCTGTTGCGAGTCCTTCAAACCAGTCTGTTGGAAATAGTGACTCATCTAGTCCTGGACTGGCCTTAGTGTCACCCGGTTTTCTACGTGATGAGGTGGTTTCTTGTTTCTTAACATTACTCTCAGATGATCTCTCACGATGTTCATCTCTTGGAATGGTTTTTGGTCCTTGGCCCAATATACAATCCCTTATGGAATACCCTTGGTATTTGGTTTGCTCTACCTCCTCAGGAGTCATCATAACAAAGTTAGACGATCTTGAAGATATAAACGATCTTTTACATTTCTATTCTCCCAACAATAGACTCCGATCCTAGGATTATCCGTACTAAGCCGTCTCAAAGGATTCAAATCTACTTGATCGTATCCCTCGAATTCTAAATTTGGTGGTCCTTCTTTTGCTGACATATCTAGGATTATGGTGTTTACTTCTAACCCCCATTTGTCTATCACGTCAGGGTTTTTGACTTGTACATACTGAGTTCCATTTCTGTTCATGTACATTTTTCCTTGTTTGTTTGCCCTAATCTCTTCTTCGAACTCAATACCATGGTCATCAGTGTGAATAGAATACTCTTCGTTAGGGTCCAGGTAAACCTGAGCTCCATGGTGGTTAGTCCTATAAAAAGAGAGTATGTGCTTATAGCACATTGTCGTTTCGGTTTCCGCGTGAGTCAAGTAAGAAGACGTTTCAAATGTTGAATCTGAAAAAGTGTCTGAGATTTCTTCAAGGATTGTGTTCAAGGAATTTCCTTGATTCACGCTGTCTTCGGTGGATACTCTACTGGAGGTTTCTCCGAATATGCCTTGATTTCCCAGTACACAACCAGATCTAAGATTCATAAAGACTGGTGAAGCGCTGGATAGAGTACTTACCTTTGGATTAACTTGCCGTCAATTTCCACTTGACTTGATTGCAACCTCTGCTAAATTGCTGATTCCTTGTCTGCAACCTGATTCTTATACAAATTTGATTAAGTTAGCTATTCAAAGATAGTAGAGTTTTTGCTAACTATCGTGATTGGTCTATGTATATCACTTCAAACCGAGCTATAGGAGTCAGCAATTGACTTTCAGATTAGCAATAAATCAAAGGATTAATCTACAACCTGGAAACTGAGTGAACATGTACCACTTTGGATCCGATTGAACCCAAAATTGCCCGGTGGCTTTGTATTATGTTGGTCTAATACTTTACAAGTTCAAAATTCAAAACTGATGTCCCTGGTTAGCAGTAGTAAATAATCGTGATTATTTACTTTTGCTAGTTTTTTGTACTTTTGGGCTTGGTTTGGCAAGTATACAACCTATTAAAGTCCCTAGACAAGTTTCAACAAGTTTGGACAAAATTTGACCAAGTTTATTAACTGTTTTGTGTCCACAGACTCTGATTTCAAGAATTTAGCTTAAGTCTCACTTTTGTAATCCAAATCTTACCAAATTTTGTTTGTGGGCTTATTACAACATGGTAAAACTAGTGGTATGTTGACTTGGTCAAAAAAGTTGAAAAATGGGGTAGATATAAATAATCGCGACTATTTACAACTGGCAACTTTCTACATCTATTTGGTCAACTGAGCATGTACACATGTTTATCACATCAATATAATCCTATGAATCAAATTTCAACAAGTTTGGACAATTTTTTTTTCAATTTATACTCAAGATTCAAAAAGTCGGTCCAAACTTTAGTTTTTACCCAGTTTTTGGTCAGTTTGGTGATCCAAATCTTTTGTGCCTTTACAAAGATTTTTTTTACACATGCAATGAGTCAATGGTATGAACCTTGGTCAAATTAAGCTAGAAGTTAATAATCGCGATTATTAACTTCAGGCTTGAAATGAACACTTTTTGGCAATTTTTCAATGGACGGTCTTTTCATTAGCTATTTTAAGCCTATAAATCAAGTCATAACTTAATTTGGCCTAAAATGTCAAGAAAAAGTAAATAATATGAGTTTTGGCCAACTCTTGGAATTTTTACCTTGAAGTGTCCTTGAGCTTACCAACTGGTTCAGACAACTTCTAAGCTTACTCTTCAGTCGGATTGGGTGGTTTGGAGTCTTTTCGTGCTATTTCTAGCCGTAGACCTAAAATTTTGCAACTTCCAATAACAACTCACAATGATTCTTTCAAAAAGTCTAGAAATGTTCTAAAATCCACCTCGGATCCTACTTACCCTACTCCTAGATTCTCATGCAATGGGGTTGTCAAAAGTGTCGACAAACACTCATTTTCTTGTCTTTTATGGCTTTCTGAGCATTGATCTTAAGACTTGTCTCGTCTATCAATCATTATCAAAATCCTAATCTATTTCTACAATTATACAATCCTAAAGACGCTCAGCAAGTACGATTACTTCCAATCTACCTCTACATAGCAAAAGAAAACAATCTCAGGCTATGCGGTTTCTAAAAGAAAGTTTTGAACTCTAGGCGATCCTAGAGGACGTTAAAGAATAACTTCACAAGACGCTTGTGTTTTTCCCTAGTTTAGGTCTCTTTGATCCTCGGCAACGGCGCGAAATGTGGAACGCATGTCTAACCTCACCATCCTACCTTATTGCAGTATTAGTGAGAACCACGATTAAATTGTCAATCCATGGGAAGAAGCTACCTACGGACTAGTGCATAGAGGCTACAAGAGGTTGTCAATCTCTCAGAAAACAACTAACAACTCACACCTAACTCAAGCTACACATCGTTCATTGGCAAACAAATCACATCCATTACAGCATCAAATGACATCCAAATGTAATGAAACTTCTAGGACATGTTTATAAGACCTAAGCACACATGCTTATGGTTTCAAACCCCACTTTAGGTCAAGTTCCAAAATCACGATTATTAACAGCAGTGGATTTTTTGACCTAGTTGTTTTCGACCCAAAATGTATCTATATGCTTAGCAATGATGCTCCAATACCCCTCCTATGCTTAGTTTTTGATTTGAAAGTGTAAATTCTTAGTTATGATGAAATTAGGATGTGGGTCGGCGACGCCAAAAGCTACGAATTACTGTGATGTGCTTATGTCAATGCGTAGAGCTCTTACGTGCGGTTGCAATGCAACAAACGTGACTGCAATGTGACAACCGGGGAGGGAGTAGGAAGCACGAGAAGGAGAGGAGTGAGTTCCATTAGCTCACTATGTGTATTTCATTATCCAAAACTTTTCAATAACTTACAAAAATTGGCTTTTATACCTTAGCCAAGTGTTTTGGTGGTCAAAACTAATAATCTGGGAGTTCTACCAAAGATAGGTAATGACAAGTTGATACAATCTCGAAGCTTGTATTCCCGGTTCATTAATTACAAAGTTTAGTCGAGAAAATAGGTGTTACACTATTCCCGATTTATCAAAATAATAAATGTTTTACAAAGAGAACTCCAAAAAATGGTATCCGTGTTAGCTTGCTGCTAACACATGTCACAAGGCTATCACTTATGCTTCTCAATTATGATTGGCTAAGCTTTGCAGGGTCCAATGGGGTGCCAACATGAGTAAATTGCAAGAGGGGTTGACCAAGAGGGAGAGGGGGCATTATCACACACACACTTACACAATCTCATGTGTGAAGTAAGAAGACTCTCTCTCTCTCTCCTTCTCAAGCTTTAATGGAAAGCTCATCATCTACTCCAAGCTTGTGAGAAGGGAGGCCTACACCAACAACTCTTGGCTTTGTGATGAAAATCCAAACAAGATCCAAGATTCAATTCATGCTCATCTCCTCTACCCATTCTAATTTTCTAAGCTATGCTAAGCTATTATGAGTGATTATGTGAGGAGATATACTTCTTTCTCGTAAGACTACTCCTACTTCCTCTCAATCTACTCTCATACCCCTCTAGGTCTCACCATCTTCAAAGGTGTGTGAGATCTTGAGTCTAAGACCGTGAGGGAATTGATGTTGTGTTTTAAAGTGTTTGCTTAGTTCTTGAAGCTTCCATCTTCATTCCACTAGCTAGTTATTGAAGGAACACAAAGAACTGTATTGTGAAATCCTTTGATGGGGGAAACCTATAATACAAAGCCTTTTGGAGGGGGAACAGCTCCATGAAAAATGGGTCCTCAACTGTTGTCAATAGCTTAATTTCTCTCTCTTTCGAAGTATTTTTCATGCCTATCTAACTAGGTGTTATGATTTTTGTTGCTCTCTCCATCCAAGCACTCTTGCTTTGCTCATTAGAAATCTATTTTAATAAAATGCTTACTATATTTATGCTATTTTCCGCTACACTCAAGTTACTAGGCCATTAAATGTTACATTGGTATCAGAGCACAAGGTTTCTCTTTTCTTTCTTAAGAAGGGATGTCTTCAAGCTAGCCATAAATGGATGGTATTATTAATTGCAATTGAGTAAGTAGAATAGGGATTTTTCAGCCTTGCAGTGCACCTATGTTAACTGAGTCAACGTCAGTTAATAGGAGCTGCTAAAGACCAAAGATGTACAGATACACATCAAGAATGAATTCAAAGAAGAAGTAAAGATTGGAGTTACACATTTTCCACATTTTTCCAAAATGATCATGTATTGTAAATTCCCGATTTATTTCAATCCATTGTAATATTTTAATGTGTTACGGGCTCAATGGGAGTCCAAGCTGTAAAGAACAGGTCAGTCAGTGTGCTTAGGTAGCAGATTCAATAAATGGTGGAGCCCTAAAGGCCTTGGGTGACCTAACATTGCATATTTTTACCCTAGGTATATAAGGCGGTGTGTAAAAGAAATTAGGGTTCTCAAGCTCGTTTGTTGAGAGCACTCTTTGGTGAGAGCTCTTGAGGTGTGTGGCTATGGAGTCCTTGAGCTTCTCCTTGCTCATGTGACTTGATTAACACTAATCAATGCTTAAATTTCTTTCACTATGGCTCTCTCATGCTTCTTATGATTGCCTATGATGCTTTGATTAGCTAGATCATAACTATTGGTTAATCCCTCTCTAATCTTGTGTGATTTCCCTCGCTTGTGTGTGGATGTAGGTTTGATTGGAGTGTGGTGATCGATAGATCTATGTGTGTGTGCTTGTGACTAGTGTGTTGTTGCATGATAGGATTAGTGTTGTGCGTGTCTTGCAATCGTTAGTGTGTGTGATTGGGTTGATTCGAGGACCTGAAGAGAAGTGGATGTGGAGATTGCCCTTCATTGCGGATTAGCTCCTCCATAGCCAGAGAAGCTCACCTCATAGAGTTAACCATTTTTGTTGCCATGATTAGCTCACTAATCGTGTGAGTGTTTCCATGCCCTAGCCGGGTAGCTGATCCCTCCGGATTGATAATTTTGTTCATCATTGGAGCTATACAATGATGGGAACCCCCAACATTTGGCACCACTGCCGGGGATGATGGCCTACTCTAGTGTAATTATGGCATTATCGAATGTGTTTCCTCACTAATTCCACTTGTGTATTTATGTTTTTGTGGATTTTGAATGTGTGTGCATGAAGCAATGTGTTCATAATTCCATAATGTGTCACCGTGTCTTGCCAATTGTGTGTTTACACACTCTAATTTCACACTAATCCCTTGCTAATGGCACTAATTTTTTCTAACACTCTAATTTGCTACGAAGGATTGGAGCTTTCAACCATTCAATCGATCTTTAAGGAAAGATAATCAAGGTGGTATTCTCAACCTTCCTAGAATCTAAAGATGTATAGAATTGTGTAGATATCCCACCATGATGACATGCAATGTAATGCCATTGCAATGCTGATGCTATGTTGCTTTGAAGATTTTTGGATTGTTTGTTTTCATGCCGTCGTAATGCCGAAGTTTTTAAGATTTGGTGGTGTATGAATTTGACAAGTTTCAATTGTTATTGGTGATTGTACATTGCTAATTCGGTGCTTAATTTTGAGTTAATTTCATGCTTGGATGGTCAATTGCAAGTGTGTGTGCACTAAAATCAAGTGTGTGTGCATTCTAATTGAGTGTGTGTATGCCTAATTTTAGGTGTGTGTGCACTATTTTGGCTTTGTTTGTGCACCTAAAAATCAATGCGTGCTTAATGATTTTTCAACATGATGATTAATTTGTGTTGTGGTCATGCCCAACTAATGATTTGTGAAATCACATTGCAATTTCGACAAGATTTATCCTTTTGTGTGCGCACCTATAGATTGGTAAAAATTGTCAATTTAATTAGTGTGTGTGTGTGTGCCTAAAAGTGCTTAATGTGCATGATTAATTCAATGTTTTGATTGCATATTTGATGTGTGTAATGGTTAAATGCTGTATTTTTTAGTTCAAAACAAGGATTTACACACTTCAATTGCGTCAAATTTTGACCTAATTTTATTGCAAATTTTATCGATTTAATTGCCTGGTGTGGATTTTATTGATCAAATTTATTGGCAGTTGATTTGATGTGCTTTTTTTTATTTTAGTTGGCTGCACTAATTCCCTACGTGTGGAGAATTTAAAGAAATCTTTTGGGTATTTTCGGATACTTTTTGCAATTTTTGACAGTTTGTTGCTAATTTTTGCATTTATTTTTGCTTAATTCCATTAAAAAATGATATTTTGTGACCTTTGTGAACTGTTTTGAATGTGTGTTTTCGGCTTGATTTCGAGCGTATTTGAGCTTTTGTTTGCCAAATTTTAAGCGTTTTACTATTTTCGGGAGTCGAGCCGATGATTTTGTTGAACTTGGTATCTTCGGTAAAAATTGCTATTTTTGGTGTGCTTTTGCGTGTCAAAAGTGTTTGATTGTGATTGTTGATGAGTTTTTGAGATTCCTAGAATTTTTTGGACTTTTCTAGTAAATTTTAATATTTTCTGGATATTTTTAGCGTTGCAGCTAATTTTCAGTCTATTTTTGGTATTTTCGAAAAAATAATTTTCGGACTTTGATACCGTACCTTGCGGCGCATAAAATTCATCTTCGGTGGATATCTTTACGGTTAGTTGGGATAGTTTTCGTTGCCATAAAAAATACTCTTCTTCTTCTTTTTCCCGCTCCATATGAACCCACCCCACACCCTCTCTCTCTCTTCTCTTACTCTCTCTCCTCCCTCTGCCAAAAGTCCGATTATTTACACTCTCTCACCTCCCCCTCTCACTCTAAACTCCCTATCATTGTTACTCTCTCACTCCCCCTTACACTCCCTCTCTGTCTCTCCCACTCTCTCTCTCTCTCTAACTCCCTCTCTCTCCAGCGTGCTCTCTGCCAGACTGCCTGCAGCCTCACTTTCGACGCCATTCACGCGTGCAGTGCCACGTCCTGTTTCTCCCCTGTCAGCTTGAACCCTCCGCCTCTCTTCTCTCACTCTCTCTTTGTCTCCAAGCGCATACTAGGGCGCTTGCCATGTCAGCACTGCACTATTGAGCCCTTTCACGCTCTCTCTCTTTCCTCTGCGGCCTGTGCGCCAGGCCCGCCTTCAAGGCTAGTCATTGAGAGCCGGCTGTTGCGCATTCGACATTGGTCCCCTGTCATCCCTGCTCTACACTCGCTTGTGCGCTAGACACATGCCATCCAACACGTTGCTGGTCCCCGCCGTAGTGAGTGTTGTCAATGCGCTCGTGCCCGCCTGGTAAGAATTAAGGTTAGGTTCGGTTAGCTTTGGTTATGATAGGTTACTTTAGTTACATTAGTTAGTTAGGTTAAGTTTATTTTTTATTTTTTTAAAACATCAACAAAAAGAAAATAGTTTAAAAAGAATTAAAAATCACAAAATCACAAAAGGATTAAAAAATTAAAAATCCAATAAAATTTTCACAACAGGTTTTAAAAAAATTCACAAAAAAATAAAATTCATAAGAAATTTAAAAACTGCAGAGATAAATCATAAAAATTGTAAAAAAATCATCAAAAATGGATTTTAAAAAATCCCAATAAATCACATAATTTAAAAACCTTCCAAAATTTCATAAAAATTCTAAAATTCACATAAAAAATAGAAAATTCACCAAAAAAATACAAAAATTCATTAAAAATCAAAACTTTCTCAGAAAAAAATCTTGAAAATAGTAAGAAAATAAGAAAATTCAAAATTTCATATAAAATTAAGAAACAATACAAAGGAAGTCGTTGAGAGTATCTGAAAGAAGTAGAAGAGCAGAAAAAATCACCGTCAAAAACTCACACTGAACAAACCACGAAAAAGCTAGAAGAGTCGCAAACCAAGCAGACCATGCAAAAATGAACAAGTCAAAAAAGCGAAGTCAAGAAAATTACAGTGCGCAAAGCGAACCAGATCAGCCAAAAAAAGCGAGCAAAAATATCGACTCAAAGCCGTGAGCGAAAAAAAGTTTTTAAAGTTGTCGAAATCAAGCGTGTAAATTAGCTTCTAGTTGGACGAAAAGGAGCCACTCGCATGTGATTGTAGATTAGGCTAGTACAGACAACAGAAATTCTACTAATCAATACCAAAATCTACTAGGAGACACTTTTTACAGAACAACCCAACATGGACTCAAATTGAGCCGAGAGTTCAAGTACAACAGAGCAAACTAGTAGCAGTGGCAGCACATGCACAATTGCAATAGAGCAGATTTTATAGTTATATGGCTACAATGGAGATAAATTTTTGTACTCAAATTCAAAAGGCCATAGATACTTAATGAGCAGTAAAAGCAGCACAAGAGCCACGATCCTATTGATCAGAGTAAAGCCAAATTCAGAAAACTCCCAGATGTTCAAAGACTTCCGTGGAGCCAGGTATTGCAAGCTCAAAGATGAAGTGCAGATAGAGGTGCAAAAGATCAACCAAGTGTTTATCCAAAAATTTGCACAAGCCAACAAAACATACATTTAGTGCATATGCAATCAGGGTCATTGTATATGGATTACAGTGGTCAGATCTATAGTAAAGAACCAAACTTTCAAGATCCAATAAATCAACCAATAGAAGAAAATCTAATTGGGGAATCGAGTAAAAGACGGTACAAAGGTCAAGATGGAGCATTCTACAACTTGATGCTCACTGTTTTAAAAGAAAATGCCGACAATTTGGCAAGCACAGAAGCTGAAACTTCTCACCTAGAGCTTGACATGATAGACAATTGAAATGCCACTAGTCATGGCGTTTTGCTCAAATTGTGGACAAAAAGGTGGACATTTTTCTGAAGTTTGTCCAAGAAATCCTGCCAATAGGGATACATCAACTGCCAAAGTAAGGTAGATAGAAAATTGGAAATGCGAATCTCGATGTAAGTGCATCTAACTTGTCACTTTTAATTCAAATATATGATTTTGCATTGACCTTAGAAGCACCAGTAAAAACACTGCAAGTTCAAAATCATCATAAAGATGCACAAGCACCTGAAAAGCTTAAAATTGATTCTTTGAACCACAAATCCTTGCATGAATTTGGCAGGTGTCTAGATATCACCAAATGTTGAAAAGACTATTAGGTTTGCAAAGGATTTTGCATCCACTACCACAAGTGTGCATTCATTCACGAGTTTAAGGGACACATGAATTAGAATGATGTTAGCTTTGTATGGTACACATAATTCATATGCACACTATGTAGACCAAAAAGGAAAACTATACAAAAAGGATCAACCAGTGTTTGAACGGCCCACATATCAACTCATAGAAGTGCGTCCAATGATAGATCAGAAAGGATGGTTCATTTTAGAGGAAAGAATTTATTATAGCCCATCCTCTCTAGAGCTGAAGGATATTACCCGAGTGAACCCAAAAATCTATTCAGAGCCAAACTCTCCTCCATAAAAAATCAAGCTTCGATGTTGTGACCAAACGAGCATGTACTTTGATCAAAACAGTCGTAGATATAGACGAGAGTCTAGCATCTATGATGCATTGGGTCCGAAACCACAAAATCTCATATCATAGGAGACCCATGGGATAGACAATATCAGGGCAAAGATAATGCTATCTATAGCTTGACTTGGGGAATAATTTGTCATGTTTCACAAAGATACATAGGAAACTATGTAGAAGATTTACAGATGCCAAATGTCAATAGTGCTACCCAAAGTATACCTTCACAGTCCCAAAAGATGAGACTAAATCATAGCCAAACAATTTTGAACTCTTACAATGAAGCACGCTATAGTGATCACCTATGAAAGGGGGAGCTGTAAATTCATCAAGATCAGCTTTAGTACCAGGAACTACAATAGCAATTAGAAGCCCTAGAGATTCTAGCCAACAGACCTCTTCAAAGAAAAAACCATTGAAAGATCATATGGTTGTTGGAAGTTTCCAATTGAGCTAGATTCCATCAAAATCTGCAGACAAATGCTTATGAAGATCATGAAGGACAAAAGTTTCAGCTGATCTCCATAAATCAAAGTCAAAAACCGACAAATCCAATAGTGTTCAAACAATTACATGTGATCAAGCTCACATATGCATATCGAGATGCACATGGTAATGAATATCAACAAGATCAAGACCTTGTACAAACCCCTATGTTGGCCCGCCGAGGAAGTCAAAGACTATCTAAAGATGATGCAAAGCCTCAAGCTACTAGAAAAGGTGACAAGAAAGTCAAAATCAACAAAAGCTAAAGTCTAGAAAGTTACACTAAGGTCACCACCGAAATCTCCTCTAAAGAGATAGATTCTTCCAGAAAATACAGTGGATCTAATAAGATCAAGGGTTACCTAGATGCAGACAAATAATGCTCATCAATTGCAAAAAGGTGCAATATTACATCCAATGGAGCCAACATCAATTGAAGCAGGTGATCAAAGCAAAGAAAATACAGATAAAGCTCAACCAAAGGACACTGCCATAACAAAGTAGTCAAGTTAGACACAAATCGTGAGACGATCAAGTACAACATTTTTGGTGAACATGAAGAAAAGCTAACAAGCGAAGTAAAGCTAAAATTTTAGCTAGACAAGAACCTCATTTCCTTTCGCACTTGGAAAAGATGTAGCCAACCACAACTGGAAGATGCTCCTGATTTTGTGAGCATACTTGGAGACAAGCGAGCAGAGTGCTAGGGAATCATCTCCACCACCATTGAAGTAACTTCACAAATTATCATAGCTCAATTCCATGTGATCAGAGCAAAGGATATGCGAGACAACATTGTTATGGGAATGCCAATGGCCCAAAAGATGTTAGAGATACAGAGTTCAATAAAGATGCAGTCTTCAGAGATAAGCAAGAATGAAGACCAAGACTGGTCACCCGCGGATGACAGCACAAGGTCCTCAATTATAGTTAAAATGAAGACTTATATCAAATTAGATCTCATTGAAGATGATTCATCTCCATCAGGTGCAGATCAAACAAAGAAAAGGGCAACCACGATAGCTATTGAGCAGAGAATTCCATTAAGATTCCATTTTAGACAACCAAGAAGCAGTAGTAAGTCCAAAGATCCAGACATTGCCAGCTCAGCTGTAAGTCAAATTGGAAAACAAAGTCTCAAGTCACCCTCCATAGAGACACAATTAGATCAAGATGAGACCATGGCAAGAGCAGGACAAAGATATTCAATAGAACCAACAAGAATAACTATAGTCCTCAGTAGTGTAAATGGAGCACGTGTCAGATGCATTAATGCTCTATTGGATAACAAAGAAAAGAAAATATGGTTGTAGACAACATTTACAGCATTCTAGAAATCACTCCATACAAACATGATAGAAAAACAATGCTAGGTATGCATACAGGTCAAGAAGAGATGGTTGCTACCCTTAGCATTTAAAATCATGAAGAGCAAGTAAAGTTTCAGGTGAAGCTTTCAAAGGAAATGCTTGCAGATGTAATCCTTGCACGTTAGTGGTGGTTAGATCAACATAAGGCCTACAAAGAAAATACAATGCTAATACTCTCTTTTTCAAGAGGTAGCCAACAAGAGTTACAGGTACTATTAATGTTGGAATCAAAGTTGCAAAAGTCACAAGAATCAAAGATAAATCTTGCAGACAAAGGTAAATCTAAAGTGGAACTTCCACCAATTAGCACAAAAGGTGTGATAGCATATGCCTCTACATCAAAGAACCCTCATTGGATCAGCTTCTCCTAGCAAGTCAAGATTTCAAAACTTCAAGTCAATTGCTGATCCAACTAAAACCTCTAAGGAGATACCTAGAAAAGCAAAGATATATCAGCTAAAGTACTCAAGAAAGCAAAGAAAATTCAAGCAAGTGTTTATTCAGATCAGTTTAGTCAAAGTCAATGATCCAGCTTGGATTAAAGACAGGAAATCAACATAGAAGGACAAACACATGGGATGGATAGCATCACAATGGAGCTTAAAAGAACAGTAGTAATATGGAGGTAACAGACAGATACGAGTATCAAAACCACAGGTTAGAGCATATGAAGTAGCTTCAAGTTTCTCTAAGGAAAGAAGGCCCACAAGGTATCAACTTCGACAATATCCTAGGATACCTAAGAAGCAGGTAAACAACAGAACAACAATTGAAAGATGTTAAAGTCTACCAAAACTCTCAAGAGGATACAAAATAGAGATGGATCTCAAAGAATCTTCCTCTTATACAAGGATTCTACATAGGGTATACAAAGATTTGGCTACCAGTCAACAACAAGACAACTGCAACTACACCAAATGCATGAAGATCTAAAAAACTCAACAAGACCTAGACCTCAACAAAGTCAACAATGGAGATACAAAGGTCAAAAAGAGATTTGGATTCCTAAGTCTTCCAATGCTCCAAGTCAAAATCCAGATGCCCATGGCCAACAAAGGCCTAGAACCTGAAAGATCATATGGTTGTTGGAAGTTTCCAATTGACCCTGATTTCCTCAGAAACTGTAGACAAATGCTTATATGAAGATTGTTAGGGACAAAAGTTTCAGTTGATCTCCCCATGTCAGAGTCAAAAGGCAACAAAGCCCATAGTGTTCAAACAGTTACATGTGATCAATCTCACATATACATATCAAGATGCACATTGTAATGAATATCAACAAGGTCATGACCTTGTACAAACCCATACGGATGGTAGAATTGAATTCAAAGACTATCTGAAGATGATGCAAAGCCTCAAGCTGCCAGAGCAGGTGACAAAAAAATCAAAGTCAATGGGAGCTAAACTCCAAAAGGCTATACAAAGGTCAGCACCAAAATCTCCTCTAAAGAGACAGATTCTACCAAAAAGTACAATGAATCTTTTAAGGTCAAAGGTTACTCAGATGCAGGAAGACAATGCTCAACAATTGCAAAAAAGTGCAGTATTACAGTCATTTGAGTCAACATCAACGGAAACAGGTGGTCAAAGCAAAGAAAATGTAGATAAAGCTCAACCAAAGGATGTTGCCATAGCAAAAGAAGTCAAATCAGACACAAATCCTGAGATGATCAAGTGCAACATTGTTGGTGAAAACAAAGAAAAATTGACAAGTGAAGTAAAGCTAGATTTTCAGTTAGACAAGAACCTGATGTCTTTTTGCACTTGGAAAAAGATGTGGCCAACCACAGTTGGAAGATGCTCCTGGATTTGTGAGCATATCTAGAAATATACGAGCAAAATGCTGGGGAATCATCTCCACCACCATTGAAGTAAGTTCACAGATCATCATAGCTCAATTCTACGTGATCACAACAAAGGATATGCCAGATGATATCATAATGGGAATGACAATGGCCCAGAAGATGTCAGAGATATAGAATTCAAACATGACGGAGTCATCACAGAAAACAAAGAATGAAGACCAACACTGGTCACCCGCGGATGACAGTACAAAGTCCTCAAGAAAATTCAAGTGGAGAGTGATGCCAAAGCAAATCTTATTGGAGATGATTCATCTTCATCGAACAGAACTTCAGAAGAGCTTAAAGCAAATCAGACAATAAGAAGTGCAGATCAAAACAGAACAAAGAGCAACCACAATAGCTATTGGGCAAAGAATACCATCAAAGCCAGAAGTTAAAAATAACGGAGTTGTAGACAATCAGGAAGCAACAGGAAGTCCAAAGCTCAATCACTCATTGCCAGTAGAATCAACTGTTGTAAGTCAGATTGCAACAAAAAGTCTCAAGCTACCTTCCATAGAAACACGGTTGAATCAAGATGAGACCATGGCAAAAGCAGGACAAAGATATTCAATAGAACCAAAAATGTCAGATTCAAATCTGCATAAGTCACAAGGATCGAACACAAATCTTGCAGACAAAGGTAAAGCTAAAGTGGAACTTCCACCGATTAGCAAAGAAGGTGTGACAAAACATGCCTCTACATCAAAGAACCCTCATGGATCAAATACTTTTTCAAGCAAGCCAAGCTTTCAAAACTTAAATTCAAGTGCTGACCCAACGGAAACCTTTAAGGAGACACCCAGAAAAGAAAATATATATTAGCCAAGTACTCAAGAAATCAAAGGAAAGTAAAGCAAGTGTTTGTTCCAAGCAATTTAGTCAAAGTCAATGATCTAGTTTGGATTAAGGACAAGAAATCAACACATGAAGACAAACACATGGGATGGATAGCATCAAAATGGGGCTTAAAATCACAGGAGTACTACGGAAGTAATAGACAAATATGGGTACCAAAACCTCAAGCAAGGGCATATGAAGTAACATCAAGTCCCTCCCAAGAAAGAAGGCCCACAACGTATCAACATCGACAATATCCTAGGATACCTAAGAAGCAGATATACAACATAACAACATTGAAAGATGCTAAAGTCAACCACAACATTGCTTATGATCCTTAAATTATCTAGATCTTAACTAATTAGTGGTTAATACCGCTCTAATCTTGTGTGATTGACCTCTTTTGCTTGTGTGTGCAAGTAGGTTTGATTGGAGTGTGGTGCTTGATAGATCTATGTGTGTGTGCTAATGATTCGTGTGTTGCATGATAGGATTAGTGTTGTGTGTGTCTTGGAATCATAGTATGTGTGATTGGGTTGATTAGAGGTGAAGAGAAATGGACATGGATATTGCCCTTCATTGTGGCTTATCTCCTCCATAGGCGGAGAAGCATTAACCATTTGTGTTTCCACGAGTAGCTCACTAGCTGTGTGAATGTTTCCATGTCCTATCCGGGTAGCTCATCCCTCCGGATTGATAATTTTTGTTGGTCATTGGAGCTATTTCAATGATGGGACCCCCAACAGAATAATCGACTAGATCCTGTAGACGAAATACCATTGGATACGAGGGTGGTAGCCAATACAACAGTTGGAATGTATTCTCAAGTACCACTGCCAATTCCGGAAGTAGAAGAACAATTTCCTCAAGAGCTATGGGAGTAGATCAGGAATAGAAAAGATGGAAGTGCCACACTTGTGTCAGCTCCCATCCTAGAAATCCACCTAGAGCACAAGCTCTACCCAAATGACATTAGATCACGGTATGGCGATGCAGGTACAGTGATATCGAAAGACAGTAAACCGCAGTCATTGAAGACTTTACCTTCATCTATTGGTAACCATGAAACTGGATCGAAGGTAAGGAAATTACCATCTCAATGGAAAGACAATCCTAAGATGATGGATACTAAAGCTCTTCATGAGTTGATGTCATCCTCTATCTGTTGTACATTGACTCTGTTAGAGTTACTGCATATCAGATCACATCTTTGGGATGAAGTCAGGAAAATTTTGAAAAAAATAGGGCTGGTAATTCCTTCACCTAAGGCTTCTCCAAACACATTAGAGACACAAACCTCAAAACAAACTAAACATGAGCTAGTAACAGTAAATAAGGTAGGGGATTATTGTGAAGGTGAAGAAGGAAATACTATCATGTCGGTGGAGTACAAAGAGTTCAAGTCGCTAGCAATATTGGATAGTGGTGCTGGAATAGCCATAGCTACCAAAACAATGTGGAAAAAATGGTGAAAACCTGCTCTCCAAAAGACAAGAATGAAACTTCAATTGGCAGATGGGTATCTGAAAGACCCATAGGCATTTTGGACTAGATTGTGGTAACCTCTTTTGGAATTGCATATGAACACACATTTGCTATTATGAATTTTTATGAGAGCAACAATCTCGACATCATATTGACATACCATTTATGCATCATCTCAAAAAGGTGCAAATTTGGGGTTACGACTATATCTATCTAAGGAACAAGGATGTCACTATAAAAATTAGTGTCACAGATCATAGCTATAGAGATGTAGAAAGAACCCCAGGAGAAGACTTGCATTCCACAACTGACCAGGAAGGAGAAATACCGGCTTGGCTACAGAACAAAGCTCACCAATGGGCAGGAGAAGCTTCAGAATGTGGAAGTCTAAAAAGGGAAAATTGCATTCTTGATAGGACTGCACAAGACGAGCATATATACCAGAGCCTTTTCCACAAGTGAGGTTTGAACCTTTGGGATGGCAACAAATACTAGCCACTCTTGATGTTTGTGTAAACGAGGTGACCCTCACCCAATTCTGTGATGAGGAAGGGTATGATATCATTCCATTCCAGATGATGGGTGTTAGCCTAACTCCGAAGTCAAAGGAGGAAGTCCCTGACAAGGAAGGGGTTGCTGAGTGCCGACGCATAGTGGATGAAATCTCTGTAAGAGACCTTGACCAAATGGATGAAGAAGATTTCCAAGACTCGACTGATAAGATGCTAGAGGATAATGCAGACGACGAGCTGTCTAGTAGCTCAAGTTCGAGCATCAAACGGAAGGATCGACGGGTGATCTACTATGATTTCCCAAACCAAAATCCTCAAAGATAATGCAGATACCGAGATAAATGCAAAAACAACCGAGACAAGCATAACGAGGACTCAGTACCTCTGCTAATTGACAAAACGTAGTACTTAAAATTAGTCAAAAGAAAATCAAAGAACGCAAACACACAAAAAACAAACAAAGAGAGCAATACCGAAAAATTGATTAAGTTGTCCAAAATGGAGCGCAAAATCAAATACAAAGAACTGAAGCGAGCCTTGAAGGAAGTTTGGACAATAGAAATGGAAACTGACGAGGAATCAAATGATGATAAATTCAATGCACCTTCCCACTATAAGATACGATTCAGGATAGGAAAATCATGGTGCAAAAACCCAAACGAGATCTCCAGGAACTAGGAACTAGGAACTGCAGAAGAAGATATTTCTTTACTTTGCAGCCACTCGTCCAATTAGGCGTCTCCTTCTAATGTTGCAAGATTGATGATGCCACTTTGTGATATATCATGTTTTAGAAAAGTCCCCATCCCTCGCTTTTTGAGTTTTTTGGAGTGTTGTTTGAGGGTATATATTAGAATGTAATCCCCTTTTTGGAACTCCTTGCCAATCACCTATTGATCATGGAAAGATTTCATTTGTTTTTTCTGAGCATATATCCCAGCTATCGCTCTAAGTCTGGTTTCATCTAATTGTTCCAAGGTGTCTAGTCTCTCCGATAGCTCATGGCCCGTCCATCCTAATTGTGTTTCCACTCTTAGGGTTTTGATTAGGAATTCCATTGGTAGGATCGCATCAATCTCGAGTACCAGCTTAAAGGGAGTCATTTTGATGGAAGTTCTAAAAGCTACTCGGTAAGCCTATAAGGCTATGTGTAGCTTTTGATCCCAATCATTTCTTGAGTCGCTGACTATTTTGGTGAGTACGGTGAATAAGATATTTTTGGTACTCTTTGCCTGCCCATTATCTTGCGGATAATAGGGTGCCGATTTGTGATGGACCACCATGAATTCGTTAAGGAGGCTTTCAATGAAATCATTTAAAAAGTGTGTTCCCCTATCGCTTACTATTTCAATTGGTAGTCCATATCTCATAAAGACGTTCTTATAAAGGAACTTATTTGTAGTTCTTGCATCGTTTTTTCGGATTGCTTTTGCTTCCGTCCATTTCGGCATGTAGTCTGTTTTTGCTACTATGATGTATTGTGCATGTGTCCTGTATCCTAGAGGTATGATGGGACCAATGAATTCAATGTCCCATTTGGAAAAAGCATGTACTCCCATCATTGGCCTCAGTGGAATTTCATCTCTCCTTTGGGGTGGTTTTGTGCCTTGACATTCATCACAATGTTTGACATATGTCTTTGTATCCATGAATAGGGTTGGCCACTATATGCATGAGTGTAGCACAAGCCTTGCCGTTTTATCAGTAGAGAAATGTCCCATTGACTATCCTAAGTGTGCTTGTTTTAAGATAACGTAATATTTGCTTTCTGTAGCACACAGCCGTAGTTGTTTGTCCTTTCCCCACCTATATAGCTGGTTGGCAATGAGCAGATATTGTTTGGCCTCTTCTTCTACAATTTTCATTCTTACGCATTTGCAGAACCCCGGTGACAAAAGGACCAATTTCAGCCCCTGGCGTTTTTGGATTTTAGCAGCAAATTAAGACCGGCATTATTCACCTAAAGTGTAGCAGATTCAGCCCGCAAAGACCATCAATTTTTAGCCCTAAGAAACCTCATTTGTCAGCCAAGAAAACGCAGCCAAAACAATCATTTTCAGCCACCGAAACAGTCCCGAAATTCAACGATTAGAAGATCTCATATTTCAGCCATCGTCGTCGTCGTCGTCATCGTCATCGTCATCGTCCTCGTCGTCACCGTCGTCGTCATCGGCATAGACCAAGTTGCATAGTCCATTGCATACGCATTGTACACCTTTGTGCAATCAAAGAATAGACCACTCTCACCGACGAGAGTGGGGCCTTCGGAGGAGGGTTTTACAACGTCTCTATTGTCATATCTCTTCTCTCTCCTTCTCTCAGTCTCATTCACTTGCACGCACAATATCCACTCACTTTGTTCGTGACCACAGCACTCTACAGATGGAAAGCTCTCTCTTTCCTTAAGAACTAAAAGGAACCTTGAGCAATAAAGATCACTAATCTTGAGAAAATACAACATTCATTCCGCTGCACCTTACATTGGTATTAGAGCTTTGGAAGTGTTCTACATTACTCAATGAAAGAACCACAAGAACCACAAGAAGTTTTTTTGTTTGTTGCAATAGCACGAACCCAAGTTTACTTGGGCGTGGCGATTCCTAATCGTGTTTTGTTGAAGAGTGACAGGAATCCCAAGAAAGAAGGGCTTGTCCAGCCTCCCCTTGTGTCTCTTTTTCACTCATCAAGAGCAGGCCGTGCACTTAGCGGTCGGACACTCGACGTGAGGTGGGAAAAAGCAACCTTGGTGTGAGCGGAAGGCCGCCAAGGGGTGCGCCCGCAGAAAAGGGTAGAACTCGGGTGAAGAGAAGATCCTTCTCCAACACGATTTGCAAGCGAAAATAAACCCTCAAGAACCCAAGATTCTCACGAATCAAGGACCTCAAGAACCTCAAGAACCCAAGATTATCACGAATCAAGGACCTCAAGAACCTCAAGACCCTCAAGAACCCAAGTTCCTCATGAACTTAAGAACCCAAGACCCCCAAGAACCCACAAGAATGCACGACTTCAGAATGATCATCACTCGAAGCGAAATGAATACTTCGCTTGGAGGTGATGAGCGTGAGAGAGACGAAGAAGAATTTTCCCCACCAGGAGGTTTTTCCGACCCTTCCCCATCTACAACACCGATTGCACTAACTCCTATGGAGGATTTCGACAAGAGGATGATGGACAAGAAGTTAGAAGACAAAGCAAGAGATGTCGAACGAGAAGCAGAAAGAAAAGCCTACGAAGAAGACATGGCAGCCATCGAGCGTAAGTACCAAGAAAGAATGGCAGCCATAGCGCGTGAGAACGAGCAAGCACGCTTGAAAGACAAAGCAAGAGAAGCAGAATTTGATCGAGAGAACAAAGAAATGCAAGTCAAGTTTGATCGCGAGAACAAAGCAATAAGGCAAGAGATGTTGAGACTTTTTTCTCAAGTACAGGCGTACTTTGCACAGAATCACGAAAAGGAGACTCTCTCCGTCTCTCCTTCTCCGAAGCAATATACACAGGATTTGCATGATTGTGTGAAGCATGATGATGTTTTGAATGACAATGATAAGCATGATGATTTGGATGCCAATGATTTGCATAATGATTTGGATGACAATGACAAGCATGATGATTTGCATGATCAAGATGTGATTTCTCACAAGAATGATGAGTTGCATGAAGATGATGTGATTGTTCCCAAGGATGATGTGTTAGTGGATGCTTTTTCTAGCGAAGCTAACCTCGTTGTAGATTCGATCAATCACCAAGAATTGATCTTGACTTTCGAGTTGAGGTCCAAAGTCTAAAGAACCCCCACAGGACGATTCGATCATTCAGGACGAACTGATCTTGGCTCTCGAGCCTTGGTCCAAAGAAACATCACAGGAAGTATTGTGTGTTCACATGATTGATATGCACGCATTGTTCGAGTGTTTCATTCGTGAAGGTTTCCTATATTTTAGTCAGCATCGTTATGTGATCCCTTTTCCTAGGCATGACATATTGTATGTTGAGCACGTTTCTCTCATGGATGAACACGAATGTATGCGGATTGTTCATGAAAAGTTGAAAAGTTTGTATGTAAGGAAGTCACATTCCATGTGTCTTCCTTGGCATGACACAGTTTCCAAAAGAGCACATGATAGTATGAGCACCAAGCATGGGCATTTCCATTGTGATTTTCCACAGTTGATTAATTTCGATCACACGGAAAAGCTTCGATCGCATTGTTTGCATGTGTTGGATGAAAAAGTTACCACTCCGTCTCGATGTTCATCTACATTGCATACACAGTCTTTAGAGAAGACAAGATTTTTTTCCTTCACTTTACATGAAATGGGTATGTTCATGGTTCTATGTTGGAGATTGTTTCAGGAATTTTTAGCCATGGAGATTCTTGAAGACGAAAGAAGCAGATCTCTAGATGAAGTTGACGCAAGAAAGGAGATTCAAAAGACTTTGTGTCTCTTTAGGCGCGGCCCAAAGAAGCAAGCGTTGCAGACCTTTATGAAGTTCAAGTACCGCACGACCCACACATCAGCATGGGCCGGCGAAGAGTCCCTTCCAGGATTCCGGATGCTCTTGGCGATCTCCCTCGACGCCATACAGTTCGGTACCAGTACCTCACTTTGAAAAGGAGGGGATGTCACGTGACACATCCCAACCCTATGTGTCCGTGGACAAGCTACACCACAACAGGGTTCAGTCAGTTCAGTCAGTTTAGATTAGCAGTGATCTAGCACTTTTGTGAGTCTATTCGTAGATCGTGCATGCCTAGTCACTTAGCATAGATGCATATCCTCCGGTTGCACACAGCATGATCATCGGAATTCCAATCAGAATCCATTAGCATCAGTTAGGGAAATTTTTCAGTGCATTTAGCCTATTTTCCTATTTATTGGGATTTTCACTTATTATTTTACGACAGGATTATCATTTGTATATATTATTATTATCATCTTACGTCTTTTCTTTTTCTTCTTTAAAAAACAAGTTTTTCATAGCCTTACAAACTCTTAGTTGGTATAATCATGAGCCATACCGTCACCATCTAATACCAGAATAAGAGTATGTATATAAGCGAGGTGACACTAATTTTGGCTAATTTTTGGCCGACTAATAATCATTATAAATAATTTTTGTTTACAAAAAAGCAAAAAAGACAGATAATCATCAAAAAATTGATAAGTCGAGCCAGGAAAGTCAGAATTGACTTCTGAAATAAAACGCCAAAACTTCAAAGCAAGAACTTCGAACATGGAAAATATGAAACGATTCAAGACAGGATGAATTTTGAGCCAACTTCTGAAGGATCAAAACTGTAGATTGAACGCCATTTGTAAACCAACTGCCATAATGACAAACGGCTTGAACCGTAGGTGATATGAACAACAAGATATGATCAATGGAGGTAAGTATAAATGGGGCATTCCAGGTAAACTAGGAACATATAGTCAAATGGGGCAACATAAGCTCATCTGCATTCAAACAGAGAGAGAAAGAGCCAGAGGAGCATAGAGTTTCCGGAGTTGTTTATGTCGATGTGACCACCTCGGTGGATCTTACAACACTAGGTTTGACAGGTATGATCATTAACCTTGCAAGGGCATGTGTGTATGTCCCATACTGCATCAACAGTGCCAAAAAAATAGATCAAAGCAGTACAAGGTCACAAAATCGGCAAACTAATGGGCCAATGGGGAAGTCCAAAACCCATCAAAAACCAGAAATATTTCACCAGTGGACCCCAAATAGATGACAAAAGCAGACAGGGTAAAAACAACAGAAGAAAGTGGTGAAACATGGATCGTGATCCATGTTTCCCAAACCCTAAAATCATATAAATATGGGAGCAACAATAGAGGGTGAGGAACAAACTCCTATGACTGGTTTTTCAAAATGCATCCAAACATGGATCGCGATCCATGTTCCTTTTGGCCAAAATCAAAGTAAAAGTGGCTCACTAGCTGGACAATGTACAAATAGTAATGATCACAAAGAGTCTCTTAAGATCATCAAATCCTCTTGGATTGCTTCTTCCAGTCTGCATATGGTCTTTTAGTCATTTTCACAAAGAAAAAGGACGGGATCCCAGAGAAAAACTCATCAGAGGTCAAATGCTAGGATGTCAACAAGACCTATAAAGAAAGGCTAAATACAGAGTCCTGACAAGTTTTCAAATTACTGCTGAAGTCAATTGGGAGACTTCACACTCTCCTCGGAGCCTATCAACAAGCAAATGTAACCTAATGATGGTGGTAGGATCAAAACTAAGCAAAGGTTTACTTGCAAAATGGTGAAACTTGCGGGTTTCAATTTGTCTTCTCAAATGGATTCAATGTCTGGTAGAATTTGCAAGGGAGCCAGGAAAAGCTATGAACTACAGACCTAAATCATCATAAATCAAAACTATGATAGATCTCAGGCAAAACATGAGTCCAAAAATGGTTGCAAGAAACAGATATGGTCAAAAAGAAAAAAACGTGGCCATAAATTGGAAAATGGGGCAAAATAAGAAAAAACATGTCCAAAGTTGAAAATATTTCACTAGTGTACTAGGAAAACCTATAGGAACAAATGTGTACAAGAACTGTATCAAAATTTTGTCCAACATGGATTGTGATCCATGTACCTTTTTGCCCAGTATAAGTGAAACCATGCCATCTGATTCAATATGTTCAAGAAAGCCAAGCCATGGAATTTCACACCATTTGAATCCCAAGATCCACTTCAAAATGCCAAAAACCTCTAAATTTGCAAATGTTTCCAATATTTAGCGCAAGTGTCAAACCATTGATCCAAATCCCAAAAATTTTGGACCAAGGCATCATCTAGATAAACTCTACCAGATGGTATCATTAGATTTCCAAAATGCTACCCAACATGGATCGTGATCCGTGTACCTCCAACCCTAAATCCAAAGAAAATTGCTCAATAGCATCCCCATATGCCTAGGAACAACTTCCCAAAGTTGGAATTTCAAAATTCTTCCCAACATGGATCGCGATCCATGTTCCTTTTTGCGAAAATTCATCTATTACATTACATCCTTGTTCCTATAGTAATCCTAGATACACTGGTGAAATTTGGTCAAATTTAGAGTAGTTTTGACAAAGTTATGCTCATTTTTCATTCTATGGTCAAGCTTACACTTTTAGACAATTCTGATCAATGGCTAAAACCTATTTTCAATGCTAAAATTGACAATAGGATGCCTCGAAGGAAAGCACAAAGGGAGTGGAATGCGACACCCTATGAGATAACCGATATCTCATCAAATGAGAAAGCTCACATCACCGAACAGGTACTTGAAGCAATCCCGGCAAACATCTTCATCGGAAGGTTTCAAGAAGCAGACAGAGAAATAGTAAAAACCACAGTCTTTCCACAGGAAATGTGGACTTTGCATCAAAATTCAGAAGTGCAAGCAGGGGGCAGGTGCCTATAGCTAGACAACTTCTTACGACTTCCTCCTTGGGGAATAGCTCACCAGCTCATAAGTTCAATTTAGTACAATGGGAAAGCAACTCTGATGGACAAGGATGGGACAGTCATCAAGGTAAAGATCACAATGGAAATAATCAATGAAGCCCTCCACCTACCGTAAGGGATGCACAATCTCTTGCAGAAGACGAAAGCAATAGACAATGATAAAGCCTTCTTGAAGCAACGAGGCCACAAGATGACGTATCAAGACTTGATATAGTAAAAAACTAAACTACGATTGTGCCTTATATCGCAACATTTCAAGGTGCAGAAGCCACCCAAATACACCGAACCTTTGTTGCACATGGCCGTGGTAATGGCAATGGGCTTGGCTGAAGGCAGGACCTTCTACAAGGCAAAAACCAGAAGTCAAACAGACAAGGCAAAGCACACAGTTAAAGGATTCTGACAGCAAGAAGACCGAGTTAGATGCTCGGAATAGCCAGGAAGAAGGTTCCCAACCAAGAGACACTCCTTCAAAGTACCAGTCTTCGGAGGAGGAGCAAGAAAACTCGTACACACTTGGATATACCCGGTTGAGAAAAAAAGTTGTGCACGTGGAAGAGGCTATCCCTATTACTCATGCCAGAAGGACAATGGAAGAAGCTTAGGCATTGAGGAAAAGGCTTTGCCAACAAAAGAAAGATCAGAAACAAACACAAGGAGCAGAGGCAGATGATGAGAAAGAAGAGGGTGAAGCAGAAAATATTCCACTGCTATGCAAGCAAACAACGGCTTTAGAAAGGATCAAGCAAGGAAGAGGCAGGAAGATGAAGAAAATTGGGAGATTGCCAGTGTTAGGAAATAAGACGTAGCTAAATAGATAATTGAGTAGATTACTTAATGGAGAGAGACAGATTTATATACACGAGATTATAGAGTAGAGAGAGAGAGAGAGAGAGAGAGAGAGAGAGAGTACACACGATATACGTGGTTAACCCAATGTGGGCTACGTCCACGGGAAAGCAGCCACTCAATGGCTTTAGTACTTCAAAACAAGAAGTAGTTTACAAAGGGATTATACCCTTAATGGAGCTCCCACCTTGCTTCACTCTCACCACCTCACACTCACCTTGTTGCATCAACTTCACACTATGAAATGTGTGTAGAAATGGCCTCCTTTTATAGGCCAAAAGGGCTGCCCTCTCTTATGAGAGACAGCCATGTGTAGCCGCCCTTGTGCGAATAAGTCCAAATCGGACCCTCCAATCCGCCCATGTGTGGCCGCCCTTGAGAAGACAAGTCCGCTTTTGAATTCGGCCACCGGCCATTGAATTTGGCCACCGGCCACCAGCCATTGACTTCCGACCACCGGGCACCGGCCATTGACTACCGGCCACCGGCCAATCAACCGGTTGTTTTCCGACCACTTTCCGGCCGCCGTCCGGCCATAATATTCCGGCGAAAAAGAATATTCCGGCCTTTAAAGTTGCCCCTGATTCTTGTCCGTGAAAATTTTGGTTTCCGGTGAGTGATTTTCCTTCACGCACGATGGCTTCTCCTCATAATGGGGGCCTTACAAATGTACGCTTTTACCACAGAAAATTACAAGGGTAAATCAGGCTCCATACTTAACAATCTCCCACTTGGAGACTGATCTCCAAACCAAACCTGTGACTGCTTTCCATTCTGGCTTCTTATCCTTGAATGCCGATTGAAGATGAGCAAAAGCTCAACTTCTCCTTGTTGACCACCTTTGTAAACATGTCTACAGGATTTTCACTTGTATGCACCTTTCCTAGCTTTAGTTGTCCCTCTTCCAAAAGAGTGCGTATGAAGTGATATCTCACCTCAATGTGCTTTGTCCTTGAATGAAAGGCTGAGTTCTTCGCAAGATGGATAGCGCTTTGGCTATCACTGTACAAGACACAATTGTCTTGTTTGAATCCAAGCTCTTCTAAGAATCTGTGAAGCCACAGAATTTCTTTGCTTGCCTCCGTCATTGCTACATACTCTGCTTCCGTGGTAGAAAGTGAAACCACTTTCTGCAGCTTTGAAGCCCAGCTTACTACTATGCCTCCAACCGTGAACACATAGCCAGTAGTGCTCCTTCGAGTATCTTTGTCACCTGCCATATCTGCATCAGCATACCCTTCTAGAAAAATATATGTTCCTCCAAAATACAAAGCATTTGTTGTTGTCCCTTTTAGATACCTAAGTATCCACTTCACAGCTTGCCAATGCTCTTTACCTGGGTTGTCCATGAACCTACTCACAACTCCCACTGCATGTGCAATGTCTGGCCTTGTCCAGACCATAGCATACATTAGAGAACCTACCGCTGCAGCATATGGAACTTTAGACATATAGGCTATCTCCTTTTGTGTCTTTGGACACATATCCTTCGTTAGTTTAAAATGCCCAGCCAAAGGTGTAGAAACTGGTTTTGCATTTTGCATTGCAAACCTTTCTAGTACCTTATTGATGTAATCTTCTTGAGATAGCTTTATTGTCTTCTTCGTCCTGTCCCTTGATATTTTCATACCAAGTATCCTCTTTGCAGCACCTAAATCTTTCATTGAAAAAGATTTGGACAGCTCCTCTTTTAGGTCTTTGATGTCCTGCATGTTAGCACTTGCAATCAATATGTCATCAACATACAACATTAGGATGATGAATTTCCCATCTCCCAAATTCTTCGTGTAGACGCAGTGATCCGAGTTGCATCTTGTGAATCCATGATCCAACATCCATCGATCAAACTTCAAGTACCATTGTCTTGATGCTTTCTTTAAACCATACAAGCTCTTCTTTAATCTGCAAACCATTTTCTCCTTACCTTTTATTTCATACCCCTTTGGTTGAATCATGTAGATTTCCTCCTCTAAGTCACCGTGAGGGAATGCCGTATTTACATCCATTTGCTCGAGATTTAGATCATGAGCAGCCACAAGGCTTAAGACAAGCCTAATTGAGTTCATTTTTACAACAGGAGAAAATATTTCATTAAAGTCAATACCTTTCTTTTGAGAAAAACCTTTTACCACAAGCCTAGACTTGTACCTTTTCTTCCCACCTTCTTCTTCCTTTAGCTTGTACACCCATTTGTTTTGAAGTGCCCGCTTACCTTTAGGCAACTCAACCAACTCCCATGTTCGGTTGCGATGTAGTGAGTCCATCTCCACTTGCATGCTCTTCGTCCATTCTTCTTTGGATTCATGTTGCATAGCTTCTTCATATGATTCCGGCTCTCTAGAATCTGAGATCAAGAGATGGTTGAAGGAAGGAACAAACCTTTCTGGAGGTCTACTTGCTCTTGTAGATCTTCGGGGAATAGGTTGAGGCTCCTCATTTGGTTGACGTTGTTGCACATTGTCACCGTTTGCAGTCCTTGAGTCTTCACCATCCTCAAGCTCCATGTACTCATCACCTGTTTCTTTTGTTTGTTTTCTTTCCAAGTAATCTTTGTACATATTTTGTTCGTTAAAAATTACATCCCTACTCCTTAAGATTTTACCATCTTCAGGATTCCATAGGCGATACCCAAAGTCTCCTTCTCCATATCCAATGAAGAAATTTTTTTTGGACTTTGCATCTAACTTTGATCTTAGGCTTCTATCTATGTGCATGAAAGCCTCACGCCTAAACACTTTGAGAAATGCATAATTCACCGGTTTACCTGTCCATGCCTCTTCTGGAACTCCCCCATCCAATGTCGTTGAGGGTGACCGATTGATTAAGTACACAGACGTACTTACAGCTTCCGCCCAAAGCTCAAGCGGTAGGCCTGCATGTAGCCGCATGCTTCGTGCTCGTTCCATGATTGTCCTGTTCATCCTTTCCAAAATCCCATTTTGTTGAGGTGTCCTTGGGGTTGTCCTTTGCCTCCGAATGCCATTGCTAGCACAAAAGCTTTCAAAAGCTTGGCTGCAATATTCGCCTCCATTGTCCGATCTGAGGCATTTAACCTTGGTACCTGTTTCATTCTCCACAAAGGCTTTCCACCTTTGAAATATGGAAAATACATCGGATTTATTCTTCATGACATAAACCCATGTTTTCCTAGTCGCATCGTCTATGAATGTTACATAGTACAATGAGCCACCAAGTGATGGTGTACTTGCAGGACCCCAAACATCAGAATGAACCAACTCAAGTTTTTTATTTTTTCTTTCATTTCCTGATTTTTGAAATTTTACCCTCTTTTGTTTACCATAAACACAATCTTCACAGAACTCTAAGTCCACTTCTTTCAAACCTGGCAGAAGCTTCTTTGTTTGAAGGATTTGCATTCCTTTGGCACTCATATGCCCAAGTCGGTAGTGCCACACCGCACTGTCAACTTCTGTAGTTGCTGCACAAGCTGAAGGTTGCGTGCTAACAGTACACAAGTAAAGTGTACCGACTTTTTCACCCTTGGCAACCACCAAAGATCCCTTTGAGATCTTCCACCGTTTGTTTCCGAATGCAATGTTGTGACCTTCATCGTCCAATTGTCCTGTAGAGATCAAATTTTTGCAAAGAGAAGGAACATGCCTAACATCTTTAAGCTTCCATTCATTTCCGTTAGCAGTTTTGACAGAAACTGTACCTTTGCCGACAATCTCACAAGCTTCATCATCTCCCAAGTATACATACCCAAAATTACCTTTGGTGTAGTCTTGGAAATGTTGCTTGTGTGGTGTCGCATGGAATGAAGCCCCGGAATCTACTATCCAGGAATTAGACACATTGTCTAATGAGAGAATTAGAGCATCTTGCTCTACTTTACCTGCCACATTGGCCTCCGATGTTGTCTTGTTGTCTTGAGACTCTGTCTCCTTCTTCTTCTTGGACCAGCAATCCTTCTTGACGTGGCCCTTCTTGCCACAGTTCCAACATTCAAGAACTGACTTTGTGCGTGACTTGCTCCGCCTTGAGCGATCACGACCCTTTTGGTTTTTGAACCTCTCCTTAAGCCTTCCTCTTGTTTCCAATGATAGTGCAGCACTTGATGATTCTCCTGTGCTTCTCCTTCGCATTTCCTCGCTTAGGAGAACACCCACAACATCATCAAACTTAAGAGTATTTGTGCCAGAGATAGAATTACTTACAGCCATCACAAGGCTGTCCCAACTATCCGTTAGAGATGATAGTATAAGGAGAGCTCGCACTTCGTCATCGAAATTGATTTTCACTGATCGAAGTTGACTTATGTTTGTGTTAAAGTCATTTAGGTGTTCTGCAACTGAACCATTCTCTGCCATCTTTAGATTGAACAAGCGCTTCATAAGAAATACCTTATTGGATGCCGATGGTTTCTCGTAGAAGTCATCAAGTGACTTCATCAAGTCCTCCGTGGTCTTCATCTCTGAAACATTGAAGGCCACCGTTGACGCCAAGCTTAACCGGATTGTTCCCAGTGCCTTTCGATCAAGGACAATCCTTGCTTCATCTGCCATTATTGCGGGCTTCTTCGCAAGACCGCCTAGTGGCAAATAGAGGTCCTTCTGGTAGAGATAGTCTTCAATTTGCATCTTCCAATGTTGGTAGTTTTTGCCGTTGAACTTCTCAATCTTGAGCTTCCCTTCCTCCGCCATAACTCCCACTCAATTCAAGGAATCCTTTCCTTGAGATAATTTAGCTACGAGCAAACCTTGCTCTGATACCAGTTGTTAGGAAATAAGACGTAGCTAAATAGATAATTGAGTAGATTACTTAATGGAGAGAGACAGATTTATATACACGAGATTATAGAGTAGAGAGAGAGAGAGAGAGAGAGTACACACGATATACGTGGTTCACCCAATGTGGGCTACGTCCACGGGAAAGCAGCCACTCAATGGCTTTAGTACTTCAAAACAAGAAGTAGTTTACAAAGGGATTATACCCTTAATGGAGCTCCCGCCTTGCTTCACTCTCACCACCTCACACTCACCTTGTTGCATCAACTTCACACTATGAAATGTGTGTAGAAATGGCCTCCGTTTATAGGCCAAAAGGGCTGCCCTCTCTTATGAGAGACAGCCATGTGTAGCCGCCCTTGTGCGAATAAGTCCAAATCGGACCCTCCAATCCGCCCATGTGTGGCCGCCCTTGAGAAGACAAGTCCGCTTTTGAATTTGGCCACCGGCCATTGAATTTGGCCACCGGCCACCAGCCATTGACTTCCGCCCACCGGCCACCGGCCATTGACTACCGGCCACCGGCCAATCAACCGGTTGTTTTCCGACCACTTTCCGGCCGCCGTCCGGCCATAATATTCTGGCGAAAAAGAATATTCCGGCGAAAAAAAAAGTCTCGGGGGCCTCCGCCCCCGACGCCTTTAAAGTTGCCCCTGATTCTTGTCCGTGAAAATTTTGGTTTCCGGTGAGTGATTTTCCTTCACGCACGATGGCTTCTCCTCATAATGGGGGCCTTACAAATGTACGCTTTTACCACAAAAAATTACAAGGGTAAATCAGGCTCCATACTTAACAGCCAGTGCCATGTGGCAACAAATTCACAATAAACTCAAGAGAAAGATGGAGCAATGGCAAAAAGATGAATCAAAGAAGCCACACCTCGATGATCTTGAATCATTAGACAAATCTAATCGAAGCAAACAAGAGGAAAGTCACTCGCAAGAGGAGGAACATCCAGACACACAGGACAAGCAAGGTCAAGAACTTGGTTCTCCCAAGGACCTGAGGCACCTCCAGAGACTTCGGAAAAGGGAAGGAAAAAATTGAAGGATTGTAAGAACAAGGAGCAAAGGAAAAGTAGACAAACAAACCAAGACACGGAGTCCGCACAAACAAAGCCCACCACAACCTCTACGGCTCTAGAAGATTTGAAACAAAGAGAAAATAAAACTGAGGTGGCTGAACAATTGAATTAGGGCGAACAAGGCCAGCATAGGCCAAGATCGCCACGCTCACAAGCGGCTATGGAGGAAGGAGTGGAGATAGTTAAAACCTTTGACATTGATGCTCCCTTATAGTAGATCAAGCTTTCAATGTCAAAGGGCTCTTTACAATCTATGAGAGCTGGAGTTAGAAGATACCAAGAAAGAAGCATCTAAAATGGCAATAGAGTCCTTACAGCTAAGGCAATAAATAGAGGCACTAGAGAAGGCACAACTCCAGGCACATTCAGAGTTGCAAAGAGAACACGGGAATGCAACCTAGTACTACAAGGAAGTGCAACAATTTAACGAGGCGAACTCCGTATTGCAGGTCGAGCAACAACATCTCAAGGAGGAGCTAACCAAAGAAAGAGAACAAAATAAGAAGCTACAAGGCTCGTATGCGGTGGTTAGCAGATCTCTCACTCAGTTCTTTGCCATACAAGAGACCCCCTCCTCCTCAACGATGACTGCAAGATTTACCTCCTTGAGTCAAGAAACCAAAGAATTGAAAGAATCCCTTTAACAAGAGAAATATGACAGAAAAATCATGACGGCAGGACACATGGCCCTACAACAAGCCAAGGATGAGGAAATCGAATAATTAAAAAAAATTATGGAAACAAAAAAATCTCCTTCAACTTGAACCAAACAGCAGAGTGGACTACATGGAGGTTCTTGTCACGGCACTTCAAATTCAGACGATCATTGATAGTCAACCCCTTTGGCGAAAGAAATGGTTTGATCAGAGGCCAACAGATGAAACCTATTACAAGAACACTCCCGAGCATCTCAGGATCGACCCCACTTACTTTCCATCAACAGACGGCGATCTTGGAACAATTTTTATATTTGGCAAACCAAAAGACCAACAGTGCTAAACTACCCAGTAATCACAAAGCCTCTTAATAACTACCCACCATCCGAGCAATACATGGTTTAAACTCTAAAAGGGGTAATCAACATGATGAAGGAGATACCAGATTTCACCTGTCAGATGCTTGTAAATATTGCCAAGATGCTCATCATATGCATTACAGCTTTCACTGATATCTAAGTAGCAGAGCATCCTTGGCAAATCTTTGTCGAAGGTACGTGCGGCATTTGTTGGAATATAGAGACAGAAATCCCAAGCAGGAATGTCATCATGGGATTATATGCAAGAGTCATGTTTCTGCCCTCTCATTACATGAAGAACTTTGAAGAGGCTTTATGACAGGCTTCTTCAAAGTGGACTCTTCCATATTCAATCCAATGACAAAAGATTTGCTAGCCCGCCACATCGCCTACCAAAGTACCCTCAGTAATGATCCCTTCAGAGAGCTAGCCACCAAGGTCGAGATTGAAGCAAGAGATCAGAAATTTAAAAATCGCACTGCAACGCTCGAGAGAAGGCAGTAGACTCGCTCAGAGATGGCTTGCATGAGGACATGCAATGAATAGGAAGGGGGGAATGTTTGGTGGATACAGACATATACAGGCGTATGAACACCAAACCCTGTAAACACTGCTCGGTTTTTTGAAGAAAGCCATGTAATTCAACCTATGATGATTTGTAATTATGATGTAATTAGGCAATACCCTCTCTACCTCCCTGAGTCTACACCCTTGTAAGAGGCCGGATGGTCATGGGAAAGCAACTTTTAAAGTCAAAACCCCTAGTTTTGAGGGGAGGATTATCATTAGCTTGAAGGATTTGAAACGTGCACTATGAGAGCCTCTCACAGCTACAAATTGTAATCTTCTTTTCTCCTGGACTGGTAATCAAAATTTGTTTCTGAATACCACATTGCATTCCTTGTCTCTTGCTCTACAATCTAAGTGTAATCATTTTCAATTCTGCTGTGGTTTGTGCGCATTGTTTGTGAGATAAATGCATTGATTTGGAGGTTAAAATGGTTGTGTTTTGATGTTTTGACCATGGATAAGTGTTTCTATTCTTAAGGGGGACCTTTTCGAGTACTTTTGTTTCAATTTTCTGCACATTTTTTGTGATGGATCGTGATTTATGTACCTTCTCAGATGGTGACATAACTTGGTAGGATTAAGCTCTTAAGTGTTGTGATACGTCTCCTTAAGTATTGTTGCATTCCGGATCCGTTTGGATGCCGAAAACGCATGATGACTTAGAGCGGTGAAATTGAACGCATACTGATTATCTGACTAGGAAGTGGTTAATTTGCTTTTGTCGTAGAATGAGTAGCCCTGTGAGTTCACTTTGGTGAGATTGACACTCTCATTAAGTCTCTGTGCCCCATCCCGAGTCGCTTCCTTGCATATTGACATTATGTTATTACAAAAGATCTATGCTGCAGATGTCCGCCGCGACGACCCGCTAACAAGGACAACCTGCAATTTTGATATCTTTTTGAATATTCTTGGCAAAGATATCCCTGGCCCTAGTATTTCTGGACTCTACATCTTTACTAAGCTTCCTCATTGCTTTCAGTGTCAAGCCCTTGAGTAGAGGTTCTTTAAAAAGGAAATCCCCTATAGTAAGCAGCTTCTTAGTCCCTGGCAAAAAATGTCTTCTTCTTTGGTGTTCTTATGCTTAGCGCAAAGTGATATGATAGAGATTGTGAAGGTACCACCTTAATTTCAAGAAGACATGGAAATCAATCATCTTGATAAGAAGACTAGCATCGATCCAACCTAGAAGCCATTCTGGCATACTGTAAACTTGTATACATATACTCTAGCATGCTATTCGAAGGGCCCACCACCCACAAGTCCACCAGTGCCCAGTTTTTCCACAAGATAATCCATTTAAATCTTTCCATTACTGCTAACATGTTTGAAGATCTAGTTCTATCCTTTCTTCTCTCCACCATTGAGATCTCCTACCAATAGCCATTCCCCATCAACCTAGAAGCCTTTGTGGTGCTCCCAAAGTTTTTCTCTCTCCTTCGCAGATCAAGGGCCATATATATTGATGATGGTAATATGATGACTTTGACCACTTGATATTAATCCTAAAGCTCTCCCGGAGGGATGATTAAATACCACCTTAGGCTCTAGATCCATGTCCACCACAAAATGTATGCCACTATACCCACCATCATCACCTTTCCCCTAGAAGATTGGTTTCTTTCCCATTGCTTACTTTCTTTTACTTGAAGGATCAAGATGATGTTCTTGGCTAGCCCAACAATTGATTTCCTTTTCTTTTTTGACTTCCTCCTAGAAAAGGGAGCTCTTATTCTAGGCTTTGAGCCCCTTCACATTCCATGAATGCATAATAAATTCTTCCATTAAAGAAATACAAGAAACAATTATCTACTCCTCTAAGAAATCTTCTTTTGTGTCTTCTGTTGTCCTCCTCCATAGGACCTTTTCCATTTCCTTCACTTACCATGAGGTTTTCCGGGCTGGTTGATTAAAGAGCCTCATAGATGTTATCATAAAAAAAGGGTGTTTTGGGTATATCTAGCAGATCTTCTTTCATCCACCTAGCTATTTGTGCCTATGATTTAAAATGCTTGCCTGAGATGTTAGAAATTTGATGTCATCCTTCATTGTTCTTTCCAAACATGGGTGTCATAACAATGTTTTGAACCACTTGGGATTTTTTTTTGGGCGGTTGATGTGAATTGGTATTAAGGGGTGGCCTTTGTAGTGCTTGGATGGGATTTGAATGGTTTCTTTGGATTTTCTAGGGTTCCCTTGCTCGCATAGTATTTCTCTTCATCTCTTGTATTTTCCTTAGTATTTGGTGTTGGAGTCTCGGTTTCAGTGTACATCTCGAGTGTAGCAGGTACATCTTTATCACCTAAAGCTTGGCTAGGTCCCATGGCTGATGTAATTGGGCATGGCCTACCAAAGTACCCAATATTGTTGTACTTAAAGCACACACCAAAGAATATGCCAAAGTTGAGAGGGATGAATTTGATACTGGTCCCCCACATTTACTACAAGACTCTTAGGTTGAGGCTTTTTGAGATCCCACCAAATGCACATCTTATTGGTGATGGTACATGCTTCTCTACTTGATGGGACAAATAGAAAGGATCCTAGGAATACATATAGGTCTTTCAAGCTACTTCTTAGCCATAACGAGAGGTTGACAAATTCCACTCAAATCGGGCACATATTTTTGAACATCTCAAGGGATTCAAATGTGGACTCCCACGGGAATACGCACATAGGAAACCAGTTGTATAATAATGGGCCTTTGGCCAAGACTTTGGATAATGCCACCTTGTTGCTAAACTGTACTAAGAAAAAGCCTTTTGCAAGGTATTGAGTGTTGGAAACCAAACCTCCCTGATTCAAGACATTGGAGCTCTAAAAATCCAATTCATCAGATCCTCTTTGGTAGGTACCTTTCCCATGAAACCAAAGACTAATGTATATTTTGCAAACTCATCAATATATTTATTTAATCAAAGCGGGTGGAATGGCAACTATGATAGCATCTTCTACTTCAACTCTTTGTGGGAGTGTGTTTTTTAAGACTTGATGGGCTTTATCTCCATTGACGACATCCATAGACTCAGGTGATACATCTGCTTCTTCAAGCATTCTTTTATATTAGCGGACAAAGTGCTAATCATCTCAGCCAATTCTTTCTCGAGGCTTTCCAATCAACAAGAAAAGAAAACCAATCAAAGATAATTTTTGAGCAAATATGAGCAACACCCTTGACAAAGTGATGTAAATGTAAGGTATATTGAAGAAACTAATCATGGCATGCTAGATTTGACCAACACCACAACACAAAAGGGTCCCACATCTAAAATTACCACAAAGTAGTGGAGGCTTCAAAATCTCAAACCTCCTTATATGTTGAGGCCCAAACAAAATTCCAAGTCACACAGTATCTCTAGGTATCTCATAAACCTCGCTGCCATGGAACCTTGTGGTGGATGCCATGGAAGAGGTGTTGCACGTGGAAGTTTTTTTAGATTCAAGGGCACTATTTTCTCTGGGTATTGGTTCAACCTAGGCTAGGCTTAATCCATGTCTCTACTGCTACGGGTGGATTCTCTTGAAGGAACTTTTGAGATTGACGCTAGGGTTGTTCCAAACATTAATAACATGTGAGTTCCCCTTTCATGGATTGCTATGAGCAAATGCAGCACTTCTTTAAGTATTTTTCCTCAACTTTTAATTGATTTTATATTTTTCAATCTACATGCACAAAAAGAAATAAAAAGTATAAGACAAAGTAGGCCTTTACTCCCTTTTCGTGACCTAGATTAGTCAATAGCTGCTTAGATCATTTATGAGACTCTGGTCCTTAATTCAATAAAGGTCCCTCTGATCAATTTATGTTAGAAATGAAGTCCTTGGCCTAGCAAAATATTTTCAAAGTGATCAAGTGTCCTTTCCTTAGCCAAAAACTAGTTTTATCCTCATAGATCTAAGCTAGACTAATGGAGGAAACCTGGTCTTGAACCTAAGAACAAGTTGCATGGTGAGTTTAGACCTGTGGGGAATCACTTGTCTGGTCAGATTGTGGAGAGAAACCCTGAAAATGGCTCAAATTTGTGAATAAATTGATTCAACACATTCCAAATGTGTCCCCAGGTGCCAGTAGTATCCCTTGGCCCATTTTTTAAAGCCCTAAAACAACAACTTTGTCACCACGAATCTGAGGTTGCTGCCATCCATGTCCATCTCTATTGCATGGCGTAAAATGTGTAAACAACTCCTTTTCTCTTGCCAATGATTGTGGTCTACATCCTCTTTCTGATCTCCTCATCTCCTGCTACACGGAATTCTATATAATCAGAATCTTTATCTAACTACTAAGGGCCACACATGATTGAGCTATGTGTACCCTCATGCATGCCACCATCTGAGTAGAGTACCCATCTTGATCTTAGTTGAAGCTACAAAATAGAGGGAATGTCACATCAAGGTTGACAAAGGCCTCCTGCTCACCAATATAGGATTGCCATGGCAGGACAACACGATGCACCCGGGCAAAGAGACAAAGCCAATTCACACTCGAGTTGTTGGGTAGAATGCAATGCAGAGAAGCAAGGAGAGGTTATCGCATGCTTCTCCTTGTTGGTGATGGTTGAGTGTTCTTGACATGCGTTTGCCAATATTACCAAAAAAAGGAATCTCTATACAAACCAATGGTTTGTATTTAATTGAAGCCATTACAAAAACCTTCCATTAGGACAACTATATTCCAAGCTCCAAAATCTGGTCTGGAGTCAAACTGTGCGACAACATATCTCAAAGATCATGGCTTCTTGGGTTGACTTGCAAAGGTCGAAGCTCTCTTAAGAGCATGAAAAAGTTGTGCTTCCCACTCACATACCAAATATAGGAGGGCCACCAACTGCACCTCCGCCATTCCAAGCTACGTGTGATGCCCATTCCCTGGGTGAAGTTGGAGACCAATTTTTATTGTTTTTCATCATCTTTGGCCCTCTCCAACCCTTGTGAAGCCTGTCAAAATTACTCGGCGTTGGCACCGAAGAGTTCCAACAGGTTTCAACAAGCATTACATAATCAAAGCTTTCAAAGCTACCTATATGGTTTTTTTATTTATTTATTAAAGTACTATCAACTTCAGCAAGCCTTTTGACTCATTCTCCCCACCCAGTGATGCTAATTGGCCATTGTTGTAACACTCCCATACAAGTCCTCCAACCTCTTTGTGATCTGCACATTACATTGTCTTGCAGCCATAACCCTTTTGGATCAAATGAAGAATCACACAGCCCGATTAAGTACTCACCCAAGATCGCCACATCAATCCTAGTAGCTGAACAGTCTTGATTTTGGAAACCCTTCTGAGGATGATGATGATGATAAAGATGTTCTACCTCATTGAATCCGCATAGTAAACCTTCTCATCAAAAGGACTCGTTTGATGATGAAGATGGTGATGTTGGTGATATGTTAGAGAGAGAGACAAAGAGAGAGAGAGAGAGAGAGAGAGAGAGAGCGAGAGAGCGGGGGGAGGGGGGGGGGGTCTTATACAGAGAGAAAGTTTAAAGATTCCAAGAAGGGAAAAAGCAATGACCTGAGAGAGAGAGAGAGAGAGAGAGAGAGAGAGGGAGCCCAATTTGGCAAGGCTAGACTGAGCTATCCTGATTCCCCTCTTCTCTCGCACTTAAAGATGCACCTCTTTTTGGATTCTTCTATTCTTTAATAAATTTCAGCTGGTGGGCTAAAAAAAATACAACCGGTGAAAATAAGGACAAACATGGAATTCTACCACTTAAACTTGTGTACATTTTTTGGGTTTTTTAAAGGCAAGCTCAAAATCCAATCGGGATTTTATAATTTTAGCCAGATAAATACATTGTATCCCGTTTGTTTTCTAACATGTCACCTTCATATGACCTTCGCGATTGTAATCAAAACCAATTCATGCTAGCATAGGCCGATTTCAGCATGGGGTGATTCTACTTTTGGCGATGGTGAATTTTAGTGCTATTGTAGTGGGGTCGGACACTAGTGCTGTAGAATTTTTATATATTAAAAAAATCAACAACTTGTTAAAATTGGGTACCACATACTTATTATATATAAGTGTATATTTAATCATAGGAATCCCCTAAGATCTCGATTCTCATCTCTCACAATCTCATATGTAAGTGATCACTACCCAAAACTTTGGGGAGGGTCGAACCCCAAAGTTTTGGGGCTCGACTCCATTGGGTGTGCTACACCACTTAGGCACACACCTAGAGTGAGAGCAACATGTAAAAGAGAATGCCTATACATTCCCCCCTCATCCCCATTTGCGGCCCTTTCATTGTCACTAACCATATTGACTTGGTGCTGCGACTACGTCGGCAAGCGACTCGGACTTCACAATCTATTTACTACCAATGGTGGGTTGCAATTGTGCTTGTGCACTTTTTCTCGATCCTACCTCTTATGGGATATCTTTAAAAAAATTTGACTATTATGTACTTTCAAATGTGTATCACATAATTGAATACATTTATATTTAGAAAAGGTTCTTAGGCAAGTTAGAGAAGTCAAATAGCTATGCCGAAATGTGTCCCTGGCACCACTAATCCATTTTGGCAGTTGTGCACTTCACCACATGCCCAAGAGCCCCTTTTTTTCATGTAAATGTGATGAAGTTTAATATATTGATCTTTTTTTTTGTACATTTAAGTGAAAAAAGTCTCTGTTAAAGAAAATTCATGAGAGTATCAGGAGTTCATATTATTGGCCAAATGAAGATGTATGTCTCACACATGTAAAAAATAAAATACTGAAACAATGAGAGCATTTAATTATGTAGTCTTGCAATTGATCGTGGTTCCCAAAGACAAGGAAGGGCTTCCTTGCAAACCACAATTAGAGTCACTGCTAGACTGTCGAACATTGGCACCAAAAAAAATCACAAATAAATTTATTGATTAGGGACTCGCTTGTTCCTTTCATTGCTTGAAAAAACTCGCTCGCCATTTTAAAAGACTCTTCTGTCTCTATCTGCACCTTGCATCCTTTCAGCTCAGCCTTGTTCAGCAATGACAAGGAACCTTGCCCACCTCCTTTGTGAAGGTCTACAACTTCATTCGGATTTCTGTTCTCCCCTTTGTTAGAGGGGGCCTTCATCTCCCCTTGCGTTCCTATCACCACCTCTGCATACGTTGATGGTTTGTGTGAGCTATCCATTAGACAAACTCCCTAAAAGCCTTCCATAATGACTAGGGTTTATGACCCTCCTTAACACGAAGCTCCAAGTTGGAAATGATAGAAGATCAATTTCGATCCAAACAAAGTAATATCTGAAGGATCATGATCCACCTTATTAATGAACAGAATGATTGTACTCTGAAGGAGGGTGAGCACTAAACCTTCTCCAAAACACCGACCCTCATGAAGTGACTCGCATGCCCACCTTCAAACCACCTCTCCTTCTTAACTCCAAGATGTCTCAGAAGACCTAATCAAGGTTGAATGAAGCCCTAATGGCATAGGCCACTGCTCTCGAAAAGCTTGTGAGCATTGTCCCCTTCTAGGGCCACCTATAACACACCCCTGTACCCGCCTCAAGAAGACTAATGCAATTACACTAAGTCTTGTGATGAGTGATAACATGAGTCTTCTACGAGATTATTTCCAAAATATATAAAAGATTAATTACATAGAAACTTTTATGCAGAGAAAACTATGTACATTATTGAATGTACACGCTGGGTAGTGAAATTTTCAACTTTGTGGTTTTAGATGCTATGATGACCTCCACCATTTGCACCATTAACAGTATTACAAAAACCTTGCATGATGAAGGCAATCTTGTTTGGACGTTTTTGTTCGTACTGCTAGTGAGCCATGACATAATTACCGTTAAGCACGACATTTCACCCTATTTTTCTAAGTAGTAATGATCCTTGCTTTAGTAGTAATACTCGCTCTAGTCCCTTGGTGTCATATGGCCTGCTCGAGCCTTTGCCCATATCTACCATGTACAACCATGAGCAATACCCCTAAGAGATTCTCCACTTGAGCATTACCTAAGTGTTTATACCCTACTATTTATTGCACAACTGACCCTTGTTGCCAATAGAAACTCAAGAGGTTGATCCCTAGAAGGGCCTTTGCTCGTTTTTGGTGTTGGAGGGAGAGGGGGGGGATGTGTGTGTGTGTGTGTGTGTGTGTGTGTGTCACTATGTGTAAATTGTGTATATCCGGTATGTTCAATGACTATTTTTAAAACTATTTATCTATGAATTTTTGAAAAATAAAATATACCTTTTCCCAATTCAATCTATAAATTTGTTTTCCAATTCCATTTTACGGTACCCTTTGTATGTCATAATGTGAGAAAAAATAAAATTTATTAACCCCTTTTGCTGCACTAATGTGATACTCACACAATTATTAAGCGACCCTCTCAAGGGCCTTCGTGAGTTGTGGTTTGAAATGCAATCCTTTATGGATTTGCGAAGACAAAAAATTGCAAGAGATACTAGGAATTTCACGAGCATAGAACTAATCCCTTTCTAACTTGTGTTTTTGAAATGCAGGCTGGAAAGGATCTCCACACCATCCTTAAATATGTAAAGTTTTTAAATTATTGACACAAGAAAGATCTATTAAAGTCAACGTTGCGGAAGCGTAGAGACCAAGGGGAGAACGCACAAGAGAGAGAAAGAGAGAGTCTCCTGAACCAACCAACCTTGGCAATGAAAAACTGATGTTTGTACAATGGGGGAAATGGGTTATATTTATACCCACTAAGTAAATTTCCCTACCTACAATTTGACAAAATAAGTAAAATAAATACCTTAAAGACAAAATAAATAATAGGATCACATCCATAGCTTTAACACACTCTTTGCAGCTCATAGTGGACATTAATAAGTAAAATAAATACCTTAAAGCCGAAATAAATAATAGGATCACAGCCATAGCTTTAACACCCTCTTTGCAGCTCATAGTGGACATTAATAGTGAGACCAAGACAAGGAAGAAGCTACCATGGACACCCGAGGAACAATGATCATGCTTGATACACCTCCGATTTGCTACCTCCAAGTTTTTACCTTAGAAGAATTCCATCTTGAGCATCGGTTCCCTTGTAGAATATTAAATTGTAGACCACACTACACCAAAGAATCCCCATTCATGAACTATGAACACATCACATCCAAACTAATCCAAGATAATGAACTTTGGAACACATCATGTCCATAATGCGGCTCACACTCCAAAGGCCGCACAATCCAAGTTGTTACTAAAGAACTCCTTTTTATTCCCCCCTCTTGAGCTCCATTCTCCATTTCTTCCAACCGCTCCTCCAAGCACTTCAAAAAGGACCGCAAAATTTGCACCAACCTACTCCCAAGAACTTGTGCTCCTTGGTCCATAATACCCTTGGTTTCCAATTTCCATCTGATACCCGTGATAAGGATTCCATCTCAGTGAACAAGGGCACCCACTAGCCATTGCAGATAGCATTTTAAATTGCTACAGCAATAAGGAGTCGTAAACAAGAGGGAAGGTGGTCGTCCTCAAGGGGAGGAGGGGGGAGTAGGACATACATCATTCTCAAATGTTGGCGGCACAAGGAGGCATGTCGTCCATCACCAAGGCCCATCGGATGTAGCGTTTTAAAATGCTGGCAGGGGGGAGTCATCCAATTCCACCAAGGGCATGCATCAGCACTGTCTAAAAATGTAGTCATTTGCAAGGAGTCGGGGGGCGCTCTTGCCATTGAAGGGTGACCTAGAAGCACTAGTGTTTTAAGCCACTAACAAAAATAGGTGGGCCACCCAAGGTTTTGGCACAAGAGGATGCAACGGAGTGGGAGATGTGAAGCGCTCCGTAAAGCAACATTTTTGAGCGCCAATAGTAGGGGAGGGCAAGGTGACAGTTCTAGTGAGGGTAAGTCTAGGTCTTCTGCAGCTTTGCAAGGTGTCTCCTTGCTCCACCAAGGTTCTCATACTATGTCAAAGTTGATGATGCGGAATCATAGAGACCAATGAGAGAAAGCGAGAAAGCCAGAGAGAGAGAGAGAGAGAGAGAGAGAGAGAGAGAGAGAGAGAGAGAGAGAGAGAGAGAGAGAGAGAGAGAGAGAGAGAGAGAGAGAGAGAGAGAGACTCCTAAACCAGCCAACCTTGGCAATGAATAAATGATGTTTATACAATGGGGGCAATGGGTTGTATTGATACCCACCTAAGTAAATTGCACTACCCAGAATTTGAAAAATAACTAAAATAAATACCTAAAATCCAAAGTAAATAATGGGAGCACATTGGGTAGTTCACTTGAGATGTCATAACTTTAACAAGAGAGTGACTTTGCTATGAAAGGGCTCACACATGCACCTTGATCGACCTCTATTTGCTTCATTGTCAAATTTGTAGAGGGTATAAGGGTAAAAGGTGAAATATGCACAGAGGCCTAGCCTTTGCCAATCATAAGTGTGAACGGATTGAAGGGAGGGGCTCCACCAAATCTAGGTCAATAACTAAATAGTATGTGTGCAAACAAACTAATGGTTGAACAAAAGTACTGCACTCAAAGATAGAGGGGGAGGATCAACACATATGCCAAATTCATAAAGTAGGCATCATCAGGTACCATTGGCTTAGTTTTTGGGCTCATGGGTCACAAGTACCTACTATTTCCTCAAAGTATTTGTCTTCACAAAGCATATTCAACTTGCATCTCAAAACACAAGGTGGAAAGGGCCCGTGAGCTGAGACAAGATTTTTTGCAAATACTAAAAGTTTTTTTAAAAATATAAATGGCATGGAAGTAGCTGATGTGGAATTAGATGGCCTAGCATCATGTCTCTGCTCATGTTGTTGTCTTGCTTGTGAGGTTTGGTTTGTAGTCTCTTCATTATGCTCGTGTTGCCCACCACATTGTCCACATACCACAGTTGTAATTCCACCATGGTTTGCTACACTAGAAATTCCATACATCCTAAGAAATAGCAATCCTATCCTACAACTTGCATGTTGTAGTACTTTTTGACTAACAACCCAAGCTAGCAAAGAGGAACTCTAATATTGCAACAGGCATTGATGTTCTATGCCATCTTTTGTGCTAACTTCAATAAGCACCAATGACTTTATTAATCCTCAATAAGTCATCAATGCGCCTAATACCTTCTTTGCCTATTCTTAGTGGCCAAGATCTTCCATCAGTAGTTTTTGTCAAAGCTACAATTTCAACTAGAACATGTTCTAGTTCATGAAAATAGGCAATCATTGTGATTGAACAAGGCCTTTCTTGATAGAAAGTGGGGATCTAGGGTTGGATATTCATTATATCTACTTCAACATTGGGAGTGCAATTATATAGATTCCACATGCTCCATGGCTATCAATGTAAGCTCTCACAACGAATCCTATAATCTTGTTCTTAGCAGCAATATCCACAAAGCGACATCTATCATTGGCAGAAGTTGTAAAGGACTTCAATCTTGGTTACAATGGAAATCTAAAGTTGTTAAAAATGCTTGATGTTTGTTGGCTCTCAAAAGGTCAAGTTATGATAAGGGCAGTGTGCTTAATGCCAGCTTTATTGATTGTCTTGAAGGCAGAAAAGCGCACTTGTATGCATACCTCACAAACTACAAAATAAAGTTCCTTTTACACTTCTTTGCAGATGTCCTTGGAGAGCTCAATGTCTTGAGTTGTAAACTTCAAGAGGGTCACATTGATGTTTTTGCTATCGGTAACCATTTGAATACTGCTATAGAGTCTTTGCAACTGCCTTTCTAGGGAATGTATTTGGGTCTGAGGCCATGTATACTCAACTTTTTTTTGTCAAAGGTGATAAATCAACATGGCATTATTGATTACATTCACTCCTCAGGAAATACACATTCTCATCAACTACATCTTGGCCCTATGTGTGACGAGAATGTTCTTGATCCACATAGACTTTGCAAGGGTGTTAACCCTCACGGCACACGGACACCCTATGATCTATAAACGTTGTATTGTTTAGAGTCAGGTACCGGGCTTGTCGGACCAATAGGAACAGGGTAAGGGTGATCGCCGATGACAAGCGCACTCTAACTGGAATATTCAAGGAATTAGTTGGCTAAGTATGGGCGACCAAGTGTGAATGGGGTGAGCTCATATAAAAGCCACTAAACCTAATTTTTACTCATTCTCTCATTGTGCAATAGAAGCCGCTCTTGCTCCATCTCCACCTTCTCCTTCACCATCTCCTTGTGTGTGTGTGTGTACGTGTGAGAGAGAGTGTGAGAGTGTGTGTGTGATCGAGCGTTACGACGGCACCACGGCGGCGAGGAGGTTGAGCGCGGCGTAGCGGCGTCTCCCTCTTCTTCGCGGCGCGGGATTACTTCATTCGCAACTACGCAGGAAGGTGAGTGACACACCATTCTTCCTTGTGAGCTTGTCTGTTGTATGACTGTGTGCTAGGAGCCTTTGTGGCTCGCACACGGCGCGTAGCAAGTCCCTAGCCGTGACATTTTTGGCACTTTTATAAAAAAAAAATTAAAAAAAAACGAAAAATAAAAACGTGAGTGAGGGGGAGGTTATAAAAACGGACGGGTTGGTTTGTATAAAAGAGAGATCGGGATCGGGATCATTTGACCCAATCCCAATCCCAATCCCAATCCCAATCCCAATCCCAAGCCCAGGCCCTGGCTCTGTCTCTGTCTTATGATATAGGGTAGTCTCACTCCTATATATATAGGCTAGACTCACAAGGAGGGAGTGAGGAATGTGGGATAAGTCCTACACTCTCCTCTCCTTCATTGCACACTAGGACTTGCTATTTGGAGCCTAGTTCCCCAGCAAGGAAAATACTGTTTCGGGCTTTTCTGGAGCAAAATAGAACCAAACGGTGGGCTGTAAAGCACAGCGCGTCCCTCCTAGCGATACGCTCGTTTCGAGCTATCACACGGCCCATTCCACGACACGCTCTAAAAACTCTAGCAAAAAAACAAACAAAAAACACGCAAAAAACTAGTCACAAGGCCTCCTAGAGCAGCTTTTTGACACCTTAGGGTATCAAAAGCACATGCACTTACGCTCTGGGCGGGTGCTAGAACACGAGCATATTGAGGGTGCCTCTGTTCATACGGACACCCATTACCCATCCACGATAGGCTTTAGACCCTCAGCGGGGACACAAGGTAGCACCACCCAAGACCCTAAAATAGCCGCTAGTGATTCCTCCTCCGACTCAGAAATCATGGAAGCATACCCTACCCAAAACACTGAGAGAGAAGGCCATGCACCTCCCAAAGCTCCACAGCCTAGTACTAGTATGTTTAGCCGTTTCATGGAAACATTAGGTAGAGCTACTTGCTCGGAACCTGATGCAAATGAAGCACACGAAGGGGGTGGGGAAGTGGACTCTCCTTTCACATCGCACGTGGATCCCACACCCCCAAAGAGTGTCCATGTGGATATCCTGCCAACTTCTTACCAAGAAGGCCCTGTTGAGCTGCCTCCTTCAGAAGTTCCCTCTAGAGTACCGTTGGTGACAAGTTAAACCACGGGGAGCAACATTGCTTCTACCTCACAAGAAACCGTTAACACGTCGACTCTAGAAGGATTGTTCATTAATGATCATTGGACATACGACCTCCACACTGAGGTGTTGACGGATCTACACTCTGGCCACGCCTACCATGTAGGATGGATAGAGATTGTACAATCCACCTCTAGTGCCACGAGCATCGAAGATCAACAGAAAATGATCTGTAATGTTATCCATGGCATTATTCAATCAGAAAGGCAAAACCGAGGGGTAAATATACTCTCAACTGGCCCCATGAGATTTCTGGATACGAGCAAGGCTCAACAGCCTACTCTATCACAAATGGAGACTCCTCTAATGAGCCCCATGGACCCATCTTACGTCATTTAACCTGGGGTCTCTATGCAATCTGAGCCTCCGAGCGACAACTTTAGCTTCCCTAACTTGGCTCAACCCTCTATTAAGGAAAACATAGTGCTCACTCCAGGGATAAGCCTGACAGAGAATGTACCGATGACATCTACGGTTAGCGCAGTGCCACTACCTAGTGTCGTAGTACCTAATATGGGGCCTCGACCGTATGTGCCTCTAGCCCCTTATGCACACATGGCCCCCACACCTCCAATTGTACCACTTGTTTATGCTCCTCGAGTGCCACTCCCTAGCCCTTATCCGAGTGGACCTATGCCCGGTTATGTTCCATATCCTGCATCATCCACACATATGCCAAGACCGGTACCCGTCCCTCTCCCACATATGATTCCAAGAGTACCTCCACCAGCCATGCCTCCTCACATAGGTGACTTGGTAGCGTTTGCTCAAACCATAGGTCTATCTATCGCGGAAAATATGCGTCATGCATCTGATAGAGAGCCTAGAAGTAAGGCAGTACAAATTGCCAAACTCACGCAAAAATTCAATGGGGAGGAAGATGCTAGAAAACACATTGAAGTGTTTGAACAAGTATGTGATTCCTTAGGGGAACGCAACGAACTACATAAGTGCAATGCCTTTAGCTTGACATTAAGTGGGAAGGCTGGAGATTGGTATAGAACCCTAAGGGTGGACGAGAAAACAATCTACCCTACCCTTCGAAGGTTGTTTTTAAAGGAGTACATACGAGAAGGTGTGCTTTGGGGTGTAGCATCTCAGCTACAGAAGGCCGAACGTAAGGAAGGAGAGTCAGTAAGGGACTTCATTAGTCGTCTAAAGCACTTAAACTCTCGCTGCCCTGTAAATGAGCGCTTCAACAATAACCAACTGCTTGATCGATTCATTCGAGGGTTGAGGAATGAAGGAATCTATAATGGACTAGTGATTAGAGGTATCACAACCTGGGAAGATGTCACTGCCAATGCAATCCAATTAGAGGACAACTTGATGATAGCAGGCATGAGGGTGTCTACTGACACGAGATCCACTAGCTCACAAGCCATTGAGTATGAACCCATGACTGCAAAGCCCATTGCCAATGAGCCAAAGGTATTTGAGACATTCTTGACAGACCTCACCAAGGAAATCCAAGAGTCTCTTAAGGATAATCGACCCCCTCAAAATAGTCACATGTATCCAAGAAGGGAGCAACAATGGTGTTCCATTTGCTTAGGTCCACATAGCACTAGTGAGTGCCCTACGTTTAGAGTAAAATTTAATGGAACTTGCAACGCATGTGGTAGGTATGGTCACCAAGCTAAGGATTGTTTAATGATCAAACGTATGATGGCAAATAGACCACCTGTAGCCTGGACGGATGCACCTCGAGCTCCTGTATTGATGCCTGCTCCACCTGTTGAGCAACTACCGCAACACATGGTCCCTAGATCTCAAAATGTTGTACAAGCTACACCGCTACCACCTCCTGTGCTAGGACCGCAGCCCCCGCATCCAAGAGTCGCCCCTATGAACCAAGTGGGTTGCGAGCCATCTAATGCTTATGCAGATGGCTGTGAGGAGGAAATAGACACTAGTATTTCCTACGGACTTGATATATTGGAAGAGTGTCCTATATACTACATGGAAGATTGTTGGGAGCAAGTCAAGCTGGTTTATCAAGCTGCTGCTCTCGCATCTAGAGGTCAAAATATCAACACCCAGGCTAGGAGGCCACCTCTTCAATGCTACGAGTGTGGTGGACCACATCGGGTAGCGGAGTGCCCTATTAGGCTGCAAAAGAATGCTGCACAGATGCAAATGAATCAAGGGAGCACGTCTACAATGCCAATACTCACATGTAATCGTTGTGGCATAGATCACTTGATTGCCCAATGCCCCTATAACCCAAATGCGCCTAAAATCACACCCCTAAATTTGGTCGAAATTGCTAGTGTGACATCGCCAATACCACCCATCGCACCCGCTTATGCGATTACACGGTCCATGCTTCAAGGGCCAGGCCATATCCTCGAAGAGAGAGATACCGCGTCAGTTATCCAAGCAAAGAAAAAGAAGACACGAAGGAAGAGGTCGCAGAATACGGGAAATTCAAAACCAAGTTCCAAAACAAACATAGGAACAGGAGATTACCCCGTGTATATGAATGACCTCGAGGATGATTCAGATTCAATCGAGAGAATGGAGACTAGAACCAATACCACAAAGGGAAAGATTGACAAAGAAAACCGTAACATGGAACCAAATGAAAACCGAATAAGAGAAAACCATAAAGAGCCTCTGAAAACACCACAAGTGTTTCCAAATCCAATCCAAGACCCCCAAGATAAACCGCAGGGGCAAAAAGCAAAGAATCGTAAAAAGAAGATTGGGACGTACCCAAACCCAGTAGACGAGATTGAGCAGGTGAAACATCTAAGAGGTTTAGTGGAGGAGACTCAAAGGAAACTAGAACCAGAACCCATGCATGTCAAAATTCATGACACAGTGTTTCCCACGCAAGTTCATCCAGCCCACATGAAAAATAGACCGTTAGCCATACCTAGTATCATCCAAGAAGGGAGTGAGGACGGGACATCAGAAAGTGAGCATACACCTTTCTTGTTGGAAAGGATGTTTAATGAAGGAATACCTGATCCCATTGAGGAATATGAGATTCCATCCTCACCAGTTCCTAGTCAAGGACCTACACCCTGCAAAATGCCAATGAATGTTGCCAAACTAGTGGACTTCATGTCTTCTGAGGTCCGAAGCACGATCATAGCAAAGCTGTATGGAGATCCTGAGTTATTCCTTGCACTTCGAGCATTCCTTAACGGAGAGCTACGAACGGGATTACCACAGTTTGCGCAACCAAATAGGCCTGACTCGATTATGATTGATGAGGAAAATCATGTGAAATCACTTGACTTAGATGGACACGAGTCTGTGATCGAGGTACCCATTAACGAATTAGGGCAGTATTTTGAAGGCGACGAGTCTAATGCGACCCTACCCATCACTACCAAGGGATTAACTATAAAGGGAATTCTTGATGGTGGTGCGGGAGTTAGCATCGTTACAAAAGATTGTTGGGAATCCATGGGAAAACCCCGCCTCAGTGTTACTAACATTGTGGTAAAGATGGCAAATGGTACCATAGCCAAACCTATGGGGATGCTCAAGGATCTTAAGATCAAAGTTCTAGGACACAAGGTATGACATACGTTCATTGTAATGGATTTCTCTAAACACCTTATGTCATATGAAATGATTTTAGGACGACCATTCATGAGGGAAGCACAAATGGTTCATGATTGGTCTAAAAATCATGTCTATTTGCAATTCCAAGACTCTGTCCTTAGAGTGGATTTGGTGACTGGTAAGGTACACCCCTTAGTGAGTAAAACCATTATTGATCAGCTCTCTGACACCACAGTTCACTCGGCCCCACTACAATATTGTTACACTTGTAAGAAGGATACAGACATTGGCCAAGATTCTCCTTACATGGATGTGTTACCGGGTATGATGGAATCAGACAACGTAGACTGGGTACACCTAGCTGCAAACATAGATACCTGGGTCACACCAAAGGGGGAAGAGGTACCACAAATTGCACCTCTGAACATGATAAGTGCCATACATGCATCTTCTAAGGGCAAGTCAATTGTAGACCAATCTGACAGTGACACCGATAGCTCAATAGAAGACTTTGACCAACACGACTCAGACACTGACTCCCAGAGTGAAACGGATTCTGAATCTCATGAATTAGAGAGTGGAGCAAGTTCAGAGTCAAAACATTCGGAAGGACCGAGCACATCAACCGATGATAGCTCCTCCGAGAGTGAAGAGGACACCAACAAGGACTCCTTTAGTGAGCCAGATCTAAATGCAAATCAAAAGCAGGTCTCAGATAAGAAAAAGAGAAACTTTAAGAGGCGTCGATATCGAGCCAATGTACGTGCTAGGATAAAAAAGAAGAGATCCTCAGCAGAATGGCTCAGTTATATAGGAGCATGTGATGCTCATCGAAAATTGGTAGACGATTGGGGTGAATATCTCCAAAATGTTATGTGGTGTAGACCACGACCCCATGACATAGCCCAATTAGAGATCATAGACAAGCCAAAGTTGAGCCGCACTGCAAGGGGGTGTCAAAACCAAGAGTTAGCTCGACAACACAAGAAAGCAGAAATGGAAGCACAGACCAAAGCACAACCAGAATCCACAGACTTGCATCCTGCACCAGAACATTTCAAATCTTACACCA